>NC_084802.1:89731174-90372703 GCF_963169125.1 Humulus lupulus
GTTATTATGTGACTAGGAAAAGACGCCGAGGTTATTTTTTTTTAAAACACAATCGGATCCCTTTGTGTTCGACACTGAGATTTTGTCCAATCTTAACAACCTTTGAGGTTGCTTCTTGGTCCAAAATTGCCTCATCTAGCTCCTCCAAGGCTTGGAGCTCAGATCGATCTTCGCCTATCCTTGGGTAAATTTCTTCTCAATGGGCGACCTCGTCCTCTTCCATTTTAGGTCCTTATGCCCCCTCAACGACCTCCATTGCCTGGGACTCCTGGGTTTCCTCAATTATCACCATGGCTTGCTGCCCGGGTCGTGATCTTCCCTTCATGGAAATGCTATAGCATTCCTTGGCTGCAAGTTGGTCCCCTCTTACTATGCATATCCCAGTAGGTGAAGGGAACTTCATTGCTAAGCAGTGGATAGACATTACGACCTCGAATGGCATCAAGGTTGGTCGCCCCAAAATGGCATTGTAGGTAGTCAAAAAATCTATTACGATGAATTCAAGCATCTTTGCTATAGCTCACATTTCATCACCAATGATCACAACGAGCTCGATCATTCTGATGGTAGCAACTCTTTCCCCTGAAAACCCGTATAGAGTCGTGGAGGACGCCTTTAGGTCAGCTACTGATAGCCCCATCTTTTCTAGAGTGGACATAAATATCACATTCACAGAGCTCCCATTATCGATCAAGATCCTTTGAACTCTCCGGTTTGCAAGCTTAATGGTTATGACAAGCGGATCATTATGAGGGAATTAGAAATGACTAGTGTCTTCTTCCGTAAAAATATTGAGGTGCTTCTCCATTTTTTTTTGCTTTGACAATTGTTGATTCGAAGTGAATACTGCACCATCATGAGTTTTTAGTTCTTGGGTATACCTTTTCTAGGCCCCACTGCTTGTGTCAGCCAAGTGAGGTCTACCTGCGATCGTGGCTATATCTCTCCCCTCGATAAGAGGAGGGACGAGTTGATTTTTTGGAGCTAGAAGAGCTAGTGGTGGATTTTCTTGATTTCCTGGAGCTGGTCGTGGATTCTGCATAGCCAGCTGATTGGGAGATACTCGATTTGGGCATACTGTGCTAGCTGTCCAGCTCGGATGATAGTCTCGATCTCATCCTTTAATTTACAACAATAATCATATTGTGGCCTATGTCGTTGTGATAGCGATAAACTTGGCTGATTTTTTCTTTGCCCGTTGATTTCTCATGGGCTCTGGCTTTTTCCATGGAAGGAGAGCAAAATTTTCCAGATATATATTTTCCCATGATTAGTCATATTGGTATATGTGGTGTGAATATTGAGGTGTACTTCTCCCTGACTTTGTTTTTCTTGGACCCTGCCTGATCACCTTCGTTGTTTCCCTTCCTCTTGTTATTATTCCCCGTCTGGTTGTTATGGGTAGCGGGCTGGGCTGTAGCTGCAGTATTTGCTACCACTCCAGTGGGCTGAGTTGGAATTTGGCTAGTTCGGCCATTGCAGATTCAACCTCTTCAATATTTATCCATTCTTGAGCTCGGGCCAGGAATTTATCTATATTTTTCACTCCTTTCCTTTGAAGTTCTTTCCACAATTCACCTCCCACGGTGATTCCAGTTCGCATCGCCATGAGTTTGGAACTATCATCTGCGTCTCTAGCTCGAGCTACTATGTTGGTGAATCGATTTATATAAGCCTTAGAGACACACTCGATTGTTGTTTTATATTGTCCGAGGAATTGGCCTTCACTCGTACTTCTTTTACAGCTCAAAACTGCTTTTTAAACTCTATCGATAACTATTGGCAGGAAGTGATTGAATGCTTTTTAAATTTATTAAACCACAGTTTGGTTGCTCATGTCAGTGTGGTTGGGAACAGGACGCAGTGCAGTTTGATGTTGATATTATGGGCTCTCATTAGGGTATTGAAAGTTCCATTGTGATTTGATGGGTCTGTTGTTCCATCATAGGTAGTCACGTTTGGAATCCTGAAACCTATTGGATATGGAGCTGGAGTGATGTGAGGAGCGAAAGGTTCGAGCTCCTCATCAGAATCACAATCGTTCTGATTTCTCCTGGACAGAGATGCTTCATTTTCTCCTCCATCATAGGAAGCCGCTCAAGGGTTGGATCCTTCACCACTAGGTTGTTTGGGAGTTGATTATTAGCTCCCATCCTGGACTATGCATTATTTGAGTTCTCATCCCTCCAAGCTTGAGATTGGTTAATCGGGGCATTCCCATTATCACACATTATTAAAGGATTTTGCCTAGTCTGATTATAACTCAGATTGTTGTTGCGAGTTTGCTATCCTCATTTGGCATTTAGATCATCGTGCATGTTAGACTAATGGTTAGAGAGAAAACTATGAGCTAAGTTCAAATGAATTCTTAGGTCGGTCTCTTGCCTTTGAGAGTGTGTTTAGCAAATACTCTCTGACCTTCTCTCGTGACGGATCTCCATTCAATAGCTGCCTTTCGCGATGCTCACCATTCGTTGGTGAAGTCACAGAGCCTGGTCATTCACATGAACTCAAATTCTCGTATCCCGAGATTGTGAAACATAGGAAACTTCTCTATGAGAAGAGTTTCTTCGATTGTCTCCACAGGTTGGTACCCCTGCACTCATGGAGGTGTTGGGTGACGAATTGGTGATGGCGGTTGCCTTATTGGCAAAGAAATCTTCCGTCCATCAAGGCACACCAATCTAGGTCGCCCATCATCCACTCCTATGTCTTGGACTGGTGGTACGCCTCCTCATTTCTATGCACTTGGCCACTCGGTCAGACTGGTCATGGAGGATTTGAAGGGACTTCAGTATGTCTGGAAGTAGTCCCTGCTCGTCTAGTTTGAGTGGCCTGAGTTCTGGTCACATGAGTCATCTGTTCGTTCCTGTGATTGTGAGCTGGCCGGTCATTCATGGGGTCCGTTCTGATAGCACAGAGCTATGAGTTGCGGTCCGAACATAATAGCTTAAATTAAGACAATTACACCTGTGAGACCTGGCCTTGTGGGATCCACTTGTCCTCCTTCTAACATTATGGTTGGTTACAGGAGGGGGTTATTGAGACATTATCTCGTCTATATGCTTGTTGGTGTGGGCAAGGTGGCTCCTCAACTGAGCATTCTCCAATTCGACGCACTACTACAAAATGGACTTTATGGGTCACAATTTTACGACATGCATTTGGATGTGAGCCCTTAAAAATGATTGCAGACTTATTAGGATACTCATCGATAGTCCTTAAAAAATATCTTTTAGGACGCACAATGAGTGTCCTAATTACTGATGTGGGTCCTAAAAAAATATAGGTTTGAGTACACTTGGGGTGTCTTAAAAGAGTGCTCAAAGTAGGCCCTAAATACTGTCAACTAAATCACTTAAAGCCCAAATTCGAAAAAAGCCCACTCATAATCCTAGCCCTCTCATTTGCATCAGCCACCGCCTCCCTCTAAAACTCTCACTCTCTCTCTCACACACAAATGCACATGGACGATGGATCCATGGACTCTATTTCTCTCTCTCTCTCTCTCTCTCTCTCTCTCTCTCACTCTTTGTTTCTCTCTTCGAGACTCTCTCTCTCTTATTCCTTCTTTCTCTTTGTTCTTTGCAGGTGTGCGACGACAGGCGGGGACACTCAGCTTGGGGCGTGCGACGGCCGGCCAGGGCACTTAGCTTGGAGTGTGCGACAGGGAGGCTCGTGTTGTGGGTGCTACGAGGTGGCTCGCTCATGGGTTCGACGGTGCAAATGGTGGGTGTCGAGTTTAGGACATGGCTTATGGTGGCTCTCTGCTTTTTTTAGTGGTAAATCTGAATTCGTGGTGGTGGTTGTGGGACATCTAAGAGGTGTCCTTGGTTCTCATGGGTGGTAAATCTGAGTTTGATTAGATTATTGAAGTTGTTGTCATTGCTGAGTTTGGTAAATCTAAGGCTATTGTTTTGCCCATTCTTTGTTTTTCTTATTTTTCTCTTTTCATTATATATATATATATACGAAATATGTTTTGTTGTCGTAATTGTAAAAACCACCGAAATATCAAGCCACTTATGATATGACTAAGTTTTTAGAAAACTTGAGTTATTTCAACATTAAAAAATAATTGTCATGGCTGCATATTATATGCCAATTTTAATTAGATTAAATTTTGTACTGAATAAGAGATATAGGTAGTTCTAGGATTAGTGTTTGCGTTGTTTCTGTTTCTGTACAATTCTTGAATGTCACATATATATTTATCATTTGTTAAAATTCAACCATAAGTGTTGAACTTTATATAAAAATGTTGCAAGCTATATGATTGTATTTTATTTTGTACACACTTTTGGTTTTATATATATGCATAATAGTTTAACACTTGGCTGTTCTATTTTTCTGATGAGTTTATGAGGGTCGGATGTTCCAGCTTTTTAATTCAATTTTCTGCTTGTGTTACAGTTGGGTGGATGCTTTTAATGGGGACTGTTTTTTTCTCTTTTCTTTTTCAGCTCTGTGTTTGAATTAGCATAAATTTTTTTTTTTTATGATGTTTCAAGTTTTTAAGTCTATTCTCTTGATTCTTATGTCTATACTTCTTGAAACAAGTTTCTATGATGGAAGACCATAGACTTTGGCGATAGAATTATTTGAGGTAAATATTCTTGAAGGCAACACGAAAGAGGAAACTTAGCCACTTTCTTGAAGCCTTGTATAATTTATTTATTTATGTTTCTTTAGTATTGAACTCATCACATAACTTTAATATTGTAGTTTGTTTATTTATTTATGTAATGGATTGAATAATTATGATCATCTTATTGTTGTATTTTTTTGTCTTCTTATTAATATTAAAATAAATATAAATAATTTAAAAAAAAAATATATATAACTTTTAAGGACACACATTGCGAGTCCTAAAAAAGATTCTTTTAGGGCACGCGAAGAGAGCCCTAAAAACTTTATCTAAAGACACTCAATGGGATCTTGTAGGACATGCATTGTGAGCCCTAAAAACATTCTTTTAGGGCTCGCAATGCATGTCCTAAAAAGATTGTGGCCATAAAAATCCTCACTTTTTGAGGCTCTCAAATAGAGGGCTGGCGATGGGGAGTGCTCTAAAATTTTTTTTAGGGCTCGTAATGCAAGTCCTAAAAAGCCTTTTTTGTAGTAGTGACAGCTTCAACATAACCTGAATCGTTACGGTGGTGGCGGGACGACAAACTGCCAGTGTTGTGGTGATCCCCATCCTGGTTTTGGGGTTGTTTTCCAGGACGACGGGGTACAGAAGTATCCTCTCCAATAGGGCTGATCGCACATACCTCTCCATGGTCCCCAAGCCTCTCCGACTCGTTGTCCCGCATTGATCATGTTACCACCATTCTGATTGAATTAAAAATTTGTAGAAGAGATTGACAAGCCTAATTGAGCTCTCAATGAAAGTGCCAATCTGTTGACGTATTTTTTCGCAAATAGTAGACTAAGAAGTCTGGAAGAGATAATTAGGCTTTTTGTGAAACCGTCAATAAATATTACACAAGAATTTTATGTGGTTCAGTGATTAAAATTCACTTAGTTCATGAGTCTATGTTATTCTGTTTAGGATCTCTAGAATAATTGTTTAAGAAAATTTTGACAGAGTTTTTGCGTCCCGAAATTCCCCCTCTATTAGTACATTCCCTCTCTTTTTATAGGGGTTCAATGGACAGTTTTGGGTAGCATTCAATATTGGGTAACTTCCCCAAACATATAAATACCTTAAACACATTGATTGCCTGATATTACACATTTATTAGGCAAGGGTTACAATACATTAATTACGCATTTAAAATCTTCGAGTCTGTTGGCATTCAAGCTTGTGCGCTTTACGAGACTACAGTGAGCTGAATGCGCCCCTCGAACTAGAGGTGCAGGTTATGGCGATCTGACCCGAGAGAGGTTCATGGCCCGATAAGGACGATCTGGGAATGATGCCAACCAATCTTAACTACACCCATCTGGCGTGAACTGGAGGGCCTTTTGATAACTATCCTCTGTTTGTATAAGCTCGAGCTATTCATCCTGGAACTAATATGTAATGACCCGAAAATCACTAATAAGGCTTAAGGGCCTTGATTAGTATGCCGGGAGGGCATAATTTGTTTATGTGTGAAGTAAGTAGTTTAATGCATGATTCTGTGATAAGCATGCTTGTATGATTATATGAATATATGAAATGCATGTCTATGAGTATTAGTATGCATGTAGGCCATGTTTAGCTTAAAGGGGTATATTTGTAATTTTAGCCCATTGAGGGCATAAATGTGACTATATGTTATAATTGTGAGGACCACATTATTATGTGGATATATCCGCAACATGCGACTTGCGGCGATCCTAGGGAGCCAGTTAGCGGGAAAGTCAAAACGGGACCCAATACTTGGCTCGCGGCGAGTCAAGGGGTATTTTGGGTATTAGATGGTTATTTGGGTTATCGGGTTATGGAAATAAATAATAGGAGATATATTTGAGGTTAGGAAGCCTAGGAGGGATTACTGGGGAAATTTACTATTTTGCCCTCGGGGACGTTTTTGGTACCCCGAGCCTCGGGATTGACTTAACTAATTAGGGATGGATAAGACAAAATTAAGAAAGCAGTAGAACAAAGCCCAAACCGACCCTTTCTTTCCTCTCAGCTCATTTCTAGCATTTCAAGTACTCTCTTCCAAGGAAGCTAGTGAACCAAAGGAGGACTTAGCTAGAGATTCAAGAATTTGAGCTAGGACTTTGGAGATTAGCTCAGGGTTAGCTAAAGGATCTAATCAAGGATTGAGGTAAGTTCTGAGTTACATCTTTGGTTATTTAATTTTGTAGTTGTGGCTAGGTTCTAAGTGTTTATGGGTTTTGAATTTAAAGGTTGAATTAAGGCAGAAGACTTGTGAGTTAGCTCAGCAATTGTTTGGTGGACTTGCTCTTCAGTGAAGGTAAGCTTGTAATGATAAGTTTAGTGTCTGAATTCTGTGTTTTCTGGGCTGGTTTTGATGTTCTTGAGTTTATGGGTTTCAAAGATTAAAGTGAGATATTGATGAGTTTCTAGGCTAGGTTTTTGTTGGGTTTTGCTACTGGAAGCATGTTGGAATGTTTGTGATAATTGAATTGTGTTATAAGGATGGTTTAGGGTGGATTTGAGTGTTAAAAATGGTGGATTTTCTTGGTTCGAAGGGGTTGGGCCGCGGCTCAGTTCTTGGTGTACCGCGGCCCTCTAGAACAGATGGTGGCTGGGAATGAAGGGCGGGCCGCGGCATGGGGAATGCTGGGCCGCGACCCGTGTCTGTTTTTGGGCGATGCTGGGCCTTTGGTTGGGGGAAAGCCGCGACATAGGAAGCTTGGGCCGCGACTCTTAAGGGCATTTTTGGCCTTTTGGAGATTTTAAGCGCGGGAACCTAACCTAGGGTGCTCGGGATCGATCTCACTACCGTGTTTGGTGGAATTCGATGTCCCGGAGGTTAGAACTTTATCCGGAAACCTTTATAAAATTATTAACGGAATCCCTTATCTTGGTTGTGACTAGGTATAAGCTAGGGCTTCGAAAACGAATCGTGCTCAAGGGGCATCTCTCGTAATCAGACCACTTGGAAGTTAAAGGTAAGAGAACTGCACCCGTTTGTGAGTTTGTAATGGGACTAAGGGTTCCCTATTCTTGTATGCTTTACGATAGTTGGTATTATGCCATGAGAATATTAAACCAGCAGCCTAAGAGTGCCAAAGTTTACATTGGCACACAGAGCGCGGCTCAGCCACTGGTAGCTGAGGATAGCTTAATATTCACTGAGCTCGGTTTAAGTGGACTGAAGTTAGTGGGGTAAACATAGGGTGCGACCTAAGGGCGTCGACCCTAATTATCGTGTGATCTGATTATCATTGTTAATTGTTGAATATGACGTGCTGAATAGCTGAGTACTAGCATGTGGATTCATGGTTATGTTTATGAGTTATGTGATTAATATGGATTAATAAGTGTATAAACATGCTTTAAGAACTATTTGATTATTATCAATGTTTGTGCTATGAAGCTATGTTTTCTTACTGGGCCTTGGCTCACGTGTGCTACGTGGTGAAAGTAAAGGCAAGGGTAAGCTTGGTCAGCCCTGATTCTGTAAAACGCCCAAAACTAGTGCTTTATAAAACATTCACATATTCATAGGTTTATGAGAGAAAATCCACTTAATATAAAATCCCAGTAGGGTCTTGCTAAAAACATGCAAGTTGGGCCCAATAGTTTAAAAAGAAAATATCAGTTTTCATGCAAAGTTCTAAAACAACCAAAAGTTCAAGTCCCACTGATAAGTTTGAAAAGTCCCACTAAACATAACATTATTAAAATATAAATGGTGTTTTAATTGATCGTTTCTCGTCCATAGGATGCCCCCACACCATACACACCACGATGATAGAACTCCCCACATCACCACACGTGCCATAGAGAAACCTATTTACTACCTAGATGGGAAAGTAAGGGGGTGAGCTAAAAGCCCAGTAAGGAAGTACGAACAACAAGCAAGTAAGATACAATAAATCACAAACACCTTCATTCATCTTTATATATCATAGCATCATCATTAACACGACATCAATATCATAAACATAAACATATTCACTTCAACATAACATCATCATCATATCATAAACATCATAACATCATCATAACCACACATCATAACATCTTCATAACAACACATTATAACATCATCATAAACATTTCCTTGTGAACATGGCCCGCTAACTTGTCCATGTCACCCTTTGAGGTAAACAAGATCTCTGGTCCTTGAATAACCTCGACGCGTCCGCCCTTTGAGCTACATCTTCATATCCTTAGTAACTCGGGTTACGTCTTCATATCCTTAGCAACCCCTTTTTGACGTGTCGCGTTCATTACGCTAACATCCATTCATAACATACAACATTTATACAATCCAAACATATCATCATGTCAAGCATTTCATAATTCATAGCGCAAAGCATCATAACACTTTCATTCATACAAACAATCTTACCGTTGACATCATTAGTAAATAAAATTCTATCTAACTTCCTTACCTCGGGTCCAAGCTAAGTAAAACGACAACTTCGCAACGAGCCTATACCATAACCAAAATAACATTCCTTAGCTTCACATAAATACTATTTTGTCCACTCATATAACTCATGTGTACATGGGCCATACACACATGGTGAGAGTTACTCACAACATACAAACATGCATAGCTACACATAAGGTCATAAAAGAATAATGTACATTCTACTTATATTGCATGCATGATTTTTCTATAAAAAAACTACATGGTTGCATAATAGACATAATTTTGGATGTAAAAGTGAATTTGCATGCAACATGCATACGTGGGGACGTTGTGTAAAAGTGGTGTTTAAAATGATAATTCTACGCGTCTTACTTTTATCGTTTTTAAAATAATAAACCTGTAACATGCTTTGTTTACCATTATTTATCTCTTTAAAAACTTTCAAGTTTTTTAATCTTCTAAAAGCATTATTTTATTTCATAAAAATAATTTAATTTACCATTTAAAAAAAATATTATTTCTTTAATCACTTTTAATTTCCATAAAATAACAAAGACCAACAATTATGTAAAATACTTATAACTTAACATGTTTACTTAGAAAATAACATTATAATTCAATTATCAAAATTTATAAATTTTAATGTGAGAAAAATCTAATTTAGATGTGGAAAAATATTCTTTTAATTATATTATCTTTAAGACTTAATTCTAAGTGGAACAAATTCATATGTAGAAATCCAATGATTATTTTTATAAATATTTAATTAAACTTTCAGCCATGTTTTAATTTATTTAAAAAGATCACAAGTAAATATTTTTACCATTTTTCTAAATTGAAAACAAAAAAAAATCATAACTATTAATATCAACACTCATAGTCATAATAAGAATACCATTATTAATATTTTCATGGGTTAGGGTGTTAATTTATTTCAACATATACACAAAATTCCCTTTTATTTAAAAACACAACTTCACTTTTTATTAAAAATTCCAGCAACTATTTTTAACCTCAAAATCACCATTCTTATTTAAAAAAAAACTCATATTTTCTAAAAAATATAAAAAAAAAATATGTAGGTAATTATTTGTGAAAAAATATCATTTTAAGTGTGAATTAAAACATCATTTTATTCTCACAAATACAACATATCATTAAAGACATTTCTTATGCATGCATATCATTATTTCACCAAACTTATTCACCATTTATTCACAAAATCAGCAAGCATAAGTCATCATGAAATTCATCTCTAAATCATAACCTTCATGAAATCACTAATTTATCAATTTATAAAAGATTTAAGACATTCCTTTCTTTTAACCAAATCAACCTAGCATGTTCCTATCATGTACAAGTGACACAAAATAAAAACATCACAACATGCACCACACCCTATAGGCTGAAACCCTTATAGCCCAAAATGATCAAATCCTTTCATGTTAAAAAAAAAATGAAAACACACCCATCGTCATATTTGGTAGATCACAAATTAAAACCCTTGCATGCTTACACATAGGATCCTTAAGCCAAACCATACCTATCATCAAATCATATGAAAAACCTTAGGCGACATATCCACCACCATGCTTATGATTTAATATCAACACAAATGTTCATAATAAGAAATTTACATAAAACAATAAATTAATAATCAATCCAATACAGACACATACCATGAGTATACATATAAAAAAGTTACAACAACAAGATCCAAATCAAGAATAGAGGTTCCATTACCTCATTTGATTGAAATCAAAGAACCCAAAAATATTTATGGTCACCCTCTATTTTGCTAGCCTACAACGCCTTATTGTTACGAACAAATCATTAGACCATACAAATCAAAAACCTCAAATAGATCAATATTAGGAAATCAAAACACCCTTACCCGCTTGTTGGCCGAAACCCTAACAACAATCCTTATGTCCTTGTGGGATTAGAACCTAGCACCATCAAGGACTTCCATTAAACTAGAACCAAAAAGAAGGGAAAAAGAAAATCACAAACCAAACCCATACCTTAGAGACCCCGAGCCATTCTTCATTTCTCTTCTTTCTTTCTCCCACGAGTTCTCTCTCTCTTTTCTTCTCGTCCCAATTTCGGCATCCAAGCAAAAGAATTCCCAAGGCTTCCATGTCCTCCTATTTATATCCTCTAGTGACCAAACCTTAAGAAGAGGACTCAAGTGTGAAAAGCTAAATTACTATCCCACAAATTAAGCTAAATCCCACCATTCCCTCTCCTTACACCTCACCTAAACCCTTATCCTAATGTGAACCAAATCAAAGATAAGCTTTGCCATCTTTTCCTACAAGATGACAACTTATATTTCTTTTATTTTCAATTTCCCTTTCTATTCTTAATAAAATAAAAAAATGTTCAAGACTCACATTATGTCTAGATTCGTGATACCCTTTCCTTTTCTATGAAGGGAAAAATAAATAAATAAAACACATTCACACACACACACACATTTCGGCACACACTCAAAAATGAATAAAGTAATCTATTTTAATCACATAATTTGTCACACTTAATTAAATGTAACACTAATAGTAAAACAAACAAGTTACACAATTATTCACGCATTAAAATAAATAATCAAATAAACAATTAACAAATTTAAATTCACCAAAAATTCTACCAAACAATTCTAATAATTTAGTTTAAAACAAATAATTAAATAAAATAATTTCACAACACTTATCAATTAAATAAAATAGAACACAAAATTTAAATAAAAAAAAAGAAAAATTGGTGCGCTGCAGATTCGGAGAGCTCTGAAGGCAAAATGTACATGACTAGCTGCTCGGCCACCACGGCTGAGGAAGGGACAGGAATAGGAGGACCATAAATGTCTTGTAGAGTCCCAGAATGTTTACTTAGTTTGCTAGCTAGTAGTAGTTGTAGTATTTTAGATTTCGTGGATTTTGGTTCAAACCGGGACGTAGTTGGAAACTCCTAGCAATAGTTATGGATTTTATAAGTTTAACCTATAGTTTAAGAATATTAATTATAACCTAAGGTTTGATTAATATTTCTGGTTATAAATATGATAATTATTATAACCTAAGATTTAGATAGAGCCAATAAGAATATGACACTTGTCATGAGCATGGTTATTCCTAAGGTTTAGATAGAGCCAATAGGATTATGACACTTGTCATATGCATGATTATTAAGGAATTATTATTTTAATGATAAAATAAGGGAATATAAGACTTAGTCTTTACCAGAATCTGTTAGGGTCGTAATTTGAGTTAGTCAAAGTAGTTATCCAACCTTAATTATGCTGAAAAAGTGAAATTACGTGTTTAAAATAATCATGTATGCCGATATATCGCAGCACTAGAGACGATATATCACCTGACGCTGAATACGGAAAACACGTTGACGTTGCACGATCGTACGAACGGAGGCTCGGGATTAGGGTCCAGCTGATATATCGCCACATAGGGGCAATATATCGCCCATATGTAATTATTATTTTTTATTTTGTTTTTAATTTTTGAAAACCACCTTTGACTCCTTAGACCTACCTCTATTAGTTTTGACCGAGTCTTCAGCCTCTGATTGACAAAAAATCAATTATCTTCAATTAAATTCATTATTTTTATTCAAATCAAAATGGGGTTAGTTTCACTCCTTACCTCTATAAATAGGACCTAGTACCCAGCCCTTTCACTTACTCTTCAGCTGTGATCAGACTTCAAGGTGCTCGTGAGACCATACAAGTGATACACTTGGGTTGGGAAAGAAAAAAAAGCTTTATCATTCTTAAGCTTTATCAAACACTTGGGAAGTAAGGATTAGAGTATTTCGGTATTGGAGTTAGGCCAATCTATAAGGTCAACAAAGGTACCCTTATTCTTAAGTTCAATTCTGTTTGATTCCTTAGTCTCTTTAGTTTTCATTCAAGTTCTAACTTTTGTTATGGTTTTGTGGTCAGGTTGTTAAGTTCTTTGAACTTAAGGTGTCTTTTCGGTAATTTTTCTCTTGGTGATTTAGTTCTATTCTTTTCATCTCTTTCCTTTAGAAATACTCACTATTCTATTGCTGGTTTTAGAAGTATTCCAAGCCCCGCATTTGTTCTCATATCCCTGTTTTGGTAAGGAAAATAGACTTGATCTTGTATGTTTTTATGATATGTTGTGCTTTTATGTTATGTTATGTATAATATGTAATGATAAGTTTATGTTTTAATATGTTATGTTATGATTTACCCTACCTCAAATATTAGACAGGGGACGTAGATGGTTTGTCACATGCCATAATGGCCATTATTAGTATAGTCTTATATGGAATATGTTATAATATGTTTATAGTATATGTTATGATATGTTTATAATATATGTTATGATATGATGGGTATGTTTATGTTGTTACTTTTTCCTTGCTGGGCATTAGGCTCACTCCTTTTCTTTTAGTGTGATGCAGGGAAATAGATGCAGAGGCGGAAGGATTCATGGAAGCTTGGTGTGTGTATGGAGGTGAATGGAGTGGATGGGCTGCGTGTCGATTCGAGGACAACATTTTTTTAGTCTCTTTAAATTACATTTTTATGTATTTTTCCGCATTTAGCTTTGTAAACAATTTTATTTAAGATTATGTTTTATTTTAAAACAATGAGCTCATTTATGTATTACAAATATTGTTTTTAAAGTTTTCAATAAAGTTATGAATTTTATTATGTATGTTTCTTCAAGGTTGTAGTTATGTCCACTAGGTTTAATGACCTAAGTCTCATAGATAGTTGGGTTGTTACATGTCTGTTTTGCCTTAGAGTGGCTAGCAGTTGTTTATACCTTGAAATTTTGTAAACTGATTTTTTTAATGGTGTTCCTTTTGGGATCCCTTGTTCAAAACGTTTAATTATATGAAATGTATCTTTTATGACCAAAACCTTTTAACCCTAGTTCATTAATGGTTTTAGTGACACATTTTCAATTAAATGACTTGATTAGCAAGTCCTGCACCTTTATAATTACACAGTGTAACAGTCTTGGCTACCCAAGGCATTACATAATATAAAGTCTCTAGGGTCTAACATTCTTCATTAAATTCTTGCCAACTTACCTCGATCAAGACGATTGAGCTCATTTCAGGTACAACAGGTTGGCGCACACAAGTAACTAAGGGCTCGGGCCAGGTGTTGTGAGCCGGAGGGAGGTGCACCAGGGGCCGCAAGTGCAAGTAGAGAGGTGCGCCAGTAGGGAGGTGCACTTGGGCACGAGAGGCCAAGGGGTCGTGCACCTGGTGTGCGCAGGTGGCTCATACCATTTTCTCTTCTTGTGACCATAATTTTTTACATTCTAATTTAAAAAATAAAAATTATGAAAATTCCTATGCCCCATATGGCTTACACAAGATGTAAGAAAAATTAAAATAAATTCCTAACCCAATAGCACCATATAATTAACAATCCATCATTCAACCATACATTCAAAATACATATCCATCCATTCAATAGACATATCAACATTCATATAAAAAATGCAAGAAACCCAGACAACATTTAATATATATATATATGTATACTGCTCTGGTACCAATTGTTGATATTAAATTAGAAAAATATCAAAATACACAGCAGAATGTGTAGAAAAGGGATTTTAAAAAATTCAGTGATACCAGCTAGGATCATACATATATAGATAAATTAAATACTACATACTAGGAATAGAGATTATCTCTCATAGCCTATCAAGTGTCCTTGAGAGCCACTCCTGAGACAGCCTATAAAATTATCTATATATAGTTTCGGTCAAATCTCATTAGGTTTAAGTTTTATTTATTTAATTAATATTTTAATCAATTTAAAACATTATAAGGGAAAGGTAAGTGCTGACGTGTAGTAACACCATAAAGGTTTTGAGTGACCAATCTGGCAACAAGGAGGGTGGTATTTCCTCATAACCTTTTAAACTTCTCCTTTATAACATATTTATTTATGGTTGATGTATGGTGATCGAATGCAAGTTTAGTTATGTGATGATATGGTTGTGTGAATGTTAGTTAAAGGTTTATGTGAGTTTTCTTCCTTACTAGGTTAGCTTATCACAATTACTTTGTGCTGCTGATAATAAGTGATATGTTGCATGTCAAGGTGATGAACATAGTCCAATCTAGAGAATATGTGTATACCATGGGGACCATTCAACTTTATGACAATTGAAAAGGGAAATGAGCGCTAAGTGTCAAAAGATTTTAAGTTATTAAGTTATTCTAATGTATTCAGACAAATGGATCTTTTATTGCATTTAAATACCTTGTTTTATTTCAAATAATGGATATATCCAAAGACTGCATGTTTTGAAATCAATTAAAGTATTTTAGTTTTAAAGTTTAAATACTTAGTTCTTATTCAAAACTGTTTAAACCATATTGGATTCTCAGGGTTAAGATTTTGGGGCATTACAACTTGACACCCATCGTTGGCTGAAAGAGTTAGTTATAGCAGTGTATCTACTAGAAGAGTCGGAGTTGGCTGGAAGAGTTAGTTATAGCAGTGCATCTACTAGAAGAGCCAGAGTTTTTGGAAGAGAGTGAACTTACACCACCGATCTAGATAGATTCTAGATCAAAAATACAATATAGAGAACCAAAAAAGAGAGAAGAAACTAAGTGCAAATCAAAAACCGAAATCAAATCATGCGAATTTCATAAAACACCAAAGTCTTGAGGAAAACACTAATATAAACTTCAATCTTAGAGAATAAACACCAAAATATCTCATACACGAGAAGCATTGCTATCCAAATTATCTATTTCCTAGTCCACCATTGATGCTTGGGGTTTTTTCTAATAAAAAAGGGGATTGAGATTGAACAAGCCTTGGAAATTCACTAAACAAGCACTTTCTTGATGAATTTTTTAGAGAAAACTTATGATCTTTAATAGCTAGAGAGAGAGAGAGAGAGAGAGAGAGAGAGAGCGGGAGTTGAGAAGTGTGATCAAGACTTCAAAACTCTAAAATACCCATTTGTAGTGTAGGCGTCGTCATTAAGTCTAATCATAGGATTAGAGCTTTTAAACACATCATTGAGAGCTTAAAACACACTTGTAAGGAACAAAATAGGCGACACGTTTCCTGCCATATGGTGACACGTCACCTGGAAGGCGATGCATTGCTTCCAAGGAGGCGACACATCGCCTGAAGGCCAAATATAATTCACCAAAAGTGTCTTCAAATACCTCCAAATGTTCCCAAACTTTTTGGGCATGCTTAGATACCTCATTATGTCACTTTAGACCCAAAAATATATTTTTTTAAATGTCTGCAATTCAAACTTAAATTTTACACCTCCATTATGTGAAATCGTTAAGGATTTTACATTGTCACATCATGTATATAGCTGTCACATAGTCGACTAATTACATTAATTGTAGAGATCCTAATTTCCTTAGTTTCCTTAGATAACTTCACTAGTTTGTGTATAAATATGTATTAATTTTCAATGAAATGTAAGAGAATACAATTCTTTTCACCTTTAATAACATGGTATTAGATCCTTAGGGTTTCGAAATTAGGGCTTTTTTTGGGTATCTTGCATAAACTCAACCTAGGATTTAGTATCTTTTAGGGTTATACTTTGGAAATCCTATTTGGAGTGGTATCTAGTTCTCACCACCTGCACAAGGAGATTTCCCAATCATTGATCTACAGATCCTTAGAGTTCAATATCTAGCACCACTGTGCGTAAGCCTCGCAAGTCGTCATCACTTTCAGCCCTCTTTCTCATGCAGAGGCGTATGACAACACATCATTAACCGTTGTCATCTCCGGTTGTTCTCGACGACATTTTTGGCCTTCTCTAGTTCGTTTGTTTTTGTTCGACACTCACTGCCTTGTCCTCCTACAAGCATTATGGTTGAGAATAAGTCTTCTATTGTTATGGATGTGGTGTCATTGATGTTTAAAATCATGAACAGTAAACTAAGTGGTTCGAACTATTTGGATTGGAGTAAGACCGTTCACCTTTATCTACGGAGTATTGACAAGGATGATCATTTGACTGAAGATCCTCCTAAAGATGATTTGAAGCAAAAAGATTATTCAAAGCAAACATGGCTTCGAGAGGATGCTCGCTTATTCCTTTAGAGTCAGAATTCTATTTATAGTGAGGTAATTGACTTGATCAATCATTGTGAATTCGTTAAAGAGCTGATGGATTATTTAGAATTTTTGTACTCTGTAAAAGGAAATTTCTCTTGCATGCATGAGGTTTGTAGAGCATTTTACTGTGTGGCAAAACAAGACCAATCCTTTATAAATATTTTATGGCATTCAAGAAAACGTATGAGGAGCTTAATTTGTTGCTACTCATTAGCCTTGGTGTGAAGGTTCAACAAAGCCAATAGGAGAAGATGGTTATCATGAGTTTTCTAGCTGGCCATTCTCCGAGTTTGAGTTTGCTAAATCACAAATTCTTTCTAGTTATGAGATATGATCTTTACAAAGCATATTTAATCGCATTCTCTAGACATAAAGTACTTCACCCATTATGTATAGTGGTTCTTTGGTCGATAAAAATAATGATTATGCTCTTGGGATATCAACTAATTGTACTGGAAACAAAGAATGTGGCTTTTAAGGATTTGAAACTCAAATGCCAGATTTTAGAGGCATTGTCTGCAACTACTGTCATAAGCGAGGCCATACGAAGTTTGAGTGTGGAAAGCTTCAGTACAAAAATCAGCAAAAACACTCAGCCCATGTTGCATTCAATAAGGATACCTCTGGCAAATCGATCACTTTCTTTACCGATGAATTTGCAAAGTTCTCTTAGTATAAAAAATCATTCAATTTTCCATCTCTTTCTGTCACTACTATTACTAATTCAGGTAAACTTAACGTATGTATTCTTTTATCATCCTCCAAATGGGTCATTGATTCTAGTGCTATAGATCATATGATAGGTAATTCTAGTCTCTTTTCTACTTTTCAGTCATACGCTTCCACTTCTACCTTTACTTTAGTTTTTGGTTCACCATCTTGTGTTTGCAGGTCTAGAACCATCACTCCTACCCCTCTATTTTTTTTTGTCATCTGTCTTACACTTTCCTAATTTATCATTTATTTTCTTTTTTTAGCCAACTCCCTCGTACTGTTAACTGTTGCGTCTTATTTTTCCCCGATCATTGTTTATTTCAGGATCTTATAAATAAGAAGATTATTGGTAAAGGACACAAGTCTAGAGGCCAAAGTATAATAAAGTGTCTTCATTAGATCATGAGTTGTGTCAATTTGCAAAACATCATCGTCTTAGTTCGAGATCCTTGTCATATTTCGTCTAAACCTAGATTTAGGCATTTTGTTACTTTTGTGGATGATTATTTCGTTGGTATTGATTGTTGTTGCGTGTATTTAAGTAATTAAAATTGTGCAAGTGTACACAGTCGGCAAACAAGTAATAAAGTGATAAGTTGAGTATCGTCTCCACAGGGATTGAATTAGCAAATAATTGTGCACAAATCAATTACCAAACAATTTAATAGTGATGAAAAATAAATTTAAAATGCTTAAAAATAAACTAAGACGACAATATAAAAGCAAGAAAAATTCAATTTGGTGAAATGGGCTTGAATTATTAAATTCATCTATGTTAATTGACCTGTACGTTTTGCTGCAACAAAATCTCAGCAAATTACCCAAAGTTAACAAGAATTCAAAACACGTTCATGAAACTTCTCCAAGACCCATGATATTAATTCTTCCACCTAAATTAACATATTTTTATGCCAATCAAGTTAAAGAACCCATAATTATGCACCAATTCATCATTGTTACACAAGGCAAATAACACATTCCTATGCTATTCACAAACATAATCTAACAAGATTATCCACTTGTGTCATTCAAATCTATCCATTATGTTCAAACTTCCCAGCAAAAATATAACTCAATATCTTGTAATTGGTGATCAAGCAATAACAAGAATTCATCATGAAGCACATTTGAATGAACAATGGGTAAATTGCTAAAATAAAATGCTAGAAAATTAAAATAAGATATAGAGTTAATTAATAATTCAAGCCTCAAAAGATTTAGTTCATGGTTGAATTCAAGAGCACAAATCCAAAATCAAAACAGCCCATAACAAAATAAATCATAGTTCAGAAAATACAAGAAAAATAAAATAAAATATTAAGGAGAAAGGTAAGAGAATCAAGCCAAAAAAATGTTCCCAGAATGGCTCTCCTATCTTGAATCCTTCTCTTTCTTCTTCTTTTTCTTCATTCTCCACTTTTCCTCTCTAATTGCTGCTGGTTGTGTCCCCTTTTCTGCTACTGTACGCGCCTCTTAAAAGTGACGATGATCATATATGATATTAGGGCTCCCATTTTCTTTCTTTTCCTTAAGACCACATGGGCCTTTTTCTTCCCATTTGTTGTCTTTTTGCTAAACATGCACCAACACAATTAAATGCCCAAGTCTCTTCATTTAATCTTCAGCCCAAGTCAAGTTAATTAAAAAAAATAGATTTATACTGCTGAGGTGGCAACTCCTCACGTGACCCAAGAAATGCTTGTTGTCTAGACAGAATGCTTCGGCATTGCTGCAGCAACCTGAGAATTCCTGCACAAAAAATTATCATTTTAAATCATATTAGCTCATTTCCAATTCACTCAACTTCATCCAATTGATCATTTTCTTACTTATTTTCCCTCATAAAACCAAAACTAACTCCTGAACCCAAATAAAAGAAAATGACTTAATTCTATAGACAAAGACACAAGTCACTCATCTTTTTTAATCAAATTATAAGCTACAAGTATTAAAGATAACTCTATATTCTAGAGTTATCACACCCCCAAACTTATCTCACTACTCGTCTCGAGTGATGACACTAAAAAAAGGTAATAAAAGACACACAAGACACAAATTAAACAACAAAAGGAAAAGGAAAATAGCAAGGACAAGACACCACAATAGGATAAACTTTGCTTTGCCAATGCTAAAAGGGGAAAGCTCTCAAAAATTTTATTTTGAATAAGTGAAGCTGAATTTCAAACTTACACAAGCTTTAAACAAAATTCTTCAAGCATTAATGTTGCTACAAAAATATGAGTCAAGTGTTTCACCCTTTAGTGCATGCATAGCTTTTCCTAAACATTTTCAATCACCAAAAATCAAGCTAGACCTTGGTCTTAAAGCTTAAATAATTCATCCATAAGTTACTTAGCGATTCCCTCTCCACTAATGTAGACAAACACCACATATCAATAGGACTTTATCAAGCTTGTAGTGATAGGCTAAGGTGAAGGTAGGATAAGAGAGATTAATTTTGGCTCAAATCACCCTAAGCACCTCACTCTTTCTAGGACCTAAATCAATGCACACATTAATTTCCCCATTGAACACCCCACAACAAAATATAGCTCTTGCCACTAGCCTTTATTCCGAACATACAAAAACAAAAAACTAAAGCAAACTTTTCTTTTATTTTAAGAGTTGCACCCCCAAACTTATTTACAAACATTCTTGATTACTTTTTTTTTCTCTTTTCTTGACTTTTTTTTTTGAATTTTTTTTTTCAAAACTTTTCTTTGATTCAAGGGAGTGCACTCTTGAGTTTTTTTTTGCTTTTTTTTTTTTACATTTTTCTACTTTTTATTTCGAATAATGATAAACAAACTAAATCGCAAGAGAACAAGAAAAATGAGAATACACTCTCCCCCCAAACTTAAAATTCAACATTGTCCCCAATGGTGAAAATAAGAAAAAGAAGAAAATGAAAATGCTCACCCAATTTCCTCTCTCACACTCAACTCCTCTCAACCCCCCAAAATGCACAAATCTATCCTATAAAAATCAAGGTGCTATAGGGGTATGGTTAAAGGAAGTTATTATATTTAGCTAGGCTAATGAGTGGCTAAGAAAGAAAAGTGTCTATTAAGCTCAATAGGGTGATTAGGGATAAAAATGCATAACGAGTAGGCTTCAAATGCTCAAACGGTCCAAAGATGGCCTAAATCATGTCATTGGTGTAGTGATGTCTAGTACCAAAAATTATCACTTTAAATAACAGTAGCTCATTTCCAATTCACTCAACTTCATCCAATTTATCATTTTCTTACTTATTTTCCCTCATTAAACCAAAACTAACTCCTGCACCAAAATAAAAGAAAATGACTTAATTCTATAGAAAATGACTCCTTCATTTTTTTAATCAAATTATAAGCTAAAAGTATTAAAGATAACTCTATATTCTAGAGTTATCAATTGTGTAAAGTAGAGTGTGCAACGGAAGGGTGACAATAAAAAAAAATTAACCAATACCCGATCCAAGATCACATATATAATCATACATTAAATTAAGATTCATAAGCACAGGTCCATACATCTCGTAGCCTATCAAGATTCATCGCTATCGTTTCGTAAAAAAAATAACGATCATCCAATTCAGTGAGACAACTTTGAGATTCACAGCAAAATCTTCCAAGCCAATCCTCAACACACAAGGACGTGTGTTGTAATGACCCAAAATTGCTTATAGGGCTTAGTGCCTTGATTAGCGTGCTGGGAGAACATAATTGGTATATGTATGTTTAATTGGTTAAATACGTGACTATGTGGCATGCAGATTTGTATGATTATATGAATATGGGATATGCATGTTCATGAGTATTATATATGCATGTGGGCTCTTTATAGCTTATAAGGGCATATTTATAATTTTGGCTCGTTGAGGGCATAAATGTGATTATATGTGATAAATGGCTGAGACCACATTATTATGTGGATATATTTGCAATATATGGTTCGAGACGGTCCTAGTGAGCGAATTAGTCATAGTGGGGTTTAATACCTGGCCCGGGGGGAGCTTAGGGGTATTTTTGGGAATTTAGGAAATATGTTGGGATTTATTAGATATTGAATAAGTATTTGGTAATTAATTTGACATGACAGAGTTAATTAATTAGTAGTAGGAACACTTGAGGAATTAGTGGGAACTGAGGGAAATGACAATTCTACCCTTAGAAGTCATTGGAAGGTTGAATTAACTTAAGGGCAAAAGGTCTTCTTAGAGGGTTAGGAGATATACTCAGAATATAGGAAGTAACCAGAAAATTTTAGAAGACTCTCAGCTCACTCTCCCCTTTCCCTCTCACTCATGATCTCACACCCTCCCTCTCTTTATACTTTGAAGCTGAGGAAGAAAAAGAATAGAAGAACTTAGGCCTTAAGCTGGGAATTTTGGAAGGGAATTGAAGGAGAAAGGCTTGAGCTGCTGAAGAAAAGGGCTGAGACTTAAGCTCAAGGATTGAAGGTTGAAGCTGGAAAGTTTAGCTGCCTTTGAGGTAAGAATTATGTTTAGTTTCAGTTAAGAATTCAGGTTTATAGAATTAGTTGATTAAGGTTTCTAAGGGATAAATTGTAAGTAATTTCAGTAAAGTTTGCTGTGTTATAATATGCCTAAAATATGTTATTAAATGTCTTAAATTTGTAGCTAAGCTTGGTATTGCTTGGGAGGTTTGTTAAGATAAATTATGAGAAATTGGGCTGGGTAGATTGTTGAGGAAACCTAGAAATTCTGGGTGCGAGGGGGCACGTCGCGACCCAGCTCATGAGCGCCACCACCCGCATGCCCTGGGTGGGCTCTCTGACTCGATGGCACACCGCAACCCTAGGGGGCAAGTCGTGGTCCGCCTCCCCTAATGCTTAAAGATTGAGTCTCTGACTTGGGGGCGCGTCACAACCCTTAGGGATATGCGCTAAGGACGATTTCTACTACCCGGTTTAGTAGGAATTGAGGTCTCGGTGGCTAGCTAATTTTTCCTAAGTATTTATTTGGATTAGAAATTGATGATTACCCATTGGCCACTGTGACTAGGTTTATCACCAAGGCTCGAGACTGAGGATCGTGCTCAGGACTGTTCTGTATCTTTCGTTCGGAATTCAAGGTAAGAAAACTACACCCTTGTGTGGTTGTGTTGGGACTGAGATTCCCTGTTTCTGGATATATGTGTTGTGTAACTGTGATATTGTTATGCGAAGCATGAAATGAACGACCTAAGAGAGTCGGGGCTGATGACTTGTGCACAGGACATGACTCAACCACTGTGAGCTAGGGTTAGGTAAATAAACAATGGACTAAGACTAAGTGAGCCAGAGTCTGTTGAGTAAACAGAGGGCTCACCCTAAGGGTGCTGACTCTAAGCATTGGTATAATTGCTGAGATATATTTCTGAACATACATGTTTACTATTAATACTTTGATGCTTATGATTTGCTGAACTTTTGAATGACTGCTTATGATTGATTGGATGCTACTACTGATTATGTATTTGATGTTATGGTTTTCTTGTTGGGCCTTGGCTCAGGGGTGCTATGTCGTGAAGGTAAAGGCATGGGAAAGTTGGACCAGCCATGAGTTGGAGAACTTTGGGGGCGAGGTGTACATTGTCAGCTACTCGTCCGCCACGGTCGAGGAAAAGTACAGAGACTGAGCCTTAAAAATTGTATTTTTCCATTAGAGTGGTCACTGGTTGTATATAACTTTTGAGAGTTGTAAAATTGTCTCTTAGATCCTGTTTTGGGATCCCATGTACCCAACGTCTATTTTAATGAAAATTAACCATTATATTCAAAATCTTTTAAGCCTATCTCGGTGATTGACCTTAGGATCACATTGCTGTTCAAATGACTTGATTAGTAGGTCTTGCACTGTTTTAAAACACAGTGTAAAAACCTTGGTTATCCAGGGCGTTACATGTGTAACGCCCTACTAATCAAGGACCATTACAACATGTGTTTAAATTAGTACTGGACTCGCTAAATGAGTCATTTGGACTAAACTATTTTATTAAGCAACTAATGGTTCAAGTATTAAAAATCTTGGTCAGGGAAATAGCATTTCCATTAAAAGAAAACTTTAGTCTTTACATGGGATCCCAAAATACAAGTTTAAAAATTGTTTACAACTCAAGGATTACAAAATAAGCCGACCTAAGCAGAAAAACAGGGTTCAACCCTAGTTCCCCTGCGATATCTCGACCGTGGTGGTAGAGCAGAATGCATATGTACACATCGCCTCTAACGCTCTCCAACTCATGGCTGGCCAAGCTTTTCCTTACCCTTACCTACACCACATAGCATCCATGAGCCAAAAGACTCAACTAGAAAACATATTAACAAACTCAGATAATCAATCAGAACATAACAACATGCTTAACATTAATAATTGAAACCAAGCAACCACATTGTACAAGTAAGTGACCACATGGTCACACAAGTGCGTATCACACTTCTATTTATTCAAGTGGCATCCGAGCCAGTCAAGTGCATAATACACTCCCAGGGTGGCCTAGCCATAACGGCCTACACTCAGCGTGCGTAGTGCCGACCATGACTTATAAGCCGAGCCTTGTAGACCCTCGACTTATAAGTCAAGCCTTGTAAACCCTCGACTTAGCTGAGCACTTTTAACCAAATATTCCCTCGACTAACAGGCCAAGCTTTAGTTAGGTGCAATAGACATATTCTTGACTGATAAGCTGAGCTTTCTAGTCAGGAAAAAAACATACATATAATACATTCATCATACACATAGATACAACGCATTATGGTGTACTTAAATAGATATACACAGACTACTCTCAGTCCTTTTATACGAAGGAGCCACCAGAAGTGGTGGATCTCAAGGTCCAAATTGCCTCCCAACTGCAAAAAAAAAAAAATGCCTAGGAGAGGAATATCGCCGCCCTGTAGAAGATGGTTAACGCCATGAGGGCCACTTTGGCAGCTCAAGGACTACAAGTGGATTCCTATGGCGAAGTACCACCTAGGCAGCCAGCTAGCGGGCCAACTGTGCACCCAACTGGAGTGCCACCTGCTCTGCCAATAGAAGCGCCTCTTAAGCACCCAAATGATATGGTGCATGATCTTCCAGTTGGTGTGCCACCAGTGCACCCAGCTGAAGTTGGAGCACCACCAGCACCACAAGATCATGGCAAAGGGAAAGTTGATGAAGATCCTTCTCAAAGGAAAGAGCCTCATCGGGCTTCTGTGCCCATTCAAGCCTCGAGAAGGGCCAATGATAATCAGGGGCATGGTGCCTGAGGACACCGTGAGGCTACTAGAATCTGTGGAGCCCAGGGCCTTTTGCCCAGGCGCGCTGTGACAGAACGTGTTAGGCCTGGAGGTGGTGTCCCGCCAGCCCTCTGCCAGCCTTAGAGAAATCCTGGCCATGGGGCCAACAGGAGAAACGTCTTCGCCAACTGAGGACGAGGAATCAACATCTTAGTTAACAATGAATATGTCGACTCTGAGGGGGAGACCAAAGTGGGATACCTCAAGGATGGTGGTTCCCAATACACACAACCTGACCTGCAAGATGACCTGAATGCTCGCAGGAACAGAGTAGCTCCCGAGGACAACCCAGGGAGATGAAAACAGCCAGACCTCCGAGATGATCTTAATGCTTGGAGAAGAGAACACCCGAAACAGAGTGCCCAGCAAGATCACCGCCCTTCCCGAGCAGTGTTGGAGAGTTTGAAGAGTATAATGCTTAAGATGGCCCGGAGACAAGACCATGACTCCGACTAGGAGGGTGAAGATGGGGAGCCTTGTGCTCCACACATTGCAGAAGCCCCATTGTCTCGAGGCTTCAAAGTGTCAGACATCAATCTGTATAGTGGAGGAATAGATCCTACCGACCATCTTTCGAAGTTCAATAGATTGATGTTGATTCATCGCGTCTTCGAGGATGCTAAATGCCACTTTTGACCCTTGATTTGGTCAACGAAACGGAGTCAAATGAACGACAAAGAAAAAAAAGAAATCAAGAAGATAATCAAATGGAAAGAAAGTGACACAAGTGATTTATAGTGGTTCGGCCCCAACTAGGTGGTAATGACCTACGTCCACTTAGTGTTCTTATTTATATTGAATCCCAATACTGTGATCAAAGAAATAGGGTTCTTGAGTTTCACAAGCCTTGATAGTATTACAATTTATAGTTGATAATCACACTATGCTTTTCTCTCTGAATCCAAAGAAAAAAAGTTCAAAAGTCCAAAAAAGTCCCTTCCTTGGGCCTTCTCATTCTTATTTATAGACTCAATGAGGCTACATGGGCCGATGGGACTTAATTACCATTAAAATCAGCGTATCAATGTAATAAAAAGAAATATAATGAATGCAATTATTACAAGATTGAGTATCTTAAAGGAAGTAAATAGAAGTATGTGACCAGACTGGTCGCACCTAAACGAGAGACTTGATGAAGCATAATCATCTGGTCGATAGTCGAACAGAATCCCTGCACTCAGAATTGCCACGTGCCAACCATGTGTAAGAAATTCTTGTCACATCATCAGGAGCCATTTTTGGGTAAACATTTTCCCCCCAAGTTTACTTTACTGCGACCAGCAGAAAGTAAACTTAAGAGATCGACCCTTCGCATGCCCCATCAAATCTGTGAGAGTTGTTCATGCTTTCTCAAAAAAAGCAACCAATCATGTCTTTTCGGTTTCCCAAAAGTTGTCTGACGGCTATTGCGTTTCCGGATGGCTGGAAAACTCACTCCTATCATTACCTCTTTTACAGTGTTGTGATCAATATAAATAACCCATTCTTTTCACTTTTGAATTTTTACCAATCTTCTTTTCCTCAAGAACTCTGAAGAACTCCGAAGAACAATACAAAATAGACTCAGAAAAACTTGCTAATCTAAGGTGTATCTGTCTAACCATTTGAATCAACGCCCATGTCTTCATTTCAATCTTTCATTCAAGTAAGTTTCTTGATCGATTCATCTCTGCTATGCCCTACTGTGCAATGTCTATCTTCCCTTTATTTTAGATTATGAGTTCTTGAAAAAATTACTTCGGGGTAAATGGGTTGTAACGACCCAAATTCGCTAATGAGGCTTAAGAGCCTTAATTAGTGTGCCGGGAGGGCATAATTGGGATTAGAGTGAATATTATTGACTTAAATGTGTGAATATATGATTATATGATAATTAATGATATTATGTGATAATATGAAATATTTATGTGATATATGTGAGAACCACATTATTATGTGGGCAGGTTTATAGAGCGCAACTCGAGATGATCCTAGGGTCGGATAGCGGGAGAAGTCACAATGGGACTTAAAATATGACTTTGGACAAGTCAGGGATACTTAAGGTATCGGGTAGTGATTTAGACTATCGGGTCATGAAAATAAATATATGGAGATATATTTGAGGTTAGGATGTCTAGGCGGGAATATTGGGGGATTTTACCGTTTTGGCCTTGGGGACGGTTCCGACACCCCGAGCCTTGGGATTAACTTAACAAGTAAGACAAACCTAGGAATCTCTTAGAAAGAATTAGACCGAATTTATTTTCTTCCCCTTAGCTACTTATTCTCTTTCACTCGCAAGGAAGAAAAACAGAGGAAAATTGGGGAGTTGGAGCTGAAGAATTGCTGGAAACTTGGAGAAAGTCAGGGGCAACCGAGAGGTTTAGCTCAGTAAAAAATCAAGGACTAAATCAAGGTTAAGGTAAAGGTTAATCCATGTGTTTTTTCTGGAGTTTTACTTTGTGTATCAACTAGTTGTTGAGGTGCTGTTCAATTATTGTTTAAGGTGGGATTGAGCTGGGAAATCAAGTGGGAATTAGCTAGGTTTTTGGTTAAAGGAAGGGTTCTATCAAGAAGGTAAGCTTTGCTTCATGAATTGATGATTTGAGTTTGAGTTTTGACTGATTAAAATTGGGTGTTTATGTTCTTAGAATTTCAAGGATTGAAAGTGGGATTTCTATGGGTTATTGAGCTGAATTTCTGTTGAATGGTGTAGCATAAGTTGTGTTATAAGTTGTGGTAAAGTTGGGTGTTGAATTAGGGAGTTTAGGGGTGGTTTTGGCTGAGGTTTTGAACTTTGAAATGGTGGGTTTTCTGGGTTCGAAAGGAAGGGCCGCGGCTTTGTTCTAGAGCGCTGCGGCCCTAGGTTGAAAATGAGCCAAGGAGGCTCAGCCAGGGGTGAGCGCCGCGGTGCCCATGCAAGGGCCGCAACGCGTGTTTTTTCCAGGGTGACCCTTGGTTCTGTTTTGAGGCTAGGTCCGCGGCTAAGCTTCAAGGGCTGCAGCCCTTGGTTGCTCACTTGATCTTTTAGGGTTTTTAAGGACTTAGACCAAGCCTAGGAAGCTCGAGAACCATTCCACCACCGTGCTTGGTGGGATTTGTTTTTCCGAAAGTTAGTTTTGTGACCGGAAACCCTAACTTGAGTTTTAATGAGACCCTATACTTTGGTTGTGACTAGGTGGTAAAGGCTTAGGCTCAGGAATGGATCGTGCTTGAGGGGTGTTGCTCGTAATCCAAAACCGTGAAGATTAAAGGTAAGAAAACTACACCCATATGAATATTTGAACGAGACTAAGGGCTCCCTAATGTATATGATTGAAAGAATGGTATTATGCCATGTAAATTTGTAAACCAACGGCCTAAGCGTGCCACGGTTAACTTGTGCAATTGGCACGGCTTGGACACTGGTATCCGAGGACAGCTTATTATGCACTGAGCATGGTTTAAGCAGGCTGGAGTCAGTGGGTTAAACAGAGGGTGCGGCCTAAGGTGTCGGCCCTAGTATTTGAGTAAATTGAATATTGTATTTGGCTATAGATGAGATTGTTGAATAATCTAAGTGTAGTTGAAGTTGCTTGTACCTTGAAGTATGCTTATATGCTATGGATTGAATAACTGAACATGCTTGCTAGAATGTCTGTTTGAGATTGTTGTATATGTTGTGTATGTTGTTTTCATGCTGGGCCTCGGCTCATGGGTGCTGCGTGGTGCAGGTAAAGGCAAAGGAAAAATCGACCAGCCCTGACTGGAGAGCTCTGCAGGGTGAATGTACATGGCAGGCCGCTCAGCCGCCACGGTTGAGGAGATTACAGGGACAAGAGGACCAGAACCTTGTATTTTGCCTTAGTATGGCTAATGTTTACTTTTAACTGTTGAGTTTTGCAAACCAGCTTTTAAACACTGATCTTTTGGGATCCCTTCTGTAAACTGTTTACAATTTTATAAAATGAATCTTTTGAGGCCAAAATGTCTTTTAACCCTAGAACACTTAAACTAATGACACGTTTTTAAATTAATGACTTAATTAGCAAGTCTTGCACCTTATAAGTACACAGTGTGGCGGTCTTGGCTATTGTAATGCCCCGAATTCTCCGATGTGGTTTAGTGGCAGTTTAGTAGGTCGGCAGGGCCGTAATTGTTTAATTACGCCATTAAATGAATATATGCATCTTTATGTGAATTATATTATGATATAATGATATATGCATGCATGTGGGTGCACATTTGATATATTATGCTGTTTTGATAATTTGGCCCATTGAGGGTAAATTTGTGTATTTGGGTGCATGATGTGATTTGTGAATGAGATTCCATTATTATGGAGATATATTCGAGCTATTCGGCATGAGACAGTCATTTTTAGTGGATTAGCAGTTTTGTCATAACGGGGTCAATTTTGGGGTAATAGGAATGTTTATTTGATGATAAATTGGGAATATTTGAGATCAGAGTGAGATTCTGGAAGTTTTGACTATAATGTCCCCGGGGGTGTTTTCGGGACCCCGACCATTAGGTTTTATTTGAGGTTACTTAAGCTTGAAGTAGCTGTCAGATAGAACGTACGATAAGAAAAACTCTCATTCTCCTTCGTTAGTTCATTTTTGCCACCCGAAGAATATTTGGAGAAATATTGAGTTCTAGGAGTCGGAATCGAGCGAGGATTGAGGCATAGCGATCCTAGGAAAGATTATAAGCTTCTTGACTGAAGGATTTGACAGAAAACAACCTAATCGAAGGTAATCTAAGTTTAAAGTTTTGAGTTTTTAGAGTTTCTAAGCTTTGAATTGGACTTTGTGAATTGTTGAGTTTTCGATCCGTTTGAACTTTGGGTTTTGAGGGTTTTGATGCATTGGGAAGCTTGGGAATCTTGTTTTGATGATTGGGTAATGTTTAGGTATGATTTTGGAGGCTTTGGAGTGTTAAAAACACGTTTGGGAATGGCCCAGAGTTGAGGGCCGCGGCCCTGTTCTTGGGGTGCCGCAGCCCTGCCTTGAAGAAGCAGGTGGAGCTTTTTGTTCCTGCTGGGCGCCACGACCCTTTCCTCAGGGAACTCTGGGGGCCGCGGCCCAAGGTGCTAGGGCCGCAGCCCTTGCCCAGTTTTCGCCCCGTTTGCTCGTTTTGACCCCGGGAACCTAGTTTTAGGCCTTGGGAGTGTCCTTACTACTTGGATTAGTTTGGATTGATCTCTTGGAAGCTAGATATTGGTTTGAGAACCTTTGATTATCATGTTATTGATGGTATCCTATAACGTGTTATGATTAGGTAACTACTAAAGGACTAAAAGCTAAACCGTTCTCAAGGGTCGTTCTTTTGTTCATTCTAGCTCAAATCAGAGGTAAGAAAACTGCACCCCAAATGTGACATGCATGGCTATTCATGAGGCATGTTGGTTGTATAAATGTGGAAATGAATTGATTGTGGAATACTTAGCAAATGTTGCTCACTTATGCATGGTACTGACTCATTAGTCAGATTTGGCAAAGGTGCTAGTATCAACTGTGAAGCTGTGACTTATTAATCAGGTTCGGCAGTGGTACTGGGCACTGGTCACATTGCGCTGGCTCATTAGTCAGGACGGCCTTAGCGTGTTCCACGCAAGCCAACAAAGATTAGATCTAATCGACTTTCTGCATTGGATGACTCAAAGAGCATTAATGCCAATATTAAAAGCGCTTGTCTAGCCGAGGGCTAGCCATTTAGAGCCAGGGCTAGCGAGCACCGTGATTGTTATGTCACATGGCTATGGGCACCGGCCCCACAGTGACGTGCTTGTCAGTCACTGAGTATGGTTTACCAGAACTTGTTGAAGGCTAGTGGCTTACTTAGCAGCCACTCTTCCATTTGAATTAGTGACTTGCTTGTCAGTCACTCAGTATGGTTTATCAAAACCTCAAGTGATATTCACTCATCTGTTTGAAAGTTATGAACTCTGTGTGATTATAATGATAATCATTTGATGATGTTTACATATAATGTTATGTTTTCTTGCTGTGCTTTAGCTCATGGGTGCTATGTGGTGCAGGTAAAGGAAAAGAAAAGCTCACCTTGCCTTGAGTGGAGAGCTTAGGTGGTGATGTGTACCTATGCGGCTGCTTGACCACCACGGCCAAGGAGTCATCAGAGGAACTAGGGGGTTTACCCTGTTTTTGCCGCTTAGGTCGGTGGGGTTTGACATTTTGGAACATTAATGACCTTTTTGAGTTGTAAATAACTTGTAAATGTTCTTGTGGGCCCATAAACAGTTTTATGTATCAATAAAACATATCCTTTCCTTTTTACTGGTTTTCACCTTAACATGTTAATAACACTTAGATCACGTTTTTAACCAAAGGACTCAGGCAATGAGTCAAATTTCCGGTTCACCGTAACTATTCTGGGGTAACCAGGGCGTTACAACTTGGTATCAGAGCAATGTCAAGGTTAAGGTTCCTGTAGACTGGCTGGGCATGTATACACATCACTGAAGTCAAGCTCGACTCATGGTTTGGTAACTATTTATGTAGTTATGTGCATAACTGCCTAAATGTGGTGCATATGCTTTACCTGTGTGCATGAGACACTGTGTTGAACCTGTGCCCCTGAAATGTTATGAATTGTTATGTGATACATGCTGAGTGCTGAGTGCCATAAACATGTATCTGCTTGTGAATATTGAATGACTATGGAATACGATAATTGTCTGTTTGTTCTTGGACCATGAGGCGGCAAGAGGTTTAGTTATTACTACCTGAGTGGCCGTATTGATCAATGTTTTAGTAAGGTATCAGAAATAAGAATGAATCCAGAACAGACAGACACTACAGCTAGCCAGAGTGATCAGGGCCAGAATAACAATAACAGCCAGGGTCAGGAAAATGACCAGTCTCAGATTCCACAGCCAGCTCCTGCAAACTGGCAACAATTTTTTAATGACTTACAGGCAATAGTGTTGAAACAAGGAGAGGAGCTTCGTCTCTTGAGATAGCAACAAGTGCCTGCAGTGGTTGGTGTATCAGAGGCACCTTCTGTGTCAGTGCCAGTAGTTGGACAGCTGCCTGAGGTAGGAAATAAATGGGAACCTCTTTATGAAAGGTTCAGGAAACAACAACCTCCTGTTTTTTAGGGCAGTGCAGATCCTGCCAAGGCAAAATAATGGATGAGCATGATTACCACTATTCTTGACTTTATGAGGGTAGTTGGTAGTGAGAGGGTGGCTTGTGCTACCTATATGTTTCGGGATGATGCCCGGATTTGGTAGGAGGTGATTGCCTAGACCAAGAATGTTAATACCCTGAGCTGGGAGGAGTTTCAAACCTTGTTTAATGAAAAGTATTACAATGATGCCATCAGGGCAGCTAAAGCTGAGGAATTCATTAGGCTAGTTCAGGGCAGTTTATCAGTTACTGAATATGCCTTAAAATTTGACCGTTTGGCAAAGTTTTCCAAGGAACTGGTGCCCACTGATGGGACCAGGAGAGAGAGATTCCTCCAGGGGCTACAGCCCAGGTTAGCCCGTGACGTTCGTATCACCACTGTGGTAGGGGTTACTACCTATGCACAGGTGGTTGAGAAGGCACTCACTGCTGAGAGTGCAGAGACTAAGATCTGGCGTGACAGTGCAGCCAGAAAGGATTTCAGGAGGACAATTCCTCCATTTGTGGGTTCTGGTAGGGGTGTTGGCCCCAGTGATCAGAAGAGGAAGGTTCCTGATACCTTCCCAGTTCCAGGTCCTGACAGGAGACCCCGTGGTATTACAATGGGTCGTCCTGGGGGTAGTGAAGCCTGGAAGACTCGTCCTGAATGCCCTAGATGCAAGAGGCGCCATTTGGGAGAGTGTAGGGCAAAGGCCTGCTACTTGTGTGGAGTAGTGGGTCATCTTAAGAAAGATTGTCCTCAGGTAAGGAAAGAAGAACCCAGGAAGGTGGACAGCTCGACCCCAGCTCGAGTGTTCACGTTGACTCAAGCAGAAGATGAGGCTTCCCCCTCAGTTGTTACAGGTCAGCTTCTTAGTGCTGGAATCCCTTATAATGTGTTGATTGACTCTGGTGCTACACATTCTTTTGTTGCTAGTAGCATTATTGATAGATTGTGTAGACCTTGTAATTTCTATGCTGTGGGATTTGGTACTTTGTTGCCCACTGGAGAGTTAGTGGTATGCAGGAGGTGGGTCAGATCTTTGCCAGTGACAGTGGAGGGCAGAGAGTTATCAGTGGATTTGATAGAGTTAGTTATGACTGACTTTGATATGATATTGGGTATGGATTGGTTGGCAAAGTATGGGGCAACTATTGACTGCGGAAGGAAGATGGTCACCTTTGAGCCTGAAGGTGAGGATCCTTTTGTGTTTGTTGGTGCTGTGCATGGACCTCGCATTCCTATGATTTCTGTGTTGAGGGCCAGGGATCTATTGCAAAGAGGTTGCATTGGGTTACTAGCCAGTGTGGTTGATACCACTCAGGTCATGCCAGTGAGACCAGGGGATACTAGACTTGTATGTGAATTCCTGGATGTATTTCCAGAAGATTTGCCAGGATTGCCACCACACAGGGAAATTGAGTTCGTTATAGAACTGGCACCAGGGACGGAGCCAGTGTCTAGAGCACCATACATAATGGCCCCAGCTAAGTTGAAAGAATTAAAAGTACAATTGCAAGAGCTGTTAGATTTGGGTTTTATCAGACCCAGTTTCTCACCTTGGGGTGCGCCAGTTCTGTTTGTGAAAAAGAAAGATGGTTCTCTGAGAATGTGTATAGATTACAGGGAACTAAATAAGTTGACAATTAAGAATATGTATCCTTTGCCAAGGATAGATGATCTGTTCGATCAGTTGTAAGGTAAGAAGGTATTCTCAAAGATTGACCTTCATTCTAGTTATCATCAGTTGAGGGTCAAGGAGGGAGACATACCAAAGACTGCCTTTCGCACCAGGTATGGGCATTATGAGTTTCTAGTTATGTCATTTGGATTGACTAATGCCCTTGCTGCTTTCATGGATCTGATGAACAGAGTGTTCAAGGATTACTTAGACCAGTTTGTGATCGTCTTCATCGATGATATTCTGGTATATTCTCAGACTGAGTTAGAGCATGAGCAACATCTGAGGTTGGTTCTACAGAGACTGAGAGAACACAGGCTGTTTGCTAAATTCAAGAAATACGAGTTCTGGTTGTCTCAGGTATCCTTTCTTGGACACATTGTCAGTAAGGAGGGAATTAAGGTATATCCGGCAAAGATCGAAGCGGTCAAAGATTGGCCAAGGCCAAAGAATGCTTCTGAGGTTAGAAGTTTCCTTGGATTGGCAGGTTATTACCGGTGTTTCGTGGAAGGGTTCTCGAAGATTGCCATTTCTTTGACTGAGCTGCCACGCAAGAGCCATAAATTTGTGTGGTTAGATAAGTGTAAGAACAGCTTCCAGGAACTGAAGCAGAGGTTGATTACAGCTCTGAATTCTCCGATGTGGTTTAGTGGCGGTTTAGTAGGTCGGCAGGGCCGTAATTGTTTAATTACGCCATTAAATGAATATATGCATCTTTATGTGAATTATATTATGATATAATGATATATGCATGCATGTGGGTGCACATTTGATATATTATGCTGTTTTGATAATTTGGCCCATTGAGGGTAAATTTGTGTATTTGGGTGCATGATGTGATTTGTGAATGAGATTCCATTATTATGGAGATATATTCGAGCTATTCGGCATGAGACAGTCATTTTTAGTGGATTAGCAGTTTTGTTATAACGGGGTCAATTTTGGGGTAATAGGAATGTTTATTTGATGATAAATTGGGAATATTTGAGATCAGGGTGAGATTCTGGAAGTTTTGACTATAATGTCCCCGGGGGTGTTTTCGGGACCCCGACCATTAGATTTTATTTGAGGTTACTTAAGCTTGAAGTAGCTGTCAGATAGAACGTACGATAAGAAAAACTCTCGTTCTCCTTCGTTAGTTCATTTTTGCCACCCGAAGCATATTTGGAGAAATATTGAGTTCTAGGAGTCGGAATCGAGCGAGGATTGAGGCATAGCGATCCTAGGAAAGATTAGAAGCTTCTTGACTGAAGGATTTGACAGAAAACAACCTAATCGAAGGTAATCTAGGTTTAAAGTTTTGAGTTTTTAGAGTTTCTAAGCTTTGAATTGGACTTTGTGAATTGTTGAGTTTTCGATCCGTTTGAACTTTGGGTTTTGAGGGTTTTGATGCATTGGGAAGCTTGGGAATCTTGTTTTGATGATTGGGTAATGTTTAGGTATGATTTTGGAGGCTTTGGAGTGTTAAAAACACGTTTGGGAATGGCCCAGAGTTGAGGGCCGCGGCCCTGTTCTTGGGGTGCCGCAGCCCTGCCTTGAAGAAGCAGGTGGAGCTTTTTGTTCCTGCTGGGCGCCGCGGCCCTTGCCTCAGGGAACTCTGGGGGCCGCGGCCCAAGGTGCTAGGGCCGCAGCCCTTACCCAGTTTTCGCCCCGTTTGCTCGTTTTGACCCCAGGAACCTAGTTTTAGGCCTTGGGAGTGTCCTTACTACTTGGATTAGTTTGGATTGATCTCTTGGAAGCTAGATATTGGTTTGAGAACCTTTGATTATCATGTTATTGATGGTATCCTATAACGTGTTATGATTAGGTAACTACTAAAGGACTAAAAGCTAAACCGTTCTCAAGGGTCGTTCTTTTGTTCATTCTAGCTCAAATCAGAGGTAAGAAAACTGCACCCCAAATGTGACATGCATGGCTATTCATGAGGCATGTTGGTTGTATAGATGTGGAAATGAATTGATTGTGGAATACTTAGCAAATGTTGCTCACTTATGCATGGTACTGACTCATTAGTCAGATTTGGCAAAGGTGCTAGTATCAACTGTGAAGCTGTGACTTATTAATCAGGTTCGGCAGTGGTACTGGGCACTGGTCACATTGCGCTGGCTCATTAGTCAGGACGGCCTTAGCGTGTTCCACGCAAGCCAACAAAGATTAGATCTAATCGACTTTCTGCATTGGATGACTCAAAGAGCATTAATGCCAATATTAAAAGCGCTTGTCTAGCCGAGGGCTAGCCATTTAGAGCCAGGGCTAGCGAGCCCCGTGATTGTTATGTCACATGGCTATGGGCACCGGCCCCACAGTGACGTGCTTGTCAGTCACTCAGTATGGTTTACCAGAACTTGTTGAAGGCTAGTGGCTTACCTAGCAGCCACTCTTCCATTTGAATTAGTGACTTGCTTGTCAGTCACTCAGTATGGTTTATAAAAACCTCAAGTGATATTCACTCATCTGTTTGAAAGTTATGAACTCTGTGTGATTATAATGATAATCATTTGATGATGTTTACATATAATGTTATGTTTTATTGCTGGGCTTTAGCTCATGGGTGCTATGTGGTGCAGGTAAGGGAAAAGAAAAGCTCACCTTGCCTTGAGTGGAGAGCTTAGGTGGTGATGTGTACATATGCGGCCGCTTGACCACCACGGCCAAGGAGTTCTCAGAGGAACTAGGGGGTTTACCCTGTTTTTGCCGCTTAGGTCGGCGGGGTTTGAAATTTTGGAACAGTAATGACCTTTATGAGTTGTAAATAACTTGTAAATGTTCTTGTGGGCCCATAAACAGTTTTATGTATCAATAAAACATATCCTTTCCTTTTTACTGGTTTTCACCTTAACCTGTTAATAACACTTAGATCACGTTTTTAACCAAAGGACTCAGGCAATGAGTCAAATTTCCGGTTCACCGTTCACCGTAACTGTTCTGGGGTAACCAGGGCGTTACAGCTATCCAGGGCGTTACATGGGTATACTGATCTGGGCTTAATATGGTAGGAAAAATATGCTTTGATGGGGTTAGGAATCAGTTTGGTAGTTAGGATAATTAATTTAGGGCGTAAAATCGAAGTAAAAATTCAATTTTTAAGCCTGTAGAAAAACTGAGTTTTTCCCGCCCCTTTAGAGTCAAAAAAGTTGTTCATGAAAAAATTTTCACTTCTGCTTTTTGATCCATTTTCCAAACTGTTTGCATAGAATGTAGTGTTTTTGTTAGAATGCTGCTGGTCGTATAAAAGCTTAACTTTTATACACGAGCAACGTTATTCCAACTCTTAACACCTTTTAGTCTTTTGGGCTGTAGATTCTCATCTCCCCTTCTCTGTTCGTAGATTTTCATGCAAGATCCGTGGGGAGGTGATAGGCCAATCGACGACGACCTACTCGCTCAGCTTCTCGTGGACGAAGAACAACCATCGTTACTCATACCGGAGATTCCTTTTTCCCGTGTCCCATCCAACAGACCTTTGACCAGTCCATCAAACATGGGTAGAGTAAAATCCACCACTCAGAAAAAGAAACCAACCAACCCTCAAACAACTCAGCCTGCTCATCGGGTTTAAATTCCTTCGACCAGCAGTCGAGCTGAACATAGTGATCCCCAAATCCAAACACAGGCCCAACCCCGGGTCGTCCTTCGACCAGACGTCGAATGGTACATTGCTCCTCCTAGCCAAATCACTGGTAGGATGATAAGCAATTACCTCAGGAAGTACGGAATTTCTGGGGTAACTTTATTCAAACCTACCAACGACCAGCGGGCAAACCTTCCTGGTTGCGCCTTCAGCGCCTGGTCGAGGTACCATATTGAGGCAGGACCAATCTTGACTCTTCATCCCTTTTTCCAGGGAGTGGCCAATTATTTTGGGGTCGTCCTTTCCAAATAACCCCAAACGGGTATAGAATGCTTTCTGCACTCTATATCCTTTATAGCCATAAAAAAGTGGCCTGTCCCTACGCCTCATGAGATCAATTACCTATTCGATCTTAAATCCAACCCCAACCAAGACAACATGGGGTTTTTTCATCTCTGTCACCAGGAATCGACTCAAATCTTCCTGAGTGAGACTACCTATAAGTCCAATCTAGGAAAGTACTTCCAAGAGTACCTTTTAACTACTGATCTGGTTGCCAACAACTTAACCTTCACCCAAGGAGGTAACTTCTTTATTCTTTGGTCGCTTATTTCTTACATCTTCCTTAGAAAATTAGCACTCTTCAGGTCCATGGAAATGACTAGCTTCTACTCCAGAAATGGAGATTCGAGCAGCATCTCTGGTCAGCATGGCCAATGTAGAGAAAAGCGTCAACCAGCTAGTCACCGAAGCCAACCCAATGCTGGTCGGTCTTTTGGCACCTCACCAGGATGTGAGGGAGTCAATGGCGGGGAGTGCCACTGGCGCAGAATTTCCTGAGCAGCACCAAGACGTGTCACAGTCTCCAAGGAGGACGAAAACTAGGGTGACAATCAGGGAACCCTCCAGCACCCCGCGAGCTGCCGCTCCCCCTACCCCTTTGGGAAAGGGAAAAAAGAAAGTTTCTGAACCCCCTGCACCCATCGAAGGGTTTTCAAACGAGAACAATATTGTCTTCTCACTCTTAGACAGTTTGCTCATTCCCTGTCATTTATTTGACGTGGAGGACAACTTTAAGTACACACCCAATTTAAATTCAGATTTCTTTCAGGCAGTGTGTGAGTGTAGCAGTAGTTTAGTAAGTAATGTAGCGACCAATAGTTATAGCTCGGGTATTTTACTTACAATTTCCTTGTTCTCATTTTTGATCCATCTATATATATTGTTTAAGTGCCCGTTTTGTTTCCTTGCAGATATGTCATCTGGAGATGTGTTTGACCTCTACAACGCACCTGCTGCTCCTTCGAGCAAGAAGAAGGAGAGCAAGCGACATCGTGGAGAAAGCAGCAAGGCTCCTTCAACCAAAAAAGCCCAGACTGGGGATCCTCCAGCAGCCATTCCCTCAAGAAAAACAATTCCCCCTCCATCTCCACTCGACCAGTTGCCTCCCCCTACACCAGCCGATTAGAATCCTACCCCTTCAGCACTTGCCAACCAGACACCTCACGATCAACCTGGAGATGTCCTGACAAGCACCGTGGTCTGCTCAGCCAAAGAGAGAATATACAAACTCTCAAAGAACAAATGTAGCCGAGAGGCCATCATCGGCATAGACTCCATGGAGGCCGATCAAATAATAAACTGGGCACTGAACGAGATAGCCAATGTAAGTTGCTTTCTATTGCTGAGCTTTATTTATTTTACTTTGTCATTTTCTGCCATCATCTTATCTCTTTATCTGATCGTAGGGAATGCTGACTATGACTGCCGACTGGCGTCGCACAAGGGCTTTGGTCACCCAGACCAAAGAATCTGACGCCAAGCACACTGAGGAGGTTAAGGTGCTTGAGGGGAAAAACGTTGAACTACTCGGGAAAAACACTGAACTGCTAGCAAAACTCCAAGCTAGCCGCAGAGCTTCAAGAGTTTCAGACTACCCTGACCAAAGCGAATGAAGACAAGGAGAAGTTTAGGGAGTGTGCTAAACTTAACTATCAAGAGGCCAAATAACTTGAGTCTAAGCTGATCGCCAGCAGAAAGGAGACTGAGGAGCTGGAGGGGCGTGTCAAGGAGCTTGAGGAGACTAATGCTAGCAACTTGGAAAGTTATAGGGCAGCTACCTTAGATTGATTTTATGAGTTCTAGAAGCACAATCGTGGGGCCAACTTCAATTATCTTTCTGAGCGCCTGAGGCGAACTGAAATAGCCCGGTGCACTGCTTGCTTGGAGGAAGAAGAGAAAGCCAACACTCCTGCTTCCCCAGAAATCTCCCTAGCCACGGGAATTGAAGGCACGGAAAATGAAGATGGAACCACTGTCAACTAGGACAATCCTCAAGACCCTCCTGCCTCGTAGTATTTTTTTTTTCTTTTAACTTTATCTTGTAGTCAAGATAGTTTATATTTTTATTGCTGCACAGGCAACTTTTCTTTTAATAGACAATTACATCCGAGCAGTAACTGCTCGTGGTGTAAAGGGATTCAGTTTTGATATTATAATACTTTCATTTTATTATAACATCTATTTGTATGACCGAACTTAGCATAGTACTTTGGTTTGATTTAACAAAATAACAAAATTTTGAAAAATACTCTAAGTACCCTAGCATGCTTTCACTTATTTTGCTCGTATGTTTACATACCTTTTGATATGCTTTTCTTACTAGATACCTTATATGCCCCCCAAGTGATTGAGGAGCTTTAGGTCTTCGGTCACTTGCCATGACTAGGACCTATTCGAACATTTCTGCTCGTTGTAGAAATTTTAAAATGATAATATAGAAAAACAACACACGTAATGAGCAAATACTTGTAATAAATACAATAGTTTGGCAATATTGACTGGCTGTGCACAGTCCCTATTATTTCTCGTAATAGATGGACAATCATGTCTGTACAAGTGATCAATAAAATAATCTTACACTTATAAGCGATCAGTCACAAAAATGACTAACCCTTGTTCATAAACTTGTAAAAAGTAAAATTAATACAAACCAATTCTTTAAGAAGAATTGTTTATTGATAGTACTTGCGCAGGTGTTCTCCATTCCAATAACGAGGAATGATATCTCCATTTAAGCGAGCAAGTTTGTAAGTGCCTGGATGGAGGACTTCTTCGATTTGGTACGGTCCTTCCTAGTTAGGTCTGAGTACTCCAGTGGCCTGATCGCGGGTGTTGAGGAAAACTCTTCTAAGTACTCGATCTCCCACATTAAATTTCCTTTCATGTACTTTAGAATTGAAATACTGAGCGACCTTTTGCTGGTCAGCTGCTACTCGGAGCTGGGCTTGCTCGCGCTTTTCATCGACCAAATCCAAAGATTCCATTAATAACTGGCTATTCGAGCCTTGATCGTAGGTCATCCTCCGATGCGATGGCAGATCTAATTCCACAGGCAACATAGCTTCAAATCCATAGGGCAAGGAGAATGGAGTATGGCCTATTGCTCTTCGATGGGATATCCTGTACGACCAGAGGACTTTAGGCAATTGCTCTGGCCATGCCCCCTTTGCTTCCTCAAGCCTTTTCTTTAGAGTATCCTTTAACGTTTTATTGACTGCCTCGACTTGTCTGTTTGCTTGAGGGTGAGCAACTGAAGAAAAGCTTTTGATAATTCCATGTCTCTCGCAATCCATAGCGACACACTATGTTCTTGACTATGAATTCCAGCACTTTCTTGGTCGTTATGGTTGCAAATGGCTCAGCCTCGACCCATTTTGTGAAGTAATCAATAGCCACCATGGAATATTTGACGCCGCCTTCCCTGTGGGCAAAGATCCAATTAGGTCTATACCCCATACTGCGAATAGCCACAGACTTTGCATTTGCTTTAGCTCATTAGAGGCTTCTTGTGGAATTTTGGAGAATCTCTGGCACTTATCGCATCTTCGCACAAATTGCATCGAATCTTCATTCAATGTTGGCCAGAAGTACCCTTGCCTTAGGATTTTCTTTGATCAACTCTGCCCCCTAGCGTGATCTCCACAGAACCCTTCATGGACCTCTCGTATTAATTCTTTGGCCTTTTCTTTTGAAATACATCTGAGGAGTGGCATAGAGTATCCTCTTCGGTACAGAATTCCATTGACCAAGATGAACCTAGCAGCCTGCCGCTGAAGAGTCCTGGCTTTGTTTCTGTCCGTAAGCAACACACCATGCGTCAAGTACTCAATGAAAGGTGCCATTCATGTATCTGCCGCCTGAATCACCAGAGAGGTTTCTTACACTTGGATGCTTGGTGCAGACAGCTATTCAACAAGTACAATATTCAGGGTGCCAGCATCCTAGGCACTCACTAATTTGGCCAAAGCATCGGCGTTTGAATTCTGATCGCGAGGTACTTGCTGAAGAGTGTAGCTTTCAAACTGGGCCAACAAATCCTTTGCTATATTCAAGTAAGAAACCATCTTCAGACCTCGAGCTTGATATTCCCCTGTAATTTGATTAACCACCAACTGGGAGTCAGTGTATATTTCAAGCGATTTTATGTGCATGTCTCTGGCTAACTGTAAACCTGCAAGTAGAGCTTTATACTCTGCTTCGTTGTTAGAATTCATGAAGTTGAATCTAATCGCACAGTGAAATCGATGCCCTTCAGGCGTTATCAAAATCACTCCGGCTCCAGTGTGATGTTCATTAGAAGAACCGTCCGTGAACAACTTCCATGAGGGAGCTTGGCTTTGAGGTTCAGGCACTTCTATCTGTTCGCTGTCTGGAAGCCCAGTGAGCTCTGAAACAAAGTCGGATAGCGCTTGTCCTTTTACTGCCGCTTGTGGTAAGTAAGAGATATCAAACTGCACAAGTTCAACTGCCCATTTCAATAATTGGCCAGCGGCTTCTGGCTTCTGCAAAACTTGCAGTAGAGGTTGGTCGGTCAAAACTAGGATTGGGTGAGCTTAGAAGTATGGTCGCAACTTTCTAGAGGCTAAGATCAAGCAGTAAACTAATTTTTCAATAGGAGGATATCGCAGTTTTTCTCCTATTAGCCTTTTGCTTACATAATACACGACCCTTTGCACATTCTCCTCCTCTCTTACTAGAACAACACTAGTAGCGTATTCTGTGGTCGCCAAGTAAATGAACAAAGTTTCTTTATCAACTGGCTTTGATAGAATCGTTGGCTGTGACATGTGCGTCTTTAAAGCTTGAAAAGACTGCTCGCACTCCTCCGTCCATTTGAACTTCTTGTTGCCTCTAAGTAGATAAAAAAATGGGACGCATTTGTCCGTTGATTTGGAGATAAATCTACTTAGAACAACAATCCTTTCGGTTAACCTTTGAACATCTTTGATCTTCGTTGGCGATTTCATATCGACCAGGGCTTTGATCTTCTCGGGATTGGCCTCAATTCCTTGTGAGTTTACTATAAATCCCAAGAATTTCCCTGATCCAACTCTGAAGGAACACTTGAGGGGATTCAGCTTCATCTGATATTTATTCAAGACGTTGAAGCACTCTTGCAAGTCCCCTATGTGTCAGTCTGCCTTTTTCAACTTAACCAGTATGTCATCAACATATACTTCCATGTTTGTACCGATTAGCTCCTTGAACATGTGACTGACTAGTCGCTGGTAAGTCGCACCAGAGTTTTTCAAACTGAAGGGCATTACTTTGTAACAGTAAAGCCCTGTATCGGTTTGAAAGCTAGTGTGATCTGTTGGAAATTGTGCCCTGAAAGCATATGTAGTAGACATTGTTTTATGAAATAAATAAATGAATTGAATTTGTTATGCATATATTCTATGGACTATATTATTCTGTGATAATATTATGTAAATATCAAGAAAATTCCTAAGTTCATATATGTGATCTCAAACACGTATTGGTACGGGAGGATTGTGTTTGAGATAAATGAACTTGAATAGTTCGCAGTAAAATAAAGTTATGGAATCTTTAGATTAATTACTGCAAGTACGGTCCACTAGTATTATGAATACATGTAATCTAGATCCAGATCACTAATGTGGTAGGACACTTTAGTGGAGGTGTTTTATATATTAGAGAATATATAGAACTTGACCAGATATGTTTATTAATACTTAGTTAAATACCGTTTTGAAGTATTAATTAAATATATCAACTGATGATCATATACAAATAGATCTTAATTCTGAAGTTACTATGAACTCCTGTTTATGTTATATGAGTTCTTTGATTCACTCGTTAGGGTCTGTCAGAATGATCAGGCTAGAAACTTTTGTTTTGGGAACTCATTAATGTAGATGGATGGGGACATAGTATACAGATATGGAATCTATGCCTTCTCGCAAGAGATTGAATGATGGTTCTCTTAAGGGTTGACTTTTTGGGACTGAAAGGTTATTGAACTCAAATTCATAATTTAGTTATGAATTAACCTTCACTAGTAAAGTCAATGGTACTTAAGGAAACAAGAGATAATTAAAAGGGTAAAATGGTAATTTTATTCCCAATTAATTATGAACCATTATTAGAGGGTCAATTTGTATGCAATGATTATATCAATGGACACTTTATAATTATAAAGTACTCAGTAAATGAAATGTCTATAATTACAAGAGTGCAGTCTCATATTTATAGTGGAATAATCATAAGATTAATAAATTAAGATTATTTAATTAAAGAGTTGGCATTGGTCGCCTGGTAGACCTCTGCCCTACTCTCGACAAGGGTCGTATAGTTGGTGAATCTCGGCTCGTATCTATTGCCTTTGGAGCGTTTGTTTTCGGACGTTGATGGCTCATTGTTCGCCCTTTTTCCACCATTCTTACCATTTCTGTTCCCGTTGCCTTTGTCGTTCCCATTGGGTTTATCTGACCCATTGGTGGTGTAGGAAATTTCCCCTCGTTGGCAATCACGTCCTCGAGCTTAATGTATCGATCAGCTCGATCAAGACACTCCTGGGTACTTTTTACCCTATTCTTTCTTAGGCTATTCCAGAGGGGAGAATGGCACCTAACCCCAGCAGTTAGGGCCATCATCTTTCCCTCATCGCCCATTGTTTTGGCTCCAGCTGCTACTCGCATGAAACGCTGGATGTATTCCTTAAAGGGCTCTCCCTCCTTTTGGCATATCTCAACTAGCTGGTTGGCCTCAGTGGGGTGTACGCAACCCGCATAGAATTGTCTGTAAAATTCCTTTACAAAAATTTCCCATGATACTATACTAGTAGGACTGAACTTTAAGAACCACTCCTGAGCAGTGTCAGATAAGGTGGCGGGGAAGATCCTGCAACGAGCATCATCTGACACCTTCTAAATATCCATTTGTATCTCAAATTTCTTTACATGAGATACTAGGTCCCCATACCTATCGAAGTTTGGCAGCACTAGCATCTTGAACTTGCTGGGGGTTTCTGCCACAACAATCCTCTGTACAAACGGAGTGCCTCTCCTCCGATCGTACTCAATGTGGGATGTCCGGCTCCCGACCAGCTGCTGTACCGCCTAATTCAGAGCATCAATTTGAGCCTGAACTGTGTCTGGGATTGCTGGGGCGACTAGTACCGGAGGAGCATACTCATCGTGCCTCTCGCACCTGTAATTGAGCACGTCCCTCAGGTCATCATCTCTGCGCCTTTGTTCGCTAGTGCCCAGTCGATCAAAGATGTTATGCTGTTTGGGCTGCCCCCCCAGTGTTATGGCTCGCAACCCTATTTGCTCTCGTTGGGGGGTTTCTATCTCTACCTCTTTCCTCACGCCCTCAACCAGCATTCCCCTTGTCGGAATTGGCCTCATTGTAGTCATGGCCATCCCTAAACCACGACAGACTATGCGCGATCGGCTGGTCACGTTGTTTCCTCCTCTGGATGGCATCTCCTGAGCATCGGGGGGAGGCCTACGTTGGTCACTGGTTCCCCGTGCATTATTATGTCGTGAGGGCCCCATGACCGCAGAGCCTGACTCGTTGTGCCTTCTGTTAGCAAAAGGACGCTTGCCCTACTCGATGGATTTGGCTCATCGTCCCTTGGGCGTCTAGGGCTTCGGGGAGGTTGTCTGGCCCTACTCTGCCTCTGGCGCTAGGGATTGCCGTGGCCAGCTTGAGAAGGTGGATGTTGATCAGGATCCTAAATTGGGACATCCTCCTGAGCAACAGGCGGTTGCTCCGGGGTTTGAGGGCTTGCTGGCTGGAGTGGAGGAATTGGATTTAGGGCCTGCTACGGTGGTGCATTTGGTGGCTGATCCGGTTGAGAGGCCAGCGCAGCTTGTCATTGAGCCAACAGAATGTTTACTTCAAGAGCGGCCTTGGCATCTCTCTGCTGACGGTCCATGTCCGTCTGCCACTCGTTAAGCTCTTGACGCTGACGCTCAATCTCCCTCTGTTGCGACGCTAAGGTCTCTACCGCATTCTCTTGATTGGCCCTCAGATTGGCCAACTCGTCTTGCAACACACGCAGTGTTGTCCTCAACATCTTAGAATCCATTTCTTCCTCCTCAAAATCCAAGTGTGGCTCATTTTCAGCCACATTTGGAGGAGGAGGCTGAGTGGATGCAGCGTCAGAATTCTTCCCAATTCTCTTGGATGTCTTTGCCATATGATCTTCTTGAAGTCTTGAGTTCAACTCTCAATGAAAGGACCAAAATGTTGACTCTTGATTTGGTCAACGACACGGAGTCAAATGAACAACAAATAACAAAAAGAAATCAAGAAGAGAATCAAATGGAAAGAAAGTGACACAAGTGATTTATAGTGGTTCGACCCCAACTAGGTGGTAATGGCCTACGTCCACTTAGTGTTCTTATTTATATTGAATCTCAATACTGTGATCAAAGAACTAGGGTTCTTGAGTTTCACCAGCCTTGAGAGTATTACAATTTCTAGTGGATAATCACACTATGCTTTTCTCTCTGAATCCAAAGAAAAAAGGTTCAAAAGTCCAAAAAAGTCCCTTCCTTGAGCCTTCTCATTCTTATTTATAGACTCAAGGAGGTTACATGGGCCGATGGGCCTTAATTACCATTAAAATCAGCGTATCAAGGTAATAAAAAGAAATATAATAAATGCAATTATTACAAGATTGAGTATCTTAAAGGAAGTAAATAGAAGTATGAGACCAGACTGGTCGCACCTAAATGCGAGACTTGATGAAGCAATAATCATCTGGTCGATAGTCGAACAGAATCCCTTCACTCAGAACTACCACGTGCCAACCATGTGTAAGAAATTCTTGCCACATCATCAGGAGCCATTTTTGGATAAATAGTCATGTCTTCTCGTTAACTCTGATGGGACTAGAAGATGAGTGGTTCAAGACATCGGCCAGGTTCCATCCAATCCTGGCAAGGACCCCTCGAGACCCTTAAAGCTTACATCAAGCTTTTTAAGGAGGAAGCAACCATGACTAAGAGGGTGGATGATGGCCAACAATTGATGGCCTTAAAAGCTAACATCCAAGTATGTTCTTCATTATGGGATGACCTATAGTAGAGAAGATGCCACAGGCTTGATGACTTCATAAGTCGGGCCCAGGAATATACCAACTGGGAGGATGCCCAGATCAGAGCTTTTGAAGGACCAGTCTCCTTCCCCACTCCATTAGTCCCAAATGGCATGACCTCAGGACCCCAATTCTCACCATACACTCATGCCTAAGCGAGTATTATGAGCGCTCCACACTTTAGCCTAGTTGTTCTACCAATGGCTTCAATATCGTTCCCACGGCTAGTTTCAGTGCACCTCCGTCAGGCTATGGAGCAGGTCCCACTGGATACAGTGCGTTTTAGTCTGCATTCCATGGTGGAATAGATGCTTTGGCCCAATCAGCGGCACCCAGCGGGAGAAAACGTGAGGGAAATGGCAAGGGTAAAAAGCCCAAGAGAACTGGAGTAGCTCCCGATAAGAAGTATACTCCCCAATACTCCGAGTGAACGAACTTGGTGGATACTCGGGATAACATTTTCCTAGCCACGAAGCAATAGATCCACTACCAGAAGCCTCAAACAATTAGGAGGGATTGGGAGACAAGAGATTCTACTAAGTTCTGCCAGTTTCACAATGATGTGGGGCACCACACCAATGAGTGCAGGCATCTTAGAGACGAGATTGAGAATCTCATCAAACTGAGGCATCTCCACCAATATGCCAGGGCCACACCCTACTCAGGCTCCGATCGTAGGTCTACCTCCACAGCAGGTGGCACCTCTCAAGGCACTAAGCCAAGTGCCTGTGGCACCACCACAACAGATAACCCAAGGACCTCCCCCAATGAACAAAAGAGTAGCGATATCTCTGGAGGACCACATCGAGGGGCTCGCAGAATCACTATGCGCGAGCCCTAAACCACAGTGACGAAGTGTTGGCATTAGTCTAGCTACTAGCACATATGCCATGGATGATGGATTAGATCATCAGCTTCTCCGAGGATGATGCTCGGAGAGTGCATTTTCCCTACCACGATCATGTGGTGAGTGAGAGCCAAATTTCCAATAAAATGGTGGCTCGAATCCTGGTGGATATAGGGAGTTCAGTGAAAATCTTGATCAATTCAACCTTCAAGAAGATTGGGTTGACGACCAGTGGCCTATCCTCGAGCACCTCCACTCTCTACGGTTTCTTAGGGGAAGGTCTTATTCCAATGGGGCAGATCAAGCTGCCAGTGACACTTGGAGAAGTGCCTCGTTAGGCCTTTAAGTATTGCACTTTTGTGGTCGTGGGTTACTCCTCCATTTATAATGCTATCCTGGGATGTCCAACCTTGGTGGAGTTTAGAGTAGTCACCTCTATACGCCATTTGTGCATGAAGTTTCCCACCGAGGTGAGAATAAGCATTGTCGGTGGAGACAAGAAAGAGGCCCGTCAGTGCTACAATGTGTCGCATAAGCATCCAATTAGGGTTGTTGAGATGGTAGCACCCGAGCAGCCTCATCCTGAGGAGATGGAGGTTCAGGCTGTTAAAAAAGAAAGGGAGTCCAATGAATTGGACCCCAGGATTGGAGAAGAAAGGATTGTTGAGCCCATGGAAGAAGTTAAGGAGGTTATCCTTGACACCTCCAATCCTGAGAAAAACTAAGGTTGGGAAGAACCTCAAGGCGGAGGTTCGAGAGGCTTTGGTGAGCTTTCTCAAGGAAAACCAGGACGTCTTTGCTTGGTCCCACTCTAACATGACATTCATTGACTTGATTATCATATGCCACACCTTGAATATAGATCAAAATGTTGCCTCGCTACAACAGAAGAGGAGGACCATTGAACCGACCATGGTGGAGGCCTTGAAGGCAGAAGTCGACAAGCTTCTCGCGAATGGTTTCATCTGAGATGCTCGATACCCGAAGTGGTTGTCAAATCCGATCCTGGGGCTAAGCCTAACGAAACTTGGAGAACATGGATCGACGTCTCTAACCTCTATAAGGCATGTCCAAAGGACTGCTTCCCTTTGCCAAAGATTGATCAAATAGTCGACGCTACCTCTGAGTATGAGCTCTTATCCTTCATGGATGTGTACTCGAGGTACAATCAAATTTCAATGCATGTCACAAACCAGGAACACACCAGCTTCCGAACAGAAAAAAGCATCTACTACACCTCATGCCTTTTGGTCTCAAGAATGCTGGTGCCACGTATCAGAGATTAGTAAATCGGATGTTCAAAAATCAGCTTGGCCAGAATATGGAGGTTTATGTAGACAACATGCTGGTAAAGTTGAGAACAACCCACGACCATGTGAAAGATTTGGCAGAAGTGTTCTCAGTCCTCCGCAAGTTCGGGATGAAGTTAAATCCCCAATAATGCACTTTTGGAGTGGCCTCCGAGAAGTTCTTGGAATTCATTTTTAGCGCTCGAGGAATATAGGAAAATTCTGAGAAGATAAGGGCCCTAATAGAGATGTAATCCCCTTAGAAAGCACAAGGATGTGCAAAGCCTGACTGGTCGAATAGTAGCTCTATGCCTCCTTGTTTCAAAGGCAACTGACAAGTGCATTCCCTTCTTCAACACCCTGTAAGAAGGTCAGAGATTTGAATGGATGGAGGAGTGCAAATAGGCCTTCCAGCAGCTGTATACGGAGAATGCCATAAGTGTTGCCTTAGTCCGCGAAGAAGGCCGTGTTCAACTTCACTTTTACTACGTGAGCAAACGACTCCTCAAAGCGGAGTCCAGGTATCCGCTCATGGAGAAGCTGACAATTTTCCTTATGATAACTTTTCGGAAGCTACGACCCTACTTCTAGGCGCATCCGATTAGGGTTCTCACCAACCAGCCGTTAAGGCAAGTCCTCCAGAAGTTGGAGTCCTTCGGGAGACTCCTCAAGTGAGTAGTCGAAATAAGTCACTTCAACATTACATACCACCCGAGGACTACCATAAAGGTACAAGCACTAGCAGATTTTATTGCTGAGTGCACAGGAACACATGAACGAAGCGAGGAGGGAAAGATGGTTGGGCCCACGTTGAAGCTATTTGTAGATGGGTCTTCCAATGTGAATGGAGCCGGGGCAAGACTTATCTTGGTATCCCCCAAGGGGCACAAGATTCACAATGATTTGAGATTTGGGTTTGACGCCTCAAACAATGAAGTTGAGTACGAAGCATTCATTGCTAGACTCCAAGTCTCCTTAGAAATCAAAGTTGAAGGCCTCAAAATTTTCAATGATTCTCAGCTCGTAGTGAATCACGTCCTCAGGGAGTATCAGGTCCGTGGGACAAAGATGGATGCTTATTTGGCCAAGACCCAGTAAATGCTGCACAACCTCAAGAGAAAAAAATTCCAATGCTGATGCCCTGGCCAAGCTTGCTACCACCAAAGATGCTGAGTTGATCAATGTAGTCTTGATAGATTACTTGGCCTCTCTAAGCATCGTAACTCTCGATGAGGTAGAAGTGATCCAGCCCCAGGACATTTGGATGGAGCCAATAGTGAAGTATCTTGTCTCTGGAGAGTTATCATAGGATAAGAACGTAGCTCGGAAGCTGCTTTACCAAATGCCTCAGTACGTAATCATGGATAATAAGCTATACAAGCAAGGATTTCATTGCCACTTCTCCAGTGTGTGTCCAAGCAGGAGGCCAGCCTCATCCTCTGAGAAGTGCATGGGGGCTTCTGCAGGGACCACGTTGGGGGGCAGAGCCTCACCAAGAAAATTACGAGACAAGTTTACTTCTGACCTACAATGAATGGTGATACAATGGACTATGTCAAGAAATGTGACAAGTGCCAATGCTACACCAACATCCCCCAAGCTCCTCCAAATAAGCTCACACAGATGACGAATCCTTGGCCCTTCACAGTCTAGGGTATTGACCTAATCGGATCCTTGCCCATGAGAAATGGAGTAAAGTGCACTATTGTGGCAATTGACTACTTCAGGAACTGGGTAGAGGCTAAACCTCTCACTACAATCACCTACAGGAAGGCGGTGGACTTCATCATCAAGAATATCGTTTGCCAATACGGGCTCCTGAGGAAGATAGTCTACGACAATGGCCTATAGTTTAACAGTGAGTTGTTCATAGAATTTTTCCAAAGGCATGGAGTTATGAAAATTTTCTCCTCTGTAGCTCATCCGCAGGAAAATGGACAAGTGGAAACAGTCAACAAGACGCTTAAGGCCACTTTGAAGAAAAGTCTAGAACAGGCGAAAGATGCTTGGTCCTAGGTGCTGCCTAAAGAATTGTGGAGCTATCACCCCACTGCTAGGACCATTATTGACAATTCATCATTCTCCATGGCCTACGCATATGAAGCCACGCTCCCAGCTGAGGCAACAATCTCCACGCACCGAAGAGACACTTATGATCCGACAATGAATCATGCTTTACTCTGAGAATCACTGGATCTTGTGGAGGAGCTTCGAGAAGCCTCACAGCTTCATGTAGCGTCCTACCAATAGAAGGTGGCAAGACAATTCAACTCCAGGGTGAAAGATAGGAAATTTGGGGTTTGAGACTTAGTGTTGCAGACAGTTTTTCTGGCAACCCGTGACCCAAGTGCTGGAGTATTAGGTCCTAACTGGGAAGGCCCATACCAAATTGAAAGCATCGTGTATCCTGGGACATACAAACTAGTCCAACTGAATGGGGAGCTAGTGCCCCACGCCTGGAATGCCAAGTATCTCCACCGATATTACCAATAATATGAGCAATGTATTTTTTCTAATTTTTTTAACCATTTTGTAGCCTCCGAGCATAATTAATGGAAATCGTGTGAACAAAACACGATAGATGAATTTAGAGAATTTTCTTGTATTTTTAATTTTAATTTTAAATTATTTTACTTCCCGAGGAGTACTCGCTCGCTGTCTTGGACAAGTAAACGCAAACCAGTCTCCGAGCACTTGGGGGGCATAGTTGGGTCACCTTGCAGGATAATCGCTCACAGAGCATGACCTAGGAAACTAAGCTTGTCGTGAGCGAAGTAAGCCTAGTGTCGAAGCTTATGGGAATGGGCTAGCCGAGGGAACTAAAAAAAACCTAGCATTGTAAAAACCCCAATAACCTATAGGATCAATAACAAATTCCTAGCTCCCAACAAGTGAATAGACCCCCAAGTCACCTGTACTAAAAGTAAAAACCCCCTAGGAAACTAAGCTTATCATTAGTAGAGTAAGCCTAGTGTCAAAGTTTATGAGAACAGACTAAAAAATCTAAGTAGCCTACAAGCTCAAAACTTGAGTTATCTCCCGAGGACTATGTGCCCGAGGAGCAATAACAAGTTCCTCACTTCCAAAAGGAGAATAGAACCCTAAGTCACCTATACTTGGGAGACAAATTACATTCATGACAAGAGTCAGTGTAACCTCCCGAAGACTATGTGCCCATGGAGTAACCCTGAGCACGACCTAGAAAACTAAGCTTATCGTGAGCAGAGTAAGCCTAGTGTCGAAGCTTGCCGGAATGGGCTAACCTAGAGAACTAAAATAAACCTAGCGTTGTAAAATCCTCAATAACCTATGGGAGCAATAGTGAGTTCCTAGCTCCCGACAAGTGAATAAACCCCCGAGTCATCCGCACTCGGGTACAACCCTTAAGTTGCCAAAAATTTGAGCACCATAAGACCCAATAATTTAGAGGGGTAGAGAACTCAATCCATGTCCCGAGGACCTAGAGTCCGAGGACTGGTAGCGAATTCTCAATTTCCTAAAAATGGTAAAAACCCCGAGTAACCTGTACTCGGGGAGCAAAATTATGACTAATGAAAAGGCCCAGTGTAATCTTCCTAGGACTATGTGCCCCTGGAGTAACACTGAGTTCTCAAACCCTAAGTTAATTTGGCCTCATAATCCTCGAGTTGTTCAGAGCTCGGGGACGTAAGGACATATAAAATGCACACTTAACAGCATACTACAGTTACTTTCGAGGACTACGAGCCCGTGAAGCAACACTAAGTGCTTAAAAGTGTCAAAGAACTAGGTGGTTCCACAAGACTCGATTCGCCAGGACTCGAGCACAAGTCTTTAGTTGCACTAACTAGGGCAGCTAAGTCCTGAGTCTCACGACTGAGGCCCACATAATGTGGACAAATTAACATTAAATAAAACATTCTCTTGATGACAAGTTACGTTGAGAGTTGAAAATAAAACCTTATGAACTTTAAGATCAATTTGGAAAATTACTTAATGCCAATTAATGTGTTTAAGTGATAAGGCAAAGAAGGCGAGTAAATAAAGCAAAAGCCATTCTTGAAAGGACATCGTGGTCACGACATCCCCAAGCCTTTGGCATAAGACATCATCTTGCACGACAAAGCAGATTTAGTACGCAATAAAGCAATACTTAGCTACAAATTCGAATTATAGTCTAAGAATTACTCGCGCTAAGCCGTAGCGGCAGGTTGCGAGGAGGGATATCTCGTTATCCCCTCCAACGTGAGCATAGCTGTGAGAAGGCATCTCATTGAGGGATGCACTCAATTCCTGCAAAAGCTTCGCTGCTAGCGAAGCTGTCCTGCTTCTAAGTCTCCCAGTAAAAAGAGACTCCAGCTCCTCACGGCTGGGAGGTGGCACTGGGGTTCCGCTTTGAGGCCTATCCTCACAAAGATATTCTACTAAGGCTTTGAAATCTTCATCCCCTTTTTCCAAATGGTGGTTGCAGTACTCCACAACCTGCATGTGCCTCTCGAGCTCTTCCCCTTCATAATGCTCAAGGAAGATTACAAGCCGAGGTGTCCTCGCTAGAGGATAGTCAGACCCCTCAAGGGATGAGAGGTCCCTTCTCCTACCTGAATTCCCCACATCGAGGACCAGAGATCCCTCGTAGAGGTCAATGAGTTCCTCTGTTGCCACCGGTCTCGAGGGAGTGGCGGGAGGAACAGTTGCTGGAGCTCCAGGGACCACTGGGGCTCCTATGATTCTTCAAGTTGAGGATGATCCCAAAACCTACCAAGAAGCAATGTCTTCAAGAGACTTTGCTTTTTGGAAGGAGGCAATAAATGATGAGGTGGATTCAATTATGTCAAACCACACATGGGAATTGGTAGACCTTCTACAAGGTTCAAAACCAATTGGGTGCAAGTGCATATTTCAGAGGAAATATCACACCAATGACACCTTACAAACCTTCAAGGCTAGATTAGCCAAAGGGTTTAAAAAAAGGAAGGAATCGATTACTTTGACACATATGCCCCAATTGCTAGGACAACAACTATAAGAGTACTATTTGCCTTATGATCAACATATAACCTTTATGTTCATCAAATGGATGTTAAAACGACATTCCTAGGTGAAGATCTTGCTGGGGAGATCTATATGGAACAACCGTAAGGTTTTTGTTAACGGTAAGAACTCGTCAATGAAATATGGATGGAAAACACAGAAACTTAAATCAATATTTAATGAACACAAATGAACTTATAGAAACTTGAAGGAAAATTGTAAGTAGAAAATAGAAAATAGAAAATAGAAAGAAAACTAGTATATTGCCCTTACATCAATCTGATTTTACAAGAATTTTCCAACCCCCCTCAAAGATGAAGTGAGGTTCCCTTTATAGTGGGCTCTAATGGCCCCTAATACATTGTGGTCCCAGGGGACCAGATTGTTCACAAGTACATTGTCAGAGGAGAGGTATCAGACGTAGTGGCGGAGGTTGTGGAGCAGAAGGTTGTGGTGTCAGCTTTAGTACATGGTCAGAATGTGTGGGAGAGCCTCCACTTTGGTACCTGAATGTGCCTCCACTACCTATTTAGTACGAGTGTCAGAGATTGGCTGGTAAGGACCACACCAGGTACCTCACTCGTACAACCATGACTTATCTGGTACGGACACCATATCCGTGCTTTGTCTTCTTTTAGTTGATATGTACGTTCCGTAACCTTACATGCTCCTCGTGCCCCATAGATGTTTTCACCTTTTCAAGATGTGCCTATACCTCACTCCACTCTATATCCTGCTAAGCATCAGACTACTTGTGGCCTTCGTGGACGTACACTTGCGAAGCGTTAGTCAGGTGTGTGCCATGAAGACCCAGGCAACTAGAGCTTCCATGCGAGGCAGAAGGCGGGGTGGCTTCGCGGAACCACAGGGAGAGACGGCTCCGCGATGGTACTGGCACTATGGTCTCACGTGGGCGTGAGGTGTGCAGGGGCGAGAGGGCCTCGCGTGGGCGTATGGAAAGGGGGCGAGAATGCCTCGCGTGGGTGCATAGTGCGGGGATGAGAGGGCCTCGCATGGGCGCATGGTGCAAGGGCGAGAGAGCCTCACGTGGGCGCATGGCGCGGGGGCGAGAAGGCCTCGCGTGGGTGCATGGTGCGGGGGCGAGAGGGCCTCGTGTGGGTGCATGGCGCAGGTGTGAGAGGGCCTCGCAAGGGCGCATGGCACGGGGGTGAGAGGGCCTCGCGTGGTCGCATGGTGCAGGGGGAGAGGGCCTCGTGTGGGCGCATGGCGCGGGGGCGAGAGAGCCTCGCGTGGGAACATGGCGTGGGGGCGAGAAGGCCTCGCGTGGGCACACGGCACGGGGGCAAGAGGGCCTCGCGTGGGCACATAGCGTGGGGGCGAAAAGGCCTGTGTGGGTGCATGGTGCGGGGGTGAGAGGATCTCGCTCACCTAGGCACCTAGACGCGGCCGAGGCGTGGCTCGCGAGATGGTGCGCGACACTTAGGCACGGGTACATAGGACCTTCCGCGAGGTAAGCGAGGTGAAGTGAGCTTGGGCCTCACATGGGGTGAGACATGTCAATCTCACAAAGGCCTTGCATAAGCCCTGGGTCTTTCAGGATCATGTCCAATTTGCGGTGTTCACATTTACCCCCTAGTCTACGAGAGAGTCTTCAGGATCTCTTGTAGACTTGAAGGTGTGATGCATTCAGGATGTCCGTGAGATTTTGAGGGTGAATGTAAGCCTATCATTGTGCTCCGTGGGTCCCAAGGCAAGTTCCAAGCTCCCTCCATGACCATTAATCAAGCCTTGGGTTCGATGGCTAAGATGAGCCTATGGTTCCTATAAATAGGCCTTCATATCTAGCCTATTATTTACAATTTATCTCTTTAGCTTAGTGGTTTTGGAATCCTTACTCCTTTCAATAGGTAAGGGGTTCAATCCCCACAACCACACTTTTTTTATCCTTTTCTTTTATTATTTGTGTTCATTTCTTTTATGCCCATATCCATGCAGGTACTTGGGGACTAATACACCATTTTCCTTTGTTTTTGCAGACGCATACTTTCGAACCTTTGCATCTCTTCGACCGCAACGGTGTTGTTAACCCTTGGCTTTCTTTCGACCGTGACAGTGCTTTTGACCTTTGGCCTTCTTTTGACCGCGATGGTGCTTTCGACCCTTGGCCTCCTCTTGACCACGACAGTGCTCGATTTTACTTACATGAGGTGTACTTTCTGTCTCTCTTATGCTCAATGGGTCTAAATTAGCACTACTCGGGATGGGTTGCCTTGGCCAGAGCTTGTTGTGAGTTGATCCACTTACATGCCCTTGTTTATATCCCATAGTTGGTCATATAGATTGCTCGTGTCTAGAGGTTTTGAGCCCATTCCTTTGTGTTTTGTAAAAATCCTCTCATTTACACGTGCACCCTTATTGCCTATGAGACGTGGTTTCATGGCCTGTGAGGGATCATCTGGTGCTCCTCCGGGGGTCGAGTTTGTAGACTTATCTTTAGACTTGGAGTCCCCCGAAAAAAACCATCACCAAGACTATGACACTTTGAGGCAAGCCCGTATACCTCACCTTGAGCATATTGCTGAACTTAGGAGTAAAATCTGAGTGGTAGAGAATGAAATAAACTCAGTTCTGAGGGGCGATGGAGTTTCTTTCCCCTTTGACCTTAGCGACCACATAACAAACCTTAGGGTGACCCTTTTAGATATACAGATGGAGTTGGAGTTCATGGAGGGAAATCTCCCGCCCGAAACTCCTGCCCCGTTTTCCCCTTATGGTTGTCATTGGGTCATCCCGGGTTCCTCTCAACCCTTGTTTTTGATTCACCCTTGCTTAGCGCTCTCACACTCAGCGCCTTGGTGAAAGACCCTTACTAGGAAGAAAAAATGGAGGGTAAAGTACCCTGTTTCTACCTCACCTTTTTCTTTTGGTTTTGCAGAAATGGCAAAGAGAGTACGGCGCAGGTGGCTTCCGAGGCGCAATATTTGGTCCTTTACTAGCGTCCTCCCTTGTGTCCAACGTGTCAGAGAATCGATTGTTGGAGCTATCCGCGAAGTATTGCATTGGCAAGGAATACAAGTTGTTTATTCCTTCCAATACTTGTTGGGCCGATAATCCCCACAGGGGTGCGTGGCCATGAGCGAGCATATCTTGAAAGCGGGTGGGACCATTCCTTTGCACCCATTTTTCGTTATGATACTTAATCACTTTGACCTTGCTCCGCTCCAACTGGGGCATAACAGCCGGTTGACCTTAAGTTGCCTATACATGACATTCATTGAGCTCAACCAACGCGCTCCTACGGCTTGAGAGGTGCATTTCATGTATAACCTCATGCCAACCCCCAAATCCAAAGGCTTCTATTTCTTACAGAAGGCCAATTCCCAGGTTTCCCTCATATACGGCTATGGAGCTTCCTCTTACTTTGAATTGGTTATTTTGGAGCTTATGCTTATATTGGTAATTATGTTGACTGTGCAGAGGAAATTGGTGACCTTGACATTCCTCGGTTGGATTCAATGCCAATGGATAAAATCCTCGATGCCGACCTCGCCCAGAAAATGGTCGCCCACCTCTTCACTGTGGCAAACCTGAACTGCCACAACTTATTCGCGGTTTCGGATCCTGATGTGTTATGGCACATTTCCAAGTGACGGAAGAAGGCGCCTTTAGTTGAGCATCACTCTGACGAGGGAGACGCAGAGTGGGTGCTCGAGGAGGTTTCCCTAGAACCTAGAAGACCTCGCCAATCATCTCTGTCTCCTAGGGGGTGCCCTCCTTTGGCCCCTATGGACCATGACATGGCCTCTCACTCCCACGGTTAGCAAACCATACCGGGGGGCTTTGTTTGTCCCTTTTCTAAGGACTACGATACTCTTCCTCTTGCTCCCCTCAATCCTAGTTCATCGGGGGTTCATTTTCCCAATATTCTCGCGCCCCCACCTCCTTCGGTGAGCGGGTCATCTGTCCCTACCCAGCTAGGCGCCCCTGACTCGGAGGGGGCACCTTGGGTGGGTCGTATGGCGACCTCTTATTTTGTTGGAACTTTTTTAAGTCTTGTTACATTATCGCGACTCCTTTTTTCTATATATATATATGCGATTATTTGCTTTTGTTCCTCTATGTTTGAGGTCCTTTTGAGCCCGCAAAAAGGGTTCGATAGGTTTTTTTTTTATACATATACTTTTTTATTTATCATGCTTGAGATCCTTTGGAGCCCATACGAAGGGGTTCGATAGGTCTCTCTTTGGTGCATCTTGATTTCATCTATAAGGATATGTTGACCATTTGGGTTATAGTTATCCTTTTATATACTTTTGTGCGCACATATTATTCCTTGCGAGAAGCGTCCTTCTCGTCATTATTCATAGTACTATTTTTGCAAGGGTCTCTTTTAGGACCCTTTATGGATAGACGACTTGGTGGCCGCTCTAGGCTTATTGGTGGGTGCTTTTTCTGAGGCATTTCCTCTCATGGAAGCATCTTCCTTTATTAGAAGGCTTTTCTTGTAGGACCTTTTGACCTTCTTGATGTTCATAAGGGTAGCTAATCCTCATGAACTCAAGTGATGTCTTGCCAGGTCTTCTTCTTTATTTATAAGGGGTCTTTTCTATATATATATAATGGTCTCGTTTAGGATAAAAGGGTCTCATTTAGGACCATTTTTTTTTCTATATACTCTGCCCCCCAAGTGGTTGGCGAGATTTATCTCGGCAGGCACTTTGATCATTCCATTCACTCATTTTGATAATCATTTTGCTTAAACAAGAATCATTACTACATATTCATTTAATGTCACAACATATTCATTGGAAACAAGTATGGTAACTTAATGTGACTTTGTTCTTACTACATATTAAGGAGTCCAAGTTGAACTTATAGTTATTACATTTAACTTGCACGTTAGACAGATCAATAACATTCTTGCCTCAACATGGAGGTCTTACTGATAATATTTCTTTAGATGTTCTGCATTCCATGCTCTAGGTACCATGGTATCATCCAAACATGCAAGCTTGTAGGTGTTAGGGGGCACCACTTGGGCAACCTGGTAGGGCCCTTCCCAGTTTGCCCCTAACACACCCGCGCTCGGGTCTCGAGTGTTGGGCATGAGTTTCCTTAACACGAGGTCTCCAACCCTGAACGCCCTTTCTCACACCCTTGAATTATAGTATCTTGCAGCACGTTGCTGATATGATGCCAACCTCAGTTGTGCCCTTTCTCTCCTTGCTTCCAACAGGTCCAAATTTTCGACTAATGTTGCGATGTTAGCCTTATCATAATACGCTTGTATGCGGATGGAGTTGATCTTCATCTCTATCAGAAGGACAGCCTCGTAACCATAGGCTAAGGCGAAAGGCGTCTTTCCAGTGGTGGAATGAGGTGTAGTCCTGTAGGCCCAAAGCACATTGGGCAGTTATTCGACCCAGGCCCCTTTTCAAATTTTCCAACTTTGTTTTCAGGTTCCTTTTTAGGATCTTGCTGATGGCCTCCACTTGTCCATTGGCTTGTGGGTGTACTACAGCGGAGAAACTCCTCTTGATTCCTTTTTCCCTGCAATATTCTTCGAATACTCCTTCTTCAAATTGCATCCCATTGTCAGAGATTATCTTGTAGGGTACTCTAAACCTGCAGATGATAAATTTGTTGATGAAGGTGGTGATTTGCTTAGCTGTTATGTTGACTAGAGGCTCTGCTTCCACCCACTTAGTAAAGTAATCGACTGCTATAACCACGTATTTTTCTCCTCCTCTTCCTGCCGGTAGCGCTCCAATCAAGTCAATTCCCCACACAGCGAAAGGCCACGAACTGTTCATGCTCACCAGCTCATTTGGTGACTGTCTGGGGTAATTTGCATGTCTTTGGCACTTGTCACACCTTTTCGCAAAATCTCTTGCATCCTTCTCCATGGTAGGCCAATAATACCTCTGGGGTATGGCCTTTTTTGCCGTGGATTTCCCCCAGCATGATTTCCACATTCTCCTTCGTGTATCTCTTGCAGAACTTTTAAAGCCTCCCCCTTATCTATGCACCGTAGGAGCAAGGTAGAGAAGCCTCTCTTATATAAAACTCCATCTACTAGGGTGTATTGGGCAGCTTCGTAAGTCAGCTTACAGGCATTTTTTTTGTCCAAAGGCAAGGTCCCATTACTTAAGTACCTCAAGATTGGTGCAAACCATGACTCCTCAGGGTTATTGACCATGTGGATCTCTTCTTCTGCTATGCTTTGCTTGGAGAGGTATTCGACAGGGATGAACTCAAGCGTGTCTTCGTCTCGGGTAGAGGCGAGTTTCGCGAGAGCATCGGTGTTTGTGTTTTGCTCCCTTGGGATCTGTTCTATGGTGTATTGTTTGAACTGATCCAAATATCCCTTCACTTTGGCCAGATATGCAGCCATTTTTGGGCCTCTAGCTTGATATTCGCCTTTCACCTGAAATACTACCAGCTGTGAGTCACTAAAGACATGCAAATGGGTTACCTTCAACTCCTTAGCTAGCCGCAGGCCACCCAATAGTGCAACGTGTTCTGCTTCGTTGTTGGAAGCTTTGAATCTAAATCTTAAGGCACAATACATCTTGTGCCCCTCAGGTCCCGTCATTACTATGCCAGCGCCAGCTCCTCCCTCGTTAGATGCCTCGTCTACATGGAGGCCCCATTCTTTGGGCTGTTTTTCCCTTTTACCCACTAGTTCATTCTCTTCTATTTCTCATTCCTCATGGGGTCGGTGTGCAAATTCAACTATAAAATCTGCAAGTACCTGCCCGTTGACTGAGGTCCTTAAGGTGTAAGTGATGTCAAACTAAGTTAATTCAATCGACCACTTTAACAGCCTTCCTGAAGTTTTCAATTTGAGCAAGAATTGACGCAAAGGGGTGTTGGTGAGCACTTCAATAGCATGAGTGTGAAAATAGGGCCTCTGCTTTCGTGAAGCCACTATCAAGGCATATGCTAACTTTTCTATTACTGGGTACCGGGTTCCTGCGTCTACCAACCGCTTGCTCACATAGTACACGGGCTGCTGATGCTTCTTTTCTTCTTTGACCAGGGCGGCACTTATAGCATGCTCTGATACAACTAAACACAAGTACAAATTTTCCCCTTTTTTTGGCTTAGCCAAAAGAGGTAGTTTCCCAAGTTGTTCCTTTAAGCTTAGTGAAAGCTTCCTGACAATCTTCATCCCAAGCAAACTTTTTGCTCCCTTTTAGGATGTTGAAGAAAGGAAGGCATTTGTCAATGGATCTGGAGATGAACCTATTGAGGGTCGCTACTCTCCCAGTTAAGCACTGGACCTCCATGGTGGGCTCATTTCCAGCAATGCCTTTATTTTGTCAGGATTGGCCTCGATACCTCGGGAATTCACCGTAAAACCCAGGAACTTCCCTGACGAAACTTCGAAGGTGCACTTGAGTGGGTTTAGTCATTCTGAATTTTTGGAGGGTGCCAAACATCTTACTGAGGTCGTTTGTGAGCTCTTCTGCCTTCTTTGTCTTTACCATCATATCTTCTACGTATACTTCCATATTACTCCCTATTTGATTCGCAAACATTCTGTTCATCAGCCTTTGATTAGTAGCACCTTCATTCTTTAAATCGAAAGGCATCACTTTGTAGCAATAAAGCCCCTTGTCTGTTATAAACGAAGTGTGCTCTTCATTGGTCGGGTTCATGGATATTTGGTTGTACCCGGAATATGCATCCATGAAGCTAAGTAGCTCATGCCCCGCCGTGGCGTCTACTAACTGGTCTATCCTAGGAATCGGGAAGTTGTCCTTAGGGCAGGCTTTATTGAGGTTAGTAAAATCTTCACAAGTCCTCCACTTTCCATTAGGCTTTGGAACTAAAACTGGGTTTGATACCCATATTGGGTAGAATGCTTCTCGGATAAACCCATTTGCCTTCAACTTGTCAACCTCTTCTTTTAGGGTCGTGTATCTTTCTGGGTCAAGTGCTCTCCTTTTCTTCCTCACAGGCCTTGCTTTTGGGTCGATGTTTAAGTGATGACACATGATTGATGGGTCTATTCCTACCATGTCCTCGTGACTCCAGGCGAATACGTCGAGGTTGGCTTTTAGAAATTCTACCAGCTTCTCCTTCACGATACGCGGAAGGTATCTTCCTACCTTCAACTTCCTCAATGGCTCATTCTTGACCGTGACTTCTTCCAACTCCTCTACTGGCTCGGCTCTGGGTTCTTTCACGACTCGCGGGTCCAACTCGTGCTGGTTTGCGCCTTCATGCACAACCATTGCCATAGGCACTAATGGCTTTATGGTCGTGCGGAGGGATGTGTTATAACATTCCCTCACTTCCTTCTGCTCTCCTTTCATGTTTTCTACTCCCCCAGGAGTTGGGAATTTCATAGCTAAGTGGTACACAAAAGTTATCGCCTTCAATTCTCTTAGGGAGGGTCTCCCTAATACCGCTTTGAAGGCTGAGGTGCAATCCACCATGACAAAGTTTGCCATTATGGTGGTTTGTCTGGGTTGTTCCCCCATGGTGAAGGTTAACTCAATTACACCTAGGGGCTGTATTGAATCCCCTGTAAATCCATATAGGGAGGTATTGCAGGGCTTTAGGTGTCGAATGTTCAATCCCATCTTCTCCAAAGCTGGGTGATACAGGATGCCTACAGAGCTTCCATTATCCACCAAGACCCAATGAACTCTCATGTTTGCAAGTTGGACAGTCAGCACCAAGGGATCATTAAGAGGGAAATGCATGCCCCGTGCGTCTTCTTCTGTGAAGGTTATCAAGTCGTTCTCCCCCTTAAAACTCTTTGGGGGGCGTTGCTCCAAACTTAAGACACACTACGGTGGACTTCGCCTGGCCTCCCTAGCATATTTGTCTCACCCCTTCCTTGATTCGCCTCTGAATCCTGTCCCTCCGAAGATGGTCCTGACTTCTCCTTGTACCTCTGGGGCTACCTCTCGTGCCCGTGGTGAGGATACTCCTTCTGGCCTTTGGTTCCCTTTGCAGACATATCTGCCCAAATGCCCCCTGCGTATAAGCTCTTTGATTTCTATTTTCAAATGGGTGCATTCTGCAATGGTGTGGCATATATCTTTATGATACTAGCAGTATTTACTGGGGTCTCCTTTTTATCAGTCTTTTTTCATTGGCGGGGGCCTTCTGAAAGGGACCTGGTTTTCATTCGTGATGAAGATATGTTCCCTAGCATGGGTGAGTTCAGTATAAAAGGTGTAGGAGCCCTGTTTGCGCTCATCAATGTGTTGGGGCTTCCGAGGCCGATCATCTCTTGACCCTCCATAGACCCTCTTCTTCTTAGCACCGCTCTGGCCTTCCCGGATTAAGGGTTTTAGTGGGGACAGGTCTTTTCTGGCCTTAAGGCTCTCGTGACCATCCTCAACACGAATATATTTCTGTGCCTGCTCGTAGAAATCATCCAAATCTGTGACCTATCTCTTAAGTATGTTATCCCATAACTTACTTCTCGGGCGTACTCCAGCCGTGATGGCCATTTTTAACTCCCTATGGGTCAAGCTCCCTACTTTGGCTGCCTCCATATTGAACCTTTGGATATAGCTCTTTAGACTCTCATTTTCTCCCTGTTTCACATTAGTGATGCTGGTGCTCAGCATTATGTAATCACGCACGGCATGATGTTGCTCGAGAAATTCATCAGAAAATTGTTGCCAAGACCTAATGGACCCTGGTCGGAATCTTTTGAACCATTTGTACGCAGGTCCTTTCGACGTGACAGCAAAGCAATGGCATCTGGCCCCACTACTAATTCCCCTTAATTTCATTAGATCGTTAAATGTGTCCAGATGGTACTTGGGATCCGTATTTCCTTCATATGGGGTCATATGAGGCTCCTTGAAGTTGGCTGGGAGCTGGATGGCTTGGATTTCCTTAGCGAAGGGTGATTCATGGTCGAATTCGTCATCAACGAGTTGTCCTCCAGATGTGGTGATTATCTTGCTCCGGAGGCTCCTCATTTTTGTGTCTAGGTCTTGTCTCCTCTTGTTCAAGGAGTCTCTCAACGTAGATGGGTTAGTGTTTCCCTTTCCTTTGTCTTCCCGGGGTGCCATAGGAGGTGTAGTCCTTTTATCTGCCCTTTTCTTGTTGAGCTCTTCCTATAAGTTTGAGGGTGTTTTGTTTGAAGTGAGTTCGACTTCGTTACGAGGGTCAGCGCTGTTCTTCTGTTCTGGCCTCTAGGGTTGCTTTTGTGGTCCGGGACGTTCGCGCTGCTTTTTTTGGGGGGTATTACTGGTGGAGAGTCGAGTCCTCCCATCGTCCACTAGGACCGTGGTTTCTACCCCCTCTCGTCCTTTCTCTTTTCGCCTAGGAAGAGACATGTTTGATTTTCCTTGTAGCAGGCCATTCAACACCTCTTGTATGTTCTCTAAGGTGGTTTCTAGCCTTTGGCTCTTCCGATGTAGTTCGTGTATCTCCTCCTCGTAAAATCAGGACCTAGAACTCGAGCTCACGGAATGGACTCGAGGATTCTTGTCGGGCCTGCGCGTCGATGGGCCCGGATCTTGCCGGACAGAGTTTGGCCCCTGTGGCGGCTTTGGGGGCCGGAACTTCTTGGCGTCGCTCGTGGGGGCAGCTGCTGACCTCAGACGTGCTCATCAGGTGGGACGGCTGGGGACGAGGCCTCCTTTTCACCTTAGAGAACCCCTGGCTCCTTTGATGCATGCACCTTTTTCGGGTGGTGGAGGATTCTTCATGGAGGCCTTCAGTTGATCTCCATCGAGGTGTACCTCAACCTCCCGTGGTTCTCTCAATCGCTTAGAGCGTCTCACCATCTTTGCTACCGGAATCGATGGAAGAACAGTGGCTCGGCACTTATCCTTCCCACAGACGGCGCCAAACTGTTGACGGTAAGAACTCATCAACAAAATGTGGATGGAAAACTCGGAAACATAAATCAATATCTAATGAACACAAATGAACTTATAGAAACTTGAAGGAAAATTACAAGTAGAAAATAGAAGATAGAAAGAAAACTCGTAGATTGCCCTTAGATCAATCTGATTTTACAAGAATTTTCCAACCCCCTCAATGATGAAGTGAGGTTCCCTTTATAGTGGACTCTAATGGCCCCTAATACATTGTGGTCCCAGGGGACCAGATTGTTCACAAGTACATTGTTAGGGGAGTGGTATCAGATGTAGTGGCACAGGTTGTGGAGCAAAAGGTGGTGGTGTCGGCTTCAGTACATGGTCAGAATGTGTGGGAGCGCCTCCACTTTAGTACCTGAATGTGCCTCCACTACTTATTTAGTACAAGTGTCAGAGACTGGCTGGTAAGGACTACACTAGGCACCTCACTTGTACAACCATGACTTGTCTGGTATAGACACCATATCCATGCTTTGTCTTCTTTTAGTTGATGTACGTTCTGTACCTTTACATGCTCCTCACGCCCCATAGATGTTTTCACCTTTACAAGATGTGCCTATACCTCAATCCACTCTATATCCTGTTAAGCATCAGACTACTTGTGGCCTTCATGGACGTACACTTGCGAAGCGTTTGTCAGGTGTGTGCCGTGAAGACCAAGGCAACAGGAGCTTCCGTGCGAGGCGCGAGGCGGGGTGGCTTCGCGGAAGCACAGGGAGAGACGGCTCTACGGAGGCACTGGCACTATGGTCTCGTGTGGCCATGAGGTGTGTGAGGGCGAGAGGGTCTCGCGTGAGTGCATGGAGCGGGGGCGAGAGGGCCTTGCATGTGCACTTGGCGCGGGGGCGAGAGGGTCTCACGTACCTGGGCACCTAGACGTGGCTGAGGCGTGGCTCGCGAGACGGTGCATGACACTTAGGCATGGGTCCATAGGACCTTCCGCGAGGTAAGTGAGGTGAAGTGAGCTTGGGCCTCACGTGGGTGAGACAGGTCAATCTCGTGAAGGCCTTGTGTAAGGCCTGGGTCTTTCAGGATCACGTCCAATTTGCGGTGTTCACAGTTTTGTTCTAAGGGGAAATGAACATAAAGTGTGTAGGCTTGTTAAATCATTGTATGGTTTAAAATAAGCACTGAAACAATAGCAAGAGAAGCCATAGTTTTGGTGGGTTTAGGCATAATAATGTGGACAAGTGCTTATACTCTACTACTTGTAATGACTATGCCATCTTGGTGTGTCTATAAATTGATGATTATTTATTTTGAGTAATGAGATGAGAGGCATAATAGAAATGAAGAGGTTTTTATCTTCCACTTTCTAGATGAAGGAGTTTGGAGAGGTCGATACCTTCTTTAGAATAAAAGTGAGAAGAAATAGTGGGGGTTATGTCTTAAGTCAAGTTCACTTTGTTGAGAAAGTTCTTGACAAGTTTAGTCATCTCAAAATAAAAGATGTGAATATACCATTTGATTTAAGGATAATGCTTGAAAAGAACAATGGTAGAGCGGTTAGAAAACTTGGTAGGTTTACTAACAATCCATGTATCGAACATTAGAAGGCAAGTGAGAGAGTTCTGGGCTACCTAGAGAGGACCAAGAAACTAAGTCATCAATATTCAAAGTTTCTAAGATACTTGAGGGATATTTTGATAAAAGTTGGATATCGAGTGTAGGAGATAATCTCTCCACAACAGGTTGAGTGTTTATGCTTGGAGGAGGAGCGATTTCTTGGGGTTCCAAGAAGAAAACATGCATTTCACACTCAACCATGGTAGCCGAGTTTATAGCTCTAGTGAAAATCGGAAAAGAGGTCGAGTGGTTTAGAGACTCATGTTGGATATCTCAATTACTGCAGATGAGGTATCGATGGTCTCGATATATTGTGATAGTCAAGCCACATTAGCTAGAGCTTATAATGGCATCTATAATGGTAAGTCTAGACATATAAGTATAAGAAATGAGTATGTGAGACAATTGATTCAAGATGGAATCATATCAACCTCATATGTTAAGACAAGTGAGAACTTAGAAGATTCATTTATAAACCTCTTGCGAAGAGGTTAGTAAGTTTCACTTCAAAAGGGATAAGACTGAAACTCCTAGAATAATATATTCATCAATGATGGCAACCCAACTCCAAACTTTTATACAACAATGGCAAGAGTTCAATGTTTATGAACAATTCATTGAGTGAATAGTTTCAACACTAACATAATCGTGAGTTCCATCCAAGGATGGTTAGTGTTGGTTGCTACCGAGTGAGGGATAAGCCTAGGGCTTTTAATGAAGTTCAGTTGTGTGCAACAATCATCTCTAAAGGTAGCAAGGATGTTGTAAGAACTTCACCTATGTGAACTTAGAGGTGGTTCCACCTCTCATGGGATAGGAGTTTCTCCATGGAAAGTTCATGAAATGGGTGAGCATAAGGCCATGAAAAGTGCTAAGTGGTCATAGTGGTGAAACGAATGGTCAAGTGAAGGTGTGTGAGGTATTACTGGTTCTATCATTTAAGAGTACTTGGTTAAATCTTCAAGACACGAATGACTTCTATAGGGCTTTGAAATGCTTTCACTAAGGTAATGTTCAAATTGAAAGATACTTTATTTTATGCGCCAAAACTGTCAAGTTAAAAGGAGAGGATTATATTTAACCAAGTGGGGAATTGTTGAGATTGGTTAAATATAATTGTTAAGTTATTTTCACAATGAGATGCCACTTAAGTTGAAGTAAAAACATGAGATTGTGAAGTAGGCATCTATAATTGATTTTATGGGTCTAAAGTGATACATTGAGGTATCTAGACATTCCCAAGAAGTTTGGAGGCATTTGGAGACTTTTTGAGGTCATGCGAAGGGCATTATTGCAGAGGCATCTGCGTTGTGTTGCCTATGGGAGGTGATGCAATGCCTAGAAGTGTCTGGGAGACAAAACCCCATTGCATGGGAGGTGCGTACGGGACCGTACAGTTATGTGACTTAATTAGCTCCAAGTGATGTGGTTAAAATCTCTAATCCTATTGGTTAGACTTGATTACGATGCCTACACTGTACATAAATATTATTAGAGTTGTAAAGCTTTCATCACTCTTTTCAACTATCTCACTCTTTAACCTCTCTCTCTCTCTCTCTCTCTTTCTAGCTTTCAAAGATTATAAGTTTTCTTCAAGAAACTCATCAAGCATTGCTTGACTTCTATGAGTTTCAGGGCTTGTTTAATCTCACTTCTTATTCCACATTAGTGAAGCTTCAAGTAACTAAGGAAAGGCTTGGAATAGAGATTTTGGACATCAATATACTTATTGTGTATAAGCCTTAGATGTTCCCCATGTTTGAAGATTCAAGTTGCTCAAAATCAAAGGTTGTATCTCTCTAAACTCTAACTTTGTAATTGTTTATTCTATTATGTTAACATTGTTAGTATTGATGATTAAATGTTTCTAAGTTCATCTTATAATAATTTAATCACTAATTATTTATTATCAAGATTTGCATTCATACCATGAATATGGTTCCTTGATTATCAAGATTTTCATTCATACTTTGAATAAGGATCTTGATTAGCATCTACGGTTTCTAATATTGAACTATTCCTATTATTCATTGTTGATTAAGAAAGTGTAAAGCCATAAATTTCCAACATCATATAGATACTCTCTTCAAGATAGCCATTAAGAAATCAAAACCTTCCTTTTGAGTGTAACCTTTGGCTACAAGCCTTCGTTTGATGACACAATAAAAATGTATGGTTTTGAACAAAACGTTGATGAACATTGTGTCTATAAACAAATCAAAGAAGGCATATTGGTCTTCTTTGTTCTCTTTCCATTGATGATATTCTACTAATTGGAAATGACGTAGAAACATTAACAAAAGTAAAGATATGACTAGGTGAACAATCCAAATGAAGGATTTGAGAGAAGCAAACTATGTTCTGGGCATTCAGATCCATAGGGATTCACATAACAATGTTTTGGCACTATTTCAAGCAACTTATATTGATAAGGTACTGGAACGCTTTGATATGCAAAATTCCAATAAGGGTGACATGCCAACCCATCATGGAATTATCATTTCTAAAGAAAAGTGTCCTAAGACACCTCAAGAAGAATAGGACATGAGACAGTATCCCTACACCTCTGTAGTAGGCAATCTTATGTACGACATGATGTGTACGAGACCTAACATATGTTATGCAATAAGGATAGTCAGTCGTTATCAATCCAATCCACGATTGAGTCATTGGGTTGCAATAAAGAATACTCTCAAGTCTCTTAGGAAAACTAGAGAATATATGCTTGTATATTCAGGTGGTGACCTGAACCCCACTGGTTACATTGATTTTGATTTTCAATCAGATAGAGATAGTCGAAAAATCGACTTCTGGATCAATGTTCACACTTGGTGGAGGAGTTGTAGTCTAGCATAGTATCAAACAAACCAACATTGTAAATTGTACCATGGAAGTCGAATACATAACGACTTGTGAAGCAGTTAAAGAGGTTGTGTGGCTCAAAAAGTTCTATGCTGATCTGGAAGTTGTTCCAGACATGGATAAGTCACTGATCCTATACTATGACAACTATGGGGGGACAGCTAACTCAAAGGAACCAATGAGTCACAAGAGGGGAAAGCACATCAAGAGGAAGTACCACTTGATCAGGGACATAGTCCACAGAGGAGATGTAGCAGTTATGAAGGTAGCTTCAAAACATGACCTTGTAGATCCTTTCACTAAGACTTTAGCTACTAAGTCTTTTAAGGATCATGTTAGAAACATGGGTTTGTGAGAGATGTCTCATTTGCTTTAGGTTAAGTGGGAGATTGTTAGGAATGATGCCCTTGAAAGCATTTGTATTAGACAATATTTTATGAAATAAATAATTGATATGAATTTTTGCATATATTAATTTTTTATTATTATTTAGATAATATTATATGGATATCAGAAAATTTCCAAATTCGTTATTGTGTCTACAATCTTGTATTGGTAAAACAATAACGATCATCCAATCCAATGAGACAGCTTTGAGATTCACACCAAAATCTTCCAAGCCAGTCCTCATCACACAAGGACGTGTGTGCGCACGTACGATATTGTGGACAAAATTTAGGCTCTCTTGATGTACTTAACACATCAGATCAAGAGAGGTTTGGAGAAGACAAAAGCTCTAAGAGAGTATCACAGTTTTTCAGCTGTATCGCTTCTTTTTATGATATATAATTTTAAACTTTATAAAGCTAAAATCAATCTAACAAAATTAGACTTAGTCAAAACTAATTAGTTTTTTAAAATTTTAAATTATTTACTAAATAAATCATTTAAATTATTAAGAATTAAAATTTTAATTGAACAAATTGGGCTGTGACATGTGTCACACGCCAGTCACTGTGCAAGCACAGTGTCTGTGTGTGGCACACATGTGCCTCCCCAATTTTATCTCATTTATTTATTCAAATAATAAAACAATATATTTATACATTAAAATAATATTATATTCACAAATACATAAATATCACTTTAATTAAAAATTATTTTATCTCAAAAATTAAATAATTTATTATCATATAATAAATTAATATTTTTCTCTCTCGTTATTAATTAACCTAGAGTTAATTAATATTTAATACAACTAATGTATATTGTTCAAATAAATCATATTATTTTATTTAACTAATTAATCACACATAATTACGACTTAGCCCTAGCAAATGAATTCTTCGACAACTAAGTCATTTTCTCCTTTTAATTTGTCAGTTATATCCACATACTTGACAATGTAGTATAAAGGTGACTTCAAGACCATGGATAAACCAGATTATTAATTAAACTCTTTAATTAAATAATCTTATTTATTAATTCCATTATTACTCCACTATAAATATGGAATTGCACTCTTAGTAATTATAGAATTATCTCGGTTTATCCTTTGATATATTCACTTCATGTAAATCTGTCCTCCAACTTATTGGTTCGCTAATCAGTATTGGTCATAATTATCGATTTACCTTTCTATGCACTTGTCATTCCTTAAGTACCATTAACTCACTAGGTAATAATTAATTTATAATCATATTATTAATTTGAGCTCATTAACTATCCAGTTCCATAATTAATCCTTAAGAGAACCATTATTCGATCTGTTAGGAAAGCTTGGATTCCAGTCTTGTAAGATCATGTTCCCAGCCATTCATACTATTGAATCTCAAAAACAAAAGTATTTAGACTGATCTACATATGATCATCATTTTTATATGAATTAAATCTTTATGGCTAACAATATATTTATAAAGAAATTAATTCATATCGGTCCATTCATATATAATCTAATTATATAAAGTACATTTAATAAGATGTCTATCCACATCAACAAACTAGATCTAGGGCACATGTATTATCAAAAAATGCTTAGTAAACTATACTAGCAATTATTGACTAAAAATTCCATACTTTAAGATGTTGTTGCAATTTTATTCATTATCTATGATCTCAATCCTCTCGTACTCATACAAGATAGTTCTTTCATTAATGAATATGAAATTTTATGATATTTATAATTATTCAACAATAAATCAAACAATCAATTATAAAGAAAATGTATTTTTATTTAGTCCAAACAAAAATATTTTATCACATGCTTTTAAGGCACCAACCCGTTACTTAGTTATATTTAATGAAAAGTTGTTCTGAGTTGTTTTCTTTGTTTTGTGCATTTTGTTCTGAGATTAAAAATTAATTTAATGTTTCTAGTTATACTTTGCGAAGTGATAATGCCAAAGAATATACATTTGCTTTATTTCAATCTTATATGGTTCCAAATGGCATGCTTCATGAAACTTCTTGTGTTAATACTCTATCCCAAAAATGGTGTAGCAGAATGTAAAAATACACATCTTCTTGAAATTGCATGAGTGCTCTTATTTCAAATGCATGCTCCTAAACCTTTTTGGGCCAATGCTGCTTTCACAACATGTTTTCTCATTAACAACATAACATTCTCTGTTCTTCATGGTGAGATCCCTTACAAAATTCTTTCTCTCAGTAATTCACTGTAACCTGTTGACCTTAAGATATTTCGAGCACTTATTTTATTCGGGATGTTCATCTGCATGTCACTAAATTTGATCCTAAGTCGTTGAAGTGTATCTTCCTTGGTTATTCTCATCTTCATAAAGGTTATATGTGTTATTGTCCCTGTAAAACCCAGGAACTTGTAAATATTATACCTATTTTTTTATTAAGTGGTGGGACCCACTCTTTGATATTCAAACATTTTGTCATCTTTTCTTCTATCTCCACCAACTTCTTCTTCTTCTTCTTCTTCTTCTTCTTCTTCTTCTTCTTCTTCTTCTCTATCCTTTTCTTTTTCTTTTCTTCTTTCTTCTCTCTGCAACAAGCCACGACAGAGGACCAGGCCAACTACCCAACCACCTCCATTGTCTCCACGCGCCAGAGTTGCACCACTAGTGGCCAACGATACCTCCAAAGTTTTATGGCCATTCGACGACAAACACACTCAAACGAAAGAGTTAAAGTTTCGTCGTCAAAACCTTAAATGCATTTTTTGGCGAACTCTGACTACCTGGAAAGTGTTTGGTTCCATTAGAGCCACCATGGAAAAGGGAGCAAAACCCACTACGCTATTCCAGTCAACCCGTCGCCACTCTTCGATGAGAGTTTGGGTATCTCTGCCCATTTGGAAGGGTTTTTCGTTGACACTAGCGGTTATTTGGACTAATGAGTTGTATCATCATGATCTACTTGAAAAGAGGATTATTTTGATATATGCCATGCCTATATTCACCGACATTTCCCATGCACCACTCATTGCTGCCAACAACCGCAACTATTCTCGACTCGGTGAGGCTTTGGAACTTCAAACTTAAAATATAATCATACTATATGTCGTTGGACTCGATTTTGAATAAGGAATGCAATGATGGTAATCATTTTCTCATTTCGTGTACGTAGGAAAAACATGATGTTTAAATTGGACTAAATCACTCCAAGATCATCGTTTCGCTCAGGAGCGTCTCAGAGAATTATCACACGATCGTATCTAGAGGTAGGGGTTCAGACTACTCTTTTAAACCTATGTTTTGATAACTGGATTACATTAGCTATATTCCAATATTTTGGTTTGTGAAATGTTTGCAAAATTATAAACTAAACCTGTGGTTTAAAGATTAACCAAGCAAGGTTTTTAATGGTAAAAATAAAGGATCTTGAGTTTAGTCTTTTCCCTACTGGGCTTCATAAGCTCACCCCAATTTATCCCTTTTAGAAAATGCCTTGTTGAGACTAGTGGATAGTAGGATGGGTGAGGATTCCAAAGTTTGGATTTTTCCTAAGTTTAGTCCAACCTAGTTTTTATTAAAAGTTTCATGTCCAAGGTGAAGTGTAGAACTTATGAATTATCATTGATTCTATTAAGGTATATGAATTGGAATTGAGCTATATTATTTAATTTTGAGGAATTATGGATGCTAATTATCTTTTTATGAGTTGTAACTTATTAAATTTAACTATTTGGTGATTGCATAACTGTGAGAATATTATTTTCTAACGTATATATGATGAGAGTGATCCAAATTTTATTACTATTATTTTTTATATAATTATAGGAGCTATTCCATTATTTTTGGACTTATAATTATTTTAGTTTGTGGTATAAACTAAGCTCTCACTTATAAGCATTATTTTCCAACAATGGTCAAAGTTTGACTATTGACCACCCAAGTTATGAATATTACACATCTACCACTACCTAGGGCTCGGGTTGTGACAGTCCCAATCGTAACAGATATCTTGTTTCAATTGATGTTACATTCATGGAAAACATACCTTATTTTGTGTCTTCACCTATTCCCACTCGTTAGGGGTAGGATGATGATTTGTTGGTTTATCCTATCACATCCTCTTCCCCTATGTTAGAACTAGCTCTTGTCAAGCCTCTTATTACTTAAGTTTACTCTAGGCAGCAACCTCTTGAGTCATGTATGTACCTTCTCCGTCATCATTAGATCCAATCTTGAACAATGATCTTCCTCTTGCATCTCACAAAGGTAAACACAAATGTACTTATCCTATTTCTTCTTTTATTTTTCTTATAACACCTTGTCATATTTCTCTTGTTCTTTTATTGCTTCCCTTGATTCTATATCTATTCATAAGACTATTTGTGAAGTCGTATCTCATCCTAGTTGGCATAATGCAATAATAGAAGAGATGAGTGCTTTAGATGAAAATGGTACTTGAGACTTGGTTGATTTACCTTTAGGGAAACGAGATATAAGATGCAAACAGGTGTTCGCAATTATTGTCAATCTGGAGGTCAATTGCCCGCTTGAAAGCCTGTCTTGTAACTAAGGGCTATGCTCAAACCTATGGAGTGGAGTATTCTTTTCTCCTGTTGTGAAATTGACATATGTTCAGTTGATTATTTCAATGGCAGCTACTCGTCATTATCTTTTGTATCAACTTGATATAAATAACGTTTTTCTTCATGGCAATCTTCAGGCTGAGGTGTATGTGGAGCAACCTCCTGGTTTTGTTTCTCAGAGGGAGGGCAGGAGAGTTTTTCTTCTTCAAAAATCTCTGTATGGTTTGAAATAGATTCCTTATGCTTGGTTTGGAAATTTTGTCCTTGCCATCAAAAATTTTGGTATGATGAAAAGTAAGTCTAGCCATTTTGTATTCTACAAACAAATAGTAGCTAGTATCATTTTGTTGGTTGTGTATGTGAATGGCATTGTTATTACTGAAAGTGATACTACGGAAATCTCATCTCTTAATTCATTCATTCATACTCAGTTTCACACGAAGGACTTGGGGAAGGTAAAGTATTTCTTGTGTGTTGAAGTCAGAATGAGTAAAACATGTATCTTTCTATCTTGTTAGCTATATATTATTTGTCTAATTAGCATTAATTCTAGTTTCCCAATTGTATATTTTCCTAAGATAGATTCTTAGTTTTGTATATTGATAACTCTAGGAATTAGAGTTATTTTTATGCTTTTAAACTTATATTGTTATCAAGAAAAGAGTGGTGTGGGTTGTTTTGTAGTATTTTTATTATGCTTTTATCAAATACTAATTATAATGAGATAATATTAAATATTAGATTAATGCTTGAAATATATATCTTAAAATATATAATTTTGTCTTAACAGATGGTTGGTAGAGCTTTGGACATTTTGAGAAGGACTTGAAGCTTGAAGTGGAATCAACATTTTTGGGATATCGCAGCATCGCATTTTGCCAATTATCTATTTGGAAGACCCATGTGGAAGCTAATCCATTAGTTTTAGCCATTAGTTCTTAGACTCACTTTAATTTGGGTTGACTGTTAATTAGAAGGTTATTGGGCTATTAATTGCCTTTGGGTCCATTTCCTAACAAAAGAAAAGGAATGGAAAGAGGCCCACATGGGTAGTGAATAGGGGAATGACTTAATTCCATCAACCAACTTTTCCCTTAGAGAAAGACACGTACATCCTCTATTTCTATAGCATGTTTTCTAATGAACCGCATTACATCCTATATTCTTCATGGTGAGATCCCTTACAAAATTATTTTCCCCAATAATTTGTTATTTCTTGATAACTCTAGTATATTTGGTAGAACTTTTATTGTTCGGATTGTTCGCCCACATGCCACTAAATTAGATCCCAAGTCTTTGAAGTGTATCTTCCTTGGTTATTCTCGTCTTCAGAAAGATTATCGATGTTATTATCCTAGTCTTAACAAATATCTTGTCTCTTGATTTTACCTTCATCAAAGACACATCATATTTTTCGTCTTTACCTATTCCCACTCATCAGGGGGAGGGTGATGATTTGTTGGTGTATTCTATCACATCTTTCGCACATGCCTTAGAAATAGCTCCTGGTAAGCCTCCTATTATTCAAGTATACTCCAAGCATCAACCTCTTGAATCATGTCCTGCACCTGCTCCTTCATCATCAGATCCAATCCCGAGCGATGATCTTCCTATTTTGTACGCAAAGGTAAATGACGATGTATTTAACCAGTAATTATTTTGTTTCATATAACAGTTTGTCGTCTTCCTCTTGTTTTTTTATTACTTCCATTGATTGTATCTCTATTCCTAAAACTGTTCGTGAGGCCATATCTCATCCTAGTTGGCATGATGTAATGATAAAGGAGATGAATGCTTTAGATGGCAATGGTACTTGGGACTTGGTCATTTACCTCTAGAGAAATAAACTATAGGATGCAAATGGGTGTTTGTTGTTAAGGTCAATTCGAATGGGTACATTGCCCTATTGAAATCCCATATTGTTGCTAAGGGCTTTGCTCAATCCTATGGAGTGGATTATTCAGGAACTTTTTCCCCTGTTGCGAAATTGATATCTATAATATTGTTTAATTTCAATGGAAGCTACTCATCATTGACCTTTGCATCAACTTGATATTCAGAATGATTTTCTACATGGTGAGATTCAAGATGAGGTATATATGGAGCAACCTCCTGGTTTTGTAGCTCAGGGTGACTTTGTCGTCTTAAAAAATCTTTATATTGTTTGAAACAAAGTCTTCATGCTTGGTTTGGAAAATTTAGTCACGCTGTTGAAAAGTTTGGTATGAAGAAAAGCAAGTCAAACCATTTTGTGTTCTACAAACAATCAGAAGTTGGTATCATTCTATTAGTCGTATATGTGGATGACATTGTTATTACTGGAGGTCTTACTATGGGAATCTCATCTCTTAAGTCTTTCATTCATACTTAGTTTCACACGACGACTTTAGGGATGCTAAAGTATTTCTTGGGTGTTGAAGTCAGAAGGAGTAAAAAATGTATATTTCTATCTCAGAGAAAACGTATCATTAACTTATTAACTGAGACAAGAAAATTAGGAGTAAAACCTTTTAGTGCTACAATGACTCCTAACATGTACCTTACAGGAGATGGGGATTATTTGAAGATCCTAAGAGATATCGAAGGTTGATTGGGTAGCATAATTACCTTACGGTGACTTATCCAGATATTGTTACCTAGTCAGTGTTGTCAATTAGTTTATGTCATCCCCAACAGTTCATCATTGGGTAGCGTTATAGAAAATTTTGTGTTACTTGAAAAGGGTACTCGAATGTGGTATCATGTATGAAAATCATGGGCACACTCATATTGAATATTTTTCAGATGTAGAATGAGTAGGTTCAAAAATGGATAGAAGATCCACTTTAGGTTGTTGTATATTTATTGGAGGGAATTTGGTCTCGTGGAAGAGTAAGAAGCAAAATGTTGTGTCCCGATCCAGTTATGGCATAGTCTATGTGTAAAATAATGTGGATATATTAGTTATTGACTGAAGTAGGATTTAAAACTTTAATACCAACAAAATTGTGGTGTGATAACCAAGTTGCTCTTCATATTGCATCTAATCCCATGTTTCATGAGCGAACTAAGCACATTGAAATTTATTGTCATTTTGTCCGTGATAAAATTCAACAAGGTTTGATTTCTACAGGTTATGTGAAGACTCGTGAGCAACTAGGTAACATCTTCATGAAAGCTTTGAATGGGGTTTGGGTTGATTGTCTATGTAACAAGTTGGGTATGATTAATATTTATGCTCTAACTTGAGGGGGAGTGTTAGCTGTATATTAATTATCTAATTAACATTAATTCTACTTCCCCAATTGTATAGTTTACTAAGATTCCTAGTGTGTATATATATGCGCATCACCTTTCAATGAAAATTAAAGACAATATAATTCTTTTCATCTCAGATAAAAAATCTTTGAGAAAATATGTCTTTCGCTTATTCACTAGGTTAGGAAAATTGGGAGCAGAGCCTTGTAGTGCTCCAATGATTCCAAACATGCACCTTACAAGAGATGGAGAACTATTTGAAGAACCTGAGAGATATCGAAGGTTGGTTGGAAAGTTGAATTATCTTACCATGACCCGTCCAAATATTGCATATTCGATTAGTGTTGTCAGTCGGTTTATGTCATCCCCAACAGTTCATCATTAGACAACGTCAAAGAAAAATTTGTGTTACTTGAAGGAGCACTCGAATATGGTATCTTATATGCAAATCATGAGTTTAGTAGCCAAAAATTGCACTGGGCCTAAAAGAAATTTCATTATCAGCCCAGTTGGTCCATCAAACACTAAAAAGCCCATTAAGTCAAGTCAGTAAGAAGCTCTATTGAACAAATAGGCCTCAAACGAACCTTATACCCATGCTTCAAGAATAACATTGGGCTTTGACTACTTCCTAAGCCCAAAAAAGCATTAAAACAAATATGTTAGCAAACCATGTCAAAAACATGGGGAAAAGAGATTTAGTTCAGTCTATAGCCCACCCAAGATATTCGGTCCTCCTCCTGGAAAGGAGGAAGATCTCTTCTCATGTTCACTTTTTTGGAGCAAAGCAACAGACTATTGGGAGGTCTAAAAATACAAGAGTCTAAGCCTCCTTGAGGGGTGAAGGATTGCACTCACTAAACCCCTACTCAAGCACTCACTCATAGCTTTCAAAAGCTCTTTAACATTACTAGACCAATCACTTAGATCAGCCCATCGCTGCCACGCTTCAATGACTTTATATTCTTTGTACGTATATTATTTGCATCCATTTTCTACTTGAATTGCTTACTAACCATCGGAGTCCCTTCGGCTGGCACCATCATGGTGTCCCAAGGCTTTCACGATCTATCTTCCTTTGTTCTACAAGTTTTTGGTGCCCGCGAACTATCCTTTCCGGTCATTATAGATTTTTCCCTCTACAGTTTGGCACCCACCGTTGGGCCTTGACGAACTGAATCAGGAGCAAGGGACGCACATCCATCACCATGGAAAACTTGGAAGAAAGAGAGATCAACATTCAAGCTCAGCTAGCTGCCCTGATGGCCTAGATGAGAGATACTAACAAAAGCCTCAGAACATTACACTCAGAGAGGAGAATGCCTTGTTGAGGTAAAAAATGAAGATGTTTGAATCTGCTCAACGCAGCGTAGCTAAGTCGCAAGTGAGGTTCTGCACTCCAATTCCAGCCATGCAACCGTTCGATGCTATCCCAGCAGCAGCTTCCAACCAAGCCTCAGGCTAGCAATCAACAGTCAGAGGAGGACCACACAAGATCAGATAGCAGACCAACACTCAACCCCAAAAACTAGTGGAATTGATGGATCAAACCCAGGGGATCAACCAAAACCCATGGAGCCCTGCCAGTAGTCGAAAATCCTATGACGGACGCTAAAGTGCCACTTGCTCCAACAGGAGGCAACCCAGTGTCGAGTACTTCAGTGGGGCCACCCAAGACCTTTGGTCCAATTTTTCCAACTGCTCTACCATCTGACGTTTCTATTGTTCCATCCATAGAAAAAAGCACTATGCTGACACCCGAGGAGATGATTGAGCAATTGGCGGCAAGGAAGCTTGAAGGCATGGTAGCCATGATTAATAGGATCCCAGAGGTCCTAACGTCAATCCGGAAGAGCTTACCTAGTAGCTTTGCAAACCCTCCATTCGTGGATGCCATAGCACTCGTGGAGATGCCAAAAAGTCCGTCTTCCCACTAATGAAGATGTCCGAAGGCACAATAGATCTGAATGATCACATAGCAAGCTACAAGCAGCGAATGTTTACATCTGCCATTCCTTGTGAGCTACGCGAGGCTTGTATGTGTAAAGGGTTCAGATCCAGTCTGGTAGGGACAACCCTCCAATGGTATACGAAGCTACCCAACAACTCTATCTCTTCATTTTCTTAATTAACTGACATATTTTTAGAGCAATTTGCTAGTAGCAAGAAGCTGATGAAGTTATTTGTTGATATTTATAGGATCAAGCAAAGAAAGGGCGAGTCACTTCATGACTATGTTTCCAGGTTCAATATAGAGAAAGTATCCACCACGTCTTGCAACGTTAATACAACAATTGCAACCTTCCAGAAATGACTAATGGTAGATTCTGACCTTTATAAAGAACTAACCAAGTATCCTTGCAGGACCATGGAAGACGTACTAGCCAAAGCTTGGGCTCAAATCAAATGGGAGGAAGATGAATCAAACAGGCCTACAAATTCATCCTACCCAAATGCAAGAGAAAGTAGAAACACAAGGAGAGTAGCGCTCAAATATAGCCCATTCCACGAACCGTACCCAACTACCAGAACCAGCAGACTAGGAAGGGAGCCCAGGCGCACACTACCATCCACAAGGCTAAGAGAACAATAGAAAACACCCATCCTAGAGTATAACTTGAACGTAGAACCAGTAGAGATCATGGAAATAATGAGGGGATGGGAAACAAAGTCAAATGTCCTGAAAATATCAAGAAGTCGGGTCACCAAAGAGACACTACCAAATGGTGCGAACACAATAACCATGGCCACACAATGGCATAATGAATCGCACTACGGTTCGAAGTCGCGGGACTCCTTTGAAAGGGACACCTCAGAGAGTTATTGTCAGACAAAGGGAAAAACACTGTAGCTGGGGGAGACACCAGACCAGTTATGCCACCAGAACGACCTCAGCACACAAGGACATGCAATGTATTATCTGGAGGGTCAAAAGTAAGTGGAATAACATATTTAGCTACCAAAAGGCACGCAACGGAAGTTGTAGGAACGGATGGTAATCCAAGGAAGCCACCAACAAACCACACCAGATAGACCATAAGCTTAGTCGATGATGAAGCCTAAAATTTTCTCAATCCCCACCATGATGCTTTAGTCATTTCTTTATTTGTTTCAAAGTTTTTAACTAAACATATATTGATTGTCAATGGAAGTTTAACTAACATATTATTTTTACATGTTCTAAGGGGGATGGGGATTGACTAATCTACCATCATGCGTAAGTCAAATGTGCTTGAAGGATTCAGCGATGAGCAAAAGAACTTTGTTGGTGAGGTGACATTACACGTGTATGCCAAAAGTGTCAATCTCCAAACCAGATTCTTGGTAGTTGACTCACCCTTAGCCTACAACGCCATCCTTGGATGTCCTTGGATCCATGCAATGAAAGAACTCCCATCAACATACCATCATGTCATTAGTTTTCCAACCAAGTGGGGAGTGAAGGAGATCTGCAGAGCATAAAAGATGGCTCGAGATTGCTATCAGACTACATTGAAGGACAAACAAGCCTCAGCATAGCAACTACAACACACTACATCATCGAGTGCCCCTGTAGAGCCTAAGATGGAGGATCTCGATGATGTAAGAATCATTGAAGACTTCCTGAGCATACCGTCCAAATAGGATCAAAGTTAATGCCTGATTTCGTGCCTGACTCATCAAATTCCTAAGGAAGCATCATAACTACTTCGCTTGGTCTCACGAGGACAAGACAGGAATTGACCCTAATATTATTGTTCATAAGTTGCAGGTAGACCCAAATTATCCTTCAGTCAAGAAAAAAAGGAGATAGTTAGATCCAGAATGCAACAAAGTAATCAATGATGGGATCTAGAAGCTGATCAACATAGGGTCCATCTGAGAATTCAACTATCCTAACTGGTTCGCCAAAGTTTTTGTGGTAAAAAAGAAGAACGATAAGTGGCATGTGTGTATTGACTTCACATATCTAAACAAGGGATGCCCCAAAGATTCATTCCCACTCCCACACATAGACATTATAGTGGATGCAACAGCCGGACATGAACTACAAAGATTTATGGGTGCCTTCTCAGGATACAACCAGATACTCATGCATCTGGAGGATCAAGAAAAGGCAACATCATCACTGAACGAGGGACATTCTGCTACAAATTCATGCCCTTCAGACTCAAGAATGCAGGGGCTAGAAAATTAGATGCTCGCATAGATGCTAGGCAAATCAATGGAGGTCTACATAGACAATATGCTAGTCAAGTCATTGGTTGCCCAAGACCACCTCGACCATCTCCAACAAGATTTTAAGGTACTTGAAAAATATAACATGAAATTAAATCCTGACAAATGTTCTATTGTTGTGTCCTCAAAGAAATTCTTAGGCTACATGGTGACCAGGCGCAGAATAGAAGAAAATTCAGAGCAAATAAGGTCAATCCAAAATATCCAACCATCTGAGAACATCAAAGATATACAACATCTAAATGGGAGGATAGTAGCACTAAGTCGATTCATATCAAATTCATCTGAACGTTGCCATATCTTCTTCTCAAAGCTTAGGAAGACCAAAGACTTTATCTGGACGGAAGAATGTTAGGAAGCACTCGACGAACTCAAGGCATATCTCTCATCACCACCGCTGATTGCCAAGCCTAAAGATGGAGAAACACTCTACATCTACCTAGCAATATCAGAAACAACAACTAGTGTCGTTCTCATAAGGGAAGAAGATGGTAAGGAATAACCTGTTTATTATATACCTAAAACTCTATTGGATGCAGAAACTAGATATAGCTAGCTAGAGAAGCTTTCTCTAGCACTGGTCACAGCAGGACAGAAGCTCAGACCCTACTTCCAATGTCACCCTATATAAGTACTCACACAATATCCACTTGTTCCATACTACACAAGCCAAAGCTCGCAGGAAGATTGACAAAATGTGTTGTAGAGCTCAGCGAATATGGCATCACATTTCAACCAAGGACAACAATCAAATCTCAGGTATTAGTTGACCTTATTGTAGACTTCTCTAGAGATATGCAGATTCAATCAGAGAAGGAATTTTTATGTCTGGAACTAAAATCAAATACCAAATGGAGATTGTCAGTCGACAGATCGAGCAATCGCAAAGGATGCAGACTTGGCATAGTGCTCACAACTCAAACCGGAGACATTATACAACGATCCATTAGATGTGACTTCAAAGCTACGAACAATGAAGCAGAGTATGAGGCTTTAATAGTTGTACTTGACCTAGCAAAGGAATTAAGCATAAAGAATGTCGAAGTCACTTCAGACTCCCAACTGGTGGTCAACCAACTCAATGGAACTTGTCAAGAAAATGACTAAAAAATGACCGCATACTTAGAGGTACTAAAGGAAATAGTAAAATACTTTACTGAATTTTCAATTGTTCAAGTTCCTAGATTAGAGAATGAACATGCAGATGCACTTGCAAACCTGGGCTCGACAATCCAAACCAAGAATGGAGTAACAATCCTAGTAGTGTACATGCAATGGTTGGCCGTATGGAAGCAGCTAGAGCAATCGATGAACACGGTTGATAATCAATAATGGATGACACCACTCATAGAGTACTTGCTCCATGACACTCTACCATCAAACAAGTATGAATCAAGAAAGATAAGGACGAAGGTAGCTAGGTCATTCTCGGGACCTCTACTTAGATACATGAATTCGGTCGTAGCAAAATACATATTAACTGAATTACATGAGGCGAATGCCACATCCATTCTAGACCAAGGAGCTTATATGACAAGGCCCTCACCGCTGGATTCTATTGGGCAACAATGAGGACTGACTCATTTAACTTCGTCAAGAGATGCGACAAATGTCAAAGGTTCGCCCAAGTATCACACATTCCACCAGAGAAGCTCCATTCAACATTGACACCCTGACCCTTCATGAAGTGGGGAATGGTTATTGTAGGGAAAATGCCACCAGCACCGGGTCAGAGAGTTTTTATGCTACTGGTAACTAATTACTTCACTAAGTGGGTGGAAGCAGAGGCTTATGCACAAGTCAGGGCTCTAGAAGTCAAAAGCTTTATTTGGAAGAACTTCATATGCAGATTCAGGGTGCCAAAGGAGATAGTGACTGATAATGGTTCCCAATTCATAAGCATAGAATTTCAAGATTTTGGTAAAGAATGGGGAATACAACTCTCTTTCTCGACACCCAGATACCCACAATCAAATGGACAAGCAGAGTAAAAAAAAAACAAGATTGTGGTAGCATCCCTAAAGAAAAGACTCAACAAACCAAAATTAAGGTGGTCAGATGAACTTCTAGGGTACTATGGGCCTACCAAACAACAGCAAAGACTTCAACTGGGGAAACCCTGTTCTTGCTAACCTATGGAATCAAGGCAATCGTTCCCTCAGAAACAGGACTCCCATCTACAAGATTTGAGCACATGAAAGATGTAGAGAACTGGCAAAACATGTATCACAGGCTTGACATATTAGATGAACGAAGGGAACAAGCATTAATAAGGGTCGCAGCCTACAACCATAAAGTGGCACAAAAATTTAACAAGAATATGAGAGTTCAACAATTCAATGTTGGTGACTGGGTCTTGAGAAGAGTCTTCCAGAATACAAAGGAAGTAGGAGCTGGAAGTTGGGTCCGACAAGGGAAGGACCTTATAAGATTACAAAGATAGTATGACAAGGTCATACAAACTTCAAGAGTCTGATGGATGCGACATAAGTAATAGCTGGAATGTTGTTCACTTGAAACAATATTGCTTCTAAAATCTTAACTTTAATTTCTAAATAAGTACTTATCCTTTATCATTATTTTTATCACCATACTGACTTAAGCATTGGAGGGTCAACGATAAAGTCGTCTACCGCGCCCCCTAACATTTCAGGATCCAAAGCCAATAGCCAAGGAAGGCCAGCACATGATTATCCATTAAACAGGTAAGAAGTTGCAATTGTTTATTCTTCTTTATCATAAGAACCCAACACTGACTTAAGCATCATAGGTTCGACGGCTTCGTCGTGGACCACACTCCCTGACATTTCAGGATCTAAAGACAATATTCAAGAGAGGCTAGCACGTGATTATCCATGTATCAAGAGTCTAAGTGAATATGGGCAAACACCTGATAATGCCTAAGAATTCAGAGTCGACATAAGTCCAAGCATCACCATATAACTTACCAATGCTTGGACTAAGGAGAAAGGAGAAGGTCGTAGAAGTACTCGACAAGACCGAGACAATTATCATAGAAGACAGCTTATGACAATTCAAGGTTAGAAAATCCTCTTTCAAAACTTGAATTTTGCTCTACTCAATTGAATACAAATGTTGAACATGAATATTTCCATTTTATAATAAAATTTATACTGAGTCAAATCTTACATGTGTAATCAATAACCATTCTATGTAGACTACTTTTTGTTATGCAAAAATATCTATAAGTCGAACTACGCCAGGGACAAACAATCTATGAGTTCATCCTTCAAAACAAGTATTCTTTGACATAAAGTTTGTCCTCTACCTCCCTAATCGGGTCAACCATTCCTCTATTATCTAACCATCCCCAGACTGATGGATGGCCCTAGGTTTCTGTTCCTTGTTACGTGACCATCCCCTGATGGGCGGATTTCCCTAGATTGGCACTCCTTGTTACGTGATGATCCCCAGACGGATGGATGGCCCTAGGTTACAACTCCATGTTACGTGACCATCCCCACACAAATGGATTTCCCTAGGTTGGCACTCCTTTCTATGTGACCATCCCTAGATAGATGGATGGCCCTAGGTTGCCACTCCTTGTTAAGTGATTATCCCTAGACGGATGGATTGCCCTTGATTGGCACTCCTTGTTATGTGACCATCCCTAGACGAACGAATGGCCCTAGGTTGGCACTCCTTGCTACGTGACCATACCTAGACAGACAGATGGACTCAGGTTGCCACACCTTGTTACATGACCATCCCAGACGGGTGGATTGCCCTAGATTGGCACTCCTTGTTACGTGACCATCCCAAGACATATGGATTTCCCTAGATTGGCACTCTTTGTTACGTGACAGTCCCCGGACAAATGAGTGGTCCTAGTTTGACACTCCTTATGAATGTATGGCCATATATAGGCACTTTCCGGCACGCGACGGTCTCTAGACTTATGAATGGATCCTGGATAAATGAATGGTGAATAAATATTATTTAACGCCTAATGCCTGACATCCTTGTAGAATGCTACCAAGGGTGTCATCTAAGATAATCACAAATCACCTGGTAGAGGACCATGATTACAACCACTTTATACTTGGTCAATTTCTATGATATTCATTGAACATCAATCATAGTTGACTACCAACATTCAACTATAGTGAAAAGCATGGTTCAACATTCAAAAGGCTCAACAATGTAATAAAGAGCATAGTTCAACCATCAAAAGCCTCAACAATATGATAAAGAGCATTGTTCAATATTCAAAAGGCTCAATGAAGAGCATCACAAGGCTCAACAAACAACATCACAATGTTAAACCAAAAAAAATCTAAGCATCAAAACAAACTACGTGTTGACAAATTAAACATTGTTCAACTAAGCACAACGCTCAACATACTACTAAGAATCAACAAGGGATTGATGCTCAACAATATCCCCAATAGCGGGTTCGACGATCTGGTCGCCCCATTCCCCGTCTTGAGGAATACTCATGTCAAACCCAGGACCAATAGATCCCCCATCAGCAGGGCTAGCCTCATCCTTAAACATACCATTGTAGAGTTCCAACTCTTCATCTATCTTCCAATCCTTAGACTTACCTTCTTTGAACTTTGTTTGCAGTTCCTTACGAGCATTCCACATGGCCTTCACCACAATGTCCCTAGCTGAGCACATAAATCCTTTGAATTCTTCTTCTCCTTAGCCAGTTCGCTCTCTTTATCCTTTAACTGCCTCTTTAACTCTTCGTTTAATTCTTTACTTGCCTTAAGTTTCTTGTCAGCTTTCGTAAGACCCAACCTAAGCTTAGTGTTAGACTTCCTAAGATCACAGTTTTCCCTTCCAAGGCATTGATTGTCTCGCTTAATATAAACTTCATTAGAGATCATCTATAAAAAAACAAACAAGAGTTAGTGCAAACAAAACATACAAAAAATGAAATAAGTGAAAAGAATGCCTACATGATAGGCTCTAGACACCAAATCATTGGATGACTCGACGGATCCCATTTCCTTCAAACGAATCTCATAACAAGGACACAAGAGGGCTTCGACATATCCTTCAATTGAGAAAGGGTTCGAATACACACAAGTAGTCTTTGGAATAATGACGGTGATGTTTCTCTCTCATCATCAAAATCAACCCTCTGACTCTTGCTCGATCCTCCTCCTTCGGTGACCCTTGAAGGGGTAGTAATCCTTGAGGGCACATGGTTTACTGAAGGCTTTCTCCAAGGCATCAGGACCGGTAGGAATTTTGAATGACATCCTTTTCGAATACTTATCTTCCCGATTACGTTCTTATACTGACCAATAGTTAAAAAGAGTAAACTTGATACCAATCAATTCTAAAGCTCACTTCAACAAAAACAAAACGGGAATAAAACCATCCAATCCAATAAGAAGATTACCTTCACTTTGCCCCTCGACTTTTCTCCAAAGAAAACTGGAATTCAAATTTGATTCCTTCAACAAGTTCTTCCATCTTCGTTCATTTTTTGGGATCGCTAAAATTTTCTTCAAATTCTTGTCACTATGGTACGACAGAATAGGGAGTGCCGCCAATTTTTTATCTACAAAAAGAAAAACACAAACATTAGAATTTTAATGGGTTGGAAACAAAAGACATAAGATAAATAAGTATGATAATCTAGCATGAGACACCTACCTAATACCCTCCAACTACTAGGAAACCTATCGGCTTCGGGCGTGAACATTTCCTTTCCATGGAAGAAACAATAGTAATCATTCCATCCCCGATCATTGGATTTTATTAAAATCCAAGGAATCGTCTTCATCACGAGACACAAATTTATATCTCCCCTTATCCTTATCACGTTCCCTTGTTGTGTAATGAGCACAAAACTCTACCAACTAAACACTCATCCTAAATACCTCAGTAAACCTTTCAATGCCTAAAAGCACTCTCCATGCATTAGGCATTAGCTGGCTAGGAGCTATCTGATACCAATTGAGTACTTTTGAAACAAAAGGAGGGAAAAGGAACCTAAAGCCTTGATGAAAGGTGTACTCGTACATACAACACAAACCAGGGGTATCCCAATCAATTCGTTCAACAAACCTGGGTAACCTCATCTTAATACTGCAAGGGATCCAAAAAGATAATCTTATCTTAGCTAAAAAAGAGAACTGTCAATTAGATTTCAGAGTTAACCTGTAAAATACCTATAAAATCTTGGCCTATCATCTTCATCCACCAGTTGCACCAAGACATAACCCATCACAGGAGCTTCTTCACCAAGTATCGCCAACCCGACGACATTATGGTCCTCAATATCCTAACAGTAATAATCCTCTGCTACCGTAATAGGATTAATAAGCAAAGTATCTAGAACCTCATCATCGAAATCATCATCCATGTTGACAACCTGCCGACCGTTACTATCAGTATCGAAATATAACTCTACAAATGCAAGGTAAAACGCACTCCCGGCGCTTGACATTGATTCCTTCCGATGACATAAGTTGTCAAAATCATAAGAAAAAGAAGATGAGTTACAACACAAAAGCCTAAGTGGCTATTGCACATAACACATCAAGGACATAGAACCACAAAGGCTCTATTCCAACACATGATAATTCTGCTAGGGACACCAATAAAAGAATGCCATGTTCTAGCACATAACACTTTGTCATGGTCTACCAAAGTATTACGATTCGGTGTCCTACTCTAAGGACATAGCCTAAAGGGTACTCCCTTTGCTCACCTTACATCAAGAAAAGTTAGTCTTAGGCAGCACATTCCTATGACCATCCTTATACTTACCAGGGATACCTACATGGAGGTGCCCCCCTATCTAGCACTTGACGATCCTTAGATGGATAGACAACTTGGGAGTGACCCTCTTTCGTACCCTGCGATCCTTAGACAAATAGACAAATTGGGAGTGACCCTCTTTGGTACCCTACAATCCCAAGACCGATACACAACATGGGAATGACACTATTTGGTACCCTACAATCCCAAGACAGATACACATTTTGGGAGTGACCCTTTTGGTACCCTACAATCCTTAGACGGATAAACAACTTGGGAGTGACCCTCTTTGGTACCCTACGTTCCCTAGAAAAATAGACAACTTGGGAGTAACCCTCTTTGGTGCATTACAATCCCAAGATAGTTAGACAACATTGGGTCCACCAATCCTAGCACTCTACAATCCTAAGCTAATAGATACCCATATTTAACCAAATCCTAACTCTCTACAATCCACCAAATTGTTCCCAACACTTAGCCACTATTTAAAAAAAACCCTAGTTTCAGCCCATGGACTACCAAGGCCCACAAACACATTTAGGCTTTCTTCTATCACTTATTTCAGATAAAAAAAAGTCAAAAATTAAGAACACCAAGAACATTCAAGCTATTCACAAAAACCCCAAAAGAAACACTGTCTTTAAACTACACCAAAATCAACAACAAACCCATAAAATGTACCAAAATATGAATAAATCCATACCAAGAAACATTAAAGCACAATGAAATCAAGAAAAAAAAACCTGAAAAATCAAGAAAAGAGAAGATCTACTCCTGAGATGACCTTACTGTCAAAAGCTCTCCACAAGTGTTTAGAAAAAAGGAGGAAGTCAAAGCGAAGAGGCCTTTTCACACAAAATACCCACATGTCTAAATGAAGAATGAATTGTCAAGCACCATAATGAGTCCCTGTATAAACAATGATCCTAACTCACTTATTATCAGTCTTGTTATTTAGTCAGCCCAAAAATCACATGAGACAAAATTTAACATAGATAAAGCAAGGCCCATGTTATACTGTCCTTGCAGTATTACGTAAATTATTTTTATTTTTATTTTTATATATAATCTTATATTAATATAAAAGTCAAACAAGTCAGGTATTCAAAAAGTTCCTTACGTAACTATGCTATCTCTTTTATATAATCATATAATATATGTTGGAGATTAAGCTTAATCAATCTTGGTTTTGTATTACAACTCAAAGCATAAACAACAAGTAATCTAACTTTATAGGTAGATAATCATAAATTACATAAACACAGAGGAAACAAACTGTAGAATGGACCTTTCTTGAAGGACAACCTTCAAACACAAAATTACAAAGCTATAATTTAATGTGAAACACAAAAATGACAAGGCTTGACACAAATGATGATTTGTTGTCCAAAAACCTATATTCATAGCCTTCTCCTTGAAATTGCTTGAAACTACTACAATGGAATGAGATTGGGATTCACAAGCCTTGATCATTCATACAAGTCAAGCTTTCTTGATGAAGATCTTAGATAAAACTAATAATCTTAAAAGCTAGAGAGTTCTTTTTAGAGAGGGAGACATGGGTGAGTGATCAAGTCACCAATTAACTCATCTGAACCCTTTAAATAGTATAGGAACCTCATTAAACTTAACTAATGAGATTAGATCATTTTAATTTGAATTTTAGAGCCAAAAACATGTCATTGTACTGACCCATGCAGACAGCCCAAGCGACACGTCGCCTGGTCTACCATTTCTTGGCCGAGCGACGCGTTGGCTCCCAGAGGCGACGCATCGCCGATTCCTCTGCTTTGACGCTCCAAAACTTGTCTCAAAACATCCCCAAATGCTCTCAAACTTTTTGGGTACTCTCATATACTCCAAATAAAGATTTTGGACCCAAAAAGATGATTTATAAATGTCTATACCCAAAGTAAACTCTCGTATGTTGACTTTTGTGAAATCGTTATGGTTTTGCACATCTTCATGCCTAACCAATTTCACCGTCTATTTAACCAATCACAACAATATATAATACACATATTTATATAAATATAATTCTAAAGCTCTAAGTTACGTAACTGAATTCTTTTATATAAAAGTAAAAAAAGTGATACTTATATGTATAAATATATATGTATTAATAATATCTTATATTTACAAAAAATTAATAAAACAAAATATACTTACTAAGATTATAATATATGCCTTATGTATGTATTTATTATTTAACGTAAAAATGTGATATACTATCCCACTCCATTTCAAGTTGCATTTTGTATCAAGTTCCACACTTCAATACCACTCAAACATCAAGTCCATTCCAGGCTCATTGGGACCATCTTCATTACTCAATGACGAGTCAAGATCAAGCCAAAAACAATCAATCAAAAACACGTATCTCAATATTTTGCTAATTGATGCTAATACTCTCCGAGCCAACTTAACTTGACTCAAAGAGTAAGAGATAAACTATAGTAGCCAAAAATTGCACTGGACCTAAAAGAAATTTCACTATTAGCCCAGTTGCTCCATCAAACACAAAAAAGCCCATTAATCCAAGTCAGTAAGAAGCTCTACTAAACAAATAGGCCCAATCTCATCCGCAAACGAACCTTAGCCCATGCATCAAGAGCAACGTTGAGCTTTGACAACTTCCTAAGCCCAAAGAAGCACTAAAATAAATATGCTACCAAACCATAAAAAAAATATGGGGAAAAAGAACTAGTTCAGTCTACATCCCACCTAAGAGAATCGGTCCTCCTCCTGAAAAGGAGGAAGACCACTTCTCACATTCACTCTTTTGGGGCTAAGCAGCAGACAATTGGGAGGTCTATAAATACGAGAGTCTAAGCCTCTGTGAGGGGGAAAGGATTTCACTCACTGAACCCCTACTCAAGCAGTCACTCGATAACTCTCAAAAGTTATTTAACACTACCAGACCGATCACTTAGATTAGCCCATCGTCTCCATGCTACGACGTATTTATATTCTTTATACTTATATTCTTTACATCTATTTTCTACTTGAATTGCTTACTAATTTGACCGTCAGAGTCCCTTCGGCTGGCACCACCTCGATCTCCCAAGGATTTCACGGTATTTCTTCCTTTGTTCTATAGGTTGCGGTGCTCGCAATCCATAGTTTCAGATCATTCTAGATTTTTCCCTCTACAATGAGCACACTCATAATGAATGTTTTTCAGATGAAGATTAGGCAAGATCTAAAATGGATAGAAGATCCACTTCAAGTTATTATGTTTTCATTGGAGGAAATTCGGTCTCATGGGAGAGTAAGAAGGAAAAATGTTGTGTCAAGATCCAGTGCAAAGACAAAATACATGGCTATGGCACAGTATGTGTGAAGATAATGTGGATTGAACAAGCCTTAGAAATCCATCAAGAAAGTGCACTTTCTTGATAAATTTCTTGGAGAAAACTTATGATCTTTAAGAGTTAGAGAGAGAGAGAGAAAGTTGAAAAGTGTAATCAATACTTCAAAACTCTAAAAGACCTCTTTCATAGTGTAGACATCATCATTAAGTCTAACTAATAGGATTAGAGCTTCTAAACACATCATTTAGAGCTTAAATGCACGTATACGTAGGGCTGTTAATTCGTGTAATCATGTCGTGTTTCTGGTCAACGCAATTTCGACACAACAGTTTATACTCGACACAAATATAACACGATTAAATATCGTGTCATAAAATGTAAACCTGAGCACGACACATTTAAAAATAGGTTAACTTGTGATACGACACATTTAACATGGTATTTAAACAGGTCATATTCAAGTTGTGTTAACCTTACATGACACATTTATATTTTGGACCTATTTATAACATTTTTAGACCACATAGATAAATTAAAAATGATAAACAGATTCAAACAAGTCATTTTAACCTATATAACACCTACTTATATGTTACATATTTTAATTTTAACTGTGGATGCTCAATATGCCATGCCCGTAAAAGATCCAAGACGCGCGCTAAGGTCCCATAAAGGCCTAAATGCATGTCTGAGCCGCGGGACGCTCGGGCCACCGTCCTCTTGCAACGGCCTCGCATCACCTCATGGCGCATGGCATCTCGCGAGGCCCCAGCCGCGTACCACCTCTCGGCGCACCCAGCGCCCCATGTGGACCGCCTCGCGCAGCAGCAGCCCCCAGCGCCTCACGTGTGTGCCCCGCATGTACCACCTCGCACAGCAGCAGCCCCAGCGTCTCGCGACCGTCTCGCGCAGCAGCAGCCCCCAACGCCTCGCGTGCGCGCCCCACAACCATCTTGCGTGCAAGGTCTTGGCGCGCCCGGAAACCTCGCAGGGGGCGTCTCGCGAGGGCCTCGCGCTTTAAGCCGCGCCTCACCAAGAGCGCCTCGCGTGTGGCGTGCCACCTAGACGCCTCGCCTCACAAGAGGCATCTCGTGAGGGCCTCGCACCCTTCAAGTTGCGCCTCATCAAGAGTGCCTCTCGTGTGGCATGCCACCTAGACGCCTCGCCTCACAAGAGGGATCTCGTGAGGGCCTTGTCCAAAGGGCTATGCCTATATGGTGACCTCGCCCCAATGGGTCTCGTCCAAAGGCCTCGTGTGCATGATGCCAGTGTTCGAGGTGGCCTACAAGAGACAAAAAGAATACGAACAAGGTACCTCTAAAGGGGTACGTACATGCCTGCAAGGATCATGGGACAGGCCTGACACCTGTACCTGACAAATAGTGGCGGTTGGGAATAGTACGAGGAGTGGCTACCCCACCACCACGTCTCTGACACCCATACAAGGCGAGTAGTGGAGTCATGACCGGGTACAAAAGCTGAGGTGCTCCCATGAACTCTGATGGTGTACCAGAGCCGACACCACTACATCTGATACCACTCTCCTGATAGTGTACTTGTGCACAGATTGGTCCCATGGACCACAATGTATCAGGGGCCATTAGAGCCCCCTATAAAGGGAACCCCTCTTCTTCTTTGAAGGGGGTTGGAAAATTTATTGTAGCAAGGCCACCATAGTGAATGAAAATCAATTTCACCACTGTTCTTTTGCAATTGTTCTTGGAGTTGATACTTAGATTCCTAAAGCTTTTCTTTTGATAATCTTTACTTTGCAATTTTTCTGACTTAACTTAGTTGACGAGTTCTCACTGTCAACATTAACCTATGTAATCAACTCAAATTTAAAACATAAATCTAATATTCAAAATATAAGATATCATACACTAAAACACAACATTATATATTATTAAATAGGTTAAGTTTAGGTTAACCTATATAGTAATCTATACTTAATCGTGTTAAATGGGTCAACTGGACCCTTACAGTCAAGTTTGGTAAAAAACGAACGTTAAGAACTAAATAAACGTAAAGCAAACTTTAGAAAATTTTACATTAGAGTACTTTGAAATAAAACAGTGTTTGGATGGGATCCCATAGTCTTAAAACAAAGCATAGTTGAACTTAACTTAAGAAATTGTCTATGGCCATAGGGCCTTCTTTAAATAAAACTAGTAAACATGAAATTGATAAAACTATTACTAGACTCAGTGAAAGACTTAAGAGAACCCTGACAACCCTACAGGTCAGTTGTTTAACAATATGCATACTTCAGACAGAATCCCCTCCAGCTCGTTGCACTGCTCCTTAAATTTTTCCCTTACCAACACACACAAAGTAATTGATGAGCAACAATGCTCAGTAAGGAAGCTAGCTACAGCTTATGATTCTACTATCAAAACAATTTCACATAATAGTAATGCACCACTGGAAACTATAAACTGAGCAACACATCTAGAACATTCACATAAGTCAAAGTATTGCGTAATATACTGAGAACATGTAACTGAGCCATCAAATTATCTATGGGGTCATGATCCTCGTGTGGCCTCCACGGCCCATAGAGTACTTACCTCCAGCACCAAAGGGGTACACTCCGCTAAAACATGATGACATTACCTGCATAGTGGCTAACCCCACTGTACGAATATATAGGACCCACCCTCACAAGGTTTTCCTTGGCAAGCACAAATATTTCACATATTGCACCAACAATAACTTTACTGAACTAAGTGCATTCAACCCCGACAAATGGGTACTATTAGGCACATCTAGCCATACAATCACACATATATATAGCAACTAAAACTTAACTAACAGGATACAAACTTGCAAGCAATTCACTAAAATCACAATCAAGCTAAGTTACTATTGGTGTATACTTCCTTACCTCTTGTCCTTAGCTTTCGTGAATTATGTCTTTGTGAGTATATTCAATCGCATTTAAACCCTATATTATATTGGGACAATATGTCCTAGTTTATGCCTTACCAAGATTTTAAATATAGATAAGGGAATTTAAAATCAAAACTGAAATTCCCGACCCTAGCCCAAACCTGAGCCCTTGGGGTAAAATGACCATAATACCCCTCTCGAAATCCCAAACTCAACATGGAAATAATAATTTTATCTTAGACTATGCCCAAAATTTCAAGTCAAAACTCCAATTATTTCTTAAAATTCGATCTTCCGATACTTGAGTCCAATTCCCGAGTCTTGAGCCCACTTCTTGATCCTTAAGACTTAAAAGGGTAAAATTGTACTTCATAAATTATTTTCTAAGTCCTTCAAAATATTTTGTAGGTTTTAAGTCATCAAATATAAACTTTGGAACTAATTCCCGAACCTATAACTTTTTTTTAAGCTTAAGTGATAATTTTCGAGCCTTGCTCATAAATTATTAAACTTGGATATTACTTGGAGAATTTCTAACCCTGACTCTAAAAAAAAATCAGATATTAAACTTTGGGGTATCTAACCCCAAGCCTCGCGAAAATATTCTAAGGTTTCAAGAACAACTACCATTTTGGTCCCTTTGGTTACCAATTTGTAACCACTAGTAACCAGCTGAATGCATGCATGCACATGCACGTGACCACTAAAGATGGTCTCCCCATACGCACGATCAGCCTTCTTAGGCTATCCGGAGCCTTGTTCGGACCTAAGGTCCATAACCATGGCAGCCATGACATCACCCTTAACACCATGATGACCATTTATTCGGCCACCACCACCACCACCGGCCTCCACCATTCACGCCGGCGATGATGCTGTATTTTCCATAACCGCCACCTAACAAGCTCTAACCACCACCAAAACATCCCAAAACTCAAGATCTATCATATTAAATCATCATCGATACCTTAATGGGTGTTTCTAGTCCCAAAACACTGATTTATAACAGCCCAGAATTTTATAACAATTCTTAAGAAACGAAAATGAAACTGGAACCATAAAAACTATGAAGAAAAACTACGGGTTTGTACCTCTTACTGTGGCTGGTTCTTGGTGGTTTCTTCTTCTCTTTCCTTTAGTCCCCAATGCTATGAACACAACCAAACTATTCCACATGATTATCATACTCAAAATCTAAGAGAAAAATAAAGGCAAAGTTGACACTTGCACAAACTTCCAAGAACAACTCCCCTTGGCTTTGTTTCCTTCTACAATAGATCGAGAGACTCTAAGAACTTGTTCAAGGTTTGTAACTCAATGCAAACCCAAAGAAATAACTCACCTTGCTCCCTTCTTCTTGGACCTGTACCGTACGAACACTACAAAAACACTAAGTGTTCTTCTCCTTCTCTCTCTCGGACTCTCTCTAAGATTTTGAATATAGTATGATGTAAATGAGAGAATGACTCTAATTCCCTCTCATCCAACCTCTAATAACTTCCCATGACCATTTGAAAAGATTTTTCCCACCAAGTGTGTGTGTTTGGTCGAACACTTACGAGAGAAAAAAATAATTAAATAGCTTAAAAATAATTAAATATAAATTATGGTCTAAGCACCAAATAATGAAACTTTAGTTTAAACTTATGTCTATGATTTTATGTGAGTCCTTTCAATATAAAATCATGATTTTAATCTCCTAAAATTCCACTTGAATTATTTATAGACTCTTAGTGAATAATTCTCAAAACCATAGTCTAAAATGATTATATGATTTTATGTAGGTCAAAACACATAAAATCATATACTAAAATTCTTTAAAAATTTCCCTTCTATAATTATTCAACTCAAATATAGCTAATGAAATAGATTTTACTCAACTTTATATATTCATTTTGCATCTAAGTCCCAAACTATGGTCTAAAGCGATCAACTCACATTTCTTTAATTAAAATAATATTCACAAATTATTATTTTAATTTTACTAATAAACTTAAATAAAATTAATTCACAAATAATTTTTACATAAAACAATATAAATAAAGAAAATATTCCAGGTTATTACACCCTTCCCACCATAAAAGAATTTTTTCCTCGAAATTTTACTTACTCAAATATCTCGAGATACTTCTCGCTCAGGTCATCCTCCAACTCTCAAGTAGCTTCTTCAACCGCATTGTTGCTCCATAGGACTTTAACTAGGGGTATCCTTTTAGTTCTCAACTATTTGATTCCTCTTTCTAGTATTTTAACTGGTTTAACTTCATAACTTAAGTCTGGTTGTAGCTCTAGCAGACCATAACTAAGCACGTGGGACTGATCAGACACATACTTTCTAAGCATGGAGATATGAAACACATTTTGGGTATTGGCCAATGCAGGAGGTAGAGCTAAGCGATAAGCAACTGGTCCTATTCTCTTGAGAGTCTCAAAAGGACCTACATATTTGGGGCTCAACTTTCCCTTTTTCCTAAACCTCTTGGCATCTTTCGTTGGCGAGACTTTTAAGAAAACTTTGTCTACCACCTCGAACTCGATGTCCCACCTCTTGGCATTGGCATAGCTTTGTTTTCTGCTCTAAGCTATGAGCGTATGCTTCCTTATCCTTTCTATAGCACCTATAGCCTTAAGCACCAGTTCTAGCCCAGCTAGTCGCCTCTCTCCTATCTCATCCCAATATAAAGGAGAGCAACACTTCCTACCATAAAGCATCTCATATGGGGCCATTTCGATGGTTTCTTGGTAACTATTTTTGTACGCAAATTTTATATGTACAAGTACTCTTTCCAAGAACCCTTAAATTCTAAGGTGCACGCTCGCAGCATATATTCTAGTATCTGGATGGTTCTTCCTAACTGTCCATCAATTTGTGGGTGAAAGGCTGTGCTGAGCTTCAACCGCGTACCCATTGCCTCTTCCAGGCTTTCCTAGAAACCTAATGTGAACCTCGGGTCTCTGTTTGAAACTATAGATACTGGTACACCATGGAGTCTGATTATCTCTTTCATGTACAACTTTGCAAATTGATCCATAGTGTATGTAATTTTCACCGGAATAAAATGAGCTGACTTAGTAAGGCGGTCCACTACCACCCAAACTGCATTGTGACACTCTGTAGTCACCAGAAGTCAATAGAAATCTCTTCCCATTTCCATACTGGTATTGCTAGCGATTGCAGTATCCCACCGGGTCTTTGGTGTTTAGCTTTCACCTATTGGCAAACCGCATTTGGCTACGTACTCGGCTATGTCCCTCTTCATTCTTGGCAACCAATACATGGACTTAAGATCTTGGTACATCTTCATTGTGCTTGGATGCAACGAATAAGGTGCTTCAAGAATCCTATCCTTGATCTCCTGATCACTAGGCACAAAAACCCTGCCCTTGTACCTTAATATCTAGCCTTCCGACATTGTGAAGTTTCCATTCTTCTCCTCTTCCAGCAAGGCTTCCTGCTTAACCAGATTGTTATCCAATTTTTTCTTTTCTTTAATCTCTTCCAAGAGGTTTGACTGTAGTGTGAGACTGGCAAGCTCGCATGTAACTATTTCTATCCCGACTCTTACTATCTCTTTCTATAATGGTGCTTCCACCATTCCTAGAGTTGAAACTGTAATGTCTCAAATTCCCTAATATGGCTTAGTGCCTGGATTAGGGGGCCAGGAGAGCCATAATTGATTTAATGTGTTATTATATAATTATATGCATGATTATGTGCATTGTATTATTATATGGCTATATTTGTATATTTATGTGCATGTATGTGATATATGGGTGAGATCACATTATTATGTGATTATGTTTGAGTTATTCGGCATGAGACAATCCTAGGAAGCAAGTTAGCAATTTTGTCATATGGGGTTAATTATCGAGCTCAGGGTGAGCCTAGGGGTAATTTGGTGCTTAGTAAATTACCAGGAATTAAGCAGGTAATGGGAAATGATTTAATAATTATTTGAGGTTATTGCGAGTAATGGGGATTGGAGGACATTAATTATGATTAACGGGGTAGGTGGTAATGAAAAATGTGCCCTTGGGTGGCTTTGAGGGAGGATGGCCCTAGGGGCATTTTAGTCATTTTAGGCTTTTAGATAGGCTTGACCAAGGGAGGACGGATGTAGAAGGAACCAAGCAATCAGGAACAGGGCACCATTCTCTCTCTCGACCACTTCCTTTCTCTCTCTCACTAGGTTGGATTTTTGGGGCAAGTTAAGGGATTCAAGCATGAGGATTTGAGGCTTAAGAGTTTAGGATTGAATTGCAGCAATTGAAGGTGTAAATTCATAGTTAAGGTAATGATTTTAAGTTTAAACCTTGAGCTATACTATGTTCTTAAGGTTGTTTATAAGCTTGGGAGTTTGATCTTAGAATTGGGTATTTGATGGTGTTTTTAGTGTTTCTAAGCTTGGGTTTTATTGTTGAATTGGTGGTTATGTTGTGTTGGGTTTTGGTTTTGATATTAGTGTTGTTGGGTTGTGTTTTTGGCTGAATTTGAATTGAGGAAAATGCAGGGGAGCTAGGTTCGCGGGGTCAAGTCGCGACCGAGTTCATGGGTGCCGCGACTTGAGTGAACCCCAGAGCCTTCACCGGGCTCTGTCTGGCAAGCGCCCCGCGACCCTCAAGGGCAAGTTGCAGCCCACCCCTAGCACCCAGACAGGGGGCTTGTCTATCTAGGAGGTGTGCCGCGGCCCTTGTGGGTAGGTCGCGGCCCGCCTGTTCTTGTTGAGCTAGGCTTGGTTTTACTTAGTTTTAAGCGCGGGTTTTCGAACCTTAAGGCTTGGGGTCGAATCTACTAACCATTTTGGTAGGATTCAAGGTCCCGGGGGCTAGGACTTGGTCTGAGAATCTTTTATTACTCATTTTATTGATGGGATTTCATATTTAGTTATGATTAGGAGACTACTAAGGGCCTAAAGTCAGGATCGTTCTCAAGGGCTGTTCTTAACTTATTTTATGCTCAAGTTTGAGGTAAGAAAACTTCACCCATTATGTGACATACATGATTATTGTTGAAGCATGTTGATTTCTCTATATTTGGATATATGTTGCATTATGAATGCTTGAATGCATTGTTTATCTAAGCAACGCACTGACTTATTAGTCAGAAACAGCAATGGTGTTAAGTGTTGGTCGTGAAGCTCTGACTTATCAGTCAGGATCAGCAATAGTACTGAGCGATGGTCGTATGGAATTTACTTTTGAGTAAAGAATAGCAATAGCACATTGAACGTTGGTCGATATGATTAGATCTAATCGACAAGAGCATTATATGCTCGTCCGACCTATTGGTCGAAGAAAACTAAAGGGCTTGGCTAGTCTATGGCTAGTTACTCAGAGCCAGGGATAAAAGGCTCAGGTGACTTGATTGTCACATGGCTTAGGGCGTAGGACCCCAGGATGTTTATTAGTCATCTATTCAGGGCGCAGGACCCCAGAATGACTTAATAGTCATTAATCCAGGGCACAGGACCCCAGAATGACTTAACAGTAATCATTTGAATAGGGCTACAAGCCCCAGAATGATCATTTATTAATACTTGTATACATGCAGTAATAATTTTTCTTGTTGAGCCTTGGCTCACGGGTGCTATGTGGTGCAGGTAAAGGGAAAGAAAAGCTTACCCAGCCTTGAATCAAAAGCTTAGGTGGCGACATGTACATATGCAGCCGCTTGACCACCACGGCCAAGGTGTTTCAGGAAAACTAGGGTTTAACCCTATTTTTGCCGCTTAGGTCGAGGGGATTGTAACGTTTGAACTGTAATGACCATTTTCGATTGTAAACACTTTTATGGGATCCCATGCACAATTTAACATTTTAAATAAAATATATCCATTCCTTTTGATCGAGATTTTAACCCTAGCCCATTAATAACACTTAGATGCATGTTTATGGCCTAATGACTCGTTTAACGAGTTAAGCACTATTTAAAGTACACAGTTTGATGGTCCTGGCTAACCAGGGCGTTATAGCAACAGTGCCATGACTTCGCCTGCTAAAGGCATCGGCTACCATGTTAGCCTTTCTGGGATGATATAATATCTCGCAATCTAAAATCATAATTAATGAGCTTGAGCCACCTCCTTTGCCTCATGTTTAACTCATTTTGAGTGAAGAAGTACTTAAGGCTTTTGTGGTCCGTTTATATTTCACATTTGTCTCCGTAAAGATAATGTCTCCATATTTTCAAAGCAAAAACCACAGCAACCAACTCCAAGTCGTGCGTTGGGTATCTCTGTTCGTAATCTTTAAGTTTTCTGGACGCGCAAGCCACCACCATTTCGGCTTGCATCAATACACATGCTAACCCCATCTTGGATGCGTCACAATAGACCACAAACTTTTCATCACTTTTTGGTAGACAAAACACCGGAGCAGTGATTAATCTTTCCTTTAACTCCTGAAAACTTTGTTCGCATTTATCAGTCAACGCCAACTTCTGCTGCTTACGAGTAAGGGCGGTTAGTGGCGTTGCAATTTAGAGAATCCCTCCACGAATCTCTTGTAATAGCCTACTAGACCAAGAAAACTTCTTACATCAGTGGCGTTGTTTGGTCTTGGCTAATCCCTGATGGCCTCAATCTTAACTGGGTCCACTGCCACTCTGTTCTTGGTTACTATGTGGCCTAGAAATGCCACTTCCTATACCCAAAACTTGCACTTATAACTGGTGTTCTTTGAGCCTCTAGAGCTTCTTCTTCAAATGATCCTCATGCTCTTCCTTTGTCTTTGAATAGATCAAAATATCATCAATACAGACGATTACAAACCTGTCCAAATACTTTTTGAACACCCTGTTCATTAAATCCATGATGTCCCAGGGGCGTTCGTTAGACTGAATGACATTACTAAAAACTTATAATGTTAGTACTGAGTCCTAAAAGCAGTTTTGGGTATATCAATCTCCTTGGTCTTAAGCTGATGATATCCCGATCTCAAATCTATCTTAGAGAATTCTGCTACCTTTTGTAATTGGCCAAACAAATCGTTGATTCTAGGTAAAGGATACTTGTTCTTTATCGTCACCTTGTTTAGCTCCCTATAGTCAATGCACCTCCTCATCAATCCATCCTTCTTCTTGACAAACAACACCAAAGCTCACCATGGTGAGTGACTTGGTCTAATGAATTCCTTATCAAATAGCTCTTGCAGTTGTTCTTTCAACTCCTTCAATTTCGAGGGTGCCAACCTATATGGTGCTTTCGAAATAGAATATGTCTCTAGTTCTAACTCGATCTCTCAGTCTGGGGGAAAACTTGGTAGATTTTCTGGGAACACCTCGTGGTACTCACACACCACTCTAACATCCTCAAACCTTTGTGATGTGTTCTTAGTTGTGTCCACTATACTAGCCAGGAATGCTTGGCATCCCTTTTCCATCATCCTATTCTCCTTGAGCGCTGAGATGATTGGAATCTTGGGTCCTGTACTTTCTTTGGGAATAGTGCCCTTTAAGCAATTGTAGTTGACAATGGTTTTAATGAAATGAATAAATGAATTGAACTATTGTATATATGTAGCTTATGTACTATATTATTGTTAATAATATTAAGTAAATATCTGAAAAGTCTCAAGTTCATCTATGTAGTCTCAATCTCATATTGGTATTAGAGGATCGAGATTGAGATCATGGACTTAAATAGTTCGCAGTAAAATAAAGTTGTGGAATCTTTAGATTAATTACTTCTAGTACGGTCCACTAGTATTATGAATACATGTGACCTAGATCTAAGTTACTAGTGTAGTAGGACACTTTAGTTGAGGTACTTTGCATACTGAGAGTATGTAGAAGTGGACCAGATGTGGTTTAAAAATATTATTTAAATATTGTTTCGTAGTATTATAAAACACATCAACTGATGATCATATACAAACTGAACTTAATCTTGAAGTTACTATGAACTCCTATATATGTCATTTGATCCTTTGATTCATGTGTTACAGTTTGTCAAAATGACCAGGCTAAGAACTATTGTTTTGGGGACTCGATGATGTATATGGTTAGGGACATAGCTTAACAGATATGGAATTTATACCTTCTTATAGATTGAATGATGGTTCCCTATTGGGTTGGCTTTTGGAACTGAAAAGGTTATTGACGTCAAATTCATAATCAGGTTATGAATTAACCTTCACTAGTAAAGTCAATGGTACACTAGGAATCAAGATATAATTAAAATGGTAAAACGGTAATTTTATTCCCACTTATTTATGAATCATCAATAGAGAATTAATTTGTATGTAATGATTATATCAATGGACACTTTATAGTTACAATAAAGTACTCAGTAAATATATATCTTTAATTCTCAAGAGTGCAGTCTCATATTCATTGTGGAGTAAACATGAGATTAATAAATATAATTATTAAATCAATGAGTATTGGATAATAATCTATTATTTATTGGAGCTTAGAATTATTGGTCCATAGGTCCCCGGGGCGGCTTTATCAACACTATTCAAGGTAAGATTTGATACAAGGGTAAAACTGTGAATGGGCTATTTGAGAAAATATTTATTCTTCGGGATAAATATACAACTATGTGATAATTGAAGTTGCACAATTTATTATTGCATTAATGCAATTTTCGAAATCGTATATAAATAAAAGAAGTTGAAGTTAATCAATTATTTTATTTAAGTGAGAAATGATAGATATGGATAGTCAAAATTGGCTTTGATTATCATATTTGTTTAATTAATAATAAGATATTCAAGTTGTTATCTTTTCCTTAAAAAGATGATACCTTATTTGAATTTCTAATTTTAATTAATTAAAATAAATATGTATGAAAAATCAAATCCCTTTATTTTAGGGAAGTGTTACACGCATAGAGTTTCCTAGACTGTCCTATGCATGTACCACTACTGATAATGATCAATTATTGTTTTTTATTTTATTTAATTAATTAATAAAACATTTTGAAAAAGGTTTTAAAATAGAATGTAAGACTTTGTCTTCAATTATCATTTATTTTTATTATTATTAAAATGATCACTATTGATTAACAAATTTGATTCTAGTTCTCTATGTGCCCACCCACATCTTGAGGCGTAGAGAACATCTTGGAAGATCTGGGTGTGAGTACTCAAGCGAGGATAGGAAGATTTAATTATATACGAAAAGATTCAAGGACTCTTGATAGGCTAAAAGAGGTAAATCATTTCGTATCATTTTTACGTATACATATTTTGTTGATTAACATATTGCATATTAAAGGATCCTCATATAATGTTTTTTATATGAAAAAAAAATTGTTGTATACATTACTACCATTACCGCAATTTCCGCTACGTACTAGAAACAGTTCCTAACAATAGTTACCAGAGTCATCTTTAATCCCTACGTATGTTAATTACTGTGTGGGTATCATATGTATTTTTTATATTATGTGTAATATATGAATGGATGAATGTTTATGTTTCAATTGTTGATGTTCCTAAGGGTTGGTTTTCATGGTGCTTTTGGGTTAGGAAAAGTTCTTAAATTTTCTTGATATACAAAAATTGTAAGCCATTTTGGGGCATAGGAATTTTGTAATTTATTCTATTTTAAATATCTGGATAAATCATGTTATGGCCCGAGCCCCGAGCACGAACCCTAAGGCCCGAGCCGCTGCCCCGACCACGCCCATGGCGCGCGCCCCTGCGCCTGAGTCCACATGCACCCCTACGCCTGACTCCGCGCGCACCCCTGTGCCCCAGTCTGTGTAGCCACCATCCGTGTGCACCGCAACCACCGCCCAAAGCTTGTGAACCCGCCCCTAGGGTTGGCCGAGCACCAAAGTAGTTATCCATTGGGTTTTTTATTTCAAATGTAAATCCCTAATTAAAAATTGCTTTATTTTGAATTAATTATTTAAAAGACCAAATTCAAATTGGGACTAAATAACTAATTGGGTATTAAAAACACAAGTTTAATTACTCTTAAAATTATTTATGATAATTACAAAGTTATTTTTAATTCAAAATTAAAATGGTAATGGCCCAAGGACTAAAAGAGAAGGTCAAAGATCAAAGGAGTTGCTCTTCATTATGCCTTAGTTAGTCTAATTACTTTGTGTATTTTTTGCAAGTGTTGTAATTTTCTAGAAATACCCAAAGCACCCAACCCGCATTTATTTATTTTCTTGAACATGATTAAATTGTTTAATACTTTATCATGCATTATAACATGCCATATATATTACCCACACAGTACATATCAACCATGCATCTATATTTTTTTTAGAAACATGCTTAGGATTGATTATATGTTTTTATTTGATAACTCATATAATTAATTTAGTCTTAATTAGTTAAGATGGTAAATAGAATTTAAAAGTTGTTTATTTTCTTATTTAATAAAAATGTTTTATTAAATTAAATGGTATTCTAATTAAAAAGCAAAATAAAATTAATCTAGGGAACGATTATTTATTTTGCATAATTGGATTAGTATTTATTAGAATATCATTTGGTAAAATTAATTTAATTAGTTTTACAATTAAATTGAAAATGTTAATTTTGAGAAAAACACATTCTTTTAAAGTAGTGAGTGGGAGAGGGAATTATGACAATAAGTCTCTTGGTCTCCATTATTGGTTGAACACCGAGAGGCATAGGAAGGGCCTCATGTCGCCTCCGTTTGCGGCATCCCTAAGGAAAGGTTGGCTATAGGAATCTGACCTGTGACAATTGAGGTAGTGGCTTCAGCCTCCTTCTGAATCAGCACGAAGACTCCTGCCAGTACAAACTTGTCATCCTGCTTAGGCTGGCCTTCCTTAATCTCCTTGCCCTTGGGGAAATCTTTCTTGTAGTGGCCTTCCTTGATCTCCTTGCCCTTGGGGCAATCTTTCTTGTAGTGGCCCTCCTATCCACAATTGTAGTAGCTTTTGGTGTGATCCTTGCACTCCCCCGAGTGCTTCCTGTTACACTTACTGCAACGTGGATACTCTTTCCATGGTCTCAACTGAGTTGGTCGATTCTGGAATCCTAACTCGGTCTTCTTCTCGAGCCGACAGTTGTTTCCTGAACTTTCTGGAGTCTTCCTCTTATTGTCATTATTCTGATAATTAGGTTTGTGGGCTTCCCTTTTCGCCGCACTATCTTTCCAAATCCTATCCTCCATTCTTTTAGCTTTCAATGCCCGCTTCAGTGCCTGAGCATAAGTGATTATCTCAGTACTAGCCATTTCTACATCTCGGGCAATCATTGGCTTGAGCCCTCTCATGAACTTTTCAACCTTAGCTTCCTCGTTGACCACTTAAATCTCAGCAAACTTAGTCAACCTGTTGAACTATTGCACATACTGAGATTCAATAATATCTTCTTGAATCAGGTTCACAAATTCATCCACCTTAGAAGCTTTGATAGTCTCATTGTAAAACTATTCGTTGAAAGCTTGAATGAACTCTGCCCATGTCATAGCTCTAGCATCCTGAATGAGCTTCATGTTCTCCCACCAAATGTGGGCGTCCTTCTTCAGCATATACATAGCACAGGAGACTTTAGCTCAGTCTTCCAACTACATTAGTTCGAAAATGGATTCCATAGCACTCATCCACTCCTCGGCTTCCATAGGATCCACACCCCCTTTGAAGGATGGAGGATGCAGCTTCTAAAAATGTTCATATACTGGTCTGGTTGAGCAAGTTGTTGTGACCTCACTTCCATAACTTGCTGGGCTAGCAGCCTCCCAACCCTAGGTGCATGATTAAGCTCTCATAGAAGACGATCAATCTCTTCAACTTGTGCCTGATCAATTCCCAACAGCGTAGCTGGATCCATGTTGGCATCTCCTTGGTTCAGGTTGTTAGGTGCCTGAGCCCTGTTTGCTCCTCGACATCTAGATCTTCATGGAGGCATCACGAATCATTTTGAATCCTAAAACCAAACAGTTTAAACTATGAACAATGAATATACTAACTATTGAGAAAAAGTCCTAACACATTCTAATCAGAACTCGAAAGAAAATAAACAATAATAGAAACTGAGTTTCAAACATAACATACTTCATAACAATGTACAATAAAATGTAAAGACAATAATAGCTTATCATTAATATTACTTCAAGCTTAATACATGATGTCGATACATAAGTAATCAACTAAAAATAAATTAAATAAAACAGTCTAACATCATAAAAACCATGCAAACATAAACTAGAACAGGGACAGGACCCCCCGTTCACTCATTGACTGAAAGCCTATGGGAATAACTTCTAAATCAGAATTCTAGCCTTGGGTTGACTTGTGTTGGTGTCATAGACTACTACATGAACTGGGAATGAATCCTTGTATTCTTTCCTAAGTTCTGGAGGCAACTCCCTAATCACTCTCCTAGGTAGTTTAGGGATTCCTTGTAACCATCTCTTCTTACTATGGTTTACTCTCTTGATCCCTAAAGGGTTAAACCTAACTTTCTTAGCTACGTCCTCCATGTAGATCCTAGGAAATCTCTTCCCCATAGCTAAATATTAATCTAGGGATTGACCTTCTACGTGATCTACCTTGCTCCAGGCCTGGTTAAGAGCGTCCCTAACACTCTGCCAAGAGATTGTGCTCATTAGCTCCACAAAACACTCTGGACACTTAAGTAAACCCCCCGTCCACTTAATCTTCTGGATGGCATAGTTCACTGCCATGATGTGCCTAATCAGCCTCTCGAAGTCATCATAGCTACTTTCATCTCCCTAGTCTTTTGGATCCAATACTCTCGAGTTTCCTTAGCCCCTCATCCTCGACCGGACCTAACCGTTCTCTTCATCACCGCCGTTATCTGGTCATCATGAAACCCATACTTCTGGTTAGACTCAAAAGTACTCACAAAACATGGAAATATACTTACAGTGCAGTAGTTGAGGCCTTTATGATCTTCATATGCATACTTTAAGGGTCTACAGAAGCCTAAGCAACCTAGGCTCTGATACCAAGTGTAACAACCCGACCATTCTTAACTAGACCCACCGAAATACGACTATGAATATGACTATTCGGGGTCAACTGGACCCTTACGGACAACTTTGGTAAAAATCGGACCTTAAGAACTAAATAAACTTAAAGCAAACTTTAGAAAATTTTACATTAGAGTACTTTGAAATAAAACAGTGTTTGGATGGGATCCCATTGATTTAAAAACAAAACAAAGTTAAATGTAACTAAAGAAATTGTCTGTGGCCATAGGGCCTTCTTTAAATAAAACTAGTAAACATGAAATTGATAAAACTGTTACTAGACTCAGCAGAAGACTTAAGAGAACCCTGACAACCCTACAGGTCGGTTGTTTCGCAGTATGCATACTTCAGACAGAATCCCCTCCAGCTCGTTGCACTACTTCTTAAGCTTTGCCCTTACTTACACACACAGAGTAATTGATGAGCTACAACACTCAGAAAGGAAGCTAGCTACAACTTATGATTCTACTATCAAAATAACTTTGCATAACAGTAATGCACAATTGGAAACTATAAACTGAGCAACGCATCTAGAACATTCACATAAGTCAAAGTATTGCGTAATATACTGAGAACATGTAACTGAGCTATCTAATTATCTATGGGGTCATGATCCCTGTGTGGCCTCCACAACCCAGAGAATACTTACCTCCCGTACCAAAGGGGTACACTCCGCTAAAACGCGATGACTTTAACTGTTTAGTGGCTAACCCCACTGTATGGTTGTATGGGACCCACCCTCACAAGGTTTTCCATGGCAAGCACAAATATTTTACATATTGCACCTACAATAACTTTACTGAACTAAGTGCATTCAATCCTAACAGATGGGTACTATTAGGCACATCTAGCCATACAATCACACACACACATATATATAGCAACTAAGATTTAACTGGCAGCATACAAACTTGCAAGTAATTCACTGAAATCACTATCAAGCTAAGTTACTCTTGGTGTATACTTCCTTACCTCTTGTCCATAACTTTCATGAATTATATCTTTGTCAGTATTTTCGATCGCATTTAGACCCTACATCATATTGGGACAATATGTCTTAGTTTATGCCTAACCAAGATTTTAAATATAGATAAGGGAATTTAAAATTAAAAACTGAAATTCCCGACCCTGGCCCAAACCTGAGCCCTTGGGGTAAAATGACCATAATACCCTTCTCAAAATCCCAAACTTAACTTAGAAAATTATTATTTCTAATAATAATTTTATCTTAGACTATGTACAAAATTATAAGTCAAAACTCAAATTATTTCTTAAAATTCAATCTTCCAATACTTGAGTCCAATTCCCAAGTCCTGAGCCCAGCTCTTGATCTTTAAGGTTTAAAAGGGTAAAATTGTATTTCATAAATTATTTTCTAAGTCCTTGAAAATATTTCGTAGGTTTTAAGTTATCAAATCTAAACTTTGGAACTAATTCCCGAACCTAGAACTTTTCTTGACGCTTGAGTAATTATTTCCGAGCCTTGGTCATAAATTATTAAACTTGGATATTACTTAGAGAATTTCTAACCGCGACTGTTAAAAAAATCAGATCTTAAACTTTGAGGTATCTAATCCCGAGCCTCACTATAATATTCTAGGGTTTCAGGAGAAACTATCATTTTGGTCCCTTTGGTTACCCATTTGTAATCACTAGTAACCAGCTGAATGCACGCATGCACATGCACGTGACCACGAAAGATGGTGTTCCCATACGTACGGTCAGCCTTCTTAGGCTTTCCCGAGCCTTGTTTAGACCTAAGGTCCCTCACCATGGCAGCCACGACATCACACTTAGTACCACCATGACCATCACTTCGGCCACCACCACCACCACCGGCCTCCACCATTAACGCTAGCGATGGTGCTGTATTTTCCGTAACCGCCACCTACCAAGCACTAACCACCACCAAAACATCCCAAAACTCAAGATCTATCATATTAAATCATCCTAGACAACTTAATCAGTGTTTCTAGTCCCAAAACGCTGATTAAGACCATGTATAATAGCCCAGAATTTTATAACAATTCTTAAGAAACGAAAACGAAACTGGAACCGTAAAAACTACGAAGGAAAACTACGGGCATGTACCTCTTACTATGGCTGGTTCTTGGTGGTGTATTCTTCTCTTTTATTTTGTCCCCAATGCTATGACCACAGCCAAACCATTCCACATGAGTACCATACTCGAAATCTAAGAGAAAAACAAAGGCAAAGTTGACACTTACACAAGTTTGTTTTTCGAACCGCTCTTGTACCGAAACTTCCATGAACAACTCCCTTTTCCTTTGCTTCCTTCTACAAGAGATTGAGAGACTCTAAGAACTTGTTGAAGGTCTGTAACTCAATGGAAACCCAAAGAAATAACTCACCTTGCTCCCTTCTTCTTGGAACCGTACCGTACGAGCACTACAAGAACACTAAGGGGTCATTTGGTATGATGAGGAGTTCACAGTTTTCATATTACTGGGAAAGTTGAAGACGGTAATATGATAGTGTGGAAACTTACATCAATGTTTTTGGTTGTGCACTGGAATCTTATCTATGATTCCTGGGAATATCACTTTCTGTGTTTGGTTGTGCATAGGAATCTGTCAAGTTTTCATAAAATAAATATAATAATATATTTCATCACAATAATAAATAATATAATTATAAAAAGCAAATGAAATTTTAAAAAATTACCAAATTTTTCATTAGATTATAATTTATAAACAATTTTACTCATGAAATATTTTTTTAACAAAATGAAAAAATACAGTTATTATTGTTGACATGGTTTTTCGCCAACAGTGAATTAAGAGAATAACTGGGATGAATTAGTGTTTAACGATAAACCGTAATAAGAAAAATAACTCTCTAGAATTCTCTAACGGAGACTCCCAAGAACACTCGTCTTTTTTTATGTGGTTCAGTTGTTAAAATCCACCTAGTCCACGATACAATATTATTATTGTTTTTCTCTCTCAATTTTGACAGAATTTTTGCATTACAGAAAGAAAAAAAAACCTCTCTTCCTTCTATCCAAGATCTCAGTATTTATAGAGAAAATCCTTGGACAAGCCTTCGGGTCATCACGTGATTTAAATATCTATTTTTATCTGTATTACACTTATTATAAATATTCCAATTTATCCCAAGGTATGGTCTGATCAGGAAATAAAACTGATCCTGGATCCTCAGGGACATGCGGACATGCCCTGCCTGACCATGCACGATTATACTACGTGTCCGGGTTTTCAGGGATCCGCGAACATGCCATGTCTGGCCAGGCATTATATAATGTGTCCGGGTTTTCAGGGATCCAAGGACACGCCAGATCATTAGTGTGCCTTGAGCTTATTATACTATGAGCTTGTGGCATTGATGCTAGGCCTTGTACATATTATAGGTTCGTGCCTATCGCTTTATACACCCTAGCTTGTGCCATCACCTTGGGGACCATGCTGTCTTCGTGGAGAATACACGGATTCATTGGCCATTTTTTCCGTGCCTTTACTTGTCAGTTGTACTCGAGCTGAAATTAGGATGCACATTTGCCCCCCAAGTCCCTGCAAGTGTTTTATTATATCTTCTGACCTACATATTAGGGACTTTTAGGCTTCCATTGCAATTACCCATGTTCTCCTACTACTCGAGTATTGGACACGTGGAACATTACAATTGGCGTTTGTCTGGGTTCCGAGGACTGCATTAATTGTCTTGTTAACTTTTTGCCGCTGTTTCGTCTTTCGAACCGCAACCCTTAGATTTTTCATTGGCCAAATCGGGTGGCTCACGCTGATTTATGCCATTTACGTATAAAAGGGATAGACAATTCCTACAGTTCATCACCTTTTATTCGAAAATTTTCTCTGTCTTCCATCTTCTGCATCTTCAAACCTTCTTCTTTCTCAAAGAAACAAAAAAACACCCCCAAAACTCTTTGCTGCGATATCTTCTCAACACCAAGTCATACAACTACTTAGGAGTGAGCACTCCCATCCTTGCGGAATACACTTCTCTCATCGACGTTTACACTGTAAGTTTTATTGTTTCACCTAAACTCCTTTTTTTTATCAACTTCTAAGTTCTATTTACCATGTCCACTTATGCTTCTCCGTAGTCACTATTAGGGTGATTCCCTGATCTTTTTGGCATACATGCTCCAACATTAGGCTTATAGAGAAGGTCTAGAACCCCTCCCAAAATAATGATATTATGAAACTGGGCATTTTCCGGGTAGATTGGGGTAGTTCATGGTAAAAAAATTTTTAGGAAATACCCATTTGAGATGTAGAAGATGAAATGAGATGTAGAAGATGAAAGGTTAGGGTTCAAAAATTAGATTGCTTAGGAAACACGCTCCTTGGGTGGTCTTTTCTCTAAACTGCCTCCCAAGGTCAGTAGCAGCTGGATTCTCTGGCACACGAATCCCGATATATCAAGGGTCTGTTTGGAAACCGAGGCGCGCAGCGTAGGGTAGGTCATGTGATCACGCAACGGGCTGAGACCAACTCAGCTCGTATATCATGAATATCCTTCTTTCCCACTCATTCGAGTCATAATTTATAAAATATTAGGTCACCTACTAAGTGATTCATCCTTCTTGTTCATTAGGCGATCTAATGGCGCCCAAGAAAAGTACACCAAAGAAGAACGTACCAAAGAAAGGCGTTCCTGGTCCGTCTGTTCAGCAAATCAGCAAGGGGAAGGAGATCGCCTCTGAGTCTCCCCTTCCCTACTTTGGCCCCGTGGTGGAGAGGGAGATCGTGGTGGGCCCCAATGCTTTCTTCAAGTGTAACACCCTAAACTCCAAGGACCGTTCCGGTGTGCCTTGTAAACAGTGCTAAACTCGCTAATCAAGTCATTTGGCCAAAAATGTGTAACTAAGTATGATTAGCGTTTAGGGATTAAAATTTTTGGTTAAGATATAACGTTTCATTAGAACGTTTACTATGTACATTGGGATCCCAAAAATATAATTTAGAGGTCTATTATAAGAAAATATTTACAACAGGCCGATCTAAGCGGAAAAATAAGTTTTAACCCTAGTTCCTCTTTCAACCCTCGGCCGTGGCGGTCGAGTAGCCGCATATGTACACGTCGTCACCTAAGCTCTCCAACTCAAGGATGGTCCAGCTTTCTTTTGCCTTTACCTGCACCACATAGCACCCGTGAGCCGAAGCCCAGCAAGAAAACTCAACATGCTCATGAACAGTAATAACATGTCATCGAATCATATTGTGCATGCCTAGCAATAATAGCTTTCATCATGCATGCAAATAAGTTTAAATAAATGATTATGGGGTTCTGCATTTGAATAGAAGACTAATGAGTCATTCTCTGAGGATCTGCTTCTTGGGTAGATGACTAATAAGTCGATCTCGAAGTGGGTGACTAATGAGTCACACCCTGCATAGGTGACTAATGAGTCACACTCTGTATAGATGACTAATAAGTCATATCCTGTGTAGATGACTAATGAGTGCATCTCTGTCTAGGTGACTAATGAGTCACACTCTGTATAGGTGACTTATAAGCCACACTCTGTATAGATGACTAATAAGTCTATTTCTATGTGGATGACTAATGAGTCATACCCTGTATAGGTGACTAATGAGTCACGCTCTGGAGGTCGCATACCCTCCTAGCCATGTGACATGTAGGTCACCTTAGCCATTCTGGCTCTGGCTCTAATTAACTAGCCCATAGACTAGACAAGCGCTTTTAATTTTCATCGACCTTAAGGTCGGTCCGGCATTAATGATCATTCGAGTCATTCAATGCAGATGTCGATTAGATCTAATCTTTTATCGACTTGCATTAAACACGCTAAGACTGTACTTGACTTATAAGTCAATCTCATGTGACCAGTGCTCAACACCACTGCCGAACATGACTAATGAGTCACAGCTTCATAGTTGATATTGACACCATTGCCAATCCCTGACTAATAAATCAGTGCTTCCTCATTTAGGTAATACAAACAGACAGATATCATATGTTAAATATTCAAATAAAGGCAATTGGCATGCTCACTCAGTAATCAAAAGCATAATTATAATCATGCACAATTACAGAGCTCAAGCTCTGATCAATCTCATAATCAATATTCATAGCATGCCCTAATCACATGTTTCTCGCGCATCGCATGCATCACATTTAATCACTTGACATGCCTCAACAATAACCATGCATGCCACATTTAACCATCCAACATGCATCAAGAATAACCATGCATGTCATATATACACAGGGTGCAGTTTTGTTACCTTTGGTCCAAGCACAGGTTACCAATAAATGAGCCACAAGCACGATCCTGATTCCAAGCCCCTAGTGATAACCTAGTCACAACCATAATATAAAACCTCATCAAAATGAGTAAATAAATACTTCCAAACCCAACCCAAGCCTCCGGCACATCGAATCCCACTCAACTAGGTAGTAAGATCGATCCCAAGCCCTTAGAGTTAAGTTCCCATGCTCAAAACATCAATTTGGCCAAAAATGGCATCAAGCGCCGCGACCCTCCCGGCAAGCGCCGCGACCCTTAGGCTTATCAGCAACCTCCACCTACTTCAACAAGCCAGGGCCGCGGCACCCAAGAACAAGGCTGCGGCCCAACCACGAACCAGCCATTTTTCCTCATTTTCTCCATTTTAAAACCTTCCAACAACCTATCTAAACATCCCCAGATCATAAAATCAAAGTTCCCAAACATCCTAATCATCCAAAACAATTAAAACCCAAGTTTCAAATCACCCAAAAACTCATTAAAACACAAAAATCCAATTCAAGCTTAAAAACTTTAAAAACTTAGAACTTAAAACTTGGATTACCTCCAATTGAGTTGTTTTCCAACTAATAAGCTTCTAATCTTCCTTAGAATCGCTATGCCTCGATCCTCACTTGAATCCGAGTCCTAGAACTCAAGTTTCCTTCGAAAATGCGACCGGGAGACGAAAATGGAACTTTGAGGGAGAGAGAACGTACAGAACGTTATTTTTATTCCTTTAAAGGTTACTTCAAGCTTAAGTAGCCTCAAACAAATCCTAACGCTTGGGGTCCCGAAAACACCCTTGGGGACAAAATAGTGAAAACCTCTAGAATTTCCCCCTGATCTTACTAACTCCCAATTTATCATCAAATTCATGTTCCCATTACCCAATAACCCGGTATTGCTCTAAATACCCCTTGACTCACTCCGAGTCAAGAATAAATATCGTTGTGACTTTCCCACTAGCTTACCTCCTAGGATCGTCTTGTGTTGAGTAACCCTGGCATAACCAAATAATAATAAAGCACCACACACATATCACATATATGCCAAATATGCCCGAAGTGGCCAAAATATGAAAATCACCCAATTAATCAGAAATGGGTTCACATGCATATTTAATACTCCTAAACATGCATATAATCATTTAATAACATAATAAATCAATTATGGCCCTCCCGGCCTCCTAGTCAAGGTCCTAAACCTTATTAGGAAATTTGGGGCATTACAACGAGGCGGAGACGACCGTCTCCAAGATCATGACCCAAGGAAGGGTCAATAAGATAATGTTGTCCCACAACATTGAGGTCGGGTCTGGGGGCCTCATCGCCCAACCTCTATATGAAGGGGAAAGGAGTTGCGCGCCTCTCCAGGATGACTTCGCGGCCTGGAGCGACGAGCACCTGAAGGCAGGGGCCTTCCTTCCTCTGGACCAATACTTCGCCGACTTCCTCAACTACATGAGTTTGGTATCGTTCCAGCTCCCCCCGAACTCATACCGACTGTTAGCGGGGTTGAAGTGTCTTTTTCTAAAGCACTAGTGGGAGGCCCCTACTCCGATGGACATCCTTTATTTTTTTCTTCCTCAAGGCCAGCCCAGAGCAATGAGGATGAGGTGACAGGTTCTATTACTTGACCCGATTCCCGAACTCACCCTCGGTCATCGAGCTCCCTAGCCACCCCAACAACTATAAAGATCAAATATTTATGTCGAATGGGTTCCGCAACTGTGAACATCGATACTTCAACCATCCTCGTAAGTCTCATTTCCTTTCTCAGCTTGTGAAATCATTCTCTTTGTGTCTAGACCTACTCCTCATGTATATACTAATTGAGTATTATTTTTGTGCAGCCATTTTCGCGAGGAAGGAAAAATCTGTGACCTTCGGGGGTCAATACGATACGTTGTCTAGGCTTCTGCCTAGTGAGAAGGACTATCGCCAGCTCGTGACCGATGACATGATGCTGGCATGTAAGATAATCGCTAAAGGCCAGACTCTGGCCTTGAGAAGGACACGAGCTATTCTTCAGGCAGCCCGCGAGCTCCCACCTACCCATGAAAGGGACGCCAAGGTCGTTGAAGGCAAGGAGCAAGAAGAAGATGAAACACCTCCAATATATCCAAACTATTTCTGCTTACTTATATACCTTATTGTTCCACTTTAGACCCAAAAGTATAATTTTTAAATGCCTATAATTCAAACTCAAATTTCACACCTCCATTATGTGAAATTGTCATGGGTTTTACACCAACTTATGTAATACCATTTAGGCTTTTTATTTTAACCAATCCTAATTGGAGGTTCTCTTCACGTGGCTATCAGTTAGTTATTATCCATAATGATGTCTACATCACACATGCAAGCCAATTGTATAACCATGATTGCTACTGGGTCTTCTTTCTCGAATATAATACTTTGGGAAAATTTCTCGAAAATCTTCCTATAGATGGTGCCAAAATGTTGATGAGTAGAAATTATCCACTAGTAAATGTAAGTTTTGAAAATAATAGAACTAATGATCAATATAGAATAGGATAAATATGAGTTATCTGTATAAGAATGCCTTCGGAGATAATGGTGGACGGGTAGTGGCGCTTGACACACTACAACTATTGTAGCATGGTTCTTAGTGACATGGTCGTACATTTGTTATATGTTCTCTTTTGTGCAAAAATCCAATAAGTATCTTATTCCTACTGGGTGCATTGTCTCTCCATCGGTTTCCTTTTTAAAAGTCTATGAGGTACCTTGGGATTGTTCGTGGACTACCCTAACTGTGATGTCCCTTCTTGCGTCAGTGAGCCTTTGGAAATGCGACCTTTAAAGTCTGCTTAGGGCAAGCTCATGTTAGGTTTTCTTGTTTGGAATTTTCAAGTTGGAGACATGGCCTTAATTTTTTTTTTTTTTTGAAGTTAACAACAATTATGAGAATTTTATACTCATAATTTTTAAGGAAGTGTTAGTAATAGAAGGCATTGTTGATAAAACAAAAAAGTGTTTTTTTTCACTTCCTAGCATTAAAATGCTTTAGTGAATTAGGCTAAGCCATTATTCAAGCAGGAACTTATTGTTAGGAATTTATAGCTCACAATAGCATATATCAACAATGACTAAAAGAATTATTTCAATATTAATATTACAAACCATATAGACTAATCATGAACAAAATTCAAAGTATGAATGAAAATCTTGATAATTAAATAATTATAACATGAATTTAGAAATATTTAAACATCAATACTAACAATAATAAACACAATTAAAGGATGAAATAACAACAATATCACAATTAAGTAAGTAAATCACAATAGAATAACACAATTACAAAGTTAGGGTTTTAGAGAGATACAAACTTTATTTTTTAAACCTAGGCTTGCCACAATAAGTATATTGTTGTCCAAAATCTCTATTCTAGCCTTCCCAAAGTTGCTTGAAGCTTCACCAAAATGGAATGAGAAGTGAGATTAAACAAGCATTTGAAACTCACATAAGTTAAGAAATTCTTGGTGAGTTTCTTGGAGAAAACTTATGATCTTTGAGAGCTAGAGAGAGAGAGAGAGAGTTGAAAAGTGTGATTAAGACTTTACAACTCTAAAATCCTTATTTATAGTGTAGGCACTGCCATTAAGTCTAACCAATAGGATTAGATTTTTTGAACACATCATTTGGACCTAAAAATACGTAACTATACGGGTATGTCAGGTGATGCATCGCCTTACTATAGGCGACCTACTAGCAAGTGATGCATCACCTATAATGTCTCGTCTAGGTTTCAAGCTTTAGGCGATGCATCGCCTAAAAGGATGCGATGCGATGCAATGCCAGATAACCTTGTCTAACTTCTCATAAATGACCTTAAACACCTCCAAATATTTCCAAACTTTTTGGGCATGCTTAGATACCTTATTGTATCATTTTATACTCATAAAAGTCACTTATAGATGCCTACAACAAAATCCCATATTTTTACTTTAACTTAAGTGAAAATCGTTAAGTGTTTTACATCACTTTGTGTAAGACTACTTAACCATTATTTTTAACCAATCTCAACACTTATATCATAATAGCCATTATTTGTATTCGGTTCTTTTTTCTCATTGGAGGCATTTTTGAAGCTGTATAAGTAGTAAATTTCTACTAGCAAAGGTTTAGGTAAATTGAGTTAATGGTATAGAATATAAATACAAGCTATAATTTTCCAACCATTTGGAGATAACTAGAAGGGAGTTCTCCCAAATAGTTGAGAACATTCACAGATTAAGGGTGAATAAGTACGTGACCTCCTTATCAAATAATGTGAGCACTAAGGTTGTAAAGCCATTGGTGCTCAAATGGCTTGCGAAGTATGGGGGAGAAGTACATAAGACTCACCCTTAATATTGAAGATGTCAATGAATTTTTTTAGAAGGTTAGTGAAGGGCATAAGAGTATTTTGGTTGTTATTGATATATCAGTTCTAGGAGTAGGGTTTTGAGAGGCTTTTGTTTGGATGAATATTCGAGCCTAGATGAATTTCTTGTCACATTTCTTGCTGAGAAGGGCTTGACTAAAAAAGTGAAAATTCAATATCGGATTGAGGAACAAAATGAGTACTAGGATCAAGATTTATAGTTTCCCTAATGATTTTGGGGTTAGGTTTTCCTGGTATTCATAAAAAAAAAAAAAAAATCTAAGTTCTTACCCAAAAAAATGAAAAATAATAAATGTTAGAGAATATATTATATTGTAATAAATGGAAATGGTAAAACCAAAATACAACTCTAAGCAAAATAATGCAAAAGACAAGATGATAGAAAAAACAAGTGTTACAACTCTATTGCTCAAAATACAAGTAAATAGAAGGATGTAGAAGAAGAAGATTACAAACTCAAGACAATGATAATACAAGTAAATAAGAACAAGAAGAATAAAAGAATGAAAAGAGCAATGAAAAACACAAACTCTCACACAACGAAAGTGTAGAGTAGTGGGGATCACCAACTTGAACAAGGTTCAAAACCTTTGTCCAAAAACTTATTTCCCCATATTCTCTAAGCACTAAGGGATCTCTTAAGGAAATATCTCTCTAGAATTATCAAGTCTCTATGGTATATTTTCCAGCCAAGTTTTGTGGATATAAAATGGTGTGTATTACAAGTGAGCATTAGGCTCCTATTTGTAGAGTTTGAGATACCATTTGAATTTCAAATTCCACCAACCTTCATGGTTGTTACCAATGTTTAATTGGATATTTATGGAATTAAAATGGAGATTTGGGAGTTACTTGGGATGTTATAACCATTCAAATTGGAAAAAACTGAAAAGAAAAAAAAAATGGTTGTCAGCCTCACTGGCCACGGCCAGGACTATTAGTGGCCGCGGCCACTGGCCTCTGTCCCCCAGGATGCGGCCAGGGAATGTCAGTGGCCGCAGCCACAGGCTATTTTCAGCACAAAATGTCATTTTTCCAAAACATTCCAAAACATCCCAAATCCTTTCCTGCATGATTTTGTAACCTCCAAACACCTTATGGGAGTTAAAAACATCTCTCCTACAGCCATATTTCATAATGGCGTTGAGAAATCCAATCTCAAATGTGTAACATACAATCTACACATTACTGGGTAGTATTTGGGAGTTACAAATTTGTAACTGATTTTATAACTCCAAAATATGTCACATTTGGGCACACACATATGTCCAATTTTGTGACTCTCAATAATATATTACAAGGTTTGACAAATCACATTTTGTCACATTATTTAATCTAACATTATATTATATGAAATAATATAACATTCCCACACTAGATTAAATAATCACTTTTTGTAACACCTATTTAATCAATCAAACATTATATCAAAATATAATATTCCCCCACTTGATTAAATAATCATTCTCTATAGAAACTTTTGCATTGATGCAGAAAGTAAAATGTATTTTGACTTGAATTTTACCTTAGTGTAATTATCACAAAGTTTGTTGAAATTTTGGTTGCCAAAGCATTGAACCACTATCCCTTAATAACAAACCGGTGATAACACACACATTTTATATGTTCACTTGAGACGTCAATGTCTCGCTTTTGCACCGTTAATGGCCATGTGCACATTCTATTCATAGACTTTTCTTGAGAATGACTCCCAATTCTCATGAGGGGCGGCACCACCCCTAGGTCTATATAGTTACAACTCTTACAATATTTTGTTACCCTAAAATACTTTTCTTTTCAAGACCAAGTTCTATTAAAAAACCTTTTGGTTTTAACCCTCATTTTGGTAACACACTAGTACTCATATCTCATATGGGACAAAATTTGAGTACTACTGTTATTCACTTGATTGACTTGTTATTACCTATTGAACCTAATACTAGTTTGGTTACTAGTATAAAGATAGGTTACCATCAACCGTGAATCTCTTTAGGGAGTCTAAGTCTCATCCATTAAGATGTAGAAATGATTCCATTTGAGTCATTTCTTTTCTCATGTGTTCATACTTGAACACTCTCATTATTTTATTCAAAATTTGTTGCTAGCCATAGTTTGATTAAAATAGTTACCCCTTTAAAATAGTGAGTTTGACCATACTCAACACCCCCACAATTTTATACTTCAATATCCAAGATAAACATTTTTCTTGAATATTAATTCTATAAACCTATTTGTTTCTAATATTCTCCTTTATGTTTTAAACTGATTCCTTCTTGAATCAAAATATTACAAACAATAACTTTAGACACCAAGCATGTCTATATTTATCCATTCCATACACATATAGCCAAAGTGATTTAGAATGTGGAATTTCAAATCACCTATTTGATAGGATGACCAAATTAATCAACCATTATGAAAATAAATTGATTAACTTTGGAGAATCACCCCCACATTCCTCACATAAAGTGAAAATATCACTTTAAATATAAATTTATTTATTTTTATTAAGTCTTTTATCTTCCAAGATAAGTCTAGAATTATAATTCACAAAGTTCATCATGAGTCCTTTAAGCCACATGATAAAATCTCAATAGATCAAGATAAAAAACCTCAATGTTTATCTTGATTTATTTACTTACACAATTCTTTGAAAGTAACTTTCACTTAGTTTCCTTTTTATTTATATATTTCACAAAATAAAAATGTGAACACAAATGTAATCTGAGAATTTCTCAAACAAATAATCACATTATGGAATAATAGGTCTACACTCCTTCCTATTATTTTAACAAGTTCATTTTGAAGCTTTGTTAATATCTCACACAAATGCCTCATATCACAAATCTCATAGCAAAATAAAGAATTATCATAGAATAATACTTTAATTTAGTTGATAGCTTTCAAGAGTACAAGCTTTATTACATGAATATAATCATTTCCCAACAAGGCACATAAATATGGTAATCATGCTAGGATCTCTTCTTCCTTTTCTATTGTGTTGACGCAGTTTTTCGCCAACAGTGTATTAAGAAATTAAACAAGTAGATTAGTGCTAGATTATAAACCGCAATGAAGTAATGAACACTCTCTCGAACATGCACAACTTTTACGTGGTTCAGTGGTTAAAATCCACCTAGTCCATGAGTCAATATTATTACTTTTCTCTCTCAATTTCTACAAAGTTTTTGCAATACAAAAATGGTCATCCCTTCCCTATCTAATATTCCATGTATTTATAGGGGAATTCCATGGACAGGTTTGGGTAACCGCGTGAATAAACTGTGTGAATAAATAAGGTATATAATTAATACAAATCATGTCCCATTTACATTGGGATATGATTTGATAACAGAATAGAGTATACTCCTGATATCTCAGATAATAAATGATAGATATGTGATACAACCTGGGCATTAATGAGAGTATAAAGAGTCTCGTCTTTGAATGTAACACCCTGGATAACCAAGACCATTACACTGTTTATTTTAAAATAGTGCAAGACTTGCTAATCAAGTCGTTTGAACAATAATGTGATCATAAAGTCAACTACCAGGTTAGGGTTAAAAGATTTTAGTCATAAACGGTTAATTTTTATTAAAATAGATGCTTGATACATGGGATCCCAAAAATAGGGTATAAGTGGTAATTTACAATCCCAAAAAGTTAATACGACCAAAAGCCACTCTAATGGCAAAATACAAGTTTTAGGGCTCTGTCCCTGTACTTTCCCTCGGTCGTAGCGGACGAGCAGCTGACTATGTACACTCCGTCCCCAGAGCTCTCCAACTCATGGCTGGTTCAATTTCCCTTTGCCTTTACCTGCACCACGTAGCACCCGTGAGCCAAGGCCCAACAAGAAAACCATAAAGAACAAACACATATATAGTAGTAGCATCCAATCAATCTTAATACAGTCATCCAGAAATTCAATAGAATATAAGCATCAAGCTAATAATAGTAAATATGTATTTTGAAGAATATATTTTAATCAGTAATACAAATGCTCAGGGTCGACGCCCTTAGGTCGAGCCCTCTATTTATTAAGCTGACCCCGGCTTGCTTAGGTCGAGTCCATTATTTATTTAGCTGACCCCGGCTCACATTGGCTGAGTCGCGTCCAATGCGCTAATCGTCAGCCCCGTCTCCCTTAGGTTGTACTTTCACATTTCACATAATAACAATACAGTTACACAACACATACATCCAGATTCAGGGAACCTTAGTCCCAAACACAACCACATGGGTGCAGTTTTCTTACCTCGAATCCCAAGCGAAGAGTTAAGAACGGTCTCGAGCACAATCCTCATCCCTGAGCCTTAGCAATAACCCTAATCACAACAACAATGGGTAACTATCAATTTCTAATCCAAATAAATACTTAGGAAAACAATAACTAGCCTCCGGGACCTCGAATTCTACTAAACTGGGTAGTAGAAATCATCCCGGGCACTTAGGTTCGAACCCCTGAGCCTTGTCGCGGCGCACCCCAAGTCAGAGGCGTGGCCCCATATTTTTTGGGGTAGGCGGGCCGCAACTTTCCCCCCTAGGACCGCGGCGTGCCCTAAAGACAGAGAGCCCTCCCAGGGCATTCTAGGCACGTGGGCCGCGACGCCCATGAGCTGGGTCGCAACGTGCCCCCGCATACCTAGAATTTCATGGGTTTTCTCAGCAACCTACCCAGCCATAACCTCAAAAGTTCTTCTAACCACACTCCCAATCCATACCAAACTTAGACTCAAGCCCAGAAAGCTTATTTCTATAACCTAAGCATCATGCTCAATCCATAAACAATTTCTTACTCCTCTCTAACCCCCATAAATTAGACCCTATAATCAGTTTCATGCAAGCTCTAAATCTCAATATCATTTCAACAAAATTCAGTAATCAGAGATTAAATTTTACCTGAATTGCTAGTCTAAAATTCCTCAGGAACCTTTGTCAGCCCTTCACTTTGTTTTTTTCCTAGCTTGAACCAGCCTAAATCTAGCTTAGTCTTGACTTTCCCTTCTGTTTTTCTTCCTTAGCTTTAAGATACAAAGAGAATAAGAGAGAGAGAGAGAGGATGAACGTGAGTGAGAGGGAAAGGGACAGTTTGAGAGGTTTATAGTGTATCCTGGTACACTTCCTTAGCTTTTTGTGTATAATCATAGTCCAAAAAGACCATTTTGCCCCTTAAACTTATTCAATCTTCTAATGGTTTCTAAGGGTAAAATAGTCTTTTTTCCAATTCCCGCTAATTCCTCGAGTGTTCCTAGCATTTACCAATTAATCCTGTCATGTCCAATTAATTACCAAATACTTATTCATTACTCGATAAATCCCAAAACATTCTCTAAATTCCCAAAATACCCCTAGGCTCTCCCCCGAGCTGGGTATTAAAACCCCGCTGTGACTATTTCGCTAATCCGCTCACTAGGACCGTCTCGATCCATATACTGCAAATATATCCACATAATAATGTGGCCTCAACCATTTATCACATATAATCACATTTATGCCCTCAACGGCCAAAATTACAAATATGCCCTTATAAGTTATAAAGGGCCCACATGCATATCTAATACTCATAAACATGCATATAATGTACTCACATAATCATATTAATCATGCACACCACATAGTCACGCATTTAACCAATTAAACACACATATAAATCAATTATGCCCTCCTGGCACGCTAATCAAGGTACTAAGCCCTATTAGCAATTTTGGATCGTTACACCGAATCTCTTGGGATCCTTCAATATGCGTTATGTCCAGGTTTTCACAAGCAGGATATCTCACTCAAGCATATGTTCAACAACTATCTGAACCCTAGCTTGTAGTAAGCTCAGAGTGCCCAAAGTTGGGTCTGGCCATTATAAGTTTCGAACTTAACTGTTATCCTGAGAGGCAGTCTGATAATAAACTGTGTATTGTGATGTCAAACCCCCAAACTCGAGTTGTTCACATCATTATTAACCAGATAAACTACTTGGCTATTTTTCCAAACATTCATCTGCCAGCTGTAGCCGAGCTGAGTAATTGAACTCGTGCTAATTTTAAGGTACAACATTATAGCATTTACCTCATTCTCATGTGGGTCCTTTCGGTACCTACATACTCTAGCATAGTGCCCGGATTTTTCACAAACAAAACAATGACCTCTCACTTCTTTGAATTGTCCATGATCTTTCTTTGGACCTAAAGGGTTCCTACTACCCTTTTTGTTGTTGTTGCCCTTGGGATGCTTGTGTGAAACCGCATTGGCCTTGGAAGTCTCATCTTTAGACTCATTCACACCCTTGTCTCTTATTCTCGATTCCTCTTCAATTCTTCCAAAGTGTAATCCTCATTCTTATGGAGGATTCTTTTCCTATAATTTGGTAGTAATTTTGCCACTATTGCACCAACTTGAAAGGCCTCGGGAAGCTCAATCTTGAGAACTTTCAACTTGTTCACAATCACTTGTAACTCATGAATTTGAGGTAAAAGATTTTTCCCATCAATGAAAGAAAATTCAAAATATTCAGAAATTAAGAACTTTCTTGTACCTTCTTCCTCAGCCTTGTACTTACTCTCCAAGGCATCCCAAATCTCCTTCGCAGATTTGGTATTGGTATAGATGTCATTTAGCCTACCGGATAAGGCATTAAGGATATGACCCCTACAAAGAAGGTTGTCCTCTTCTCTCTTCCTTCTTTTCTCCACCACCTCGGGAGTGTCTTTGTCGGATGGCTCGGGTAGAGGTGCCAAGGATGACTCAAGGATGTAGGCTATCTTGAGTGTTGTCAAAAGGAATTTCACCTTGTCTTGCCACCTAGTGAAATTGGATCCATCAAACCTATCCAACCTCACTAGGTCTTGGTTCATGATCTTGATGGTCTCACCTTCCATTGAAACAAAAAGGGATAAGCTTTTGATTGTTAGAGATTTAATTATATTATACTCAATGGAAATGGTAAAACCAAAATACAACTCTAAGAAAAATAATACTAAAGACAAGATGATAGAAAAAACAAGTGTTACAACTCTATTGCTCAAAATACAAGTAAATAGAAGGATGTAGAACAAGAAGAACAAAAGAATGAAAATAGCAATGAAAAATACAAACTCTCACACAGTTATAGTGTAGAGTAGTGGGGATCACCAACTTGAACAAGGTTTAAAATCTTTGTCCAAAAGCTTATTTCCCCTTATTCTCTAAGCACTAAGGGATCTCTCAAGGAAATAGCTCTCTGGAATTATCAAGCCTCTATGGTGTATTTTCTAGCCAAGTTCTTTGTGGATAGAAAATGGTGTGTCTTACAAGTGAGCATTAGGCTCCTATTTGTAGAGTTTGAGATATCCTTTGAATTTCAAATTCCACCAACCCTCATGGTTGTTACCAATGTTTAATTGGATGTTTATGGAATTAAAATAGAGATTTGGGAGTTATTTGGGATGTTAGAATCGTTCAAATTGGAAAAAACTGAAAATACAAATTGGTTGTCAGCCTCACTAGCCGTTGCCACTGGCCTCTATCTCTCAGGCCGCGGCTAGGGAATGTCAGTGGCCGCAGCCACAGGCTATTTTCAGCACAAAATGTCATTTTTCCAAAACGTCCCAAATCATTTCCCACATGATTTTGTAACCTCCAAACACCTAATGAGAGTTAAAAACGTGTCTCCAACAGCCATATTTCATAATGGCTTTTTAAAATCCAATCTCAAATGTGTAACATACAATCTACACATTATTAGGTAATAATTTGTAACTCCAAAATATGTCACATTTGGGCACACACATGTGTCCAATTTTGTGACTCTCAATAATATGTTACAAGGTGTGACAAATCACATTTTGTCACGTTATTTAATCTAACATTATATTATATGAAATAATATAACAATAAAAGTAGGCTAAGATGGAGTGGTTTTGACTTACAAGATTTACAAGAAAGAAAGGTGATAGAAATAAACAACAATGGAGGAATCAAAGTTTTATATGTAAGGTAAGATTATTGCAAGAATAATACCTAATTGAGGTAATGGTATTTGCTTGAATGAGATACGAGAACTAGAACAAAGTCTAAAAAATAAGAAGATAGAATGCACTAGAAATGTTTTGGGGTTTTTATAGAAGAAAGATGGAGATAAAAATGCAGTTTTGATTACACATGATAGATGATAGTGACAATCATGATGCACAATTTACAAAGAAAAAAATGCATGTATTTTCAAATGGAGATGTGGGAATATGAACGGTTTGAGTTGTGGTACACACAAAATTTTATTTAAAGGATTAACTTTTAATAAAGATTAGGGGAATCTGCTATATCATAAGTAGTGATCGACTAAGCAATGGTGCTTGATGAAGGAGATTTGATAAGAAAATAGGCAATGACTCAGATATTCCAATTTGTATGTGTTGACGATTAATTTTCACCAGCTATGTGTTTTAATGTGTTGGTTGTTTGTGAGAGAGACAAGAAGATTTCTTGAGAAGATAAAGATAATTTGTTTGGAACTTATATTGGAATCCCCATAATTTCTTTATTAGAGATTGTTTTTCACTGTTACTACAAGCCTTTGGTCTCTCTAGATTTTTTGTTCTGGTTTTGGACAATTTCCTTTTCTCATAAATATTGGGGAAAATAACTTTAATTACATTTAGTGCCATCACTGTATACAATTAATGAGACAAATAGGAAGTACATCATGTTAGTTATTTTCTTGGCGCAATAAATGTCTTAGGCAGTGTGTCGGGTCAGAGGCATGCTTCTTGGGAAGAGTTATTAATCAGAGACATGCTACTGGGAAGCTACGTGCTGTTGGTATTAAAAGTGTAAATCAGAGTTACGCGGCGGAATGGGTCTTTTTAAAAAAGTTATTAATACCAGCCAGGATCATACATATATAGATACATTAAATCACATACAAATAGATTAGAGATTAACTCTTTTAGCCTATCAAGAATCCCCGAATCTTTTTGTATGAATCAATGATATTCCAATCCAGATTCTAAAATCTTACACCTTGATCTTCTAGACCAATCCTTAAACACCCAAGGGTGTGTGTGGGCACGGGGGATTCAAAATATTGATTTAGAACTCTCTAGATGTACTCAACACATGAGATCTAAAGAGGTTTGATTGAGAGAAGATGTATTGAATAATTTTTCAAGTTTAGGAAAAATTATCGCTTTCTTTCTGAGAGAGAGAGAGTCCGATTGTAATGCCCTGGATAGCCAAGATCGCTACACTGTGTACTTATAAAGGTGCAAGACTTGCTAATCAAGCCATAATTTTAAAAACGTGTCATTAAACATGTAAGAGCTAGGGTGAAAAAGGTTTTGGTCTCAAAAGACTCATTTTATATAATTAAACTGTTATATACACGGGATCCCAAAAGAAACAGAGTTAAAAGTAAGTTTACAGACTCCCAAAGGTACATGAGTAATCATTAGCCATACTAAGGAAAAATAGACAGTCTTTGGGTCTCGCGTCCCTGCCTAAACCTCAACCGTGGCGGCTGAGCAACTGGCTATGTACATTCCACTCGCTGAGCTCTCCAATCAGGGCTGATCCAACTTGCCCTTGCCTTTACCTGCACCACGTAGCACTTGTGAGTCAAGGCCCAGCAAGAAAACATCATATACAACACAATCATTGATATCAGACAGTTAAATCAGCAAGCATGATCTTTCATCAAATAATTCACAACAGACATACAGCACATAGGCTCGACTCTAGATGCAATCAATCAATTATATCATTCACATCACATAATACTCAGGGCCGACGACTTAGGCCGCACCCTCTATTTATCCCACTGACTCCGGCCCGCTTAAACTGAGCTCAGTTCATAATAAGCTGTCCTCGGCTACCAGTGGCCGAGCAGCGCCCTGTGCGCTAGTGAAACCCTTGGCACCCTTAGGTCGTTGGTTCATTAAATGGCTTCCATGGCATAATACCATCTTTTCAAGCATTTACAACAGGGAACCCTTAGTCCCGTCACATATATTTAACCAGGTGCAGTTTTCTTACCTTTAATCTTTACAATTATTGAGCTACGAGCAACGCCCCTCAAGCACGATCCGTTCCTGAGCCTAAGCCTTTATCACCTAGTCACAACCAAAGTTTAGGGTTCCATTAATATTCAAGTATAGGTTTCTCATTACAAAACTAACTCCCGGGGATTCGAATTCCACCAAGCACGGTGGTGAAACCAATCCCGAGCAAACTAGACCACATTCCCATGCCTAAAATCCTCAAAAGCTCATGTGCACAACCAAGGGCAGCAGCCCTTGAAGCTTAGCCGTGGCCCTAGCCTCAAAACAGAACCAAGGCCAACCTGAACAAAGACACGTGTTGCGGCCCTTGCATGGGCGCCGCGGTGCTCACCCCTAGCCGAGCCTCCTTGGTTCATTTTCAACCTAGGGCCGCAGCGCTCTAGAACAGAGTCACGACCCTTCCCTTTGTGCCCAGAAAACCCACCATTTTAAAGCTCAAAACCTCAGCCAAAACCACACCTAAGCTCCCTACTTCAACACCCAATATCACCAAAGCTTACAAACCAACTTAAACCACACAATTCAACAGAAAATCAAGCCCATCACACACTAGAATCTTCTTTTTAATCTCTGAAACCCAAGAACATAAACACCCAAAGCTAACCAGTCAAGAACCCAAATTCAAACCTCTAATTCATGGAGTAAAGTTTACCTTAATAATAGAACCTTCCCTCTATCCAAAGTCCAGCTGATTCCCAATGATTTTCCCAACACAATTCCACCTTAAACAACAATTGGACAGAACCTCAATAACCAATTGATACACAAGGTTAAACTTCAGAAAAACACATGGATTAACCCTTACCTTAGTCTTGATTTAGTCCTGGATTGTTCACTGAGCTAAGCCTCAAAATTACCCCTGAATTCCTCTGAGTTCCCAGAATTCCACAGCTTCAATTCCTCAAGAATTTTCCTCTGTTTTCCCCTTGAGTGTTTCTTGAGTGTTCCTTGAGAGAAAAGTCTAAACTGAGGAAAGAAAATAAGGTCGGTTTATATTTCTTCCAAGGGTTTCCTTATGTTTGTCTTATCCACTAAGTTAATTCCCAAAGCTCAGGGTGCCGGAACCGTCCCTGAGGGCAAAATGGTAAAATCCCCCAATATTCCCGCCTAGACATCCTAACCTCAAATATATCTCCATATATTTATTTTCATAACCCAATAGTCTAAATAGCTACCCGATACCTAAAATATCCCTGACTTGTCCAAAGTCATATTTTAAGTCCCGTTGTGACTTTTCCCGCTATCTGACCCTAGGATCGTCTCGAGTCGTGCTCTGCGGACCTGCCCACATAATAATGTGGTTCTTACATATATCACATGCTTATTTCATATTATCATAAAAGCATTACTAAACATATAATTACACATTTGAATCACAATTAATCCACTAATGCCCTCCTGGCACACTAATCAAGGCCCTTAAGCCTTATTAGAGATTTTGAGTCGTTACACCGATAGTCTAAACTTTTTAATCACTTAAAACAACTTATTTTTTAAAGTATCGCTCTTTCAATTTCATAAAGATAATTAACTTAATTAATTAATCTTTATTTTATTAAAAAAAACTTATCAGTTATAGCCTATTTAATTATTTAATTTAAATCATATTTTAAAAGAATAATTAAATAATTGATTAAACAAATAATTTTGAAATTCAAAATTCAAATCCCAGGGATATAGATATCCCTGTGTGTGGCACCATACTCACTATGCAGGGAGTGTGTCGCCCCACACTATTGGCGCTCTCCCTAATTTTCTTATTTGTTTGTTTATGTAATATTTAAGACAATATATTTATCTCAAAATAAATATCAGCTAATTCAAAATTAACTTTATCTTAAAATATCATTTTTAAATAAATAAATATATATTATAAATAAGATAATTATTAATCTCTCTCTTTATATTAATCCAAACATGATTAATATTTATTTTAACATATAATTTTTCAAAATAAAAACTATATAGTTAAATAATTAATTAATTCATTATTAATCAATTGCCCATAATTATCACATTATTATTTCCTTGCCGTGGAATATTAATTCCTTTGCAATTAAGTCATTCTCTCTACAAATATTTCTTTTGACATCCTTACCCTTGACAGTGTAGGACAGAGCTGATCTGGGGACTATAGACCTATAATACGAAGCTTCAAGAAACCAAATTATTAACTAAACTCTTTAATCTAATAATCTTATTTGTTAATTCCATGATTACTCAGCTATAAATATGTAATTGCACTCTAAGTATTTATAGAATTATATTTACAGAGTTTTCTCTTGTAGTCCATTGATATAATCAATAAAGGTAGTTATGTCCTCCATTGGTTCGTTAATTAGAGATGGTCAAGATTATCATTTTACCCTTCTAATTACCTCTTGATTCTTAAGTACCATTAATTCACTAGCGAATAATTAATCTATATACAAATTATATATGTGAGCTCAATAACTATTCAGTTCCAGAATTATCCCTTAAGAGAACCAATATTCGTTCTGTAACGACCCAAATTCACTAATAAGGCTTAAGGGCCTTGATTAGTGTGCCGGGAGGGCATGATGAGAATTATGTGTGATGATTATGATTTTAAGCATGTTATATGACTATGTGAATTATATTATGTGATAATTATGATGTGTGAATCGTACCACGTGGGTGTTGTGATACTAGTGTGATGCACGTGCCGGGACGGTCCTAGAAAGCTAGATAATGGTAACTGGTGATTTGGTAACCCGTGTAACTGTTAGTAACCATAGAGAGTAACAGGTTTTATGGGGAAAGTGGTAGAATTGCAAAGCTGGTGAAAAGACAAGTATGGCCTTGAGGTTTAGTTAGGAAGGGGTATTAGTGGAAGGGTAGAACAGTCATTTGGTAGGATAAATGATTAATAGCTGAAGGGAAAATATGATATACGTATAACATTTGGAGAAAGGGGCTTTATGCTGAATGTTGGAGACCTAGAGGAGCAAAACTAAGATGGAAGGGAGAAGCTGAATTTAGCTCTTTGAAGGAGAATTAAGGAGTGATTGAAGATGTCAAGCAAGCTTAGACCAAGAATATTCAGAGGTAAGATCTTGATTATGATATATCCAAGTTTTAGGTCTGAAATTTTAGATAATGAATGTGAATTGAGGCAAGTTGGTGGCTGGTTTTATGTAATTTCAGAATTGGGAAATCAAGGGGGAAGGAGGTTTAGAGCTGGAGGTTGGACTCATCACTCAAGGTAAGGTCTCTGTATGTTTATTAGGCTTGTTTTTGTTAAGGTATAGGGAGTTTGGAGTGTGGTTTGAGTTTGGGTTCAAGCTGTTCTTAATTTTCTGGTTTGAGTTGTTAAGTGTGAAATTCAAGAGTGGATTTTAGGATTGAAGGTGTGAGTGAGCTTGGGCATGATGTTTTTGGGTTGTTGTGAGGTTTATTAAAGGTTTAGAGTTGGTTTTGGGACTTAGGATGGAGTTTGGGGTGATTTGGAGAGGTTGGAGCTCGGGAAAATGTGAGGGAAAAACCCAGAATTCTGGGCTGCGAAGGCGTGTCGCGGCACGGGTTTTGTGTGCCGCGGCTTGGAGTCTCTAACTAGTGGGTGCCGCGGCACAAGGAAGTGGTGCCGCGGCACAAGGCTAATTTCAGGGTGTCACATTTGGCAATTTTTGGCCTTTGCTCCGGGGGTTCGGGAGATGTCTCCGGGGTGTTGTTCTAAGGTTTTGGGGGTTCCGAGAGTGTGGATTGGGTTCCGGGAAGGTAGTCTTGGATTGGTTAATGACAAAGAATATTGTATTTGTGTTGTGATTAGGACTTTGGAGAGGCTCGAGGTAGAGGACCGTGCTCGCGGCTTCGTGGCATCGGAAACCAGTGAATTGAAAGGTAAGAAAGCTGCACCTGAGTATGTGGTTAGGTTGGGACTAAGTGTTCCCTATGTTGGTATGTATTGTTATGTAAATGTGATTAACCATGTGGTCATGATGGGACTAAGTGTTCCCAATATTTGTATATCATGTCGTGAGATGGTGTTATTACGCCATGGGACATGCGATTACCGGCCTAAGAGTGTCGGAATCATTATTTGCGCACTGGGGCGCGGCTCAGCCACTGGGAGCTGAGGCAGCTTGTTTATCACTGAGCTTGGTTAAGCTGGCCAGAGTCAGTGAGTATTACACTGGGGGCGGCTCTATTGAGCCGAAGACAGTGTGCCAAATAGAGGGTGCGACTAAGGGCGCCAACCCTGAATGTTATTTGATGGGTATGACAATCTATTGGTTATGAATGTGAATGTTGTGCTATGAACATAGTTGATTGACTGTCTGGACGACAACTGTTATTACTGATTGGATAAATGTATGAAATGTTGAATTCTTGGTTGAGCATTGTGAAATATTTGTTAAGTGTTGCTGATCTTATTATGTTATCATGCTTTCTTGCTGGGCCTTAGCTCACGGGTGCTACGTGGTGCAGGTTAAGGCAAGGGCAGGCTGGACCAAGCCCGAGGTGGAGAGCTCCAAGTTGAAATGTACATAGCTAGCTGTTCGATCACCACGATCGAGGAGTGGACCAGGACAGGGACTACTTAACTGCTCGTTTTTGCCTTAGTATGGCCAGTCAGTGTATTTAAACTTTGTAACTTTTGTAAATGGCTTTTAAACTGTCATTTTTGGGATCCCATGTAAATAAACAATGCTTAGTAATGAAAATATAACTTTTGAGACCAAAACACTTTTAACCCTAGTTCCTCTACTGTTTCAGTAACACGATTTTACGTAAATAACTTGATTAGCAAGTCTGGCACCTTATAAACACACAGTGTAACGGTCTTGGCTATCCAGGGCGTTACACGTTCCGTTAGGAAAGTATGTGTAATAACCAAGGTTATTATTTTCTCCTTAAATATGACCATAGGTTAGTTTTTGTTATAGTTTATAGTTTATTTTGAGTGGTAGAAATTAAAAAGATTGCTTTAAGCTTAAGTTATTTATTTTAAGGTATGATCTTGGAAGTAATTATAATTTAGATAATTATAATTATTGTAGCTAGTAATTTATGGGATTTTAGTATATATTTAAATTAGTGTATAGTTTTATGTTTTTAATTAAATTAGAATATAGTTTTATTAAATAATAATGGACACATGTTATTTGGTGGTATAAGAAGTATACATGTGGCATTAAATTAAGTCCCAATTATTTAAAATTAACTAGTATGGCTGAAATTCCCTATAGAATTAAAAGGTGGATTTTTCATGAATTAATTAAGTTATAGTTAAATTGAAGAACCAAATGGAGACTTACATAGTCTTGGGCGTGTAGCATAAAAATAGGATAGTTTTTTACTCATTTTGAATTTTTAAAAGATAGGTGTCACATTAGGCTTAAATTAAGTGACTATGTGTCAACAAAAGCTAATTAAATGGAGACTATAAAACTAAGTTGTGAGAGTCAACAACTCTATAGAGGAAATAGGTGATAGTTGAAGCTTGTTGGAGCATTTTGAACTTGAAAATACATAGGTTGAGGCGTGGGAGACATTGTAGTGAGATTAGTAAGGAATTTGACTACATGTTGTTGAGTTTAAGTGTGTGTGGCATCAAAAGAGGATTTGTAGCACTTTGAATGATAAAAAATGGGAGCTGGCCGAAACTATATAGTGGAGGGAAGGCTTGAAATTTAAAAGCTAGTTGAATGGTGGAGGAGAAAATCAAGGAAATGAGTTGGGTTTGAAGCCTATAAATAGATCCTTTCACCACTTCATTTTTCACACTCAAAACAAAGCTTTCAAGCCTTTCATTTTTTAAACCCATAGGTCCCAAAAGCTCTCATATTTTTGCCCCATAAACACACCATAATCGAACCACTATAGTCTTTATAGTACTTGGGAATTCATTTCTTCTTCTATTTTTCTATCAAGCCTCAAACACTATTGCCCTTATAAACCTTATAGCCAAATCACTAAACCCTATCAAGACAATATATAGCCAGAATCTACTCAAGTATTAAAGCTCTTGGTGTCGTTGTTGGAGATAGGCACTAGAATGAAGGCTCAGAATTTCATCTTTTGGTTCTAGGGTGAATGTATGACTTTATGAGGTTTAGAGATATTGGAAGTTTAGTTCATTATAAGTCTCTAATCTTAAATATTTTTTTATGTCATATATAAAGGTTTTGGGTGATTCTCTATAGCAAAAGCAATATTTTTTCTTCTCTTTTTCCACACTCAAGGTAAGGAAAATTATGTAGTGTAGTTTATGACCTAGCTTGTGATATGTATGACCCTAAAATTTCAAGTACAAAAAGAAGATAAGTGTGGCTGGACCTAAGGTGTTCAGAAATGTATGACGGACCTAAGTTGATGTCCAGTAGGCTCGGTTGCCAAAATTGTATGACAGACTTATGTTCGGGGCTTAATTGCCACCCCTGTATAAGCACTTATCTTTTTCTTATACCTGTCTTGTTATTATAACCTATGACTATGACCTATGATTAGGACCTCTTATGACCTATGGTTAAGATCTAGATTATGTTTATGTTTTAGGGTATTATGAACTTTTGTGTGATTTATGATATGTTTGTTATGATTACTTGTTATATGACTTTTGTTTGTATTTTCCTCAAGCTCACTCTCGATTATGTTGTTGTGTAGACAATTGAGGATAGAAAGGCCGGAGGTGAGTGGGACCTAAGAGCTTAGTGATGTATTCATGGGGACCATATAGCCGAGGAATGATCTAGTGGACCTATTTATTAAAGCATTTTCTTCTTAAGTTTTTTTTTATCTTAATGTTGCTCATTTTATATTGTTACAAACCTTATTTTATTTTTATAAAGACACAGGATCCCTTTGCTTATTATGACTTTCTTAAATAACAGAGCAATATTTATGTTTATGATCCAACATTGTGTTCTCGATAATATTATGAGAAATTAGGGCGTTACAAGTGGTACCAGAGCCATGACTATATTGGTCCTAAACGTTCTCACAGAATACACACGATAGCTACAAAGGACCAACTCGCTACCAAGTAAGTGTATATATATTTAGATATGTTTTATTATGCGAAAGGATGTTTTTCCTTTTATGATTTATTTTCATAATTTAGCACAATAGACCCAATTGTTGTTAGAAAAGTTAAGGCAATAAGGAGAATAACTGATCCTGATGGTGAGACTGAATTCGAGAAGGTGTTTCTTAAGATTAATTGAATCCACAAAGAAATAGAAAAGATTATTTCCAGTCACACAGCCTTACTGAAAGCACGTGAGAAGTTTATAGTTCTCATGCACTCAGCCAAGTTACCACTAGCAGAACCAAGTCTAAAGATCGTATGGAATGAGGTTTTATTTGACGAAAGTGTACCGATCGAGGATAAGTATGACATATTTATGGATAGGTTCTCCATAAATTTTAGAATATTCGAAGATGTCATATTACCAAATGGAGAAATAGGAGAAAAGCTTCATCAATTAGCATACAACCTTAGGGAAGGATTTCTCGGTAATGTTCCTTTCACTTCAAGATTTATCTACACCCAAGATGATTATGAGGACTTCACTCAAGACATGCTAGAAGATGGATCCAATGTGGAAGATTAGATGAATATAAGAACACATCATTAAGTTTTATTTTATGTTAATTTTAGAAATTTTTCTCTAGTTTGTAAATAATTTCTTATTTTAATAAAACATGTTATTTTCTTTTATTTTCACTGTTTAGTAAATGTTAAGAAATTTGGATTAAATTGGAAGTGTAAAGTTTAAATTCCTCTCTTATTGGTTAGTCCATTTGTGAAGGCCCATTTGCTTTGCATTATTAGATTGGACCTAATTAAAATGGATAACAATTAATATAGCAATGGTTAAAATTCTTGTCTTTTGGGTTCAAGTGGAAGTTAGGGGGCCTAATAGTGGGTATGATATACTGAACCCAGCCCTCCTCTATGGAAGATTCAATTGTTTAGGTCCATTTACCTGAGTTTGACTTAATTATAATAGGGTAGGTTTTAGTAGATAGATGGACCTAATAGACAATAGTACAAGGCTAAGTTATAGCTTCTGCTTGTTTTGTTTGTCTTAGCTTTTACAATTTTCTCTTTTGGGGAAACAGAAAAGAAATATGGAGCAGGAACCAAGAAGATCTGAAAGACTAAATGGCTATGAAAGAGGATAGGGAAGAGGCTGAGGAAGAGGTCGAGGAAGGGGAAGAGGGAAAGAAAGAAGAGTAGCCGCCACCCCCATATATAAAGAATTTCCAAACATGTCAGCAGCCCCGGGAGTGCCAGAAGCGCCTAATGTAGCGGAAGAAGCGGCAGTTGCTGCTGCTCGAGAAAACTTGGAAAGAGAGAATGCCCGTCTTAGGGTAGAGCTAAGGAGGAGATAAGAATAATTCCAAATAGCGCAACAAGTCATTCCTCTAGCACAATTATTACAGTTGGTAGAGCCTTGCTACGAGGTAGTATATGAACGCTTCAGGAACCAACAACCACCGAACTTCGATGGCGGATCAGACCCAATAGAAACATAAGAATGGCTTCGCTCAGTAGAATCTTGTTGGGAATTGTGCTCTGAAAGCATATGTAGTAGACATTGTTTTAAGAAATAAATAAATAAATGGAATTTGTTATGCATATATTTTATGGACTATATTATTTTGTGATAATATTATGTAAATATCAGAAAAATTCCAAAGCTCATATATGTGATCTCAAACATGTATTGGTACGGGAGGATTGTGTTTGAGATAAATGAACTTGAATAGTTCACAGTAAAATAAAGTTATGGAATCTTTAGAATAATTACTGCAAGTACGGTCCACTAGTATTATTAATACATGTGATCTAGATCCAGATCACTAGTGTAGTATGACACTTTAGTGGAGGTATTTTATATATTAGATAATATATAGAACTGGACCAAATATGTTTATTAATACTTAGTTAAATATCGTTTCGAAGTATTAATTAAATATATCAACTGATGATCATATACAAATAGATCTTAATCTTGAAGTTAGTATGAACTCATGTTTATGTTATATAGTATACAGATACGGAATCTATACATTCTCGCAAGAGATTGAATAATGGTTCTCTTAAGGGTTGACTTTTGGGATTGAAGGGTTATTGAGCTCAAATTCATAATTCAGTTATAAATTAACCTTCACTAGTAGAGTCAATGGTGCTTAAGGAAACAAGAGATAATTAAAAGGGTAAAATAGCAATTTTATTCCCGATTAATTATGAAACATTATTAGAGGGTTAATTTGTATGTAATGATTATATCAATGGACACTTGATTGTTATAAAGTACTCAGTAAATGAAATCTCTATAATTACAATAGTGCAGTCTCATATTTATAGTGGAATAATCATGCGATTAATAAATTAAGATTATTTAATTAAAGAGTTTAATTAATAATCATAAATTTATTGGAGCTTGGAATTATAGGTCCATAGGTCCCTATAGCAGCTCTATCAACGTTATTCAAGGCAAGAGTTGATATAAAGGAAAAATAGTTAAAAGACATATTTAAGAAGAAATTTGTTCTTCAGGCCAAATATGTAATTATATGATAATAGTGATTAATTAAGTAATTACAAATTAGTTGTAATTAACAAAATTAATTAATATTTAATTATTATGTAGTTTTCGAAATTATGTTAATAATTAAATTAATTTTCAAAAATTAATTAATTATAATTTTTTGAAATTATAATTAATTAAATATTTAATTTTTGAAATTTATATTTATTTTAATTAATTAGTAGAATTAATTAAATATCTTTATTTGAGTGGGAGATAATAATCTGATAAGTTCAAATTAGATTTGAATTTAAAAGATAGATATTTATTCAAATAATTAATTATATTTAATAATTAGTTAAAAAAGATATTTAATTTAAATTTGAATTCAAATTTGAATTAGTTATCAGGTTGTTAGATTTTTTCTAACATGGTAGTTTGAATAATAATTAAATAAATATAGAAAAATTAAATATCCCTAAAATTAAGGGTGGTACACGACCACACACAGTCCATGGACTGTGTGGCGTGTACTGCATGATTTTTAGGGATAGATTTTTCAATTTTATTTATTTAATTAATTAATTAATGGAAGATTCAAAAATTAGTTTTTGGATATTTTCAGTAATGAGATAATTAATTAATTAAAAGATAAATTGTAAATTGGTTATAGATTTATTTTTTTAAAATTTAAATATTTTCTATTTAAGTGAGACTTATCAGAAAATAGATAGAAGAATTCTTTCACTCTGAATAAGAAAAGAACATTACTTTTCTATCTCTCCCTGAAAAAGATAAAGAACCAATCTCATGCCTATTATCTTGATCTCATGTGTTGAGTACATCAAGTAGAATCAGAAATTAACCATCCTTTATTCTCTAAGTGCCCACACACTTCTTGAGGTGTAGAGAATGATGTGGAATATCTTGGTGTGAGTACCTGAGAGCAGCTTGGATAGGAAGATCGTTCTTATTACGAAAAGAAAGCAAGGACACTTGATAGGCTTCAAGATGTATGATTTCTATCCTTATCTTGCTTATGATTAATGTATGTAAATTAATTGATCCGCATATTTAAAGGTAGTTTAAATATATTACAAAAAATTTATTGTACACTGGGCCAACCCCACCACCATTCCGTTGCGCATTAGGAAACTTGTTCCTAACAAATCTATCTTAGAACATATGCGATTGGGGAACGACGACCGAGTCTCGTGCGCCTCGAGTTTACTTAAGAAAGATGCCTGCATCTGGTGGGATATAGTGAAGCAAACCTGAGATGTAAACATTATGACATGGGACGAGTTTGTCCAGATGTTCAACAAAAAGTGTTATAGTCCTACGATTCTAGCCACAAGAGTGGACGAATTCATCGCACTTACTCAAGGGAATTCGAATGTGATGGAGTACGCCAGAAAATTTGACCGACTGGCCAAGTTCGCAGCAGACACAGTACCCACCGAGACACTAAGAATTCAAGGATTCGTAAAAGGATTGAAGCCAATGATAGCCCGAGATGTGAGGCTAGTTCGGGGAGTAACCATGTACGTAGAAACATTGGAAATAGCCTTGGAAGTCGAACAGTCAGAAGATAGAATCTGGAAAGAAGGTGTGGCCAGGAGTACCGCTAGAAAGAACAATAATGAACAGAATAATCACAAGCGGAAACATGATGGTGGTCACAACCAAAAGGCGGAAAAGAAAGGAAAGACTACGTCGGAAGGCAGTGGAAATAAGAAGCCTTACATGGAATATCCCCAATGCCAAATCTGTAAGAGAAAGCATTCAGGAGAATGCTGATATAAGACCAAGGGATGCTTCAATTGTGGAGAAGAGGGTCATCTCGAGAAGGAATGCCCAAAATTGGGAAACCAAAAGAAGGATGAGAAACTAGTACCAGCCAAAGTTTTCGCTCTTACAAGAGGTGAGGCAAAAACTAGATATACAGTAGTATCAGGTTAGATCACTGTCTCTGGCAAACCATGCAATGTTTTATTTGATTCAGGAGCTACGTATTCTTTTGTCTCTATGAATATGATTGATAGCTTAGATAAACCATGCGAGCTTTTTTTAGATAAGTTTGTCACAGAATTACCCTCGGGAGAAAGAATGTTATCTAGTAGAGGGGTGCGTAGCGTTGTAGTTAGAATCGAAGGAAAAGAGTTACCAGTAGATTTGATCGAGTTAGACCTTATGATGTAATATTAGGCATGGACTGGTTAGCAAAATATGGAGCAACAATAGACTGTAAGGGCAAGATAGTCAACTTTCAAACAGAAAGTGGAGAAAAGTTCACCTACAAAGGAGAAGTTTCTCGAACTCGCATACTAATAGTCTCAACTCTCAAATCTCAATGGTTAATCAGTAGTAGTTGTCAGGCATATCTATCCAGCATGGTGGAAAATCCGCGAGAGATGCAGCTCAAACCAAAGGATGTACATATAGTATGCAAATTTCCCGAGGTGTTTCCAGAAGATCTGCCGGGATTACCTCCGAGTAGAGAAATCGAGTTCGAAATAGAGTTAGCACCAGAGACGGCACCAATCTCAAAAGCTCCCTATAGAATGGCGCCTGCCAAATTAAAGGAGTTAAAGATGCAACTGTAGAAGCTATTAGACAAGGATTTCATCCGACCGAGCTATTCGCCTTGGGGTACACGAGTGCTTTTTTTGTCAAGAAGAAGAACAGGAGCATGAGTATGTGCATCGAATATTGAGAACTACATAAAGTAATGATCAAGAGCAAATATCCTTTTCCCCGAAAAGACAATCTTTTTTATCAACTACAAGGATCTACGATGTTCTCAAAGATAGATTTGTGGTCAGGGTATCACCAGCTAAGAGTACGAGAAGAAGATATCCCAAAGATGACTTTTCGGACAAGATATGGCATTATGAGTTTTTAATAATATCTTTTGGTTTAGTGAACACACAAGCCGCATTCATGGATCTTATGAATCGATTATTTAACGATTACTTGGATAAGTTTGTGGTAGTATTCATTGACAATATACTAATCTACTCAAAGACGAAAGCCGAGCATGAAGAACGCTTGAGACTGACCTTAGAATGACTCAAAAAATCATCAACTATATGCTAAGTTTAAGAAATGCGAATTCTAGCTAGAGTTTCTAGGACACATTGTGTCTAAAAATGGCGTAGAGGTAGTTTCAGCCAAGATAGAAGCAGTGAAAGACTGGCCCAAACATAAGAGCGTCACTGAGGTGAGGAGTTTTCTTGGCTTGGCGGGATACTATAGACGATTTGTTGAAGAGTTCTCCAAAATAGCTACACCCTTAATAAATTTAACAAGGAAGCAATAGAAGTTCACATGGACGAAGAAGTGTGAAGAAAGCTTTCAAACATTAAAGGAAAAGCTCATATTAGCCCCAGTTCTATGCGTCCCAAATGATAAGGGCAAGTTTTTAGTATATTGCGACGCGTCAAAACAAGGTCTTGGATGCGTTTTGATGCAAGACGGGAAAGTGGTCACATATGCCTCGAGACAGCTAAAGGAGTACGAGCAGCGGTACCCAGCCCATGACTTGGAATTAGCGGCAATGGTTTTCGCTCTAAAGATTTGGATGCATTATCTGTACAGAGAAAAGTGTGAAATCTATACAGACCATAAGAGTTTAAAGTACTTCTTCATGCAAAATGAGCTCAATATGAGGCAACAGAGGTGGTTGGGGCTAGTAAAGGACTATGATTGTGAGATTTTGTATCATTCGGGAAAGGCTAATGTCGTGGTAGACGTGCTTAGTAGATGGAGTTACAGAAGAATATCAACACTTAAGGGGATAGCACAACACATAGAAAATGATATTAAGAAGTCCAGAATTGAGTTAATAACTAGACAACTAGCTGACCTCACGATTAAGTCAACATTGATGAAGGAAATTAAGGAGAAACAACAAGAGGATGTATTTATTCTTAAGAAGAGGAGAGCACTACAAAGCTCGAAAAATGTTGACTTTTCAATGACAAAGGAACGCATACTAGATATAGAAACCAAATGTATGTGCCAGAAAAAAGGTGAATTAAGAGACAGTATTATGAAAGAATTGCACACCACTCTGTATTCACTTCACTCGGGGTCGACCAAGATGTACAACGATGTCAAGATAATGTATTGGTGGCCAGGAATGAAGAAGGACAAAGCAGAATTTGTAGCAAAATGCCTTACATGTCAACAAGTTAAGGTCAAACATCAGAGACCCGCTGGAACATTACGACTGTTAGAGATTCTCGAATCGAAATGGGAAGATATAGCGATGGAATTCGTGACAGGGTTACCAAGGACCACCAAACAGCATGACTCTATGTGGGTGATTATAGACAGACTTACAAAATCTACTCACTTCTTGCCAATAAGAACAGTTGACAATGCAGAGCAATACGCAGAGCTTTACATGGTAGAGACAATAAGACTAAAGGGGGTTCCAAAGACGATAGTCTCTGATAGAGGATCAGTTTTGTAAAGCCCTGGTTACTCCAAGACCGTTACTGTGAACTTTAAACCATGCTTAACTCGCTAAACGAGTCATTAGGTTATAAACGTGCTTCTAAGTGTTATTAATAGGCTAAGGTGAAAAATCTCGATTCAAAAGGAATGGATATATTTTATTTAAAACATAAAACTGTACATGGGCCCATAAAAACGTTTACAAGTTATATTACAATCCAAAATGGTCATTGCAGTGTAAAAATAACAACCTACCGACCTAAGCGGCAAAAATAGGGTTAACCCCTAGTTCCTCTAAGAAACACCTTGGTCGGGGTGGTCAAGCGGCCGCATATGTACACATCGCCACCTAAGCTCTCCACTCAAGGCTAGCTGAGCTTTTCTTTCCCTTTACCTGCACCACATAGCACCCGTGAGCCAAGGCTCAGCAAGAAAACTTATTACTGCATGTATACAATATCAATAAATGATTATAATAATCATTCTGGGGCTTACAGCCCAATCAGATAAGTGAATATCAATAATGATTCTGGTAATCATGCGGGGCTTGTAGCCCTAATCAGATAAGTGACTATTGAGTCACACGCTGTGCAGGTGACTAATAAGTCAACCTCTAAGGATCTGTTCCCTGTATAGATGACTTGTAAGTCCATCTCTAGGGTTTTGCTCCTTAAATAAATGGCTAATAAGTCCATCTCTGGGCATCCGCTCCCAAGCCATGTGATGTATCAATCACCTTAGCGTTTTGGCTCTGGCTCTAAGTAACTAGGCTTTAGACAAGACAAGCGCTTTTGTGTTCATTGAACTTAAGGTCGGTCAAGCATTTCATGCTTATGTCGATAATGCTTATGTCAATTAGATCTAATCTTTTCGGCTTGCGTTACACACACTAATACCGTTCTTGACTCATAAATCAATTCCATATGACCAGTGCTCAGTACCACTGCCAAACTTGACTAATAAGTTATAGCTTCACAGTCAATACTGACACCATTGCCGGTTCTGATTAATAAGTCAGTACCACTCACAAGTAAGCAAGACTGCTAAGCATTTAATATGCAATCAATGTCCACATATAGAGCACTCAACATGCCTCATCAATAACCATGCATGTCATATACTAGGTGCAATTTTCTTACCTCAAACTTGAGCGTAAAATAGGTTAAGAACGACTCTTGAGAATGATCCCGTCCTTAGGCGCTTAGCGGTCACCTAGTCACAAACATAAATGGTATCTCAATAAGTTTGAATTCCAAAACCTAATCCTGGGACCAATCTCGTGCTCTCGGGACCTCCAATTCCACCAAACTAGGTGGTGGAATCGCCCCCGAGCCCTCGGGCCAAAACCCTAAAAAGTACCCAAAAGCATGCCCCGGAAAAATAGGGCAGCGCTATGGCGCTACAGGCAGAGCTGCCAACCCGTGACCAGCATTGTAGTACCAGAACCAGAGTCCCCAAACTCTGAGTTTTTCTCTTTGTGTTCTCTGAGTTTCAAACCTCAAAAAATGGCCCCAAACCTCAACCAAACCCACAAATGAACCCAAAAACCAGTACTACATGTCTTAGACATCAAAACCCAATCAAACTTTCCCAAAAACCTCATCAAATAACCACTTCTATAATCAAAAGTTCTAGCTCAAAACTAACTTCAAAACAGAGCAAAAACCAGAAAATTCATGGCTGAATTCTTACCTAAATCAGAGGTTTGCATTCCCTTCAATGGTTGAACATAAGCCTAGAACCTCAAGCTTTGATCTCCTAGCTTGAACCCTCAAATTAAGCTTCAAACATTCAAAGGAAAGGAAAGAGGGAGAGATGATCGTGGGAGAGGAAGGAAGACTGTTTTTTGCTTTCTAATTCTTCTATAGCCATCCTAATTTGAATATATCCCTTGGTCAAAAGACCAAAATGCCCCCCGTGCCTAATTATTTCCTTAACAGCCACCAAGGGCAAAATCATCCTTTCTTGTCTATTCCGTTAACTATAATTAATGTCCTCCAATTCCCATTATTCCCAATATTCTAAAATAGTAATTAAATCATATCTCATTACCCTTTAATTCCCGATAATGTACTTAGCATCAAATTACCTCAAGACTCACCCCAAGCCCGATAAAAAACGCCGTTATGACTAAACCACTAACTTACATTCTAAGATCGTCTCATGCCGAATAACTCGAACATATCCACATAATAATGTGGCCTCATCCATAATTCACCAACATGCATGAAAATATACAAATATGCCCTCAACAAGCCAAATTACCAAAATACCTTTATAATAAAAAGTAGACCCACATGCATGCATTTATCATCATATAATAATATAATTCACATAATCAAGCATATAATCATTTAATTGCATAATAAATCAATTATGTCCCTCCCGACCCCCTAATCCAGGCTCTAAGCCACATTAGGGAATTTTGGGACATGACAGGTTTTACCTTAAAGTTCTGGGAAAGTCTACAGCGTGCAATGGGCACTAAGATAAAGTTAAGTACGACATTTCACCCTCAAACCAATGGTCACTCAGGACGCACCATACAAATATTAGAGGATATGTAGAGGGCGTGTGCACTAGACTTCTCAAGATCATGGAGCAAGTATCTTCCATTAATAGAATTATCTTACAACAACAGTTATCAGGCGACAATAGGCATGGCACCTTATGAGATGCTACATGGATGGAAGTGTCGATCACCACTTCATTGGGACAAGGTTAGTGAAAGACAAGACTTAGGACCCGGCACCATAAGAGAAGCAACATAAGTGGTAGAAGTCGCTCAAAGTCGCCAGAAGAGCTATGTCGACGCTAAGAGGCGAGACGTTGAGTTTTCAGTAGGCGATCAAGTCTTTCTCAAAGCATCTCCGATGAAGGGGATTATGCATTTCAGACAGAAAGGAAAGTTAAGCCCAAGGTTTATAGGTCCTTTTGAGATATTGGACAAAGTAGGGCAAGCACAATATTGATTGGCTTTATCGCCATCATTAGTTAAAACGCATAATGTTTTCCATATATCTATGTTGAGAAGGTATGTATCAGATCCATCCCATGTGCTCAATTACGAGGCTCTAGAGTTGAAACATGATTTCAATTATGAAGAACGGCTAGTACGCATTCTAGAGCGGGGAACTAAAAAGTTAAGGTCTAAAATTATCGCAATAGTTAAAATCCTGTGGAGCCATAGCACTGAAAGAGAGGCAACATGGGAATTGGAGAAAGATATGAGGGAACAGTATCCCGAGGTTTTTAGTAAGTAAATTTTGAGGATGAAATTTCTTTAAGGGGGGAAGATTGTAATAACCAAGGTTATTATTTTCTCCTTAAATATGACCATAGGTTAGTTTTTATTATAGTTTATTTTGAGTGTTGGAAATTAAAAAGATTGCTTTAAGTTTAAATTATTTATTTTAAGGTACGATCTTGGAAGTAATTATAATTTAGATAATTATAATTATTGTAGCTAGTAATTTATGGGATTTTAGTATATGATTAAATTAGTGTATAGTTTTATGTTTTTAATTAAATTAGAATATAGTTTTATTAAAGAATAATGGACACATGTTATTTGGTGGTATAAGAAGTATACATGTGGCATTAAATTAAGTCCCAATTATATAAAATTAACTAGTATGGCCGAAATTCCCTATATAATTAATAGGTGGACTTTTCATGAATTAATTAAGTAATAGAGTTAAATTGAAGAACCAAATGGAGACTTGCCTAGTCTTTGGCGTGTAGCATAAAAATAGGATAGTTTTTTACTCATTTTGAATTTTTACAAGATAGGTGGCACATTAGACTTAAATTAAGTGACTATGTGTCAACAAAAGCTAGTTAAATGGAGAGTAGAAAACTAAGTTGTGAGAGTCAACAACTCTATAGAGGAAATAGGTGATAGTTGAAGCTTGTTGGAGCATTTTGAACTTGAAAATACATAGGTGGAGGTGTGGGAGACATTGTAGTGAGATTAGTAAGGACTTTGACTACGTGTTGTTGAGTTTAAGTGTGTGTGGCTTCTCCGAAGAGCTGAGATATGAAATACATTATGCACAGCCGACAATGTCAGTGGTAAGGCCAACCTATAGGCCACCTAACAAATCCTCTCCAGGATCTCAAATGGACCTACAAATCTAAGGCTCAGCTTGCCCTTCTTCCCAAAACTTCTCACCCATTTCCATGGCGAGACTCTAAATAAGACATAGTCTCCCACCTGAAACTCCACATTTCTACGTTTGGGATCTGCATAACTTTTCTGTCTACTTTGAGAAGTAAGCATCCAAGCTTTAATCTTCTCAATGGCCTCACTGGTCCTCTAAACTACCTTAGGAACCAAGTATCTCCTTTCTCCTATCTCATCCCAATGAATGGGATATCTGGATTTCCTACCATACAGCATCTCATAAGGTGCCACCCCAATAGTAGATTGATAAGTGTTGTTATAGGAAAACTCTATCAAAAGTAGATACTTACTCAAGGATCCACCAAAGTCCAGCACACATGCTCGCAATATGTCTTCTAATATCTGGATTGTCCTCTCAGATTGTCCATCTGTCTGAGGATGATAAGCAGTACTAAACTTCAACTGTGTTCCCGTGGCCTTCTGTAAACTTCCCCAGAACATGGAAGTGAAAGTGGGGTCCTGATCTGACACAATTGACCCCGGTGCTCCATGGAGGCGTACGATCTCTCTCACATAGAGATATGCATACTGATCAACTGTATATGTAGTCCTCACTGGTAAGAAATGAGCTGACTTGGTGTAGTGATCCACAATAACCCATACTGAATCATGTTGACCAACAGTCCTGGGTAGCCCCACCACGAAATCCATCATGATGTCTTCCTATTTCCACTCTGGGATGTCAAGAGGCTGCAATAACCCTGCTGGCCTCTAATGCTCAGCCTTGACCTGTTGACATGTCAAGCATTTAGCCACATACTCCACTACATCCCTCTTCATCCCAGGCCACCAATACAGTGATCTCACATCCTGATACATCTTCGTGGTGCCTGGATGCAAAGAATAAGGAGTAGTATAAGATTCATCCAAAATCTCCCACCTCATAGCAATGTCTAACGAAACACATATCCGTCCCTTGTATCTCAACAAACCCATCTCAGACATTGTGTAATCTCTGGACACTCCAACTAAAACATCCTCTCTAATCTTGATCAGCTGTGGATCACTCAACTGACCCTCCTTGATTCCTTCCAACAGTGCAAACTATAACGTAATATTGGCCAACTGACCCACCAGCAACTCTATACCAGCTTTGGTCATATCTTCTACTAACTCTCTGGCTATTAGCCTCACATTATAAATCTGTCCTGGACCCTTCCAACTTAAAGCATTAGCTACCACGTTGGTCTTTCCTGGATGATACAAGATCTCACAATCTTTTACTAACTCCAGCCAACGCCTTTGTCTCATGTTCAGGTCTTTTTGCGTGAAGAAGTACTTTAGGCTCTTGTGATCAATGTAGATCTCACACTTCTCCCCATAAAGGTAATGCCTCCATACCTTTAATGCAAAGACCACAGCCGCCAACTCTAAATCATGAGTGGGATACCTCTGTTCATACTCCTTCAGCTGACGTGAGGCATAAGCAATCACCTTCCTTAACTGCATCAGAGCACAACCCAAACCCTGATGTGAGGCATCACAGTATATCACAAACTTCTCCTGATCTATTGGAAGGCTCAGAACTGGAGCTGTAATCAACTTCTGTTTCAGTTCCTGGAAGCTATTCTCACACCTGTCTGACCACACAAACCTTTGATTCTTGCGTGCCAGCTCAGTCAATGAAGTGGCAATCTTTGAGAACCCTTCCACAAAGCATCTGTAATAACCTGCCAATCCAAGGAAACTCCTACCTTCATAAGCATTCTTTGGCCTTGGCCAATCTCTGACCGCCTTAATCTTGGCTGGATCTACTTTAATCCCCTCCTTACTGACAATGTGCCCAAGAAAAGTTACCTGAGATAACCAGAACTCACACTTCTTGAACTTTGCAAACATTCTGTGTTCACTCAGTCTCTATAGAACCAACCTCAGATGTTGCTCATGCTCTGACTCTAACTGAGAATAAACTAGAATATCATCGATGAAGACGATCACAAACTGGTCCAAATAATCCTTGAACACTCTGTTCATCAAATCCATAAAAGCAACTAGGGCATTAGTCAATCCAAAAGACATGACTAAGAACTCATAATGCCCATATCTAGTGCAAAAAGCAGTCTTTGGTATGTCTCCCTCCTTGACCTTCAACTGATGATAACCAGAACGAAGGTCTATCTTTGAGAATACCCTTTTACCTTGCAACTGATCAAACAGATCATCTATCCTTGGCATAGGATACTTGTTCTTAATTGTTAACTTATTTGCTTCTCTGTAATCAATGCACATCCTCAGAGAACCATCTTTCTTCTTCACAAACAAAACTATTGCCCCCAAGGTGAGAAACTAGGTCTGATAAAACCTAAGTCTAACAACTCCTGCAGTTGTACTTTCAATTCTTCTAACTCTGCTAGAGCCATCCTATAAGGTTCTCTAGACACTGGCTCCGTCCCTGGTGCAAGTTCTATCACAAATTCAATCTCTCTCTGTGGTGGAAACCCTGGTAAATCTTTTAGAAACACATCTTGAAACTCACACACTAATCTAGTCCCACTGGCATGGCCTGAGTGGTATCCACCATATTGGGTAAGAATCCTATGCAACCTCCTTGCAATAGATCTCTAGCCCTCAAAACAGAAATCATAAGTATACGGGGTCCATGCACAGTACCAACAAACACAAAAGGATCCTCACCTTCAGGCTCAAAGGTTACCATCTTCCTTTTGCAATCTATGGTTGCCCCATACTTTACTAACCATTCCATACCCAGAATCATGTCAACTTTCAGTCATAACAAAATCTATCAAATTCATTGACAACTCTCTGCCCTCCACTGTCACTGGCAAAGATCTGACCCATCTTCTGGATACTACTAACTCCCCAGTGGATAACAAGGTCCCGAACCCCACAGCATAATAATCACATGGTCTACATAGTCTATCAATAATTCTACTAGAAACAAAAGAATGCGTAGCACCATAATCAATCAAAACAGTATAAGGGGTTCCAGCACTAAAAAGATGACCTTTAACTACTAAGGTTGAAGCCTCAGCTTCTGCTTGAGACAATGCGAACACTCGAGCTAGGGCCGAGCTGTCCGCCTTTCTGGGTTCTTCCTTTCTTACTTTTGGGCAATCTTTCTTGAAATGTCCCACTACCCCACATAAGAAGCAAGCCTTTGCCCTACACTCCCCCAAATGGCGTCTCTTGCACCTAGGGCACTCTAGATAAGTCCTCCAGGCCCCTCTACCACCCTGGCAGGCCATTGTAATACCACGTGGTCGCCTATCAGGACCTGGAGCTGGGAAGGTATCAGGAACCTTCCTCTTCTGATCACTGGGGCCTCCTCCCCTACCTGAACCCACAAATGGAGGACCTATCCTCCTCAACTCTCTTCTGGCAGCATTGTTCCGCCAAATCTTGTTCTCTGTGCTCTCAGATGTGAGCGCCTTCTCCACCACCATTACATAAGTACTAATTCCAGCCATAGCAGTGATACAAACATCCTGGGCTAATCTAGGTTGTAGCCCCTGGAGAAACCTATCCTTTCTAGTCCCATTAGTGGGCACTAATTCCATGGCAAACTTTGCCAATATATCAAACTTTAGAGCATACTCAGTCACTGATAGACTCCCCTGAAGTAATCTGATAAACTCTTCAGCCTTTGCAGCCCTGATGGCATCATTGTAATACTTTTCGTTGAACAGAGTATGAAACTCTTCCCAACTCAAGGCATTGATGTTTTTGGTCTGGGATATCACTTCCCACTGAATTACTCCTGAAACATGTATGTGTCACAAGCCACCCTCTCATTACCAGACACCCTCATAAAGTCAAGGATGGTGGTAATCATGCTCATCCACTGCTCTGCCTTAGCTGGATCTGCACTACCTTCAAAAACTAGAGGTTGCTGTTTCCTGAACCTTTCATAAAGAGGTTCCCATTTACTTCCAGCCTCTAGTAGCTGCTCAACTGTTGGCACCGTTACAGGTGGTGCCTCTGATAAATTATTCCCTACAGGAACCTGTTGTTGTCGCAGGAGGCGGATTTCTTCTTTCTGCCTCAATACTCTGGTCTATAAATTAGCAAACAGCTGCTGCCAGTTATCAAGAGCTGACTGTGGAATCTAACTCTGGTCATTCTCTTGACCCTGTCTATCATTATGGCCCTGATCTTCTTGGCCAAATGATGAATCCGTCTGTCTTGGAATCATAACAATAGCTTATACTGTGCTAAAACAATCAATGCAGCCAGTTAGGTAGTGATAACTAAACCTCTTGCGGCCTCATGGTCCAAGATCAAATAGATAATCATCCATGTTCCACAATTACATAGATAGTCATATGAATTCATGATCATAGCATTTAGAATTTAACACTTATCAATTAATAGTTCAACGATTAACAATACTAATAAGCATATTCTAGCAATATCAGTACTAATAAGCACGTTCTTGCTTATGATGTAGTAGTCAAGGCCCAGCCTTATTAATATATCACATGTAGATAGGTAAAACATTTATATTCTATTTAAACTATTAAACATATAACCACATAAATAGTTACCAAACCATGATTCGACCTTGACTTTAGTGGCGAGTGTACATGCCCAGCCAGTCTATAGGAACCCTAAACCTTGGCGCGCTCTGATACTAAGTTGTAATGCCATGGTTACTCCAAGACCATTACTGTGAACTTTAAACTGTGCTTAACTCGGTGAACGAGTCATTAGGTTATAAACATGCTTCTAAGTGTTATTAATAGGCTAAGGTGAAAAATCTCGATTCAAAAGGAATGGATATATTTTATTTAAAACATAAAATTGTACATGGGCCCATAAAAACGTTTACAAGTTATTTAAAATCCAAATTGGTCATTACAGTGTAAAACTTACAACCCGCTGACCTAAGCGGCAAAAATAGGATTAACCCCTAGTGCCGTTGAGAAACACCTTGGTCGTGGTGGTCAAGCGGCTGCATATGTACACATCACCACCTAAGCTCTCCACTCAAGGCTGGGTGAGCTTTTCTTTCCCTTTACCTGCACCACATAGGCAAGAAACTTATTACTGCATGTAACAATATCAATAAATGATTATAATAATCATTCTGGGGCTTACAGTCGAATCAGATAAGTGAATATCAATAATGATTCTGGTAATCATGCTGGGCTTGTAGCGCTAATCAGATAAGTGACTATTGAGTCACACGTTGCGTAGGTGACTAATAAGTCAACCTCTAAGAATTTGTTCCCTATATAGATGCCTTGTAAGTCCATCTCTAGGGTTTTTCTCCTTAAATAGATGGCTAATAAGTCCATCTCTAGGGATCCACTCACAAGCCATGTGACGTATCAGTCACTTTCGCATTTTGGCTCTGGCTCTAAGTAATTAGCCTTAAGACTAGACAAGCGCTTTTGTTTTCATCGAACTTAAGGTCGGTCAAGCATTTCATGCTTATGTTGATAATTCTTATGTTGATTAGATCTAATCTTTTTGGCTTGCGTTAAACATGCTAATACCATTCTTGACTCATAAGTCAACTCCATACGACAAGTGCTCAGTACCACTGCCGAACTTGACTAATAAGTCACAGCTTCACAGTCAATACTGACACCATTGTCGGTTCTGACTAATAAGTCAATAGCACTCACAAGTAAGCAACACTGCTAAGCATTTAATATGAAATCAATGTCCACATATAGAGCATTCAACATGCCTCATCAATAACCATGCATGTCATATACTGGGTGCAGTTTTCTTACCTCAAACTTGAGCGTGAAATAGGTTAAGAACGACTCTTGAGAACGATCCTGTCCTTAGGCGCTTAGCTTTCACCTAGTCACAAACATAAATGGTGTCTCAATAAGTTTGAATTCCAAAACCTAATCCCAGGAGCAATCCCGCGCTCTCAGGACCTCCAATTCCACCAAACAGGGTGGTGGAATCGTCCCCAAGCCCTCGGCCCAAAAATAGGACAGCTCTATAGCGATGCTTTCCACGCGCTATGGCACTACAGGCAGAGCTGCCAACCCCTGACCAGCGCTGTAGCACCTTATACTGGGCGTTGTAGCACCAGAACTAGAGTTCCCAAACTCTAAGTTTTTCTCTTCGTGTTGTCCGAGTTTCAAACCTCAAAAACTGACCCCAAACCTCAACCAAATCCACAAGTGAACCCAAAAACTAGTTCTACATGTCTTAGACATCAAAACCCAATCAAACTTTCCCAAAATCCTCATCAAATAACCACTTCTATAATCAAAAGTTCTTGCTCGAAACTAACTTCAAAACAGAGCAAAAACCAGAAAATTCATGGCTGAATTCTTACCTAAATCATAGGTTTGCATTCCCTTCAATGGCTGAACAAAAGCCTAGAACCTCAAGCTTTGATCTCCTAGCTTGAACCCTCAAATTAAGCTTCAAAAATTCAAAGGAAAGGAAAGAGGGAGAGATGATTGTGGGAGAGGAAGGAATGCTCTATTTTTGGCTTTCTAATACTTCTACAGCCATCCTAATTTGAATATATCCCTTGGTCAAAAGACCAAAATGCCCCCCATGCCTAATTATTTCCTTAACAGCCACCAAGGGCAAAATTTTCCTTTCCCGTCTATCCCGTTAATTATAATTAACGTCCTCCAATTCCCAATATTCTCAAATAACAATTAAATCATATCCCATTACCCTTTAATTCTCGGTAATGTACTAAGCATCAAATTACCCCAAGACTCACCCCGAGCCCGATAAATAACCCCGTTATGACTAAACCGCTAACTTACATTCTAAGATCGTCTCATGCTTAATAGCTTGATCATATCCACATAATAATGTGGCCTCATCCATAATTAACCAACATGCATGAAAATATACAAATATGCCCTCAGCGGGCCAAATTACCAAAATACCCTTATAATAAAAAGTAGACCCACATGCATGCATTTATCATCATATAATAATATAATTCACATAATCATGCATATAATAATTTAATTGCATAATAAATCAATTATGGCCCTCCTGGCCCCCTAATCCAGGCTCTAAGCCACATTAGGGAATTTTGGGACATTACAGGTTTTACCTCAGTTCTAGGAAAGTCTACAGCGTGCAATGGGCACTAAGATAAAGTTAAGTACGACATTTCACCCTCAAACCGATGGTCACTCAGAATGCACCATACAAATATTAGAGGATATGTTAAGGGCATGTGCACTAGACTTCTGAGGATCATGGAGCAAGTATCTTCCATTAATAGAGCTATCTTACAACAACGATGATAGGCATGGAACCTTATGAGATGCTATATGGACAGAAGTGTCGATCACCCCTTCATTGGGACAGGGTTGGTGAAAGACAATACTTAGGATCCAAGGCCATAAGAGAAGCAACATAAGTGGTACAAAAGATAAGCCAACAAATAATTGTCGCTCAATGTCGCCAGAAGAGCTATGTCGATGCTAAGAGGCGAGATGTTGAGTTTTCAATAGGCGATCAAGTCTTTCTCAAAGTATCTCCGATGAAGGGGATTATGCATTTCAGAAAAAAAAAAAAAAAAAAAAAAAGAAGGAAATTTAAGCCCAAGGTTTATAGGTCCTTTTGAGATATTGGACAAAGTAGGGCAAGTAGCATATCGATTGGCTTTACCGCCATCATTAGCTGAAACGCATAATGTTTTCCATATATCTATGTTGAGAAGGTATGTATCAGATCCATCCCATGTGCTCAATTACGAGACTCTAGAGTTGAAACATGATTTCATCTATGAAGAACGGCCAGTACGCGTTCTAGAGCGGGGAACTAATAAGTTAAGGTCCAAAATTATCCCAATAGTTAAAATCCTATGGAGCCATAGCACTGAAAGATAGGCAACATGGGAATTGGAGAAAAATGTGAGGGAATAGTATCCCGAGGTTTTTAGTAAGTAAATTTTGAGGATGAAATGTATTTAAGGGGGGGAGATTGTAATAACCAAGGCTATTATTTTCTCCTTAAATATGACCATAGGTTAGTATTTATTATAGTTTATAGTTTATTTTGAGTGGTGGAAATTAAAAAGATTGATTTAAGTTTAAATTATTTATTTTAAGGTATGATCTTGGAAGTAATTATCATTATTGTAGCTAGTAATTTATGGGATTTTAGTATATGATTAAATTAGTATATAGTTTTATGTTTTTAATTAAATTAGAATAAAATTTTATTAAAGAATAATGGACACATGTTATTTGGTGGTATAAGAAGTATACATGTGGCATTAAATTAAGTTCCAATTATTTAAAATTAACTAGTATGGCCAAAATTCCCTATATAATTAATAGGTGGATTTTTCATGAATTAATTAAGTAATAGAGTTAAATTGAAGAACCAAATGGAGAGTCACCTAGTCTTGGGCGTGTAGCATAAAAATAGGATAGTTTTTACTCATTTTGAATTTTTACAAGATAGGTATCACATTAGGCTTAAATTGAGTGACTATGTGTCAACAAAAGCTAGTTAAATGGAGAGTAAAAAACTAAGTTGTGAGAGTCAACAACACTATAGAGGAAATAGGTAATAGTTGAAGCTTGTTGGAGCATTTTGAACTTGAAAATACATAGGTGAAGATGTGGGAGACATTGTAGTGAGATTAGTAAGGACTTTGACTACATGTTGTTAAGTTTAAGTGTGTGTGGCATCAAATGAGGATTTGTAGCACTTTGAACGAGTAAAAATGGAGGCTGGCCGAAACTATATAGTGGAGGGAAGGTTTGAAATTTAAAAACAAGTTGAATGGTGGAGGAGAAAATCAAGGAAAGGAGTTGGGTTTGAAGCCTATAAATAGAGCATTTCACCACTTCATTTTTCACACTCAAAACAAAGCTTTCAAGCCTTTCATTTTTGAAATCCATATCTCCCAAAAGTTCTCATATTTTTGCCCCATAAACAGACCATAACCGAACCACTATAGTCTTTATAGTGCTTGGGAATTCATTTCTTCTTCTATTTGTCTATCAAGTCTCAAACATTATTTCCCTTATAAACCTTATAGCCAAAACTGTAAACCATATCAAGACAATATATAGCCAAAATCTACTCAAGTATTAAAGCTCTTAGTGTCGTTGTTGGAGACAGGCATTAGAATGAAGGCTCAGAATTTCATCTTTTGGTTCTAGGGTGAAGGTATGACTTTATGAGTTTTAGAGTTATTGGAAGTTTAGTTCATTATAAGTCTCTAATCTTAAATATTTTTTTTATGTCATATATAAAGGTTTTGGGCGATTCCTATAGCAAAATCAATCTCTTTTTCCACCCTCAAGGTAAGAAAAATTAGGTAGTGTAGTTTATGACCTAGCTTGTGATATGTATGACCCTAACATTTCAGGTACAAAAAGAAGATAAGTGTGGCTGGACCTAAGGTGTTCAAAAATGTATGACGGACCTAAGTTGATGTCAGGTAGGCTCAGTTGCCAAAATTGTATGACAGACTTATGTCTAGGGCTTAATTTCCACCCTTGTATAAGCAATTTTCTTTTTCTTATACATATCTTGTTATTATGACCTATTACTATGACCTATGATTATGTTCTCTTATGACCTATGGTTAAGATCTATATTATGTTTATGTTTTAGGGTATAATGAACTTTTGTATGATTTATGATATGTCTGTTATGATTACTTGTTATATGAATTTTGTTTGTATTTTCCTTATTGGGCTTAGAAGCTCACTCCTTATTATGTTGTTGTTTATACAATAAAGGATAGAAAGGTTGGTGGCGAGTGGGACCTAAGAGCTTAGCGATGTATTCGTGGGGACCATATAGCCGAGGAATGATCTAGCATGCCTATTTATTAAAGCATTTTCTTTGTAAGTTTTTTTTTATATATCTTAATGTTGCTCATTTTATATTGTTACAAACCTTATTTTATTTTTGTAAAGACACGGGATCCCTTTGCTTATTATGACTTTCTTAAATAAAGGAGCAATATTTATGTTTATGATCCAACGTTGTGTTCTCAATAATATTATGACAAATTAGGGTGTTACACTATGGAATCCATTATTGTAAATCATGTTCACAGCCATTCATGATATTGAATCTCCAAAACAAAAGTCATTAGCCTCATTGTACTAAGAAACTTTAACGAGTGAATCAAAAGATCCAATAAACACAAACAGAAGTTCATGAATACTCATGATTTAGACTAATCTATAAATGATCATCTATTATGATAAGAATTAAATCTTTATGTCAAATGGTAAGTTTGTAAAGATAATTAATTATCATCGGTCATGTCATATATAATCTCTATTATCCACAACACATTTACTAAGATGTCTATCCACATCAGTAATCCAAATTTAGATAACTTGCATCTCATATGCTTAGTAAACCGCACTAGTAACCATTCATTAAAGATTCCTTACTTGAATATGTTACTGACTTTTTTATTCATCATATATAATCTTAATTCTCTCGTACTAATACAAGATCATATTCTCATGAATGAATAAGGAATTTTCTTGATATTAATAGATAATTAATTCAAACAATAATTATAACATTCAAATATAATAAAATTGTACTTTTATTTAAATCAATAAAATATATTTACATGCTTTTAGGGCATTAATCGTAACACGTGTCAGCGACTAGCTTCTATAGAGAAGCGTGTATCAGTGACCTGTTCTTGGGATTTGGCTGAGTGTCAGCTGGATCTTCGGGTTCTTTCTATTCACTTATTTTTACATGGATGCTGGTAGTTTCTCTCGAGGTCTTTTAGTAACACGAAATGTTCTACTAAGAAGGGGTCATTCTTGTGGGGCAAGGTTTTCCCTTGACATCCTATTTCATGTCCGAATGTTATATCCTTCTCGTTTAGGGTGCATGTAAGGATTCTCTTGACCTTTCTTTGACCTTTGTTGGTTCTCATGAAATGGATGAGAGGACAAGTTGGCGACTTATGTCCTTCTCATGGATTAGTCTGTAGAAACAGAATAATAAAGTTTAGATGCATGCTTCCTATTTTTCACGTAAACAACACAAAAATAGAAAACAAAGGATCATGCTTGAATTGAATTTATACGTAAATAAAAAATATTATAAAATTTACTTACATGATATGCAACGGAATTAAAACTACTCCTCCATTTTGATTCTCTAACATTTTGTCCTTTCTGAATGCTAGGTATTGGAAGAATCAAAATCGCTAGAACGAAACCATAAACTTCCATGTCTATCTCTGATCAAACCTAACTAAGTGTGAGCTTGCTCTCAACAGTTGAGATAGAAATTATAGAAAAAAAGAGATAGATATTTTGACTATGAATAGGGCTTAGAGTGTCTTGAAATTTTCAGAGTGTAAACTTATCAAAAACTGTCATTTGAAACCATCTCATTATCTCTCTATTTATAAACTTTCTAGGTCACATTTCTTATTTTTAAAATAATCAAATAAAATAAAATATTTATTGACTCAAATTTGAAATAATGAATGTGTTGACGCGGTTTTTCGCCAGCAGATAATTATACGAATAAACAGGATGGATTAGTGTGAATTGATAAACCGTAATATGAAAATAATAGCAATCTAGAATGTGGAAAAGATGGTCACTCCTTTTTTAGGGGGTTCGAAGGTTAAAAATCCCCCTAGTCCACCAGCCTATATTATTGATATCTCTTTCTTCTTTCTTACAAAGTTCTTGCTTTACAAGAAGGGGGCCAACCCCTTGCACTACCCAGGGCTTCGGTATTTATAGGAGATTGATATTTTGAGTAGGTAATGGGGTCATCCCATGATCTAATCATCCATCAGTGTCATTTACGTGACACTGGTGATTAATTCCTAAACCTTACAGTGAAGTGTGGTCTAATCAATAGGTAAGGATGGGTAATGGGCCGCATGGCCCAAGTCAGGCGAGGGATGTCCGAATACGCACGTTTATACTGTGTATCCAAAAATTCAGGAATAGAATAGACACGTGATGTCTGATATATGCACGTTTATATTGCATGGTTCACTTTACAAGGATTCGGGGGTGTCAAACCTCTGATGTATCACGAGCTAAGTGTGGCGCTAGCTCGTGGTTTCTATTATGCCGACGCGATGGCTCCAAGGAGCAGCTAAATCATCCACCAGCTCGGGCTGGTTAGGTAGGGGACCATAACAAACAGCTCCGGGAGGATGGTTGACATGTGGCAGATCGATTTAGGCCCTTCTCTAGCTCGCCAAAGTGTGTGCGGATATTTAGGGCGCACATGTGCCCCCAAGCCCCTGCTCGTGATCTATGACGTCATCTGTGATCTTCACAGCGGGGGGCTTTTAAACTTCCCTTTCAACTCTTCATGTCCTACCCACTACACGGGTACCGGACACATGGAGCGCCATGGTTGGTGACTGTTCGATTCTGAGAATTGCATTAAATGGCCTAGCCACCTTTCTGCCGTCGTTTTGCCTCTTGAGTTATGACCCTCGTATTTCGCATTAATTTGATCAGATGGTCCTCGTTTCCTTATGCCTCTTACGTATATATAAGGTTGGCAATCTTCAGTACTAGTCACTCTTCATTTGAAATTTTTTCCTCATTTTCTCTCTTGAGTTTCAGAAGCTCATCTTCTTCCGGTCATAATCCCATAAATCCCCACGTTCTCGCCACAAGAGTCTCTTAGAAGTCCAGCTTTAAGGATTCCACTAGGACTCCTACTCCTACGCCTTCTGCAACTTCCATTTGGAAAATACACTGTGAGTTCCCTGTCTGTTGTGTGTTTTGATTTTTTTTTCGTTTCTCTGTTAGGCAAACCTATTTCTCAGTCGTAAATAATAGGTTGTTTTTGGCTGGCTTTTGGCGCATAGGTTTCGAATCTAGGCATATTGATTATATTTTAAAAACATGTAGGAATGCGATGTTCATGACTAGATAATTTCCGGGTAACTTTCTGGGTAATTTTGGGAAATGCCTATTCGGAATATGGAAGGTGAGAGGTTTTTAGGGTGAGAAACCAGGTAGCTTAGGGGTCATGCTTCCTAGGTGGTTTTACTCTCAAGACTTTCCCTCCAAGGCAAGCAATAACCTAACCCTCCTGACACAAAGATCCCCAAAGATCAGGGATCCGTTGGAAACGTGGGCGCGTGACCATGGCAACGCGTGGCTTCACACATCGCGGGCTGAGATTACTCTAGCCCGTGTATGAAAGTCACTTCTCCTTCGCACTGCTTATCTTTTCTTAGCTTTTAGGTCGCCCACTAAGTTTTCTTTTTCTAATTCTTGTTCACTAGGCGATCAGATGGGGCCCAAGAAGAATGCGCCCAAGAGAAACGCGGCCAGCTCGTCATCCTAGCAATCCAGCAGGGGAAAAGAGGTCGTGGTTGAATCCCCCATCCCCAGTTTGGTCCCACTGTGGAGAAGGAGGTCGAGGTGGGACCTGATGCCTTCTTTGAGGTGGAGAGGATAGCCTCGAAGATCACGACCCAAGGGAGGGTCAACAAGATATTGTTGTCCCATAACATCGAGGTTGGGACAGGCACCCTTATAGCCTGCCCTCCCCTCAAGGGTGAGAGGAGCTGCGCGCCTCTTGATGAGGAGTTCGTGGCCTGGAGCGACGAACACCTCAAGGTCGGGGCCTTCCTCCCCCTGGACCAGTACTTCGCCGACTTCCTTAATTATGTGAAGCTGGCCCCTTTTCAACAGCCTCGTAATTCCTACCGTCTGCTGGCGAGGCTGAGGTACCTCTTCTTGAGACACAAGTGGGAAGTCCCTACCCCAGCGGACATCCTTTATTTTTTCTGCCTCAAAGCCAACCCGGATCAATGGGGACGAGGCGACGGGTTCTATTACCTGACCCGCTTCCCGAACTCTCCTGCGGTCATCGAGCTGCCCAGCCACCCCAATGATTTCAAGGACCAGTTCTTCATGTCGACTGGGTTTTGCAACTGTGAGCACCATTACTTTAACCGTCCTCGTAAGATTTCCATCCTTAGCCCGCATTTTTTTTTATTCTTTTATGTGTATACTGACTGGAACGACGCCGTGCAGCCATCTTTGCGAGGACGGCCAAATCAGTGACCCTCGAGGGTCAATACGATACTTTGGCGGGGCTTCCGCCAATTGAGAAGGATTACCACCAGCTCATGTCTGATGAGATGATGCTAGCGTGTAAGTTGATTTCAATAGGCCAAACTTTGTCCTTGAGGAGGACGCGGGCCAACTATCCAGCAGCCTGTGTGATGGAGACCATTCTTGAGGTCGATGTCGCGACTAGTGGCGGCGACGAGCAGGAAGATGAGCCCGAGGTGCCCCTCGTGTAGAAGAGAAGAGCTCAGGAGGCCGCTCGGGACCCAGACTTGGACCGAGCTCAATTAGGGGCAACAGCCGGCCTCTCCGGCCAAGGTAACCCTTATCTCTTTCGGGACCTAGATAGGGCAGCCGTGGACCTTAGGTTAGCCAGGTTTAACCCAAACTAGCTCGTGTATCGCCACTGGAATGACCCAGACCGCAACATAACCTTGCTACAGTGTGTAGATCAATTAGTGCTGCGTAATGATGCGGGTCGTCCCAGAGGTACCGTAGTTGTAGACAACACGTTGTCTGTTAGGTCGGCCTTTTTTGAGGAGTATGGGACCAATCTTAGGTCGTGGCCCTCCCTCCTAGAGGGTATAGTTGCCCATCAACTTAGGCAATATGTGGAGGAATCTAGCCCCGAGGTAGAGCCTAAACTGGCACCTCCCATAATCCAAGAAGTGGTTGTTTTAGATTCTCCTTCCCCTGTAGCAGCTCCGAGGCCGGAGGTCATGAAAATAGACTCTTCCTCTAGCTCGGAGGGTAGGAATTTTTCTATTTCACGTATTATTGTTAATAATTTTCTTTTGAAGAGCATACATGCATCCTTAACATGTTTTTCATTCTTCTTTTCAAGCGAGGAGATGGCACAGATGGGGGAGCCGGACATCCGCTCGATGTTCCTAGGAGGGAAGTCACTCGAGGGTCCTCTCATTAAGAGGCTTCGGCCTTCTTCCAAGAAAACGCTGCCCCCGCTGCAACCGTCTCTCAATCCCCAGCTAAGGGGAAAATCTCGGGCCCAGGAGCCGCACCCGCTGCCGGGCCGACTGTGACCTTTCCTCGCCTTCCTCCCCCTCCTCCTCCAGCACCGGTTGGTCCCCAAGCTCCGGTGGCCCCTGCTGCCACAATTCGCATCCCCGTCAACCCCCAGGTTCTGGAGCTGATCCCAGACACTTTCCAGGGGACCGTCTACGAGACGGCGAACTACTCGGTGGAGTACTTCTACAAGGCCAAACCCACCGACCTGAGGGCAATTGAGGAGAGGAGCCCTGAGAACGTGATGGAATCTTCCCTTGGGATGAACCTCACAGTAAGCACTTTCCCTGACCACTTTTTATATCTTATTTCTCGGGAATGCGTCTAACTGTTCCTTTGCGTTAGTTTTATCGATACCTTGTGTCTTTTAGAAAAAACACTGATTAATCGATTTAACCAACTTCTAAGTTTTTAGGACCTTCTTCTCGGGGTATATGCCCCCCAAGTAAACAGAAAGAGATCTTTCTCGGTTACTTTGAACACACTCTTTTAAGCCTATACGCACACAAAAAAGCGATACAAGAAATATACAATGATACAAGAAATATACAATGATACAAGAAATATACTTCTCATTTTTTAATAAAACAGGGTGGCTTTCATAATTAAGCCTTACAAAAGTATGACTATTGATAGTATTTCTTTAGGTGTACAGTGTTCCATGTCCATGGGACTGCTTCTCCATTAATTCGAGCTAGTTTAAAGGTCCATTCCTTCATAACCTCTATTATTTGATAGGGTCCTTCCCAGTTTGGTCCCAAAACTCCGTCCTTGGGATCCTTACCGGCTAAAAAGAGTCTTCGGAGCACCAGGTCGCCTAAGTTAAAGATGCGTCTCATGACCCTTGAGTTGAAATAACGAGTGATTTTTGTTGATAATGTGCGAGCTGCAGCTGTGAAGCTTCTTGTTTTTCATCAATTAGGTCGAGGGATGCGCTAAGCAATTTATCGTTCTGTTCTTGGTTGAACGCCCGGACTCTGTGCGAGGCTATCTTTGTTTCGACAGGAAGGACAGCTTCACTTCCGAAGGTTAGGGAGAAAGGAGTGTGTCCCGTCGAAGTTCGGTGTGAGGTCCAGTATGCCCATAGCACTTGAGGGAGCTGTTCAGGCCAAACTCCCTTAGCTTCGTCCAGCCTCTTCTTAAGGCTCGCCTTGAGCGTCTTATTCATAGCCTCGACCTGCCCATTAGCCTGGGGGTAGGCCACGGAGGAAAAACTTTTAATTATGCGGTGTCTCCCACATAATTCAATGAAGAGGTCGCTATCGAACTGGGTTCTATTATCTGAGACGATCTTCTTCGGCAGCCCGAATCGGCAGACAATATTCTTAACCACAAAATCGAGGACTCTCTTTGATGTTATTGTCGCCAGAGGCTCCGCTTCTGCCCATTTCGTGAAATAGTCAATAGCCACTACCGCATAGCGAACTCCTCCTTTTCCCGTAGGTAGGGCACCAACTAAGTCAATACCCCAAACTGCAAACGGCCATGGGAACGAGATCATCTTTAGCTCGGCTGGTGGAGCTCGCGTGATCGTGGCGAATTGCTGGCACTTGTCACACTTTTGGACATAAGAAATTGAGTCCTTTGATAGAATGGGCCAATAATACCCTTGCCTCAATATTTTCAAGGCTAGGCTTTGCCCCCCAGCGTGATCCCCACAAAATCCTTCATGCACCTCCTGCATAATAGTTTTGGCCTCACCCGGCAGAACACATCACAGAAGAGGTACAGAAAGACCACGCCGATACAACATCCCGTCTACAATTGTATACCTCGGAGCTTAGTAAAGTATCCTCCTCGCGTTGCTCCGTTCTTCAGGTAACTTTCCTGTTGTAAGGTATTTGACTATGGGAGTCATCTAGATTGGCGTGGCATCGATCATCTCGACCTCTCTTGCAGTTTCCTTTATGCTTGGCCTTTCCAAGAATTTCACCGGTATCAGGCCCAAGGCTTTGGCCTCCTTGGAGGTGGCGAGCTTTGCTAAGGCATCAACATTGGCGTTCTACTCCCGAGGAACCTGTTCGACTAGGTTGTACTCAAATGCGGACAGCTCCTTCTTTACCTTGGCTAGGTAGGCCGCCATCTTGGTTCCCCGCGCTTGGTATTCTCCTGATACCTGGTTGACCACGAGCTGGGAATCGTAATAGTACTGGACGGAGCTGGCCTTCAGCTCCCGGGCCACCCTTAGCCCAGCCAATAAAGCTTCATACTCGGCCTCGTTGTTGGACGCTTCGAATCCAAACCGTAACGTGAAGTGGAAACGGTGTCCTTCTGGGGATATCAAAATGACTCCAGCTCTGGACCCGTTCTCATTAGACGAACCGTCCACAAAGACTTTCCATAAGGCCTGCACCGGTTCTTCCATTGGTTCCTCTTGGAATCTAGTGCACTCTTCCACGAAATCAGCTAGAGCTTGGCTTTTGATCGTAGTTCGCGGTACGTATAGTATCTCGAATTGGCTGAGCTCGATAGCCCACTTCAAAAGATGTCCCGATGCCTCAGGTTTCTGCAATACCTGCCTTAAAGGTTGATCGGTTATGACGTGGATTGAATGGGACTGGAAATATGGCCTGAGCTTTCTGGAGGCCGCGATAAGCCAAAACGCCATCTTTTCCATCGACAGATATCAAAATTCGGCTCCGAGGAGCCTCTTGCTAATGTAATAGATCGGCCTCTGAGATCGGTCCTCTTCCCGGACCAGCACGGCGATAACCGCATCTTTCGTTACAGCTAGGTAAAGGAAAAGAGGCTCTCCTGCTGTTGGTTTAGATAACATGGGCGGCTCATGTAACGCCCTACTACCTTAGATCCGTTACTAAGTGAGTTTAAAACAGAAATTGTGCATTTAGTTGACTCTAAGTGGTTTCTAAAATCAAAAGTGTGATTAAACCAGAGTTTAAGGCTGTACTCTTTGAAAATGTTTAATTTCATTGAAAACGTTAAGTATCAAACACCTGGGATCCCAAAAATAAGGTTTACAAAACATTTACGACTCAAAAATAGATTTACAACAGGTTTGACTATCAAAAGAATGAGTTAATACAGCCATATACAAAACGCCCCCAACCAAAGCAGTCGGACAGGCCGAACATGTACGCGTCGCCCCCACGCTCTCCATACTCATGGCCGATTGACTGACTCCTTTCTTTTACCTGCCACACGGAGCACCCGTGAGCCGAAGCCCAGCAAGAAAACCCAAATAGTACATAACATATGCAAATCATATAGCTGGCATAATTCACTGATAAATAGGAAAACCATCATAATAAACAAGTACGGCCATGCCGCCCCAGAGGCCTTACCAAAGCCTGGGGTTTCGGTTCTCACCGCAAGGATAACTCATGTATCCCTTGGGTCCCACCCTGACTATAAGCATCCCATGTGCTGAGTGTTACTTTCAGCCCCACGGTCGTACCCGGCCTACGCCGCACTCGGCCTTAGCCGTTCATTCCATTACAATCACGCATATAATACATTCAGAAATAACCATTCAAACATACAATAGTTCATCTAAGATTACACATTTGCACACAATACAATCTAGGGCCATGCCCTGCAATCACACAGTGGGCCTATGCCCTATTCTCGGGTGTTACGGTTTTCTTACCTGTATTCCGTGCTTTCCGATGCACCACGGTCACGAGCACGGTCCACTAGCACGAGCCTCTCCGAAATCCTAGTCACAACACACATAAAACACTTTTAATACTAACCAAGCCCAAAACCACTTCCCGGGACCAATCCCGTACTCCCGGGACCTCTAAAACCTTAAAACAACACCCCGGAGACATCCCCCGAACGCCCGGAGCAAAGGCCTAAAATTGCCAAAAATGATATCCTGAAATTGGCCTTGTGCCGCGGCACAACTTTCTTGTGACGCGGCACCCAGCAAGTCAGGGGCTCCACGCCGCGGCACGCAAAAACTGTGCCGCGGCACGCCTTCGCAGGCCCAGAATTCTGGGTTTTTCCTTCGCGTTTTCCCGAGCTTCAACCTCTCCAAATCACCCCAAACCAATACCTAAACCCCAAAACTCAAATCCAAACTTCATATGAACAATCTATCAACCTATAGACACTAGAATCAAGATCAAAACATCCACACACCCAAGATCCACACCTTTGATCTCTAATTTCAGTAACTAACCCACACTTAACAATGCTTAGCTTAGGCTTTAAATTCCTCAAATCAAAACAGAACCCAAACTTAAATGTGTATAAAACCCTTACCTCAAATGGAGAATTCACACAAAGCTTCCTTGATCTCCTCCTAGACTCCCACTTCTCCTTCTCTTCTTCTTCTTCTTCTTGCCCTAACCTTTCTTTCTTCTTCTTTTTCTTCTCTTCTAATTTTATCAAACACTCAAATGCCCAATGCCCAAACCGTGCCCCCCTAAATCCCAGCTGCAATTTGTCTATTTCCCTTGCCAAAAGACCATTTTACCCCTTCTTCATAACCCTTCCTAACTAAACCTTCAAGGGCACTTAAGTCCTTTCACTTCTATTTCATTTCTACCATTTTCTATCTAAAACTTGTTACTCACAGCAGTTACAAATGGTTACCCAGGTTACCCAATTACCAATAACTAACCACTCATTCTCAACTCACTTATAAGATTCCCGAAGTACCCCTAGGCTCCTCCCGAGCCGGGTACAACATCCCGTTGTGACTTTTAGACTAACTGGCTCACTAGGACCGTCTCGATGCGTGCATCCTGATAATAACATCACACTCACATGGCACGATCACATAATACAATTATCACAGTTGTGCTCTAAAATGGCCAAATTACAATCATGCTCATTCTAAGACAATCAGGTCTACATGCATACTAATTCACATAGTCATGCATCTCAAATAATCAAATAGTCATATAACGTGCAATAAGTCATAATCATGCATTAAATTCATAAAAGTCACACACAGAATCCCATTATGCCCTCCAGGCACACTACTCCAGGCCCTTAAGCCTTAAATAGCGAATTTGGGGTCGTTACAGCTCAGCTAAATGTGCTTTTAGATCGAGGAAGGCACACTCGCACTCATCGGTCCACTCAAACTTTTTATTTCCCCGGAGCAGGTTATAGAATGGCAAACACTTGTCGGTTGATTTGGAAATGAACCGATTAAGGGCTGCCACCCTTCCTATCAGACTTTGGACGTCTTTTCACGACCGGGGTGATGGCATTTCGAGTAGTGACCTAATTTTATCGAGGTTCGCCTCTATTCCTCTGGTGCTGACAATGAAACCCAGAAATTTTCCTGATGCAACCTCGAAGGTACATTTTTGGGGATTCAACCTCATACCATACTGTCTCAAGAGCTTAAAACATTCCTTCAAATCGGGGACATGGTTATCGGCAGTTTTTTACTTGACCAACTTTCCATCAACATACACTTCCATGTTTTTCCCGATCTAATTAGCGAACATTCTGCTGACCAATCTATGATATGTAGCTCCCACATTCTTCGGCCTAAAGGGCATGACCTTGTAACAATAAATGTTGGTTGGGGTCATGAAGCTAGTGTGCTCCTGGTCCGCAGGATTCAAAGCTATCTGGTTATAACCCGAGTATGAATCCATGAAGGACATGAGCTCGTGCCCCGCAGTGGCATCCACCAATTGGTCAATTCTCGGCAAGGGGAAGCAATCTTTAGGGCATGCTTTATTCAGATCAGAAAAGTCGATGCAGGTCCGCCACTTCCCGTTGGGCTTCGAGACCAAAATAGGATTGGCGACCCAGACCGGGTATTTTTCCTCGCGAATAAATCCGCATTTTAAAAGTAGAGATACTTCCTCTTGCAGGGCCTCAGCTCGGGTCGTGCCCAGGCGCCTCTATTTCTGGGACTTCTCAGGCATGTTTTTATCCAAGTTAAGGGTATGCATGATGACGCTTGGGCTGATTCCTATCATGTCTTCGTGAGACTAGGCGAACACGTCTAGATTTTCTTTTAGAAATCTCAGCAGCTCCACCTTTCTCTTATTACAAAGGATTTTCCCGAGCCTAACCACCCTCGAAGGGTCTCTAGGATCGATGTTCACCTCTTCGAGCTCTTCGATGGCCTGGAGCTCGGATCTATCTTTGCCTATTCTTGGGTTGATATCATCACTTAAGGTGATACCTACGCCATCGACTTCCTGAGGTTTTTCTATCCCAGGAAAGGATCTCACTTCCTGAGATTCCTCGCTTCCACCCTAAATGGTCATCATCTGCTGTCTGGGTCATGATTTTCCCTTCATGGAAATGCTATAGCATTCCTTGGTAGCGAGCTGATCACCTCAGACCGTACATACTCCTGTAGAAGAGGGGAATTTGACTACAAGGTGGCGAATGGAAGTTATGGCTTCGAATGCCATCAACGTAGGTCGGCCCAGAATTGCATTGTACGCGGTGGGACAGTCGATAACCACAAACTCGAGGAGTTTTGAGATAGTTTGGGGTCCCTCTCCCAAGGTTATTACTAATTCGATCGTTCTTATCGCTGCCGACCCTTCTCCGGAAAACCCATACAACATCATGGAGGTGGCCTTCAGCTCGGCCACATACAACCCCATTTTCTCTAGTGTGGACCAGAACAGCAGGTTCACCGAACTCCCATTATCAACTAGCATCCTCCTAACTCTCTGGTTGGCGAGTTGGGCAGTTATGACTAGAGGATCATTATATGGGAACTAGACATGACTAGCGTCCTCTTCGGTAAAACTGATTGGTTGTCTCTCCAATCACTGCTATTTGGGTAGATGCTACTCCGAGATAAATTTAACTCCGTTATGAGACTATAGCTCATTGACGTACCTCTTCTGGGCACCTCTGCTCGTGCCGGCCAGATGAGGGCCCTCGGAGATGGTGGTTATCTCTCCTCCTATTATAGGGGGAGGGGTATCCTGATTTACCTGGGCCCTGGGCTGATTTATCGAAGCTTTCGGGGGTTGCTGACTAGTAAGGACTCGATTTCGCGCATACTGAGTCAAAGGTCCGGCTCTGATGAGTGTCTCGATCTTGTCCTTCAAATGCCTACAATCGTCAGTGTTGTGGGCGATGTCGTTATGGAATCAACAAAATTTGGAAGGGTCTCTCTTGGCCTTCTGGTTTTTCAAAGGCTCTGGCTTTTTCCAGGGAAGGCGGGCAGAATTTGCTAGGAAAATGTGCTCCCTAGTGTCTGTGAGCTCGGTATAAACTGCGTAGACTGGCTTGAACTTTTCTATGGGCTTGTTCTTCTTGGGACCGTGCTGGCCTCCCTCGCCGCTCCCCTTTCTCTTGCCTCCACCCCTTTGGTTACTCTAGGCAATGGTTTGAGTCATTTTCATGATGTTCATTTCTGCTCCAACAGGCTGATCAAGGGTTTGGCTAGTTCCCACGACCGATGCTCGCGCCTCTTCCAAGTTTATCCATTCTTGGGCCTTGTTCAAGAATTCATCCACGGTGTTGACACCTCTCCTCTGGATTTCTTTCCACAGCCCGCCCCAACAAGGATTCCAGTCCTCATAGCCATGAGCTTGGAACTATCGTCCACGTCCCTAGCTCGGGCCGCAACGTTTGTGAACCTGCTCAGGTAAGCTTTTAAGGGCTCCCTGGGCTGTTGCTTCACGTTCTCCAAGGTGTCCACTTTGACGCGAGCCGCTTAGGAGGCTTGGAATGCCCTCTTGAAATCGGCAGAGAAACTCTTCCACAAGCTAATTGACTGTTTTTTACACTGCTTGAACCACTCACTAGCTGGCCCGACCAAGGTCGAAGGTAATATCAAGCATCTCAGCTCGGGGCTGATATTATGGGCCATCATCAAGGTGTTGAACATACCCAAATGATCCAATGGGTCCCCATCCCCATCGAATTTGGATAGATGGGGAATCCGGAAACCCGGCGGGTACGTCGTGGCTGCTATGCTAGAGGTAAAAAGCTCAAGTTCGTCTCCCGAGTCATACTCGTCCTTGCTTTTTCTGACAAGATTTTCTTCATTAGCTCCTCCATCTGAGCTAACCTTTCTAGGGTCTGGTCCTTGATCCCTTGGTTGTTCTGGGGCTGTTCGACAGCTCCCGTTCCATCGTATACGTTAGGCGAGTTATTGTCCCTCCAAGCTTGAGCTTGGTTTGGCGGGACGTTCCCACTATCACGTACTTCAGAAGGACCATCCTCTCGGTGAGCATGACTTTCATTTCTGGTTGGATCCCCCCTCTGCGAGTTGAGGCAATCTCGAAGGTCGGTTCTCGAGGCAGCCCGAGGGCTTTGCGCCGAACTTAGATGATTGCGCAGGTCTCAACTAGATCTTATCAGCGAAGGGGGATGCCTAACTGGTGAAGCGATCCTGGTCCCGTCTAGCCGGATCAAACTAGCTCGCGGTTGTTCCACCCTACCGCCTCCAGCTTCCTGCGCCTGGCGGTCTGACCACGGCACGGGAGGGCTGGCCGAAGCAGGTTGTCTACGCGATCTTTCCCTGGACCTCCTCCGTGAGCTGCCGTGAGCCCTTCTGGGTGCGTTCAATTGTGGAGCCGAACTAGGAGTTGTGGTTCTGACTGACGGCTGACTTGCTGATTGGCCTTGGGAAACTCCTTAAACATAGCTTCCTGGTTATGGTACGACATGGGCGTAGAACTCGAGGTTGAGGTTCTGACCGACTGACTAGGTCTGGGCTGACTATCCCTGCAGGACTTGTGAGTCCTGCTTTGCCTCTTTCCGACGTTAACGTCGGTTGCAAGAAGGGGTAGTCGGGCCAAGACCTCCTCGATTTGCTTACTTGTCCTGGACAGCTGACTCCTCAACTGTATGTTCTCCATTTCTATCACCGCCAAGTAACCAGGGTTCGGATTTGGCGGTCGGGGCGCCGAACTTCTGGTGTCGCCATGGCCCATCGCCTGCTTTGCCGATCACTGCTGGACCTCCAGGTTTGGTTCGTTGGATATGGCGGCACAGTGGGCCTCCTGCCCATCATGTTGATCCGCCTCGTTACCATGCCTTGATCGGGTAACCACCATGATCAAGCTTTTGTGATAGCACTAATCTAAACACTCTCAATGAAAGCACCAAACTGTTGATGTGGTTTTTCTCCAGCAGATAATTATACGAATAAACAGGATGGATTAGTGTGAATTGATAAACCATAAAATGAAAATAATAACAATCTAGAATGTGGAAACGGGTTGTAAAGAAAAGATGGTCACTCCTTTTTTAGGTGGTTCAAAGGTTAAAAATCCCTCTAGTCCACCAGTCTATATTATTGATATCTCTTTCTTCTTTCTTACAAAGTGCTTGCTTTACAAGAAGGGGGCCAACCCCTTGCACTACCCAGGGCTTCGGTATTTATAGGAGATTGATCTTTTGAGTAGGTACTGGGGTCATCCCGTGATCTAATCATCCATCAGTGTCATTTACATGACACTGGTGATTAATTCCTAAACCCTATAGTGAAGTGTGGTCTAATTAATAGGTAAGGATGGGTAATGGGCCGCATGGCCCAAGTCAGGCGAGGGATGTCCGAATACGCATGTTTATACTGCGTATCCGAAAATTCAGGAATAGAACAAACACGTGATGTCTGATATACGCACGTTTACATTGCGTGGTTGACTTTACAAGGATTCGGGGGTGTCAGACCTCTGATGTATCACAAGCTAAGTGCGGCACTAGCTTGTGGTTTCTATTATGCCGACGCGATGGCTCCAAGGAGCAGCTAAATCATCCACTAGCTCGGGCTGGTTAGGTAGGGGACCATAACAAACAGCTCCGGGTGGATGGTTGACACGTGGCAGATCGATTTAGGCTCTTCTCTTGCTCGCCAAAGTGTGTGCGGATATTTAGGGCCCACAGAATGCTATCTTATTTCTATATGACCAAAACTCACATAATCAATATCCAAAGATTCTATTTTCGAATTTAAATCCCAAGTGATTCAAAAACAAAAACTTTTATTTTATTAACTAATTAAATCATTTTCAAATTAACTTATTATAATTTGGACATTAATTTAATTTATTTTATTAATATTAATACTAACAAAATAACCCAAGTGACTAGAAAACTTCTCTCTTATCCTTATTTATTCACTCATGAAAAAATATCAATAAATAATTATCATGTAACCTTGTCAACCTGATATTTATCGTTGATAATTAAATCAACTTATTGAGAATATTAGGTCTGATTTAATCAAAGATGACACGAGGACCACACAAGCTTCAATAAGTTTTCGTGAATTTGTTTATAATATGAATTGTCTTACAACTTATTAATTCCTCGTGACTCCACTATAGACTCGGAATTGAACTCTTGAATTTATAGAACGTAATTTCCATAATGTAAATACGTTATACATTGTTATGCCCATTACCATTTGTCTATCCTCTATTGACAATTTACTATTGAGCTCGGTGCAAATTACTGTTTTACCCCTCATTGGTATTTTATTCTTAACTACTACTAGGTTCCTTCTAAATGATAAATTTGTGAACTTAATCACAAAAATGAGACACAACAACAAAACATGTTATTACCAGCGGAGCCTTCTACTGGTAATAGTTGGTCGGTAATTATGGTTATTACCGGCGGACTGAGACCCCACCGATAATATATTAATACCGACGAATTATTAGGGGCGGACTCCGCCAGTGTATAAAGTAGTCAACATCGTGTTTGACTCATTTAATACCAGTGGGTCCCGCCCCTATTAATCCGCCAGTAATTAATTAATAATTTTTTTATAAAAAATATTAAAATATAATAATTCGTTTGATTTTATTTAAGAATAAATAAATATATAATACTTATTTAAAGATAATAAAATTTAACATAAATTAAAATTAATTATTAATAACACAATTAATATTCATCAAACAAAATTACATATAAACTAACCATAAAATTAACATAATAAAAATATCAATTGTCTTAATTTAATTACATATAAACTAATCATAAAATAAACATAATAAAATATCAATTGTCTTAATTTAATTAAAAAACACAAACTAATTATTATTGTTTAGATCGGGCCAACCAGGCGAGAAATATTCATTAGCATTCAGGTCAATATCTTCACCAATGTTAGGGCAAGAATCTTCAATGTGTACTTGGCAAGAATCTTTTGTGATCAACATAAGATGTCTTACCGATCACTCGAATGGAAGATGTGTCTTCATTACACGTGGGACAAGCTTTGTATCCCTGACCACTCCATCCAAACAAACTACTTCGAGCTGGAAAATCATTAACTATCCACAAAATGGATGTGCGCAACTTGAACATAGTGTTGGTCCTACTATCTCTCCTAACAACTCCGTTAACCCACAACTCCTTCAACTCATCCACTAATGGTCTTAGAAATACATCTATGTCCTTACCCAGTGATTTTGGACCAGGAACAAGGATGGTCAGCATGAAATTATTGTCTTTCATACACAACCAAGGTGGAAGATTATAGTTCACCAACACCACAGGCCACATGTTGTATGCTAGGTTCATGTTTCCAAATGGATTAAATCCATCGGCAGCTAAGCCTAAACGAACATTCCTAGGATCACTTGCAAAATCAGGATGATTGGCATCAAAGTCCTTCCACGTCGTCCTATCCACCGAATGTTGCATCACCCCATCATCTTTCGATTTCCCAGTGTGGTTCCATAGCATGTCCTTCGCTGTAAGCCTTAAACTGTATAGTCTTTTCAACGGGGGTGTCAATGGAAAGTAACACATCACCTTATGCGACACCTTTTTTCCTTTTGTTTTTTCAAAAGTAATCCATCGACTACTTCCGCAAACCGGACATTCCTCTTTAGTTGCATGCTCTTTGTAAAATAAGCAGCAATCATATTGGCACACATGAATCGACTCGTATCCCAACCTAATTTCTTCAATCTCCTTTTAGCCTCATAGTACGTTGATGGAATTTTATTTTCCTTCGGAAAGGCAAGCTTTAACAACTTCAATAATTCATCAAATATGTTGTTAGGAATCTTCCGCCTAACTTTCAAATGCAATAGCTTAGCTAAAAAGTTAAGGGAAGAAATTCAATCACAGCCAGGATACAACTCAGCTTCAATCTCCTCAAACAACTCGTCGTAATACTGACTCGTGCCGTAATTATTGTCTACTTCCTCAGTTGTCGGTAAGAGGAAGTCCTCCACTATGGGAATCATCTCGTCAACTTCATCCTCATCAACAACATCTAGTTCCGCTTCCCCATCACAAATCCACCTCTCATAACCTTGATAGAAAACCTCTATCGAATACGTGTGCTTCGACAACAGGTAAAGTTTCAAGCCTATTATTTATGCATTCGACACACGGACATCTAATTCTTCCATCAGAATCCTTATGTTCCAAGGCCATCGTCAAAAAGGATTGAAGACCATTCCAATATTCTTGACAAGCACGATTTCTCAATGTTGTCCAAGTCTTGTCAATCACCATCTAAAGTGTTATAAGAGTGGGTGAGTTTTAGTAATATGAATAGGAATGGATAACAAAAAAAATTTGTTATCATTTTTGAAATCTTATGCAATATTATAATATCTTATGCTAGTTTACGATGTTTTATTAGATAATGTTATTTATAAACAAATTAATAATTTTTCTTAAACTAATTTATTATTTATTATTAATTTTTTTAACTTTTATTAAATATAATTATCAATTTCTATATTCAACTAATTTATAACTATTTAATTTTAGATAATGTTATTTAATAAACAAATTAATAATTTTTCTTAAAATAATTTACTATTTATTTAATTAATTATTATTAATTTTTAAAACTTTTGTTAAATAAAATTATCAATTTCTATATTCAAATAATTTATTACTATTTAATATTAGATAATGTTATTTAATAAACAAATTAATAATTTTTCTTAAACTAATTTATTATTTATTATTAATTTTTTAAATTTTTATTAAATATAATTATCAATTTCTATATTCAACTAATTTATAACTATTTAATATTAGATAATATTATTTGATAAACAAATTAATAATTTTTATTAAAATAATTTATTAATTAATTTAATTAAATATTATTAATTTTTAAAACTTTTATTAAATATATTCAACTAACTTTTCTTAAAATAATAATTAAATGAATATTTTTTCTTAAAATAATTTATTATTTAATTAATTAAATTAATGAAAATTTATTAAAAAATAAATTATTATTTATTCATAAGTTTTTAATTTGTAATAATAATAATAATTTTACAAATTAATTATTATTTAACTTTTAGACTAATTTTTTTTTAATAATTACTTAAATTTTATTAATCTTTCTCATTCATTATTTTATTAATAATATTTTAAACTTATCATTTATGTGCCGATATCCCTATAATTGATGGTTGTGGTCAACAACCATCAATCATAAGCATACTGTTACACCCAAATTTCGAGCCTTGAGAGTTGTGATCTCGAAAGCTGGATTCGTCAGGTGTGAGCTCGCAATATCTAGAATACATGTTCGCAACCTAGGCGCCGAATCTTCATAGTTGGTGGCAACCTCGAAGATGGGTAACCTCGAAGTCCTTATAAGCTCGAAAGACAAAACATCGGAAGGCGTCCATTTTTGGGTGACCTCGGATCAGGAGGTCCGAGCTTGACATGAGTGTGAGCTCAAAACAAGGTGGTCTCGGTGATATTTTCCTAACTCCGAGCTGATCTTGGGGAAAATAATATAACTCGTAAGTTACTCAGAGGCCTAGACTGGCATGATGTTGATGATGCTGATTGCTGATCTCGAACAGCTTAATAGGTCACTTGAAGAGACGCAGTCTACATTTATTGTTGTTACTTCCCTACAATAAAGGGATATTCACTAGTTGGTTACACGTCCCCTGGTCTTCAGGGGATGTTTCCTTGTATATAGGAGTTACAGGCTTTAAAGCCATTATATTTATTAATATATAGAATAACTTCCCAAAACGTGTGAGATAGTATTCTGAGATCTTCTCTATAAATTGAGGAGTCATGTACCTTTGTAAAGGACTGAATTTTGGTGATCTTGAGAGAAATTCTGGAGAATTCATCCCTGAAGGATTTCCAGAAATTTCCTAAGTTCTAATAACAAAGACTCGTGGACTAGGCAGAGTTAACTGCTGAACCACATAAAAAACTCTCCTTGTTTTATTGTTTTATTCTGGCCATAATTCTTTACTGTTTACGTGCTCTACATTTTAAGTTGACGAAAAACGGCGTCAACAGTTTGGTGCTTTCATTGAGAGCCTTAAGCAGTACGATCCCTGAACACTTATGGCTGCAAACGATCAAAACATTCCTGAAGAAAACTATCCAAGACGCCCTGGGAAACAGCCAATGGTAAACCCAGATACTGAGGAGAGAAGCGAGTCCTCCGATTCTCGAGGACCTCTAGCACCTCCAGCCCCAAGGGACGAGGACATGTACTATAATCCTGAATGGTACATCCCCATTGTGGAACTTGAAAACCGACAGCTGAAAAAACAATTGGCCGAAGCCAAGAAGTGGAATGAGGAGTTGGCTAGGTTAGCCGCAGAGGCCCAGGCAGCTCAGCCCCCACCTCTGCGTGAGAACCAAGCCCCTCCTCCGAGGGACGTGCATGTTCCTCCCTGCAGGCCTCGTGGACGTCCTCGAAAAAATGCTGCCACGAGGAGGCCAGAGCGACCTCCGGCACTAGCAGAGCAATCCGCTCCCTAAAGACCCTGAAGAGGTACCCGAGCTAGGGCTCTAGTTAATTCAATTGCAGAGGTACCAGCAAGAACTGGGAATAACCGAGCCCCTACAAAGGCTCGGACTCAAATCCCTAGTAACACACAGAATGTTACCGGCCCAACTCGGGCAAACTCCAGACCGTCTAGGCCTCGAGATGGGTGGCAGCCACTGTCACCCATACGATTCCCTCCATCGCCTATAAGATACCCTTCGCCACCTCGCAAGAATGCTCAACCTGCTCGGGATGATGAGGAAAGACGTGCGGGAAGGAGACAAAGTAGCAGAGAAGCCTTCAGGGAGCGAAGAGGCGCCCAATCTACAAGGAGTCAAATGTCCCGGTCTTGCACCGCAGAGACGAGGCAGCATGAAAGGGACCCATCTCGGAATAATCATGCGACAAGCCTTGCCAGTGACGACTCAGGAGATACCAGATCAGTCAGTATGTATTATTGAGGTCAAAAAAATATTGGGAACCACAGGAACCGCTCCGACCTGCGGGAACACTTGAATCAGAATCGGGGTAACGGTAACCCGTCAAACCCGGACTTAAGAGATCGCCTAAATGGGCGTAAAGATCCCTTGCGAAGGTGCGAACCTGGAATTGTGATCAATGATAACCAATTTTAGGCGAGACCCATCGTGGACCCGGTCCAAGAAAGAATTGATCAGTTGGAAAAGGCCTTCAGACTTTTGCAAAATGAGCAAGGTCGGAGTCGGAATGAGGATTTTGACAAGGAGCTCGAACCGTTCGCTCCCCATATTTCCAACACTCTGTTTCCTCAAGGGTTTCGGATCCCTCATGTCCCAACTTTTGAGGGAAGTCCGACCCATATAGCCATCTGAGTACATTCAATACCATAATGAGAGCAAGTAACGTGGGTTACGAGCTCAGATGCATGTTATTTCCAGCATCGCTTACGGGACCAGCCAAAAGCTGGTTCGAGAAATATAAAAGGCATTCGATCACTTCTTGGGATCAGCTGTCAAAGGATTTTAAGAAGCAGTTCAGAGCCATGATGGGGGTGAGACCTGAGGCATCAACTCTGACTAACGTTCGATAGCATCCAGGCGAAACGTTGAAGAGCTACCTTACAAGGTTTAATTTGGAAGTTTCCCGAGCTTGAAATGTGGATGATAGCGGTCATCTAATGGCTGTCCAAGCTGGAGTAATGCCAGGAAGTCCTCTTTGGGACGATATGCAGAGAAAACCAGTGAGGTCCTTAACCAAGTTTAATAAGCTAGCTCAAAGGTTTGTTAATGCAGAGGAGGCGAGGTCGACATTGAATATGACCTCTTAGCCCATAACTACAATGATAAACGTAAACTCTGCCTCAACCTCGGCGGACCCACCAGCCTCAAAGCCTTCTGCGGAAAACCATTCCAAAAGAAAGAAGAGCGAAGGGAGTAACCCCGAGGCCGAAGGGGGAAAGAAGAAGAAAGGGGAAAGATATTTCTCCGTGTACAAAGTGTACACCGAGCTCAACGAGTCTCGGGAGAATATATACTTAGCTAATGAAAACCAGGCCCCTTTCAGGCGTCCAGATCCCATGAGAAATTAGAAGTCCAAGAGGGACTCCAGCAAGTACTGTCGTTTTCACCGAGACACCGGGCACACTACTAATGAGTGCCATCAGTTGAAGGACAAGATCGAAGGATTGATCTCGAGAGGTTATTTCAGACAGTATGTCAAAAACCAAAATAACAATCAGGCGTCTACAAGCCAGAGGGCAGCTGTGCCACAACCTGCCCAAAACAACAATTACCGAGCCAGGGAAGAAGATCGACCCCCTCCAATTGATGTAGAAGACGTGATAACCATCTCGGGTGGGCCTCATCTCACAGGAATGGGCAGGAATGCCCAAAAACGATATGTGAATGAGCTGAAAACTGGGGACGGGTCTCCTTATGAACCCGAACCTAGAGCTCCAAAATGTCAGAAGGTTGAATCTCAACCGATAACCTTTACTGAGGACGATGCATCCTATGTTCAGTTCCCCCACAATGACCCACTGGTCATCACTCTCCAGCTCGCAAATAAGAGAGTTCACCGAGTTCTCATTGATAATGGGAGCTCCGTGAATATCCTCTATAAGGCCACCCTAGAAAAGATGGGACTCGCGCTTCGAGACCTAAAAGCGTGTGCAACAACTTTGTATGGTTTTTCAGGAAAGGGGATTGCCTGTATGGGGTCCATCGAACTCCCAGTAACCTTGGGAGACTACCCGGTCTCGGTAACCAAGATGATGGAGTTTGTGGTAGTGGACCTGCAATCAGCCTACAACGTGCTGCTCGGGAGACCCGCCCTAGTAGGGCTGGGGGCAGTCTCGTCTGTAAGGCATCTGGCCATCAAGTTCCCGACTTCTAGTGGCATCGGGACGCTGAAGGGAGATCAGTTAGCCAGAAGGGAATGCTATAGCATTTCCATAAGAGGAAAGAAACAGGCGAGCGAAGAAGCACTCGTCATTATCCAGAATAAGGACGGGACCGTCTTGGAAATAGACGAAGAGATTGACCCAAGAGTGGAGGAAAGAGCTGACCTCGAGCCATTAGAAGAGCTCGAGAATGTCAGGCTCGAAGAGTCAGATCTGCGAGAATGGTAAAGGTCGGGAAACATCTGCGCGAAGAAACTAAATAGCAATTAATTTGCTTTCTGAAGAGAAACCAGGATGTCTTCACGTGGTCACATTCGGACATGGTGGGAATAAGTCCAAATATTGTGAGCCACATGTTAAATATCGATAAAAGCTTCACACCGAAGCAACAAAAGCGAAGACAGCTGGACGACGATAGAAAGAAGGCACTAAAAGAGGAAGTCGACAGGTTAAAAGCAAACCGGTTCATTAGGGATGCTTTTTACCCCGATTGGGTAGCCAATCTGGTACTGGTCCCGAAGCCTAATGGGATGTGGCAAACCTACATTGACTATTCGGACCTCAATAAGGCCTGTCCAAAAGACTGCTTTCCCTTACCACGGATTGACCAGCTTGTGGATGCCACGGCAGGGCATGGACTGATGTCATTCATGGATGCCTATTCTGGATATAACCATATTTCCATGCATGCCCCAGAGCAGGAACATACAAGCTTCATAACGGACAAAGTACTATATTGTTATAACGTCATGCCATTCGGGCTCAAAAATGTTGGGGCCACATACCAGCGGCTCATAAACATGATGTTTCCGGAGCAAATAGGGAACAACATGGAAGTTTATGTTGATGACATGTTAGTCAAGTCTCAACTTAACGATAACCATGTTGATGATCTCGAAGAGTGCTTTGCCGTGCTCCGGAAATATAACATGAAGCTAAACCCTCAGAAATGCTCCTTTGGGGTATCGTCAGGAAAATTCCTAGGTTTCATTGTAAACGCTCGAGGAATAGAAGCTAACCCGGACAAGATCCAGGCCCTGATCGATATGCCCTCACCTCGAAAGCACAAAGATGTCCAAAGTTTGACCGGCAGAATGGCGGCACTAAGTAGGTTTATCTCGAAATCTACAGACCGCTGTCTTCCGTTTTTCAACCTGTTGAGGGGAGGCAAGAAATTCGAATGGACGGAAGAATGCGAGTTGGCCTTCCAGGAGCTTAAAAAACACCTCGCAGAACCCCCTATCTTATCAAAACCTATTACGGGAGAAGTGCTATATTTATATCTTGCTACTACCAAGCACGCCATAAGTGCAAAGCTCGTGTGAGAGGAAGAAAAGGTGCAGAGGCCCGTGTATTACGTCAGTAAAAGGTTACTGGGGGCAGAGTCGAGATACCCCTTGATGGAAAAGGTAGCTCTCAGCTTAATTCATTCATCTTGAAAACTTCGACCCTACTTTCAAGCGCACCCCATCCATGTACTAACTGATCAACCACTAAGACAAGTCTTGTCTAAGCCAGAAGCTTCAGGTCAACTTCTTAAATGGGCAGTTGAACTCGGGCAATTCGAGATCACCTACCATCCAAGGATGACCATTAGGGTACAAGCGTTGGCAGACTTTATAGTGGAATGTACTGGCATGACCAACGATGAAGTTATAACCCCAGCCCACAAGCTGTGGAAACTTTACATTGATGGGTCATCTAATGAAAATGGATCGGGGGAAGGAGTCATTTTGATCACTCCCGCAGGAAGCAGATTTCATTCTGCCTTAAGATTTGACTTCAACGCATCAAATAACGAGGCCGAATACGAGGCTTTACTGGTGGGACTTGGTATAGCCAAGGAGCTCAATGCTAAAGCAATACATTGTTACAGCGACTCCCAACTAGTAGTTAACCAAATTTTGGGAGAATACCAGGCTCGTGGCATGAAAATGGCAGCTTACTTAGAAAAGGCAAAGTCAGCGTTAGAACATTTCGAGTTTTACGCAATCGAACAGGTCCCCCGAGAACAAAACTCGAATGCAGATGCCTTAGCTCAGCTCGCTACTTCCACCAAGAACGATGAGCTAAATGTTGTGCCAATTGAACATCTCTTGGCACCTAGTATTAATGAGCCAGAGCAGGAAGATGTATGTATGATTGATTCCGAGCCTACCTGGATGACTCCGATAGTCGAATATCTCGAGACCGGTGTCCTTCCGAAAGATCGGAACCAGGCTCAAAAATTGATGTATCAAGTCCCCCGTTATACCATTTTGGATGGAAGGCTGTATAGAAGGGGATATTACATGCCATTACTTCGGTGTGTGACTCCACCCGAAGCCAAGAAAATCATTGAAGAAATTTACGAAGGGTTCTGTGGAGACCATACTGGGGGGCATAGCCTGTCCAAGAAAATCATACGCCAAGGTTATTTCTGGCCTACCATCAAGTCAGATTCTTTCGAGTACGTAAAGAAATGTGATAAGTGCCAACAATTCACCATGATTCCTCGAGCTCCACCATCCGAACTGACCATGATGACCTCCCCATGGCCATTTGCGGTATGGGGAATCGACCTCATAGGCTCTCTCCCAACTGGCAAGGGCAGAGTGAAGTATGATGTAGTCGCCGTAGACTACTTCACGAAGTGGACGGAAGCAGAACCGTTAGTAACTATAACCTCCAAAAAAGTCCTTGACTTTGTAGTGAAGAACATTATATGTCGATATGGGATACCGAGGAAAATTGTATTCGACAATGGAACCCAGTTCGATAGCGATCTGTTCACCAACTTTTGCAAAAAAAATGGAATAACAAAGAGTTTTTCGTCAGTAGCTCATCCCCAGGCGAATGGGCAGGACGAAGCTGTAAACAAAACTCTCAAGAGTTCGCTGAAGAAAAAGTTGGAAGAAGCAAAGGGACGATGGCCCGAAGAATTGCCCCAGGTCCTATGGGGATATAGGACTACGGCCCGAACATCGACGGGGCATACCCCGTTCTCTCTGGCATATGGTTGCGAGGCTATGTTGCCAGTTGAGGTCGAAATTCCTACAATTCGAGCCCACGCTTATGACCAAGCCTCGAACCACACTCAGCTCAAAGAAACCCTAGACCTGATCGAAGAAAGAAGGAACGAAGCTCGACTAAGAAATGTTCCATACCAACAGCGAGCTACCAGGTACTTTAACAAGAGGGATCGGGATCAAAAATTTGGTGTGGGAGATTTGGTGCTAAGGCGTGTATTTTTGGCAACGCGAGATCCAGCAGCTGGCGTGCTCGGGCCAAATTGGGAAGGACCCTACCAGATAGAGTCAGTCATCCGACCCGGTGTTTACAAGTTGGCGAGATTGGATGGGAGCCTAGTACCACGAGCATGGAATGGCGAACACCTACGACCTTACTATCAATAGTGTAGGAAGGGTGTTGCCTGTAACCATGCTTGTTTATTTGTACTGTTTTGCCTACTTTTGGATTTTGTCAAATAAAGATTCATTTCGTCTAATATGGTTTATTTTTGCAATCTCTCTTAATCTAATAACCTATGGTCACATTCATAGGATATTAAGGGGGCATCATTGGTATATGTAAATACCTCAAGCTTGAAAAATAAAGTAACATATACGAAAGTGTTTGGATATAACCAAATGCGCGAGCTTAGATAGTTTGGACGTAACCAAATTATCGAAAGATAAAAATGTTTGGATGTAACCAAATATGCGAACTAGATTAAAAATATAAGTGTATGGATTACAAACCAAACATGACCTTAATTGGTTTGGAGCAAACCAGCTAAAAACTAATCGATAGTAAGTTGGAACATAAACCCACTTTGAGTTAAGTTGAAATCGAGGCTAGAGTATCTTATAAAACAATAGTTTCGAACTCATAACCTCAGAGAGATAACCGAGGACGAGAAAAAGTAACTAAAAAATAAGATATAACTAAACCGTTTGCATTACATACCATACAAGTACTTTCTGGTTCATGGTTAAAGTAATATCCGACCTTGACAAATAACGAGATCGGAAGCGGATAATTCGAGCAAACTGTGCATGAATGCATTGAACCTCGAGCCTAAATCCAAACTATGTTTGTGCGAATAAACAAGCATACACGATTCTTTAATATAAAATGTGCAAATTATTTCAAACCAAGAAATGTAAAGCATATATATTAAAAGAAAGCCAAAAAGAAAAAGAAATTGTATCAGCCCTACGGGCATAAATTAAAACAATTACAAAAATAAAAGGACGCAGCCCCGAGGTGAAATTTATGAAGGAGCAGTTTTCTTGGCCTTCTCAGCACCAGCAGCACTAGACTCTCCAGGACGAATAGCATGCCTATCCTTTTGAGCAGCCTCCTCCGCGTCAAGCCAAGCTTGCCATTTGGCCACAGATCCTTCCTTGAAAAAGCCGAGGAAGCTGGTATCGAGGTCGGCGTTGCTAGCCCAGATCCTGTACATGGCTTGATCAACTGCCTTGTCCTTGTACTCAGCAAGGAGGCGAGCCTTTTCATTCTCAATTATCTCGAAAGTGGCAGCCTTCTCCTCCTCAAGCTTGGCATTAGCCTTCTCCAGCTCCGCAAGCCGAGCATGTGCCTTTTCAAGCTTTGCCTTTGAATCCTTGAGCTCGTCAGCCATCTTAAGCTAAAGATTCCTCGATTCTTGAGCCAAAGACATGCTCGAGTGCACCTCATTGGTCAGCTTATAATTAAGCTGAGCTGAGACAACAAGAGCCTGAAACACAGAGATTGAATTAGAACATAAGCCAAGGCACATAAGTAATTAAAAGTAAGTTGCGAAAAATTACTGCGGCAGTAAGTTCAATACTCTTATCATAAAGAGTATTGCAGTCTCGAGCCTTATTCACAAACTCCCAGTGCTCAGCGTCGAATCCCGTAAGGCTCTAACCCACCCGAGAGAGGATATCTGAGCCAATTACAGCTCCGTGAGCCCCAGCAGCACTATCAAGCACGAACTCATCAACATGAGGTCGGGCTGACGGCAGGAGTGACTTTGAGGTTGAGGGGTTTTTGGGGGTGGCCCGAGTGCTGAAGGAATTGTAGCCAGAGGAAGCGCGGTAGATGTGGCCGAGACGGATGCATCGACCTGGGCAGTCGGGTCCTCAGCAGTGCTCGCAGTAGTTGGAGCTGGTGGAGTCTTCTCAGTGCGCTTGAGGATTTTGGAGGGTCGGTCCAACCTCCACGAGCCTCGTGGGCGCTTACTCCTTTGAGCCCCCTCACCACTGGCAAGCACGGCGTCAAGGTCGGAGTCCATGTCACCTGCATGATAGAAATTAAAATTTAGCATGGCACTAACAGACAAAGAATAAAAAGACAAGTGGAGAAAACCTAACTGGAACTCTCCCCCGAGCTTGAGCTCGGGGACTAAGAAATTCCCCCATCTTTAGAAGAGGCGAGGGGAGTACCTTCCCTATAGGTGGACGTCAACCTCGAAAGGTCCCTATAGTCGTTGGTCCCATATTGGATGGCTATTCCGTTCCATACCTCGTTCAGGCTATACATGATATTGTATTTCCCGAGCCAGCTATCGAACCTATGAACCCGTTCATCTACCCAAGTTCATACATAAAAATGGTCTCTATCGTCCTTGCATAATACTAACCTATCGGGTTTGTGTTTTAATAGGGAGGGGGACCACATTTTCGAGCTTAGGATGACTGTACCTTGATCATCCGAGCCCGAGCTCGAGGCTTTATCGTTGGCCTCATTCCCTGATTGCGGGCTCCTTCGGCGAACTGGAGGCGGGGGCCTCACCTCTCTCCTTGGGGGGAGGATGCCTATTGGCAAAGGCATGAGCTCCCAGCGATCATATTTTTTATTGGACCAATCCGAGGTGGACTGGCCATTTCCCAAGAGCCCGCAAGCTCAGAGCTTACCTTCATGCAAAAGGTATGAGAGGGATCTCCTACCATAAGGGAGTTGGAGCAAAGTCTCCCTATGCTCCTTCATCTCGTCAGTAGAAGTAGGACGATGGTAGTTGGCTGGAAAATAAAATACAGTTCAACTAAGTACGGGCCTATAGACAAAAGTCCGAGCACAGAAAAAAAGGAGGTTAGGATACTTACGGATCCGTCTGAACGAGTAGTATCGAGACGGAGCTAGGCCATCTGTCCAGAAGAAGGCCTTCTTGAAGTCAGGAGGATAGTTGGGAAGATCCTCAAACATCTTTTTCTCCTTGGGGTAGCTCGAGAGATAATAGAAGCCATCTCCTCCCCGAGCTCGGGAGGGATTGCTTTTCAAACAGAAAAGATACAGGATCTCCTCTGGCGATGGTCCTTCCCACTTCAGTTCATGGTATAGCGACCTCAGGCAGATAGAACCCTGTAAGAATTGGTGTTGAGCTGGAATGGAGCCAACCCAACGAAGTATGTGAAGTCCTTGAAGAAAGACTTCAAAGGCAGTATCGCTCCTGCCTTCATGTGCTCCTAGCTCCAAGCCGCGTATCTCAGCTTGTTGTCTGGATTTCCATCTCCTAGAGCGTGGCAACTTTGCTCGTGGGAGGTAGGGACTCGACACCTTAACAAGCCTGATAATCCTATGCCATGAAAGGCCAGGATATCGGTTATCTGGCCTAGCGACGTAACCGAGCTCCAATAGTGCTCGGCCTCAAAAAATTCCCTCCTCGGCTGTGAGGTTGAGGGCTCCCCCATCAGTGAAAATTGCAGGTCACCTGGTTTAAAGGCAACTGTCACTCTAAGGTTAGGGTTGAGGGGAATCGGTCTAGGCTCGGTGTCAGGGTCCGGATGAAGGGCGACCCTTAGTTTCTTTCTTTTTCCTTCCTCGATCTCTACTATCTGACGTCGGAAGTGATCTCGGGTGTCCTCTTGCTCACACCTCAGCTCGTGTTCCCGGATTAGACGCTGGTCCCGGTAAAACAACGGCTCCAGGCTCGGGGGTTTCGGCAAGTACGGGACGGCAAGCAACGACCCCCACCGTCTTTCTAGATTCTGTGACATCTAGCAAGAAAGAAAAAATGGTGAGGTCCATGCAAGCAAGGAATTAAGAATAACGATCTTGGTGAATCAAGCTCGGAAATGCTTGGGTATGAGACGAGTTCGATCCTGAGGACTTGATTAGTGTCATGACGTGTATTTCACGAAAAAGGGAAGGAAGTGGATTTGATTTTTGAAAATCCCGAAATATCAGGGAAAAAAGGTGGCGGTTATTCAAAAATGGTATTTTTAAGTATCGTGCATTCTTTAAAACCAAGATTTTGTACCCAATATCTTGGTGTGCAAGATACGTCTTCAAAATTTTGAAAATCCATAAAAAAGAGACCATGTTTGGGTCTTTTTACATATAAACTGGATTTAGAACCAGTAATGGGAGAACCTAAACCTAATATCTATTGATCAAAGCATCCTAGTACATCAAAGTAAAAAATGAACCAGTGCATTCCCAGAAACTAAAGAACAGCAAAGCCAGAAACTGATAAAAAAAATCATCAGATACTTACGCAGTGAAGATGGCGATTGCAGAGAAATAGTTGATTGAAGAAGAGGCTGCGGGTATAATCTCACGGTCTCGAGCAAGCTGGCGGTCCTTTGCTTCTTTGGGCGGGAAAACATGCAAAAGCGAAAAAATTTCTGGGCTGGCCTCTGGTTTTTTCTCTCTTCTCTTTTCTCTCTGATAAACGTAAAAGAGGAAGAAGATGACTGGAGTCTTATATATAGACTATCAGAAGTGGTAAAAAAGGAATTAATCTGAGCCATTAGCCAGAATCCTTATCAAATCCGACGACTAGGGATAAATGACAAGATGGTGCTGAAAAGATGGTAGGCGAACGATCGTGGGCAGATTTCCAAGGTACTCGAGTACCTTGAATGAGCAATACCCAACTGACACATGTCCATACTCGAGTGTGTGTGACGGTGCAGTTCCCGAATAAAGTAGTTCAAAAGTTTCCTTCTCATAGGATTCGAACAAATACTTTTGAGGGGGCAAAATTTTACACCCAGATTTCGAGCCTTGAGAGTTGTGATCTCGAAAGCTGGATTCGTCAGGTGTGAGCTCGCAATATCTAGAATACATGTTCGCAACCTAGGCGCCGAATCTTCATAGTTGGTGGCAACCTCGAAGATGGGTAACCTCGAAGTCCTTATAAGCTCGAAAGACAGAACATCGGAAGGCGTCCATTTTTGGGTGACCTCGGATCAGGAGGTCCGAGCTTGACATGAGTGTGAGCTCAAAACAAGGTGATCTCGGTGATATTTTCCTAACTTCGAGCTGATCTTGGGGAAAATAATATAACTCGTAAGTTATTTAGAGGCCTAGACTGGCATGATGCTGATGATGCTGATTGTATCTCAAACAGCTTAATAGGTCACTTGAAGAGACGCAGTCTACATTTATTGTTGTAACTTCCCTACAACAAAGGGATATTTACTAGTCGGTTACACGTCCCCTGGTCTTCAGGGGACGTTTCCTTGTATATAGGAGTTATAGGCTTTAAAGCCATTAAATTTATTAATATATAGAATAACTTCCCAAAACGTGTGGGATAGTATTCTGAGATCTTCTCTATAAATAGAGAATTCATGTACCTTTGTAAATGACTGAATTTTGGTGATCTTGAGAGAAATTATGGAGAATTCATCCCTGAAGGATTTCCAGAAATTTCCTAAGTTCTAATAACAAAGACTCATGGACTAGGCAGAGTTAACTGTTGAACCACGTAAAAAACTCTCCTTATTTTATTGTTTTATTCTGGCCATAATTCTTTATTGTTTACGTGCTCTACATTTTAAGTTGACGAAAAGCGGCGTCAACACATACCGGGACAGAGAAAATAAATTAAGTTCTAATTAACTACTAATTAATTTGTTTAATAATTTTCAATTAATTATAAAAATACTAATTAACTAAATTATATAATATTCTTTGCAATTTAAGTTTCTCATTATGTTGACATAACATATAAAAAAAAAACTACTTTACTTAATTAAATTTCACAAAAAATTTGGCAGCATAACAGTTTAATACAACCATTTCAAAATTTTTAAAATCCTGGACTCAGAATATCCCAGAACATTTATTATAAAACATAAAATATTTATAACTAACCAATTTCTATTATTTTAACTTTTTCCTATTTAAAATTTTAAAAACTCAAACATATATAAAATTACTAACACATAATTAAAATTTTCTAACAAATACACAAAATAATATATACATAAAAACATACTTTAGACATAACCAGGGTAAGAGAAAACCCAAAGGCTCGTTTCCCTCTCTTCCATGGCGAAGAGGAAGAAATCGGCACGGCAACCTGTTACTCGCTCGGTTTCGCAGAGCTTGCCTTCAATCCAAGAAGAGTCTACACTAGAAAGATCTGGTGATGAGGAGATACTGGTGGATGGTCACGAACAGAAGTCTGATTTGCCCCAATCTACTGAAGAGATGGGTTTGACGGAAGATGAAATAAGCAAGAACGCTGAGCTTGCGACTGTTAGAAAGGCTGCTTCGTCAAGCTGGGCGGACTCAATGGAGGCAGGAGATTTTCAAGCTTCAACCCAAAACCATTGGCAGCATTTCAATTCGGGTAATCTCTCCTTTTCTGACCAGAATCTTGAATATACTGAGCCTTTGTTTAAAGATGGTAAGAAAATTGCTCAAGTTGATATTGAGGAAGTCAAGTGCCAGTCGGCCAATTGGAGTTCTGCTGTCATATGCATGGTTCTTGGAGCTAACCCGCCAATGGCTGTGTTTGAAGGGTTTATCAAAAGGGTTTGAGGTCATTTAGGGATTGCGCAAATAGCCAGGATGACAATGGGATTGACTATGGTCAAGTTTAATGATGATGCTACAAGAGATCATGTGTTGGAAACTGGCATCCTTCACTTTGATAGGAAACCAGTGATAATTCGGCCATGGTCTTCAGATTTGAGTGCTATTCGAATGATTCGTTCAATGCCTCTTTGGCTCCGGTTACAAGATCTTGGTCTTCAATATTGGGGAAGCAAATGCCTCAGTGCTCTTGTTAGTACAATAGGCAAACCAATCATGGTGGACAAGTTTACTCGTGAACGTTCTAGAGTTCAGTTTGCTAGGATCATGGTGGAGATGGAAATCACTGATAATCCGCCTAGGACAATACAATATTTGAATGAGCACGGTCAGTTAATAGAATAAGGGGTAGAATATGAATGGTTACCAGTGAAGTGTAAAACTTGTGCGGGTTTTGGCCACTCTATAGCTGACTGCCGTAAGGAGCAGAAAGATCAGGGGATTAAGAAGGACACTCCTTCAAAGAATCCCCCTATGACATGGAGAGACAAGGGTGAGGAAGATGCTATTCTTTCTTCTGGAAATCCCTCTTTAAAAAAGAGAAGTATAAATGAGAAAGTAGTTGCTGGTATGCCTAAGCTTGTTACCGAGGATCCGCCAGCTGATAATGGCCAGATTGTGTGTGAAAAATATTGGCAATATCCTAAGAAAGTGGTTTATAGGCAGGGGATAGCAGAGGGATAACAAAGATTTAGTTGAGCCGGGTCAGACTCAGTCCAATTATTTTGTGGTTCTCCAAGAACAGAGAGAGAGAGAGAAAGGAGGATTAGGTGAAGCTAGCTCATCTCATGGATAACTGTAACATTTTGAGCTGGAACTTAAGGGGTTTGAATGGTCCGAAGAAGTAGGTTGAAGTTTTGAATCTTTGTAGTAAGAATAAAGTTGGAGTTGGTCTCTTTTGGAAACAAAAATGAGGGGGTCAAAAGTAACTGAGATGATGGCTAATAAGTTTTTGAACTGGGATTATTACTCTAGTTTGATTACTGAGGGAAGAATTTTAATAATATGGAGGAGGGTCTTTGTCAAGGTTACTGTGATTGAAGAGACAAGTCAGTTTGTTCACTGTAAAGTTAGAATGGCGGGTCTGAATTTTCCTTTTAGTGTTACTTTTGTCTATGGGCGTAACACTCTAGAGGAAAGGAAGATCTTATGGAAAAATTTACCTAAGAGTTCAGCTGATGCTTGGGTAATGTTGGGAGATTTTAATGCAGTTTTTAAAGCCAAAGATAAGGATGGAGGAAAGCCTGTATCTAAAGCTGAGTTATTTGATTCTTCTCAATGGTTAGCTAGTTCCCATCTTGATGTGCTTAAACAAACGGTTCTTTTTTTACATGGACGAATAATCAAGATGGCCATGCTCGAATTTATTCTAAGATTGTTCATGTGTTTACTAATGAGAACTGGCTGGATATATTTCCCAATACAACAACAGTCTTCAAATGGGAAACAATTTCGGATCACTGCTCCTGTACTCTCTCTATTCAGACCATGGAGCTCTTGGGAGTCAAATTGTTTAGGTATTATAATTTCTGGGCAGACCATAAAGATTTTAAAGAATTGGTTCTTGATAGCTGGAGTAAGCCTTCTCAGGGGATTAGATTAAAGGCCATATACCTTAAGACTATGCGGCTGAAACACCAGTTGAAAAAGTTTAATAGGCATCATATAGGAGATATAGGAATTCAATTCCAGAGGGCAAAAGTTGAGTTTCAGGATGCCCGTCTCCTTGCTCAGCAATACCCAAGAGATTTAACTCTTCAAGATAATGTCAAGACTGCTGCTGAAACTTATATTAGGCAGGAATAGATGTATCACAGCTTTTTGACTCAAAGAAGTAAGATAGATTGGTTAAGGAAGCGAGACTCGAATACAGCCTATTTCCATGCCTGCCTGAAGAAACGAAAAGAAGAGAATAGGGTAGCTTCATTTGTTACTGAGCAAGGTAGTTTGGTGGATAATTTCTCTGAAGTGGTTGCTCATTTTTTGAACCACTTCAGGAGTATTATGGGTAGGCCTAGTTCAGCCAATAAGAAGATAAATGTCCACTATGTTGAGTTGGGTCCCAAACTCAATGTAGAGCAGTAGCTATCCTTGTTGAAGTCGTTTTCTCACAAGGAAATCAGATCAGCTTTATTCAGTATTCCTATTATAAAATCCCCGGGTCCCGATGGATTTGGCTCGGGTTTTTTCAAAGTCATGTGGCAGGATATTGGAGATGAAATATGTAGAGCTATAAGTCAGTTTTTTGAATCAGGCAGAATCCCTGAGGAGTTTCTTGATACCACATTAGCACTGGTTCCCAAATATGAGAACCCTTCTAAGGCTGTGGACTATAGGCCTATAGCATGTTGTTCTACCCTATACAAATGTATCTCTTAGCTGCTCTGTTCTCGCTTAGCTAAGGTCCTTCCTATCTTGGTTCAATCTAATCAGGGAGCGTTTGTTAAAGGCAAATCAATAGCTCACAACATAATGATTTTTCAAGACCTTATTAAGAATTATGGGAGATCAGCTACTTCTCTAAGGTGTGCAATTAAAATTGATATTAGTAAAGCTTATGACACAGTTGATTGGTGGTTCATTGAAGATCTTTTAACAGCGTTATGTTTCCCTGAGAGATTTATCAAATGGATAATGACATGACTGAAAAACACATCTTACTTACTGCTCATGAATGGCAGAGTTCAAGGAAAATTTAAGGGTGAGAAGGGGCTTAGGCAAGGGGATCCTTTGTCGCCTCTTTTATTTGTCCTAATCATGGAATATCTCACTCGGAGGCTTCAAGTGGCTGCTCTTGACTTATCTTTCAAATACCATCCGATGTGTAAAAGCTTGAATTTGCTGAGCCTTTGTTTTGCAGATGATTTACTCTTATTTTGTAAAGGATCTATGGCTGCAGTTCGAGTGCTAAAGAGTGCCCTTGAGGAGTTTAGTGCAGTTACTGGGCTGGAAATAAATACTAGCAAATCACATGTGTATTTTGGAGGGGTTTCAACTGATGATAGGAAGAAGTTAGCTGATGAGTTACAACTGTCTGAAGGTGTATTTCCCCTTAAATATCTTGGTGTCCCTATGAGGCTAACTAAATGGAAGCATGAAGATTGTGACATCATTATTCAAAAATTTAGAATGAGAATTCATAACTGGGCTAGTAGGCACCTTTCATTTGCTGGTAGAATCCAGCTCATTCATTCTATCCTATTTGGTCTAAGAAACTACTGGATGGGTATCTTTATACTTCCTCAAAGTATTATTAAGGAGATTGAGAAATTATGTCGAGGTTTTCTTTGGGGAGTTAATGGTAACCGGAGAAAAATTCATTTGGCATCATGGACTAAGGTCTATCTCCCGAAAGTTTATGGTGGACTTGGATTCAAGAATGGCTCAGCTTGGAACAGAGCAATTTTAGCTAAGTACATATGGGCTATAACTGAGAAACATGACCTGCTGTGGGTTAAGTGGATAAATTATGTGTACTTAAAAGGGTCTGAGTTCTGGTCTTATAGGCTTCCCCCTGACACTAGCTGGTATTGGAGAAAACTGTGTAATCTCAGGGATATCTACAGCTATGAAGAGCTAAAAGTTGCTGGTAGTGCTGGAAAATTTCACCCATCTAAGCTGTATAACAGCTCTCTATGTCAACAACAAATAGACTATCACAGAGCTATTTGGTGCCGACTTTCCATACCTAAACACAGATTTCTTCTTTGGCAAACAGTTAACACTCAACTCCTAACCTGTGATAATCTGCTCAGGTTAAATGTGGTGCTTGAATCCCTGCTTTGCCCTATCTGTGGAGTATCTATTGAGACTCATGGCCATCTGTTTTTTGATTGCTGTCTATCTAGGCAGATTCTACTAATCATATTTGGCTGGTTGGGTTTTCAAGCTTGGCCTGCTGATTATTCTAGCTGGCTGGTTTGGCTCTCCAGTAGGAGGCCTGGAATAATGTTTAACATCATTAATTCGGTTCTAGCAGTTGTAGTGTATGGAATTTGGAGGAACCGAAATAGATGTGTGTTTGATAGTTGTTCTTGGTTAGCCAATAGCATTTCTATTGAGATAAAGTATAGGATTAAGTACAGAATTTTCAATGTAAAAAACAGGAAAATTTCAATACAAGAGCAGAGATTTATAGATAGATTAATCATGTAATCTGGTTTGGGGTCTTTTGGCTGCTTGTATTTAGCATGGGTTGGAGGGTTTTCCCTTGTGGTTTTGGTTTGTAAGAATTGATTGTATCATTGTTTGGCTTGCTGGTTGATTAATGAAGTAACTTTCTTCTTGATCAAAAAAAAAAAAACATACTTTAGACACAAAAGTGGTAGCGGAGCGGCAGCAGTGGCAGCGAAGCAGCGACTGTGGACCTTTTTCACAAAAATAGAATGTGTTAGAAATTTATACAAAAAAAAAAAAAAAAAGTAAACAATATAATGAAAAATTTAATACACATATTGTGGGGAAGTGGCTCGAGTGTGGGGTGCTGTAGGTGTGGAGGGCTCAGGTGTGGATGTGGAGGGGCCCAGGTTCAAGAGGGTAGGCGGAGGATGGTGGCTGGGGCGATGGTGGCTTGGACGGAGAAGACAGAGAGAAAGAGAGAAGAAATGGAGAAATGGGAAAACTAATGAAAGGGGCGCGGTGGGTTTATATATAGGAGATTATTAGCGGCGGGGGTCTGCCGCTAATAATGCTCTTCCACCAGTAATAAAAAAAATGGTCAGAATTACCCATTATTAGCGGCAGACCCCCGCCGCCAAAAATGAGTACCCGCCGATATTAAAAAAAAGGTCATAATTACATTTTATTAGCGGCGGGCAGTCCACCACTAAAAATGTGTGGGACCCGCCGATATCATGTATTAGCGGCACGTAGTCCGCCGCTAATAATGTGTGGGTCCACCGCTAATACCCATTCAAATAAATGCCCGAGAAAATTCTCGCACTTTCCCTCATCTTTATTAGCGGAGGACCCTCCGCTGTTAATAGTTTCAGGTCCGCCACTAATGCTTTTTTTAAATAAAAAAGATTAAAAAACTTATTAGCGACGGACTGCTGGGTCCGCTAATATCCCTCTTATTAGAGGCAAATTCAGGTCCGCCTCTAATAATTACATTTCTTGTAGTGAGAACTAAATCATTTAACCACTTGAACTAAGTTATTAAAGAAAAATCATATATATCTATCTATCTATATATATTCATATAAATGAGAGCTATATGGAGGTGATGTGACTTTCTAGAATCAATAATATATGATTTATCTATTTTCTCACAATTGTGGTTTTTTTATTTAATTAAAGAATTAATTAACAATTTAAAAAATCCATATAGTCCCACATGGTTTACAAACTATTGTGGAGTTATACTTTTAGGCTATAAATAAACCATTCATTGACTTTGATTTGTAATTTGTTCAAATGTTAATATTTTTTTCTTATAATGATTGATTTAACTCAATCTTACCCAATAGTTATATATTTTTTAGTTTATCAAATTTATATTAATATTTACATATAATTTATATTTGTATATTTAATTTTGTATTATATTTTTTTATATATTGAAAAAATTATAAATATATAGTGTAACAAGAATGTATATATATGTTTTATCACTTATTATTTTAAAGAGTCATATTCACAATCTTTCAAGTGATATATAAAAGATTATATGGTGTGGTGATATTGAGTTCGTTTGAAGAAAAAAATAGACACTCTAACATGTTAATAAGTTGAAGATACTCAATGAAATTAAGACCTTATAATTTTTTTAGTTTTTTGTCATGATTTATCTTTTGTGCTAATCATATAAGATAAAAGAGAAAAAAAATGAAATTATTATATAGTTCCTCATATTTTTTATAGAAGAATTAGAAAAAGTATTAGCAAATTGAAAATAAAATCTATATCTATATACTTATATAAAGAAGAGTTATACGAAGGTGATGTGGCTTCCTAGAATCAATAATATATGATTTATCTATTTTCTCATAATTTGTGGTTTTTCTAATTTTTTATTTAAAAAATGAATTAATTAACAATTTAAAAAATCTCTATAGTCCCACATGGTTTACAAATCATTGAGGCCCTTCATTGACTTTGATTTATAATTTGTCCAAATATTAATATTTTTTTTCTTATGATGATTGATTTAACTCAATCTTGCCCAATAGTTATATATTTTTTGAGTTTATCAAATTTATATTAATATTTAACATATTATTTATATTTTTATATTTAATTTTGTGGTATATATTTTTATATATTGAAAAAAAATGATAAATATATAGTGTAACAAGAATGTATGTATATATATATATATATTATCACCTATTTTTGTTTAAAAAAGACATGTTCACAATCTTTGAAGCGGTATATAAAAGATTTATGGTATGGTAGTATTGAGTTCGTTTGGAAAAAAACATAAACACTCTAACATGTTAATAAGTTCAAGATACTCAAGGAAATTAAAAGCCTATAATATTGATTTTTTTTTTTTGTGCTATGATTTATCTTTTGTGCTAATCATATAAGATAAAAGAGAAAAAAAATGAAATTATGATATAGTTCCTCATATTTTTTATATAAGAATTAGAAAATTGAAAAAAAAAATTGATTTATGTGATAGTTTTAAGTAATGATCTAATATATGTGTATGTATATATATAATTTCGGGTGAATTATACAAACATATATAACATTAAAAAAAAAGTGAAAGAATTACCAAATGTATACAAAAATTATAATTTTATATCATTATAAAAAATATATTATAATTTCCTTACTCATATTGTATACTTTTTATATCTATATATTTACATAATATATTTATATAAAGGAGATCCCCAAGGATATGATGTATTTTCTTAGTTTTTCTAAAAAAAATTAAATATTATAAATCTATTTATTTATATAAAGGCACTCTAAAATTGTTATAAATTACTCTATCTTTTTTCTTAATTTTTCTCATTTTTTTTATTCAACTTTTTCTAAAAAAATTATATTTTTATTCTATTTAAAAAAATATATATAATAATAATAGTAATTAACTCTCTTTTATTTTACCTATCAATATATAATAATTAATTCATTACTATTAACTCTATTTTCTTTTATCTTAGTTTCTAAACATCTATCTATATGTTGACGCAGTTTTTCGCCAACAGTGTATTAAGAAATAATAATGCAGATTAATGCTTAATAGTAAACCATAATGGAAAATAATCAAAATTCACTCAAGAACACAAAACTTTTACATGGTTCAGTGGTTAAAATCCACCTAGTACAGACTCAATATTATTATTGTTTCTCTCTCTATTTTGGCAGAATTTCGGTATTACAGAATTTTCTCTCCTTTCCTATTTAATATTCCCAGTATTTATAGGGGAATTTCTTGGACAGGTTTGGGTAACCGCATGAGTCAATCACGCATTTACATAATGTCTAAATTCCATACAAATAATTCTCATTTATATTGGGATATAATTTGATCACAAAGGAAATATGTTCCTGCTATCTCGGATAATAAATATGTTAGTCTGGTCATGAATAAGCATATCAACAAATCCCAAATCTTTAGGAATCCTTTAGTGTGCAGTATGCGTTATATCTGAGTTACTTGAGCTGCGTAGCTTCCACGGGCTTGTATTCTGACAGCTATCTGTCTGTCCCTGAGCTAGCGCTTTCACGACATCTTATTCGTAGTTCGTGGTAAAGTCAGGACACATAACACCAGGTTTGATCATTACGAACCTCGACCTGTCCGTCTAAATAATAACCAAATATTCTACTTGATTACTTTTCCACGTATTTATCTGCTAGCTGTACCCGATCTAAGCGAATGAACTCGTGCTAAGATTAGGGTACAACACTATATATAATGATAAATTAATCAGCTAACTTAAATAAAAATATTTAAATGTCTTTTTAAATGAGATATTTTTTTTAAATATATTATAATTAAAATAAATAGTGCATGCATATATAAATATATATATTTAACTGATTTAAAAAATAAACTACAACACAATTATATAAAAGAAAATATATTATGATTTACCTATTTTAGTCAAATATTTTTTTTCTGAAAATTCAGTACAAACTCTTTGTTCGGTAAATTTTTAATAATTGATTTTACCAATTTAAAAATATAGGGTCCAAATAAGTAATCGACCAAAATACATGTGGTTCAAATAATATATCTATATATGTTCATATTCTTAACGTTTTGACAAAACACGAGATCCAAAAGTTAATTTTTTTTTAAATAAAGGGTCCAATCGGGTAATCAGCTAAAACAGAAGGTTCAAAATGGTGTGAACCCTTACACAAAACATATTATATATAATTTACTTTTTATAAAGAATTTTGAGCCTTTTGAATACTTACATGGTCCAAATGTTAATGTTAAAAAATAAAAGTTCAAAACACGTAGTCGGTCAAAATAGAATGTTCAAATAATCAATCTATTTATTTATATTTTTAACCTTTTGACAAAACATAAGGTATAAACGTTAATTTTAAAAAATAAAGGGTAATCGGCCAAAATAACCCTTGCACAAATTTAGACTTTTTATAAAAAAAATAATGCAAAGTTTATAATTATAATAAATATATAAATAAAATTATGCGTACAACATGCTGTTTGAACTTTGTTTTTGGCATTATAATTATTTGTTATACAATGAGCACAATCATAAAAAAAAATTGGGGTCAAGACGTGTCCATGTGTCCATATAAGGAACATGTTGTACGGGTAGGGTGAAAAAGACTTCTTACTAGTTACCACACAATCTTCCCAATAAAATTTAAAAATATAATTTTTTTAATCATTATAAAATACTGCTCGAAGTGCAGTTATGTTTTCTAGTTTTCATCATATACAAAAGCTATATATTTCATATATATGATTGTTACACCCAGATTTCAAGACCTGAGATTGTGACCTCGAAAGCTGGACTCGTCAAGTGTGAGCTTGAGATATATAAAACGCACGTTCGTGGTCTAGATGTCAAAACCTCGGAGCAAGGCGACAACCTCGAAGATGCGTAACTTGGGATCCTTTCCAACCTCGAAAGAACATAGCATCAGGATACATTCGTTGTCAGGTGTCTTCGGGTCAAGTAGCCCGAGCTTAAAGAGCACAAGCTCGAAATGTAACAGTCTCGATGGTATTTATCTGCTCCGAGCTGGTCTTGGGATAAGGCGACTAGTTCGTAACTTATCCATAAACCGTGACTGACATGATGTTGGTTGCTGACCTCGAAGATTTGATGAGGCATCTGATGTAACACGTTCTGTACGTTTAAAGATATTTATTGTTGTAACATTCCAACATTAAAGGGATATTAACAATTTTGTTACCCGTTTCCCGGTCTTCAGGGGACGTTTCCTTTTATATAGGAGTTACAGTATTTAATATCTTTATTTTAATTAATAAACAAAAGTATCTTCCCAAAATATGTGGGAATAAACTCTGAGAACTCTCTATAAATAGAGAGGTCATGAACATTTGTAAAGAATGGATCTTCTGATATCTTGAGAGAAACTCTGGAGAATTCATCTCTGAAGGATTTCCAGAAAACTCCAAGTCTAAATAAAATAGACTCGTGGACTAGGCAGATTTAATTGCTGAACCACGTAAAACTCTTGTTGTTCTACCATATTATTCATCTGCGCCATAGTTCTTATTATTTAATTGCTCTACATTTTAAGTTGATGAAAAATGGCGTCAACAATGATGGATACTTTCATTTAGTTACACTATTGAACCTCCAAGATATATGTATAGGCTATGTCGTAGGGTAAGCTTTTAACGAACAAGTCAAAATATTTAGATAACATAATTAATAGAAATATCAACACTCGTAATTAAGATCGACTTGATCTATGATCAACGTTGTGATACTGATTAGATTCGATAATAACGATACTTACTTATCTATCGATAATCAGTGTCGGTCCTAGCCCAATGTAACAAAATACATTCGATCTTATCTACTTGGTCAATGTCTTGGATAAGACATCACACCATTGTGTAAGTATAGCTTATCATAGATTAACAAATTAGTGAAAATCACGTGCACTGATTTAATCTTAGGACTAATTCTTTTTTAACATATAATTACATTTATAATCCACTGTGAACTAGTCACTATAAGTGTAACTGTAATGTCCCAAATTCCTTAATGTGGCTTAATGCCTGTATTAGGGGGCCAGGAGGGTCATAATTGATTTAATATGCAATTATGTGATTAAATGCATGGTTATGTGAATTATATGATAATATGATGATAAGTACATGCATGTGGGCCCACTTCTTATTAGAAGGGCATTTTTGTAATTTGGCCCGTCAAGAGCATATTTGTATATTTATGTGCATGTTGGTGATTTATGGGTGAGACTACATTATAATGTGGATATGTTTGAGCTATTCGGCATGAGACGATCTTAGGTTGCAAGATTAGCAGTTTGGTCATAACGGGATTAATTTCCAGGCTCGGGGTAAGTCTGGGGTTAATTTGATGCTTAGTACATTACCGGGAATGAATGGGTAATGGGATACGATTTAATTATTACTTGAGAAGATTGGGAATAACGGGAATTGGAGGAGTTAATTATAATTAACGGGATAGACGAGAAATGACTGTTTTGCCCTTAGGTGGCTGTAAAGGTTTTTATTGGGCTTAGGGGCATTTTGGTCTTTTGACCATGGGATATGTTTCAAGCTAGGAAGGCTGTAGATGATCAAGGAAAATCAGAGTAACTTTCTCCTTCTCTCTCTCGATCCTCTCTCTCTCACAGGTTTGGAATTTTGAAGCTAAGCTTGAGAATTCAACTTGGGAAATTAAGGCTTGTGAGCTTAGGGTTGTGTTCAGCCATTGGAAAGGGTTCAATTGTGTGTTTAAGGTAAGGTTTTCAGTTGAAGTTTCAAGTTTTTGCTATGTTTTTTAGGTTAGTTTAATGCTTGAGGTTTTGATCATGGATTGGGTATGTGTTGATGTTTTGAGTAGTTTAAGGCTTAGGTTTTGTTGTTAAACTGATGGATATGTTGTGTTGATGCTTGGTTTTAATTGTGGGATTGATTTGTTGAGGTTTTGGCTGGTTTTTAAATTGAGAGAAAGGCAGGGGAGCTGGGTTCCCAGGGTCAAGTCGCGACCGAGTTCATGCAAGTCGCGACTTGAACCCCTTCTAGAGCCTCCCCTGGGCTCTATCTAGCAGGTGCGTCGCGACCCACTAGGTCAAGTTGCGGTCCGCCCCTGGTTTTCCAGACAGAGGGGTTTCTGTCTTGGGGTCGTGCCGCAGCCCTAGGAGGCAGGTCGCGACCCGCCTCTCCCTTTTGTGCCAAAATGGGTTTTTAAGGGTTTTAAGGACGGGTTTTCATTTCCTAAGACTCAGGATCGAATCTACTAACTGTTTTAGTACGATTCGAGGTCCCGGGAGCGAGGTTTTAGACCATGAACCTCTTATTATTTATTTTTATTGATGGGATTTCATATTTGGTTATGACTAGGTGACCGCTAAGGGACTTAAGGATCGATCGTTCTCAAGGGTCATTCTTTTATTATTTCACGCTCGAACCAGAGGTAAGAAAACTGCACCCAGTATGTGACATGCATGGTTATTGATGATGCGTGTTGAGTGCTCTATATATGGACATTGATTGCATTGTAAATGCATAGCAGTTTTGCTTACTTGTGAATGACACTGACTTATTAGTCAGGGAACGACATTGGTGTTTAGTATTAGTCGTGAAGTTGTGACTTATTAGTCAAGATCAGCAGTAGTACTGAGCACTGGTCGTATGGTATTGGCTTAAGAGTCAAGAGCGACATTAATGTGTTTAACACAGGCCGAAATGATTAGATCTAATCAACATGAGCATTAAATGCTTGACCGACCCCAAGGTCGAAGAAAACTAAAGCGCTTATCTAGTCTAAAGGCTAGTTACTTAGAGCTAGGGCCAAAAGACTCAGGTGACTGAAACGTCACGTGGCTTAGGGTGCAGAGCCCCAGAGTGTGACTCATTAGTCACCTATACAGAGTTTGACTCATTAGTCATCTATACAGAGAGTGACTCATAAGTCACCTATACAGAGTGTGACTCATTAGTCACCTATCCATAGTGTGACTCGTTAGCCACTTATCCAGGGAGTGACTCATTAGTCTGCTATCTGATTAGGGCGGCAAGCCCTAGAATGAATACCAGAATCATTTATTGATATTGTATACATGCATTAATAAGTTTTCTTGGTGAGCCTTGGCTCAGTGGTGCTATGTGGTGCAAGTAAAGGAAAAGAAAAGCCCACCCAACCTTGAGTGGAGAGCTTAGGTGGCGATGTGTACATATGCGGCCGCTTGACCACCACGGCCAAGGTGTTTCTCAAAGGAACTAGGGGTTTAACCCTATTTTTGCCACTTAGGTCGGCGGGTTGTAACTTTTATACTGTAATGACCATTTTGGATTGTAAATAACTTTGTAAACACTTTTTATGGACCCATGTATAGTTTAATGTTTTAAATAAAATATATCCATTCCTTTTGATCGAAATTTTCACCCTAACCTAATAATAACACCTAGATGCACGTTTATAACCTAATGACTCGTTTAGCGAGTTAAGCACTATTTAAAATCCACAGTAACGGTGTTGGAGTAACCAGGGCGTTACAGTAACTATCTATATGTTCATGATCTTATAGATGTTTGTATTAAGCAATTACTCACATAATAAACACAAGCAAGCAATGCAATTGATAGACAAAAACCTGATTTCTATTCTTTATTGATAATCAAGTGAGTTACATAAGAAATGTGGTTTTATAAGGGCATAAAACCCAACATAATCTTCCCTAGAGGGTCTTCTCCTAATGCGGGAGATCAAGATTGCTTTTGACATACCTGATTGATCTCTTCCTTTATGTGGATTCCAACTTGATTTTCTTGGTGGGCTCTTTCGCTCTCTACAAGGTGATTCGCCCTCTTATCTGATGACGATCCAAAGTTTGTACCGTCAGGGTATGAAGGTGATTAGCTACTAACTGGTTATGAAGGCTAGTCGTATATCCTCCAAGGCTCTGGTTGGACACAGATGTTTTTCGTGCTTCAGCTTGATTTGGGTCTTAGTGACTCTTTGAAGGGAATCATGGCATTTTCATAGAGCTTGCTTATCCATGATGTGTACCCAATTAACATCCTTTTTCTTTTGGGTACAACAATATGCATTTAATAATAATATTTGAGATATTTATCTAAAGCATCTATAAATGTCAAAATATCGGGATCTCCTATAAATACTTTCTTTTTGCCATTAGAAAAATGAGAGAGATAAAACTTACTAAGTGACTGTAGGTTATTGGTGTTATTTATATTTCTTGAATACCAAATCTAATTGAGCATTTGTGGCCAGCCACATTATTAACGAGTTTCTTCTATAAACACTTGTTACATATCAAAACATGAAAATATTTTTAAGTGGCATGTTCTCTTGCAAATCAAGGTTTTTTTAATTCATCAGAACATAAAAGTCACCTAAAAGAACAAAATGGTACAAAAATAGAAATATCATAAAACTATAAACATAACCATTAAATGTTATCATTTTTTGGTTACCAAATCGACATATTCCTTCACTATGACATCTAAAGTCTTGACCATTTCACTCGTTTCCACAAACGTTTTAATTGTTGAGAAGTGTTTTGAAAGAAAATGACATAAAATAGGTATTTTAAAATGAAAGCATAGCCACATAAGAACCTCGCCCAACATTGTTGTTAGTGAAATAGAAAAGAGAAAAGGTCTCAGAAAGAATGACATTGCTAGCTATCAAAGATTCAATAATGACCTAATTGAGTTTGCTAGGTTTACATGTCAATGGGCCCAAAAGAACCAAGAGAAATAGAGGAAGTGAGAAAAGGAGTAGTAATGCCCCCATTGTTTGTCTCTTCTTCCCCCTAAGTCGTCACCCTAACATCGCTTATCCTGCAAGAAAATCCATAAGACGAAGTAGGGTTTTTGTTTAAATGTTGATTTTATAAGATTTTTTTAATTTATTAAAAATAGTGTTTGTTTTTTAATTAATTAAAAATATTTATCTATTTATTTTTATACGTAAATACTTATTTGCTAGATTATATTTTATGGAAATATAAATTTGATACTTTATATTTTTTATAATGTTCATCTGTTATTTTATAATTTAAAATCATACATATTTAATACACTATTTCATTAATAAATTTTTCTCAATAAAACTAAACTGTTATAAATTTATGAAGTTTTAAATTCCAATATAATTATTTAATTATATATAAATAATTATATACAAGTAATACAGTTAAAAGAAAAACTGGAAAAAAGAAAAAAAAAAAAGAGTATGCACGCCTGAAATATTCTAATCTAAAAAAGTCAAAATTGGTGGTAGCCTCTCAATACCGCCCCATGTTTTGGTATTCCATTAAAATCCAGAGATCTGTGCGACTGTGCTCTCTTCCAATTCCACGGCAGCCAATGATATATATTCTTTAAAACGTGGGAGCCACCGAATTCTTGAGTGATATAAAAACACCCACCAGTTCAGCTCACAACCCATGACTGATGCTTCTCCCTTCACCTTCCTCTTTAATTTATTAAAAAGCGATTTTAAAAGAAATAAACTTTTTCTTGCCAAAAAAAAAAACCCTCGGATTCTGCTTCTGTAAAAAAAATGGCCGATTCTCCTGTTACTCAGATGAAGATTGTTAAAGGCGACTATGGATATGTGCTTGAAGATGTTCCTCATCTCTTCGATTACATCCCTGATCTGCGTGTAATTTTCTATCGCTGTCTTATCGCTTTACGTCTAATTTTTAGTTTATCTGGCGGAACTTTATTCACTTGATCAGAAATTCGTTAAAAAAATGAAAGAAAGCAGATATATAAATTATATATTTATTGTCAGTTGTATTAGTTGTTGATTAGTGTTTGGTTCCATGGCAGACTTATCCTAATCCATTGCGATCAAACCCTGCTTATTCTGTGGTCAAGTATGTAAATTTTTAATTTCTTTTTTTTCTGCATTAACTGATTTTTTGTTTTGATATAGTAGAATAAATTTTTTTTTCCAGGCAGTATTTTGTTCATGTAGATGATACTGTTCCTCAAAAGGTAACATTTTTGTTTTCAAGTATTTAGTGTTTGTACTTCGTAGATCTCATTTGATCTGTTGAAAAGTCCTTTCACTTATGAATCAGAAAAAATGGCACTTGATATTGTATTGAGAATGATAGCGCTCTTTGCAGAGACTAATTTTGGTGTTAACATGTTCATTCCATTCTTTTACAGATTGTTGTTCACAAAGACAGTCCAAGAGGGACACATTTTCGGCGAGCGGGCCCACGCCAGAAGGTATGCTAAAGATTCTTGTTTGAACGGTTTTAAAATGGGACATTACGATTTATTTACGTTCATTCATCTGTGTTGCTCAGGTGTATTTTGAATCCGACGAAGTGCACGCTTGTATAGTAACATGTGGTGGTCTGTGCCCTGGACTCAACACTGTGATTAGGGAAATTGTTTGTGGTCTTTATCACATGTATGGAGTCACCAGAATTCTTGGGATAGATGTGAGTGAATTGTTTGTACTACTTAAGTCTAAAAGCATTGCTTTGTATGCTAGGTGTACTTGCTTGAGTAAGTAGTCTGATTAGAAAATTCATTCTTGCCATATTAGGGAGGATATAGGGGTTTTTATTCTCGAAACACTGTTTCGTTAACACCAAAGGTTGTCAATGACATCCATAAACGTGGTGGTACTATTCTTGGGACATCAAGGGGAGGTCATGACACCTCGAAGATTGTTGACAGCATTCAGGATCGCGGGATAAATCAGGTAAGGTGCTCGTATTTGGCCTGAATCATAAATTTACATTAGGTTTATTTAATTACAATAGTCCTTGTGTATATTAAGATCATTTCCTTACAATGATCCAGGTTTATATAATAGGAGGTGATGGAACTCAAAGAGGAGCTTCTGTTATATTTGAGGTAATTCAGCTAGTAAACTAAGAATAATGTACTGGCTGATCAGTATCACTAAAATTTCCTAACTTGTTTTGCTCCTTTAAACAAAGAAGAATAAATATGAGACAAATAATTGGCAGTACAGGACTTTTTTAGGCATCCAATTAAAAAAGAAAGTTTGATTTCTGAAGGTGATGTATATCACCCATCATGTATAATCCTTAAAGTTGTGCTCGGGAACAATGCTAAAGTAAGTGACAACTCATAGTTTGTCCTAGGGATAAATTAGTGTTCACGAACTCCACTTAATTACATATCCTGATTAAAACAAGTTACCTAGTGACGAAATTCATATTTGATTGCTTCTTTTACCTACATCTTTCCTTGTATGCTTCCATGTACTTCCCTTTGTTTCTACCATTTTATATTCATGGGGGTGCTGGAAGTGGTTCTCACATGATTATAGTTATTTATGAAGAGTTCTGTAACTTTACATGATAGGAAGTGTTGAATCAATTCTAGCCCAAATGTTCTATGACCTCTTTGATGACTTGTTTGCTTCACGGTGAATTTGACACAATAATAAATGATTTATTGGAATAAATATTGTTTTTAATATTTTAGCTGCTATTGAAATAAGTCAGTTTGTTTTCTTCAGGAAATTAGAAGACGTGGCCTCAAAGTTGCTGTTGCAGGAATCCCTAAAACCATAGATAATGATATTCCAGTACTCATCTAATACTTTATTATTGTACTGTGTGTACCTTCCCATGATTCCCGTTTTTTTCTTATGCTTAATGTGGTACTTTCTTCTTTTTATTAAGGTCATAGACAGGTCCTTTGGCTTTGACACTGCTGTTGAGGAGGCTCAACGTGCAATTAATGCAGCACATGTTGAAGCTGAAAGTATTGAGAATGGTATTGGTGTTGTAAAGCTGATGGGACGGTATAGTGGTGAGTGCTCATTTATATTTCATAGTCTGCGATACTTTAAACTTTAGACTATATTGCTTGGATCTTCTTGGGGAAGTTTATCTGGTTGCTATTTTTGTTACTCGACATTAGTTGTAACTTGTATGTGGAATTTTATGTTATTACTTGCAATGCAGGTTTCATAGCCATGTATGCTACACTTGCCAGCCGAGATGTGGATTGTTGTTTGATACCAGAATCTCCATTTTATCTTGAAGGAAATGGTGGGCTTTTTGAGTTCATAGAAAAACGACTCAAGGAAAATGGGCATATGGTTATTGTGATAGCTGAGGGAGCAGGACAGGAGCTTCTCACAGAGAGCTTGCAGTCCATGAACCAACAAGATGCTTCGGGAAATAAACTACTGCAAGATGTTGGACTGTGGATATCACAAAGGATCAAGGTAACTTTGCTATCTATTGCCTGTTTTTCTTCCTTTTATTATTGAGGCAGGGTATGTTGTATGTATGAGCTCTGTGCAACACATATATTTCCGTGAAGGTGCAATTACTGCTTGTCTTGATCTTGACCTTTCACTTTTCTGGTAATTTCAAGTTTTCTTTTTTGCCTGTGGATTGACAAAGTGTTTCACCTTTTGCTTCCTTCTCGTTTGGTTTGTTGATTTATAGTTTTTTGTTTCTTTTGTTGCAGGATCATTTTGCAAAGCAAAATAAACTACCTATTAATCTTAAATACATAGGTTAAAAGCATCCTGATTTTCCTTTCTTTTTTATCCTTAAATTTTTTACTTCATATTAAAGTTTAACAAATCTTTTTTTTTCCTGGCAGATCCTACATACATGATCCGGGCCATTCCAGGCAATGCATCTGACAACGTGTACTGCACACTCCTTGCCCAAAGTGCAGTACATGGTGCCATGGCAGGGTACACAGGCTTTGTAAGTGGACTTGTGAACGGAAGACAGACTTACATTCCTTTCAATGTAAAGTTCCTCTCTCTCTCTCTCTCTTTTCCCTACTACTATCACCATTCTTGAACCTTGGAAATTTGAGACAATGGATACGTTTAGCAACAAAAAAAAAAAGAAAGAAATAAAAATAGAGGAAGTAAAAAGATGAAAGTTAATGTGCTAAATCTTTAAGTAATACATACACTTCTTTCCTTAACTTTGTGTTTTACAGCGCATCACTGAGAGGCAGAACAAGGTTGTGATTACTGACAGAATGTGGGCAAGACTTCTATCTTCAACCAACCAGCCTAGCTTTTCAAACCCCAAAGCTGTCCCTGAAGCCAAGAAAGAAGAGGAATCCCCGAATCAATTGTTGGATAGAGAAAATTCCATGAAAGAACCTTCAGTGACAAAAGATATTCCAAGTTTGACATAAAGTGAATACTGAGAACACAATTGAAGAGGTGCTTCTTATCAGTAATATATTATGTCGAATAATTATGTAACCGTTATTAATAGACTTGCCGGAGAGCGCAAAGATGTTTGGTTGTTTCAAATGTCTGAGTTTTTTTTTTTTTAAATAACTAGTGCTAAGTTGAGGCTGTAAGATTTGATTCGACTATTCGTGAAGCAACCAAATCCGTTCATTATTTATATATTATATTTCTTGCTTTTGTTTCCACGTTATTGTATGGGAATGGTTTTCTTCTAATACGTAGAGCACGGATTGAAAATTCGTTCCAGATTTCAACTATCAATAATGAATGGCTGATACTGGCTGTGTTTCTCTCATATCTTGCTTTCTTTATCGATGTATCCAAACTCGATTCTAATAATAATATTAGTTGTGAGAGTCAAATTTATATATAATCTCTTCTATATAATAAGTGGGTAGATAATGAAAATTCTTAGTTTTAACGGATTATTTTGTTAATTTTAACGAAATATTTTAAATATTTAACATAATATACTTTTAAAACTAACTTAAAAATAGATATTTATTAATTATATTAATATAAATTTAAATATTATAAAATATTATTTATTATAATAACATTTAATATAACATTACATATATAATAATTATATTAATATAAATTTAAATTCAAATGTTATAAAATATAATTATTATAATAATATATAATACAAAGAATAGATATTTAATAACTATATTAGTATAAATTTAAATGTTATAAAATATCATTATAATAATAATATAATCCTAATTTTTTTACTAATTATATTAATATGAATTCAAATATTATTATATACAAAGATATATATTTAATACTTATATCAATATAAATTTAAATATTATAAAAGATTTTTATGATAATAATATATAATCCTATTTTTTACTAATTATATTAATATGAATTCAAATATTATAAAATATTATTATTATATTAATATTTAATACAAGACTAGATATTTAATACTTATATCAATATAAATTCAAATATTATAAAACATTATTATAATAATAATATATAATACACAATCTTAATTTTTATTAAAAAAATTATCATTTATGTTTAAAAATGTCATCATATTATATATATTTTAAAAAAATTGTAAACATTGTTTTGGTTTAATTTTTTATTTAATATTGCCTATTGATTTGAAATATTTATATGATAATGATACAAATTTAATAAATATAATTAATACATTATATAAATAAAACTAAGCAAACGTGCATTGCACGTTATTTGTATCTAGTATAATAAAAACGTATCAATAGCTCATTTCATTAAGACGATTGATACATATTTAGTTTTATTTTGAATTCTTTTATGTTTGATCGGGTTTATGTATATTCTAAATGTGTTGGTCTCAACAGAAAAATACTAAAATTAAAAATAAAAATTTATGTCTCATCAAATTTTTTATTACAAAGTGATGCTATAATGATGCTTAATGTAATTTGATTTTAGAGGATAAAACGATATTATAATCATGGTCACTTAAAATCTTGATTTTAGAGGCTAAACGATGTTATTAACGATACTTATTTTAGGGGCCAAATTTTATGGGGTCATTGTAGACGATTGTTTAACGATGCTTAATGATATATTCTCATGAAAAACTTGGTTTTAGAGAATAAAACGATGCTCGTAACCATACTCAGACGATGCTTAACGATTATCCTTAGTGAAAACTTAATTTTAGAGGTTTCATGAGACCAAACCATCATTAATGCTGTTTAACGATATTACTCATGAAAAAATAACTTGATTTAGAGGATATTACTCATGAAAAAATAACTTGATTTAGAGGATATTACTCATGAAAAAATAACTTGATTTAGAGGATATAATGATGGTTCCAAAACGATTCTATTAACAGTGGTTCCAAATTTTCATGAGACAATCGCAAGCCATCGTTAAGTTTTCACTTGACGTAAAATCGTTATGAAATTTTCAAAATTCTAAATTTGACAAAAGAAAAGATAAACTAAACTAAAAAATTGTGTCTTAACTAAATTTAACGTAAATATTTTCTTCAATTCAAGTTCGATTAGACTTTTCAATCACTAAAACATAAAAACTATAATTATGATAATGTTTGGGAACTTCAATGATAATGTTAATGGCTGTGGTTTTTTTTTTTCTGATGGCCGTGGATAGAAAGAGAAGGAGAAAGGAGAGACAGAGAAGAATCTCAAACAAGATATTAAATGAACAAACTTTGGAAATTAAATTGCATCATGTGCTCGCAAACAAAGTACAAAATTATTACAAAGAACTAATATTATGACCAGTTATTTTTTCACTCATTCATACAAAGAATGACAGGCAAATTCAAATGGGTGGGTCAGATTGCTCAGTAAGAACTGCCACTTGGAACTGCTGCCCTAGAATTTGGGACGTAAAAATATTATCTAAAACACAAATTAGTACTTGTATATTCCAGATGGTTCAGCATTTTGAACAATCCAAGGATGTTCTAAAAGCTTGTGGAGAGGCAAGCGCTCTGATGAATCCTTGACAAGCATCTGCTATTAATAAATACTGTTTTAAGAAAATGTTGCACAATATAAACAAAATTTAAATGTTAAAAGGGCACCAAAATAACACAAAACAAAAAAACTAACCTGACTAATCAGGTCCTTTGCAGCAGAAGATACAATTGGCTTGGGAGGAAACTTGAGATCCACTTGGACAATCCTGCAACATATAGCAGTAATATCAGCCACACTGCATCCTATAACAACATCTTTAACATGGTCAAAGATGTTGCAATAACAAAGACTTTGATACAAACTTCAATCATTCCATCTTTCGGAAAGGTAATCTTCTTTCAAATTGCCCTCAAATAAAAATAGGGAACTTCACAATAGTTAGCATTATTATAGTTATTCAGTTTGCAGCATTATTGCTTACCTTCTATATGTATCTGAGTGTTCTTTAGCCTCAAAAGGAGGAACCCCATAAAGAAACTCATAGCACAAGATACCAAGGCTCCAGATATCCACACTAGCATCATGCTCTACGCTTTCAACTGTTTTTATTGCACACGGAAAATTACAAATGAGCTGAAACTGATTCAATAAACATTGGACAATCGCAGCACATTCTAAAATCTCTTGACAACAGGAAATTCCTAGCTGTTCATCAAGGTCGGTGGCTCATAAAATTGGAGCTCAAATTATGTAAACTATAAAAATTCACAGGTTTGAACATTGAATAATAATAAAGGAATAAACAAACAAATTATGTAAACCATAAAAATTCACAGGTTTGTGTTGGTGGCTCATAAAATTGGAGCTCAAATTATGTAAACTATAAAAATTCACAGGTTTGAACATTGAATAATAAAAAAGGAATAAACAAACAAATTATGTAAACCATAAAAATTCACAGGTTTGTGTTTGCCTCAAAACTTACCCATCTCGGGAGGAAGGTAATCCAGTGTGCCACACATGGTTCGCCTGCGGTTAAATGTATGCACTGACCATCCAAAATCTGCTATCTTTAGCTCACCCTGACCAAGCATACCAAACATTAACACAGCGTAACAAGCAGAAAATATGCAGCAAAACCCCGGACGGAAACAATGATATACAGATCAGTACCTGTGCACCAATTAAAAGATTCTCGGGTTTGATATCTCTGTGAATTACATGCTTTCCATGACAATATATGAGAGCCCGGGCCAGTGATGCAACATACTGCGCACATTTTGTTCACACAAATCAGAACGTCTAGTCAATTTTTGTAGATAATAAGCTGAGAACATATTATTATCTCCTTTCTGAATTTCCTTTTCATTGTGGACTTAATAGATTCTTTAATTTTCAAAGTTCTTAGTTTATAATTTTAAAGCTTTCTTTCCTTTTTTTGAATAATCGGGTAGGAGGAAACACAATCCACATATATTAATTACTTACAGTAGCCGCACGTCGTTCACTAAAGTATTTGCACTTCTGTAATTCTTTGTACAATTCACCCTTGGCTGCGTATTCCAGTATCAGATAAACTCGTTTCTGAAATAAAATATATTGGAAAAGAGGAGAGGGTCAACTATGGTAATTAGCAACATAAATTCAAATATTTGCTAACGTTAACCAGCTAGCTAATCTTTAAATACCTGGTCATAAAAGTAGCCATAGAGACGTAAGATATTGGGATGACGAAGATGACTCTGTATTTCAACTTCTCGCCGAAGCTGATGCTCAACTTGAGACTGCTGCAACTGGCTCTTAAAAAGCACTTTTAGCGCCACGATATGGTTACTCTGTGTAAGACACAGATCAAGATTTACGGTGAATAAAATCGCAACAAATAGGACCATTCAACTTTCACCCATCCTAGACACAAACAATAGATTCAAGTAAAAGCTAATCTCCACCATCTGTAACAAGGCCCTAATAGACTATTTCTTATTGCACACACATCATATTCCTATTCAAATCTTCATCTTCTCTAGAAACAACGTGACTGGATGACAATGAAATAAGAAATACAGATGCAGTTAAAATTTAAGACATTGGCCACCCAAAACGCATCAATATCAGAAAGTAAGACCCCCCATTGGTCAAGCTATACAACCAAAATTTAGCATTAGTTTACAGCAACAGAGGAAAAGGGGGACAAAACTAACCCTCTTTTCCCTGGCCAAATAAACGTGCCCAAACTTTCCTCGCCCGAGAGGCTTCCCAATGTCGAAATCGTTCAAAGTCCATCTTTTTTTCTCTCCAGCAGAAACCTCCGTAGATGTCTGCATAAGCAAAACCAAATTAGATATAGTAAGATATTAAATAATGATAATATTGCAAGGAAAATTCACACATCCTCAATCGGAATTTCGATTTCTGATCATCAACCTTTGACATTAAAAAATCACCATGTATAGTATTATTTTTCTTCAAACCCCAATAACAGAACAAAAAAAAAAGAGAAAATATTCGAAAACAAAGAAACCTACAGACATTAATACAAAAAAGAAAAACTTCAAATCAAAGAAAACCTAGAGTTTAAACCAGGTCATCGAAGGATCGAAACGTATACAAATGAGCTTCTAAGGTTTCTATTATTCAATTTTACCTTCTCTTGAGGTTGATTCTCTGAAGAAATGGCCATTGAGAGATTAACTGGTCTGGTAAAGAGAGAGAAAGAGGGTTTGCAGAGAGAGCTTGAAGCGGACGAAGGAAGAAGAGAACGGTCAAAAGGGAGAGCTATGAATGAAGACTGCCCAACGGTCGAATTGCGATGTGTCGCCACGTGGCAGAAAAAGCCGCTCTAAAATAATTTGAAAATGTTGGATCTGATCTCCCATTTACAAATTGTAGGTAGCTGTCATTGGGTTCCGTTTTCGTCTTTTTAGACCTCAAAAACAAGGAGCGTCCTTGCCCCTTTTCCTCTCTTACCTTAATCAGTGCCAGCTGGCGCCCAAGGTCAATGGATTCAAAATTTTGAATTTAAGAGTCCATAATAAGTAAATATCTGTGTTGTTTAGGAAAGGAAACTTAAAAATGCCAAAGGGAATTAAAGGGAGCAGAAGGAAAACGGGGATTGAAAGGGGAGCATTGCTGTTTCAATGCTGTAGGCCAAACTCATAGCAATCCTGGGGAGAAGGCAGATGACGTGGACAAAAGCCAGCTGCACTTAAGTAATTACCTCAGCGCCTATGTGGCATCCATTTTAATGAAATAAGTCAGCTGGCTGAGGTGGCAAGAGAGGGACCAAAGAAGGAAAGTACCCTAAAGAGAAGGACCCAGCCGAAATAGAGGAGGTAGTACCATTTTGGAGGATTCCAACCATTTTTTACCATTACCATCAGAGAAAGAAAAAGTACAGATAAAAAAGAGGAAAAACAGAGAGAATACACAGAAGAGGAAGGTCAACAAGGCTCACGGCTAAGGATTTAGCACAACAAAAATCCTTCTAACTCTTTTTTCTACCCTCTTCATTTTGTAGTGTATCTTCTTATTTTCTAATTTGTGAACTGAGTATTATGGATGATTTCATTTCAGCTGGTTTTGTAATCTTGATTTCAGACATGAACTAATTTCCTTAAGATTTGGGTGGCTATGAACCCTATATGATGAAGTATTGATTCAATGCATGAGTTTAGTAATTTTGCCGTTGTTCATTTAAGTGTAATTAATGCTCAATGATTGTTGTTTACTGGCTATAACTAACAATTAACTAGCTAGATCTGATTTTGGAAAGAATTTGTCTAGCTGAATCCACTTAAATGATGCAAGAGAAATACCATTTTAGGTAAATCTTAGTAGTAAAATAGGAATGTTTTGCTACCTTGTATAACCTGAGATTTGGTGATTTAATGACTGTTTTGCAACCTGATTTAATATAGGAATATGTTGAATTGAGTTGTGAAAGTATATCAGTAGGTTTTGGAAAAAGCTTACTGGCCTCTTGTGAAATCGGTTAACTCTGTGCTTGATTGCTGAACCATTGCTATAACAACTGGGCAATTTATATAGGGGAAATAGCCATCCAGATCTAATTGTTCACATAGATCTTCTCTGAATTAATTTTTTCTGAGTTCTTCATTTTATTTTAATTGAAATTACGTATACCCATTAAATTTCAGATTCATATTCCAATCATTCTCATAATTCCTTTTTCTTTTATTTTTAAATTGTTCTTTAGTTGATTTTGCAATTATTTAGTTTAAAATTCCTGTGGAGACGATACTCACTTACTACTATATTACTCGTTGTCGACTGTGTATACTTGCACATATTAATTGCTTAAATTTACGCAACAATAGTCGGTCAAGCCAGAGGTCGACCTGCTGCTTGACCAATATATTCTCTAGTAGAAGGCTTTACCGAGCACGAAAGGGTGATGAATAACATCATAGGGGGCTACAAGACCCAAAATCAAGACATCATGAGGACGGAGAAGAGAGCTCGAGTGGCAAAAGAGAAATCTAAGGAATTCGTTGTCATGGTTAAGCTCCAAGAAATGTGTTGAGTCGAGGACAACAGGATCCACCCATTCGTAGGGGGTAGAGTCCCACACTAGAGAAATCTCGAGCAATTACCATCTGACGAGTCTGGCATGAGATAGTAGGGGTAGGACCTTCGAGACATTCTTAACTGCAGCAGAGAATGTTGAGGAAATGTTAGCCATCAATAGAGGAATGCAAAGATGGTGCCTAAACTCAACCAGATGAATAAGGAATTTGTTCGAATGGACTACAAGATGAAGGAGCTAAATGCATGTAAAACCCTAAATTGGCATCTTTTTAGAAAACAAATTTCTAAGTTTCATAAAGGTGTTACGTATAGCTTTATATTTCTTCATTATTGTTGTGTTCATGATGATTAGTGCCAAAAAATGCACATTTATTGATTTTAATAGTCAAAATAAATTAAGTTTTAATTAATATTTTCATAGAATTATTATGATTAAATTTATAAATGAAAATATTTAATTTTAATTTAGTTTGTTTTATTTTGTAGGATTTAATTGGTATTTTTGGCACTTGGAAACAAAGAAAAAAAAGAAATAAATAAAATTGAAGAAAGAAAAGGAAATGTGGCATTTTTGAAGTGAAGAAGCACACTATTCGGCCAAAGCCCAGCAACAACAGCCCTTTACTCTTCTCCCAGCCGCCAGCTGTCCGCGCCCCAGCGCGCCACGCATCCCAGCCAAGCTCCCTCAGCCAACCGCCTCGCGCCAGCTGTCTGCACCTTTCAGCACCCCTTTTCCTTCAACGTGAACAACTACTCCTTCCTCCCTTCAATGTTGCTTCAGCCTCTCACGCCCAAGGATCCCAGCAAGCCCAATTCGAGTCCCTTTCCCTTCAGCCTCCAGCAGCCCAAATGCAGGCCAGGCCCAACGCCTCAACCAAACTCCATCTTCAGCAGCCCAAGCTCCTCCAATGTAAGCCCAATCCGAAACACCCCAAAGCTAGCTTGTTGACGTGGCCTCCTTTGATTGGCTGGAATGGGTCAAAACCCACATCTGCCACTAGCCACCTTCAACCCATATTTTGTGGGTATTGGGCCTTGCAAAATTGCCATTTTGAGCTTTAAAGCTCATATTTCACTACAACAAAATTGACATTTAATGACTCTCTATAATGACTTACACCAATGGTGTAAGGCATTAAAAATATTTAGGGATATTTCAAGTCTAAGGGGGTAAGTCATTAAAAGTAGTGGGAGATGTTATTTATTATAAATTAAAAAGTTGAAATAAAATAATTAAATCTTACAATGTGAGCCCTCTAACGTCTCCCATGGGAAGACGTGTACACATCCAACGTCTCCCCTGGGAAGACGTGCCACATCGGACGTCTTCCAAGGGGAGACGTTGGATGTGTACATGTATTCCCAGGGGAGACGTTGGATGTGTACACGTCTTCCCAGGGAAGACGTTAGAGGCCTCCCCTGTATAACTTCATTACACCGTCTTCCCCAAGCCATTCACGAACCAGAGGCGATTTCTGGGCGAAATTTCATCCGATTTGCTCCTCCGAAAATTAATTTAAGGTAAGTTTTTAAGTTTAATTCATGTTTAATAGTTAGGATAATGTTTTATTATTTATTTTCTTTAACTATAATGGGTTAATATTGGGATTTTATGGGTTGCGGTTTTGGGTATTGTGGGTGATTTTGGGGGAAGTTGATACCGATTTTGGCCGATTTTCTCCTCCAAAAACTAATTTCAGGTATGTTTGTTAATTTTAATTAATGTATAATAGTTATGATAATATATTTTTATTTATTTTCTTTAATTATCATGGGTTAATATTGAGATTTGAGGGTATTGTGGGTTGCGGTTTTGGGTAATATTTGCTCAATTTGAAGAAGGTTTGAGATATGATTTCATTATTAAAACAATGCATTATAGTTAGAATGATAGAAATAATTATTTTTGTGCATTTTTTTTTATGATTTGTGAGTTTATTATAAATATTTTTTTAAAGTTTGAAAAATGATTTTAATGAAGATTTGAGATACACAATTGGGATTTAATAGTTATACCACATTATTTACCATTTTTTATTTTTTTACTATTTAATTCGAAAATTGTAGATTTTTTAATTAAATTTTTAGGTTGATTAAGTATATATATATATATATATGTCTAAAATAAGAAAAATAATTTAATTTTAATTTACATACTAAATTGCATGTATAGAAATAAGTAATTCAAGTATATATGTTTATGATTTTTTTTATTTATATTATTATATTATTCAAAAATTATATATATTTGTATATATATTTTAAATATTTTATTAACATTGAAGTAGGTTGATTATATATATTATGTTTTATTTATTTATTTAGTAATTTCTTATTTATTAATTAATTCAATTTTGTTGGTTGTGAATTTAATAGCAAAGTGTATTGCAAAGTGAAGTAAATTTTCTAGCTAGGACTATTAATGGCAAGAGGTACGTACATTATCTTATCTCTTGTTTTAGTATTATTAATTTTTTTTAGAGGAGTTTGAATATCTTAAAAATTCATTCATAGTGAAGTAGGTTCTGAGATTAAAATTGTGTGTTGCGGTGATAATAGAAGGTTAAGAACTGTGTGTTTTAGTGAAGTAGGTTTCGGAAAATTTGTTTGTGTGCTGTGTTGCTATAAGGAAGAAACGTATTGTGTGATATTTGAATTGTTTGACTTGTTGTTAACAGATGGATAGATCACTATTATAGGGGAAATGTTGTCAGATTTTGTCTAGAATTATGTATTCTATTATTATATTTGAATTGTGTTGTGTTTATTTGATTGGATTTGATTAGATTGACTGATGGCTAGGTTACTAATATAGAAGAAATGCTGCCCAATTTTTCATATGCTCGGCCGTACGCTTATGTAGTTTTTATTGTTTAATTTTTCATAGACATAGGAGAAGATATGGATAGAAAATGGATGTCAACGAATAGGTTATCCATGGAATATAAAAACGGGGTCGATTTATTCTTAAGATTTTTTTCGGAAAATGTGAAAGACTTAAAAATTTACTCGTTGCCCATGTATTAAGTGTGGAAATGTAAGGAAAATGGATCTTAGTAAAGATCAAACAACACTTATTTTTCAATGGAATCGACAAAAGTTACACGGTTTGGTATATGCATGGGGAGAGAATGCATGTCGTTCCAACTCCACCAAGTAGACCCAATGAAGTAAGGAGGAATATAGTAGAGGAGAATTATGATGCATTAGATGATATGATTGATGACGCACATTATGGATCCGGAGTAGACCCAAATAAGTTTGAGACACTACTTAGTGATGCTGAGAAACCGATTTACCTCGGTTGTAAAAAATTTACAAAGTTATCCGCAATCCTTAGGTTGTACAATTTGAAAGCTAAACACGGTTGGAGTGATAAAGGGATGATTGATCTACTTTGCTTTTTGAATGATTTGTTGCCGGAGTGTAATGAAATGCCAACTTCATTTTATGAAGCAAAGAAAACATTATGCTCATTGGGCATGCAATATTAAAAAATTCATGCATGTCCTAATGATTGCATATTATATCGGAATGACTTTGCAGATGCAAAAATGTGTCCTACTTGTGGTGAGTCACGATGGCAAAAGAAAAGAAATGGTGAGGATGTCAAGGAAGGAGTACCCACCAAGGTCTTGTGGTACCTTCCTCCAATTCCTTGTTTCATTCGGTTGCTTAGAATAAATGATGGTAAATTAAGGCATCCAGCTGACACCCTAGCTTGGAAGAGGGTTGATTTGAAGTGACCCTGTTTTGGAAATGAATCTCGTAATATTCGTCTAGGTCTTTCGACTGACGGGATTAATCCACACACTTCTCTTAGTAGTAAGTATAGTTGTTGGCCTGTTATGCTTGTCATTTACAATATACCCTCATGGTTGTGCATGAAGAGAAAATTTACCTTGTTGACATTGTTGATATCGGGACCTAAACAACCTCAAATGACATCGACGTATATTTGTCGCCTCTTATCGATGATTTGAAAACTTTGTGGGATGAAGGGGTTAAGGTTTATGATGCGTACAGGCAAGAAGAATTTAATCTTAGAGCTGTATTGTTGTGGACTATCAAAGACTTTCCTGCTTATGGAAATTTATCCAGGTTTAGTGTGAAAGGATATAAGGCTTGTCCCGTTTGTGAAGAAAAAACATGTTCTGAATACTTAAAACACTCCCGAAAAGTATGTTATATGGGTCATAGGAAGTTCTTGATTAGTACGCATAAATATTGAACTTGGAAAAAGGCATTCAATGACAAACAAGAGTTTGAGGAGGCTCCTCAACCTTTAAATGGGAGTGAAGAACTTGAGAAGATGTCTAAAATCATGTTTAAGTTAGGTAAGCCTAAAGTTCGTACACCTACAAAGTGGAAGGGTCGTGGGAAGGCTAAGGTTGTGGAAGAGCCCAAAAGTTGTTATAAAAAGAAATCTATTTTTTTCGAGCTTGAATATTGGCAATTCTTACTTGTACGCCATAATTTAGATGTTGTGCACATAGAGAAAAATGTATGTGATAGTTTGATTGGAACTTTGTTGAATATTCCTGGGAAAACTAAGGACGGAATTAAGGCTAGACAAGACTTGGCTACAATGGGTATATGTGAAGGATTAACTCCGAAAATAGATAAGAGACGAACATACTTGCCTCCTGCTGCTTACACCCTCACTAAAGATGAAAGGAAGGAAGTTTATTCCTGTCTATTTAATGTAAAAGTTCCAGATGGCTATTCATCAAATATAAGGTCATTGGTAGACATGAAAAGTTGTACTCTGAGTCTCATGATTGTCATATTCGAATGCAACACTTGCTACCAGTGGCAATTTGTTCTGTCTTACCTCAAAAAGTTCGAGAGATTATCACAAGGTTATGTTTATTTTTCAAGTCAGTGTGTTGTAAGGTGATTGATCCTATTAAGTTACCCAAGTTACATGATGAAATTGCTGAGGTCTTGTGTGAGCTGGAGAAATACTTCCCACCTTCCTTTTTTGATATAATGATTCATCTTACAGTTCACTTGGTTAGAGAATTGATATTTTGTGGTCCCATTTATTTAAGATGGATGTATCCATTTGAACGATATATGAAGATTCTTAAGGGGTATGTCAGAAATAGAAGTCGCCCAGAAGGGTGCATTGTGGAATGTTATATTGCTGAAGAGGCAGTTAAATTTTGTTCCGAATACATAGCTGGTGTACAGAGGATTGGGGTAAATGAAGTTAATAATGCTGAGATTCAGAGTCGTCGGGGTAGTGTTGTTTGTGCAGTGAGTCAGGATGAGCTAGATGAAGCACATCGTCTAGTATTGCAAAATATTAATGAAATTCAGCCTTATATCGAGTAAGTTTATCTTCATAGATATAATGCATATGCAATGTAAATATGTGATAACTTTCACAATTAGTTCACTAACAACATATGTAATTTTGAAGGGAACATTTTAACTGGATCAGGACAAAATTTCCATCAAAGTCAAGGAACTCCAAATGGTTACAAGACGAACATTATCGTACATTTAATATTTGGATAGAAAATAAGGTATATTATGTTGATTTTTTGATTTTATTTTTATTATATAGTAATGTATGTTGTTTGACTAGTTTTACTTTTAATAGGTTGTCAATGAATTGAAAAACACATCAAATAATGTGTCAGACATTGTTAAGTGGATCTCTCGAGGCCCTTCTCATAGGGTCATCAAGTTTTCATCATATATAATCGATGGTACACAATTCAATACTAGGGAGAGTGATACCAATAGAACCACACAAAATAGTGGTGTTAGTCTTGTCGCTAGAATTATGCAAATATCTAGTGCGAAAGACAAAAATCATGTTCAAAGTGATATGACTTTCTATGGAGTAATTAAAGAAATTTGGGAGTTAGATTATATCACAACTCGAATACCTGTTTTCTTTTGTGATTGGGTGAAGAGTGACAGTGACATAATATATGAAGATTTTTGTTTCACATTAGTAAACCTAAATCGACTAGGGCACAAATATGACATATTTATAATGGCTACACAAGAAAAACAAGTGTTTTATGTGAATGATCCTTCAGACAACCAATGGTCAATTGTGCTTACAACGCCAACAAAAGAATGGAATACCAAAGATGGTGATTTGCATGATATACCTATTGAAGAAGAATCAATCACATTCACTTCACCAATATGTAATGATGAAATTGATGATGATGGTGTTTGTTTACGTGATAATGGTGAAGGTTTATGGATTGATAACCTGATGTGAGGTATAATATAATTATGTTTGTCATACTTGCAAAAATGATTTTGGTTTGTTTATGATATGTTTTTGTTTGTCATTTTTTTTTCTATATATATAACTTATCATATTGATTTTTATGTTTCACAGATGTCAGATCCTTTTGGTGATAGTGATGAGGAGGAAAATCCTCAACAAAATCCTGATATTGAGCCAGAGATTACAGATGAAAAAAATGTGTGAGGACGCACATGGATGAATAAATTGATTAAGAATAGAAGTGAAGGAAATCTTATACTTGTAACGTTCAATGAGTATGGTCAAGTAATAGTGTAACGACCCAGATTCACTAATAAGGCTTAAGGGCCTTGATTAGAATGCCGGGAGGGCATGATGGGAATTATGTGTGATTTTTATGATTAAGATGCATGATAATGATTTAGGCATGTTATACGATTATGTGAATTATATTATGTGATAATTATGATGTGTGAATTGTACCGCGTGGGTGCTGTGATACCAATATGATGCACGTGTCGAGACGGTCCTAGAAAGCTAGATAGTGGTAACTGGTAATTTGGTAACCTGTGTAACTATTAGTAACTATAGAGAGTAACAAGTTTTAAGGGGAAAGTGGTAGATTTGCAAAGCTGGTGAAAAGACAAGTGTACCCTTGAGGTTTAGTTAGAAAAGGATATCTGAGGAAGGTTAAAAAGGTCTTTTGGCAGTAATATAGAGTCTTTGGCTGAGGGAAAAAGATAGGTACGATTTATTTATGCTAAGTAAAGCTGAAGTTAAGTCTTGAAAGGTTAGAAAGGTCAAGAAGGAAAGGGAGAATCAAGAACCTAAGAGGTAAGGTGGGAGAGGAGCTGAACTGAGTTCTTTGAGGCTAGAGAAGGGCTTAAGGGTGTGGAATCAAGCATATATCAAGGTTTATACTGAGGTAAGGGATTGGTTTCTGTTTTGTTAAGTTCTGAATTTGGTTTTTGAAAGAATTGAGAGATAGCCATGGTTTTTCTTGTATGGAATTCAGCTGGTTTGTTAAGGTGGAATTCAGCTCAAGCTTGGATTGGAGGAAGCTCAGGTCGAATTTCTATTTGAGGTAAGGGTATTAAGTATGTTTGCAATTTCATAGCTGTTATGGTTTAAAGATTTAGGGGCCTGGTTTGTATTTTTCTCAAGTTTCAGCTTAGGTGTTAGAGTTTGAATTTAGGTATGAATTCTGTGGGTGATTGTGTAGTTGAGCTGGGTTATAGCGTTTATAAGTTGTTGGTTGGTCTATGTGGGGTTTCAAATGAGTTTTGGGGCTTGGGTATGAAGTTGGGGTGAGTTGGAGTGAGTTAGGCTCGGGAAAAACGCGAAGGAAAAACCCAAAATTCTGGGCTGCGAAGGCGTGCCGCGGCACGGGTTTTGTGTGCCGCGGCACAAGGCTAATTTCAGGGTGTGATTTTTGACAATTTTAGGCCTTTGCCCCGGGGGTTCGGGGGATGTCTCCGGGGTGTTGTTCTAAGGTTTTGGGGGTTCCGAGAGTGTGGGCTAGGTACCGGGAAGGTAGTCTTGGATTGGTTAATGACAAAGAATATTATTTGTGTTGTGATTAGGACTTTGGAGAGGCTCGGGGTAGGAGGACCGTGCTTGCGGCTACGTGGCCTCGAAAACTAGTGAACTGAAAGGTAAGAAAACTGCACCCGAGTGTATGGTTGTGATTGGGACTAAGTGCTCCCGAGAGTTGTATTGTGTCATCGTTGGTATTATGCCAAGGGACACGTTTAAGCGGTCTAAGAGTACCGTTCATGATTTTAGCGCACGGGGCGCGAATTGGCCACTGGGAGCCAGAAACAATAGGATAACAGAGGGAGCAGCCTGTGAGCGCTAGCCCTGGTTATCGTCTGTGCATTGTGTATGATGAGTTGAGATGCTTGGTATGTGGAATACTTGAATGATGATATACTTGAATTTATGAGATGCTATATGAGTAATTGCCTTGATTGCTAGTTGTTCATGCTCTATAATTGCTGTGTTTTCTTGTTGGGCCTTGGCTCACGGGTGCTTCGTGGTGCAGGTAAGGGCAAGGGCAAGCTGGACCAGGCCTGAGGTGGAGAGCTCCGAGGTGTAATGTACATAGCCAGCCGTTCGATCACCGTGGTCGAGGAGCGTGTCAGGACAGAGATTACCTAATTGCTCATTTTGCCTTAGTATGGCTAGTCAATGTATCTAAACTTTGTAAATTTTGTAAATGGCTTTTACACTGTCAATTTTGGGATCCCTTGTACATTAACAATGTTTAGTAATGAGAACAACACTTTTGAGACCAAAACGCTTTTAACCCTAGTACCTTTACTGTTTCAGTAACACGTTTTTACTTTAATGACTTGGTTAGCAAGTCTGGAACTTTATAAACACACAGTGTAACGGTCTTGGCTATCCAGGGCGTTACAAATAGGTACCGCAAGAAGTAATCGATCTTCAGCGTTGGGTTCTATAGTGAGGACTATTGTGCCTATCACCTGTAACTCCTAGAACGAAGTTCCAGCAGAGACCAAAACTCATATATGGGATTTAATGAAGGTATGATTTAATTACTTCTATTTTACTTAAAGATTTTAAAATATGTGATTTAATATGATTATTATTTCAAACTTGCAGAAAACTTTTCAGTTGGAATATAGCTCCAAAAAGCAGACAATGAAAGACGCAGCAAAGATGTTCAGACAATGGAAGACTGACACGACAAGGAAGCACATCTTTAATGCTTTAGAGAAAAGACCAGATGAGTTTCCCCCTAGGAAACCATATGGATTTGAGGAGATCATAAATGATGAGCAATGGTTAGAATTTGTCAACTCAAGATTAACACCAGAGTGGAAAGATAAGAGATTACAAATGCAAGAATATCAAAGAATGAACAAATACAACCACAACCTATCTAGAGGAGGTTATGTGCGTGTGGAAGAGATGCTTCAACAATAGGCTGGGCAACAACTATCTGATGTTGATAGAGCTGATTTATGGACGATGGGTCGACCGAAGAATAAAGATGGAGAACTTATTGGAGAGGCAGCTGAGGTTCAAAAAAATATTGTAAGTTTTTATATATATTGAACTTATATAATCTATTTATTTTAATATAACTAACTTAAATAAATTACTTTTATTTTACAGGCTCATTATCGAAAACTCATTGAGGAGGGTTAATGGGAACCCCAAGGCCCTGATGATGTGTTGACGAGGGCATTGGGCACCCCCGAGCCACGAGGGCGTGTTCGGGCTAAAGGTCACGGTGTGTCCCCTGCATTATTTTGGGATACTCCGAAACCTACCAAAATGAAAGAGAAATCGAAAGATATTATTTCGGCTAGCGCTATGAGAAATTAGTTTGAGGAAAGACTTCGTCAACAAGAAGAACGACATCGTCAACAAGAAGCACGTCTAGAAGAACGTTTTCGTAAACAAGAGGAAATGTTAAGATCTTTCATGGCCCAATAGAGTGGTTCAGGATCCAATATTGGAGTCCCACCAGTAGTTCCAACCCCATCGGGACCATCTTACTATGTGCCCGACCCACAAACACCATCTTACTATGTGCCCGACCCTCCAGTGCCATCTTGCTATGTGCCCGAACCACCAACACCATCTTACTATCAGCCTGAACCACCAGTACCATTTGTGACTGAGGTAATTTCAATTTGATAGTTGAAAATGACTATGTATGTACATGCATACACACATATATACACAATGCTAATTATTATAATGTGCAGGTACCTAGTTGTCAGTTAGCCATTGGTTCGCTATCCAATATTGTTGCATCAGGCAAGGTCATTGACAAAGAGTCGGGTAACAACTACCAAGTGGTGATTACTGACGCAATTAAGCCGGCGACACCTCTTCCTTATGCAAAACCTGATCAGAATATGTACATAGTCATTCAGGCTATTGGGCAACCTATATCATGGCCTAAGGAATTGGTCATCGTATCTGATGATATACATGAACAGGTGATGTATCATGTTTATATAATCATATTTATTATTATATATTTCAATTTGTTTGTAAATTTTCTAATTATTAATATTATTTTACAGACTTGTTCTAGAAGTAATAACATATCAGAACGACCAATTGCTCCTTCAACACAACAACCCCGATAAAGAATACAACGTTTGAGTGATCCTTTGACACAAGACACCAGTCCTTTGGAACAGATATACAATATTATATCTCGTTGGAATGACGATGACTGTGTCAATCCAGGCATATCTGAGGATGTATTCGGTCAGGATATTTCAAGTCTTTACATATGCAAAGAGGACATACTTCAATTTATTCGAATGGAAAAGATTGGACAAGGAGTTGTCGTTTGCTACATGAGGTATCTCACAAGTTTTTTAATTAACCTTTCTTATTTGATTTATTTTAACAACAAATTTCCTAAATTATATTTTTGACTACTACTCTTTTTTTAATAGGTTGTTATACAATTTTTTGGTAGAACAAGGGCGCCAAAAGAAGTTTTTATTTGTCAATCCTAATGTTGTAGCCACTAAAGGAAGTTCATTTGAAGAGCGTGTTCAAGGTCTATTCAAGCACTATTGTCAATTAAGATCAAGTGAGCAACTTATGATTGTCCCATGGAACCATGGGTAAGTTCAAAAATTTGTTACTGCCAGATACTTAGTCCTTACAACATTTGCGTTGGAGACTTATACCAAGTATTGTTTTTCTTGTGCAGTGATCATTGGATATTGATTATATTGGCCCCATATGCATATTACATTTGTTGTTGTGATCTGGTGAACTTAGAACTGGAAAACCGTGAAGAAATTGTGGCAGTAATAGTCAATGCTTTCAACCTTTTTCTGACCAGTCTACCAAAACCTCCCGAGATTCCAAATAATATAGAAATTGTGCAACCGAAAGTAAGTAACTATGACTTTAATTATTTTGAAAATTTATACTTGAATTTTACTAATATTTTTTATGTTAATTGCTTGATATTTTATTTAAATATTAGTGTCCGCACCAACCAGACTGTTATCCCCAAAAATTGGAGTTCGATGACTTGGCAATAGAAATGACAAATGGCAAGGAATGGTTGGGTGATCTGGCTTAGGAGTGACCCGGTAGACCAGTGAAGAATTTTGACTGGCCAGTCACATGTTTGTCTGCCCAGGCATGACCATGTCCGACCAGTCATGTGTTTGTCTGCCCAGGCATGACCTTGTCTGACCAGTCACATGTTTGTCTGCCTAGGCATGACCTTGTCCGACCAGTCACATGTTTGTCTGCCCAGGCATGACCTTGGCCGACCAGTCATGACCATGTCCGACCAGTCATGACCATGTCTAACCAGCCAAGTGCATGTCTGCCCAGCCAAGTGCATGTCTGCCCAGTTAGGTGCGTGTCTGCCCAGTGAAGGTTTGGTTGACCAGCCTGAATGTGATATGGATCGACTAGACAGAGCAGGGCTACGCAAGAGATCCCAGAAACGGCTTCAACAAGAATCGGTCTTGGCTTGCGCGAGAATCTCTCAGTTTATCCCATGAATATAGTGTATTGTTATATTTTGAATATTATTGTAAATTAAATATAATGAGAATAAGAAAATATCCCGATTAAGAGGGACATCATCTGTATGATCATGAGCCTATAAATACAAGGCTTATGGCATCATAAAGGGGACTTTTGATTCGAATTCTAATTTTCTAGAGAGAGAGTACTTGTATTTTGAGAGAATTCTTGTATTCTTGTAATTTGCACTGAAGAAACTCAGTTTACTCAGGTTCATCTGATCTTGAGTGTAGATCTATAATCACAACTCTAAGTGGATTAGGCTATTACAAACACATTGGGGCTGAACCACTATAAAAATCGTCTGTGTCGTTTATTTCTCTTGAAGGTTTTTGTCGTTAGGACGTCTACACGTCGTTGGCCAAAAACGCAGTCAACACAGACAATGTGGTATGTGGATATTATGTGATGAGAATGTTGAAGGATTACATTGAACATTCACGACCTGGACGTTACTTGAAGAAAGAGGTATGTATATAAATTTATACAAAGTTAACAATTTATTTATTATTAAAGTATATATAATCAAATAATGATTAACTAATATATTTTACTTTGTATTTTTTGTAGCTAAACACTACGCCATATACACCAGCACAGATTAATGAAATGCGACAACACTGGGCGAACCATATGCTACCGATAATTCAAAGTCATCGTCCCACATATTAGGTTTTTTTTTTTACTTTTACTTTTTCTTTCTTACTATATGTCTAGCTAGCTAGTGTAATATTTGTTAATTTTGTATGTTTAACAACAAATATTACAATTTTGTATATTTAGCTAGCAAAAACATATTATATACACATTTCGGTTTTATTAATGAAAATTCACAATTTAAATTTGCATATAATTTAGATTTTTTAATTAATATATTTAATTCTATTTCAAAAAAAAAAAAAAATTTAATTCTATTAATTAATATACTGAAAATAATTATTTAAAAAAAATACAAAAACCAATGATGACTCGTTATATGAGTCATTGAATGTCTACAAAGTCTCCCCATGGGAGACGTTGTAGGTACCTATGACGTCTCCCATGGGGAGACTTTGTAGACATCCAATGTCTCCCCCTGAGAGACGTCATAGGTTGTTACACGTATGCCCTATGACGTCTCCCAGGGGGAGACGTTGGATGTCTACAAAGTCTCCCCATGGGAGACGTCATAGGGCCACTTTAGATTGCTCCTACAACGTCTCCCCTAAGGGGAGACATTAAATGTCTACAATGTCTCCCCCATATAGCCATTAAATGCCTATTTTGTTGTAGTGTTTTTTGGTGCTTTAGAAAAAAGGGTATTTTGACCATACACCAAAATAACTAGGTTAATATTTATAATAAGATTTGATTTTTTCAAAATCATATTTTATTATTAATATTTCAGATTTATTTTGTAAACCTCATTTTTTTGTTTAATTTCTTTTTAGTATTTTTCTCCCTCTATAAATAGGGACTCTCATTTCACATTTTCTATGTAATTTTTAGGTAGCAAAACTCTACCAAATTTTAGTTTCATTTCTCATATTTTCTCTCTAGAATTTCATGAGACTGTCTAGCATAATAGGCTAACCTTCTTAGGAAGGTTAGGATGATCCTATATGCACCATGACTTTGTTTGATATTTTTGATTCACTATGTGCTTAAAGTTTATATATTTGAGTGATTTATTTTCTTTCATCTCTATTTCTTCTTCTAGTTATCTATATTTATACTAATAGTATATATATTTTGTCAAGCACTTTCTATGTATTATCAAATTAGTGAAAATAATATAGGTAATATATTTATCATTTTCTCCATCTCATTCATATATGAAATTCCGTTTTTAGTAATTACCAAATTAATTAAACCATGTGAATTAATTAAAGTGCGGAATGGTAATTAACTGTTTACACAGATTACAGTTCTGTCGGGACAGAATCCAAACTTGTCACGACAGAAACTGAACACAATAAAAAGACAGTGCAAAACAATAAAGAACACAACGAATTTTTACAAGGTTCAGAAACCCTTTCGGATAACCTACTCCTTGGGGCCACGCCTAGAGAATAAAACCAATTAATAAAGAATCACAAGTACAAAAACATTGACTTAAACAAAACAAGACTCCCTCTTGAGATCTGCCGCAACTTGTTGTACTTCTTTTCACTCATCTGATCTTATTTGAAACGCTCAACCACTTGAACTCCTTTCAATGGCCAGCGAGTGCTTGCATCCTCCCGATGCAAGGCTTGTAAAAATCTTCTCCCGAAGACTATAAACGTTGTGTTCGAATTACAATGTGTATTCACTCATGAACATGGTATAAACTAACCACTAAAAGCTAAACACACATATTACTACAAGATCACGTGAATACTTATGATCTTGAATACAAAGAGGAACTCTCTCAAATATTACAATAATGCTCATGAATAATGCACCAAAGAGTTCACTTTTCTCATTGCCTTTAGAGCCCTATTTATAGAGTCATTTTTCGTGCTCACAAAGGCTGAGAAAGAATTCTTCTAATAAAGGCAAGAATCATAGAAGTTATTCTTGATTGTCGAAGAGTTGCCTTATTTAGAAAATGCTGATCCGACAGATGCGATATCAGTGGGGACAGCTCAGACCTGTGTCGGATCAAAACAAGCTCAAAAAGGAAACAATAATTAATGACATTAAGAACTAGTTTCCTGATTGCAATCCTTGAGTTGCACGAAAAATATATAAGCAAATATTCCAAAAACAACTTTGGGTAAGTACCGAATATTTGCAATATACTTTTTCCCTTTAAAAACAAAATGAGACAATAAAGGCTAAATAAGGAAGCACATTATTTGTCCAAAATTCACAAAAAAGGAAACAAATATTTCGGAAAATTATAATAAGGGAAACCAAACATTTCCGAAAAGTATAATAAAGGGAAACAACTAAATCCACCAATTTATCTTTTCAGAAAAAGATATTTCTATAAAAATGCCAATTATAGGATTTACAATATATATTTACTTTTGCTAAAATCTATATAGAATTAGTCATGCTCTTTCTATGTATTTTATAAATAGTAAAAGTAATATTTATGTTAGGTTTTATGTCCAATCTTTTATTGCATTATTGCCAATGGTATAATGTCATTTTTAGATTTCTCATAAGATTTATCTCATCTTTCCATGGTAAAGAATAATAATCACTTGAATACATTTTTGTAAAATATATTTGTGCATCAATGTTAAATCTTCCAAATGAATAGTTGGGATGTGAATGTAACGCCCTACTACCTTAGAGCCGCTACTTAGTGAGTTTAAGACAGAAATCGTGCGTTTGACTGACTCTAAGTGGTTTCTAAAACCAAAAGTGTGAATAAATCAAAGTTTAAGGCTGTACTCTTTTAAAATGTTTAGCTTCATTGAAAACGTTAAGTATAAAACATCTGGGATCCCAAAATAAGGTTTACAAAATATTTACAACTCAAAATTAGATTTACACTTGATCAATTATCAAAAGAATGGTAAATACAGCCATATACAAAAATGCCCCCAACCAAAGCAGTCGGGCAGGCCGAACATGTACGCGCCGCCCCCACGCTCTCCATACTCATGGCCGGTTGACTGACTCTTTGCTTTTACCTGCAACATGGAGCACCCGTGAGCCGAAGCCCAGCAAGAAAACCCAAATAGTACATAACATATGCAAATAATATAGCTGACATAATACACTGATAAATAGGAAAGCCATCAGTCTTAAACAAGCACGGCCATGCCGCCCCAGAGGCCTTACCAAAGCCTGGGGTCTCGGTCCTCACTGTAAGGATAACTCATGTATCCCGTGGGTCCCACCCTGGCTATAAGCATCCCATGTGCTGAGTGTTACTTCCGGCCCCAAGGCCGTACCCGGCCTTCGCCGCTCTCGGCCTTAGCCGTTCATTTCATTATAATAGCACGTATAATACATTTTGAAATGAACATTCAAACATATAATAGTTCATCTAAGATTACACATTTGCACATAATACAATCTAGGGCCATGCCCTACAATCACACTGTGGGCCCATGCCCTATTCTCGGGTGTTACGGTTTTCTTACCTGTATCCCGAGCTTTCCGAGGCACCAAGGTCACAAGCACGGTCCTCTAGTACGAGCCTCCCCGAAATCCTAGTCACAACACACATAAAACACTTTTAATACTAACCAAGCCCAAGACCACTTCCCGGGACCAATCCCGCACTCCTGGGACCTCTAAATCCATAAAACAAAACATCAGAACCATCCCCCGTGTCCCCGGGCAAAAGCCCTAAAAACCCAAATTTTTGGCTGCCAAAATGGCCTAGGGCCGCGACACTCCCTTCAAGGGCCGCGGCGCCCAGCGGCTTGGCCCTCATCCTGAAGCATCCTCGCGCCGCGGCGCTCCTTCGCGAACCCAGATTTTCTGGGTTTTCCCATGCGTTTTTCCCGAGCTTCAACCTCTCCAAATCACCCCAAAAAAATACCTAAACCCCAAAATCAAATCAAAACCTCATATGAACCATCTAACAACCTATAGATACTAGAATCAAGAGCAAAACACCATCACACCCAAAAATCCACCCCTTGATTCTAATTTCAGCAACTCAAACCAAAACTCAAAAAAACTAACTCAAGCTTTAGATTCACAAGTCAAAACAGAAATCAAACTTAAATATGCATAAGATCCTTACCTCAAGTGGAGAATCCACCCTAAAAGCTTCCTTGATCTCCTCCTAAGCTCCCACTTCAGCCCCTTCTACACCTCTTCTCCTTTCTTCTTCTTGCCCTAGCCTTTCTTTCTTCTTCTTTTTCTTCTCTTCCAATTTTATCAAAACACCAAATGACCCAATGCCCAAACCGTGTACCCCATAAACCCAGCTGAAAATTGTCTAATTTCCTTGCCAAATGACCAATTTATCCCTTCCTAATAACCCTTCCTAACTAAACCTTCAAGGGCACATAAGTCCTTTCACTTCTATTTCATTTCTACCATTTTCTATCTAAAACTTGTTACTCACAGCAGTTACAAATGGTTACCCAGGTTACTCAATCGCCAAAACTATAACCATTAGTTCTCACTTCAACTTACGAAATTCCTAAAGTACCCCTAGGCTCCTCCCGAGCCGGGTATAAAATCCCGTTGTGACTTTTAGACTAATTGGCTCACTAGGACCGTCTCGATGCGTGCATCCTGATAAAAACACCACACTCACATGGCACAAATCACATAATACAATTATCACAGTTATGCCCTAAAATGGCCAGATTACAATTATGCTCTTTTTAAGACAATTAGGTCTACATGCATACTAATTCACATAGTCATGCATCTCAAATAATCAAATAATCATATAACGTGCATTAAATCATAATCATGCATAAAACTCATTAAAGACACACACCAAATCCCATTATGCCCTCCAGGCACGCTACTCTAGGCCCTTAAGCCTTAATACTGAATTTGGGGTCGTTACAGTGAACTTCTCATTTGTGTAACTTTTGTGAATCAAAGATCTAAATAAATAAGTATGCATATTGGTGACTCTTGATCCTTCCTACTTGTTACCTATTGTTACATCACACTTTATTTCTAATCTTTAAATTTCAAAAACAAAAAAAAAATATCACTTGTTCTATTTTCCTCACATTATTTATCTCTAAATTTTATTTATTGATTAACTTTATTTCTTTGCCTCCTTGTGGAATCGACCGCCCGATCTATACTACGACTACCGCTAAGTGGAAGTCACGTTTGGGCGTTAAACACCTGTTCATCAAATGTTTTATAATCATGCATTTTATTCTTGTGTATCTCAATGACAATTTTTCCTGAAAGGAATATATCTATTTAATTATTGTTGTGGAAATTATGTACGCAAGTATACGCAATCGCAAACAAGTAATAAAGTAGTAAGTAGAGTATCATTCCCATGAGGATTGTCCCACGAGGACTGTTACTAATTACCAAGAATCAATCTTTATTTCTAATTGATTTGACGAATAATGAACATAGAATTCACTAACCCAAAAGAAATAAATAATTAATCAGAACAATAGAGAGTCAATAATAAATAAATTAATTCAGTGGATAAAGATATAGAGTTATTAACTTCATCAACTATCCACCTATGTCTCTCTAATGTGAATTTTAGAATTCCTATCTCTATCGTGATGTCAGATTACAATTGTAAATTATATTCTTTCTAGGACTTATAACTCTCCACAATAAGCAAATCTCCTACATCTCTATGATAAATTAACATATTGCAAGTATTAAACACATAATCCATAAGCTACACAAATCATATGGGTACTCACGTCCAATATAAATTTATGATTATTTGACTATAGCATATTTATCCTTCACTTCTCAAATCTCATGTCAAAATCATATAAATCATGCAAATGGTGATCAAACATTCACAAGCATTAAACACAAGAAAAATAATTCACAATACTGATAGGAAATTCATAAAAATTGCATTAGATAATCATAATATTTCAAGAAGAATCCATTAACACTCTAAGTAAGAAATTAGTTCATGATAAACATAATCAAATCCATTAAACTAAATATAAACATCACTACAATAGAAAGTAAAAGAAGAAGAAGAAGAATGATAAAAACTAGTAGATCTTCAATCATTTGCCTCTACAGAGTGTTTTCTTGAATCTCTCCTTAGGGTTCCTCCCTTAAAAATTCGTTATAATGATGCTTATATAGTTGCCCGTGTTTTAAATGTGAAATTCTACTTTTGCCCCTGCTAAAAATGCCCTAATTTGCACTTTGACTGATTGAAGCATTGCAGCTCTATATTGAAGCGTCGCGCCCCGCGTAAGAAATTGAAAATACGTCTCACCTCTACCTCGAAAAGCGTTGCGACCCTTAAGGTGTTGCGCTGCGGCTCAAAATCCCAAAACAATAGCATCGCGGCTCAAAATGCAAGCGTCACGGCTCTTACTTCCCAGAATTTTGGCCGTCTCTGTCTAACACAACGCGTAGCCCTTAAGCCCAACACTGTGACTCAAATTGCTTTTTCACCAAAACACATCTTTTCAAGCCCAAACACGGTATCAACCATCAATTCTACTTCGGCATACGTCTCCTAACTCAGAATCACATAAAATCACCATAACTTGGTCTATTTGTCAATTTTCCATAGATCCTGAAACATTAGTAAATACAAGCAACAAAAGGGTCATACTGCACACACATAGCTAAATATGCTAAAAATTTGGTAAAACAACTCTCCAAAACACTATAAAAACTATTCTATCAATTATGGATTATCATTCATCAATTAAATAAATAGTTTTCTTTCCATAAATGGTTTATTTTTGGAAATTTCGTGATAGCCAATGATTTTCTTAATTGAGTATTGACTTTGATTTGATAGATGTATATTATATCTTTTCAGGATTTCGACTAAATTTTGGATTTTATATTTAGGGGATTTTATTCTTTAAAAATAAAATCAATCTTTATCTAATTGCAATATTTTGGTGTTAAAAAGATATTTTTCATTGCTTAATTGATTATTCTGTGTGCTAGCATTATTAATCAATGTAGGGAATATTCATGTATATACTTGGAAAAATGAACTTAGTTCACTTTTGATACTAGATTCACCATCTGTTTGCTAAGTCAACTGACGAATTTGCTATGGCAAACTAGGAAATTCGACCTATCTAAAACTTCTAGGATTTGAATATTTCTTTTTTGTCTTTGATTGCTGGTCAATGAATAACTTGTTGGGAGAGAGCGAGATTACAAAATCTAGAATCTAGAATCTACACAAAAATCTAGAATCTACACAAAATAATGGTTGACAGAAACCAAAAAAAGATTGAAAAAGATGATGCAAACATAGTTGTAGAACAATCTTCTTCAACATTGACGAACCTTCAAAACCCTTGGAGAACCACCACTTTGAGCTTTGCTTCTTCAATGAAAAAACACAAAACCAAGACTTATACACGATTCGTACTGTTGTCCTAATTCTGTTTTTCCTTGCCACCATAGATGATTGAGGCCTTTTCTGAGAGGAAATGAGGATTGGGATTGAACAAGCCTTAAACTCACAAAGTCAAGCACTTTCTTTATGAGTTTCTTGGAGAAAACTAGAGATTCTTGAAAGCTAGAGAGAGAGAGAGAGAGAGAGAGAGAGAGAGAGCTTAGAGAGAGATTTCTGAGAGTGATCAAGTCTTCCAAAACTCTATGAGGATCCTTTTATAGTGTAGGCACCGTCATTAGGTCTAACCAATAGGATTAGAGAGGAGTGTAGGTTGGGGTCAGGTGAGGCGGCAGTGGTTTTGGGTCGTGGTGATAGGGCATGGGTTCGGGTTCCAGCGCAGAGGAGGAGCATGGATGGGGGTTGGTTTTAGGTTGCGTTGTGGTCGGGTTTTGGGGAGACGGAGCTAGGTGGTGGGTTGGCAGATGGAGGAGGTGGGAGTTGGTGGCTATGGAAGTGGCAGGCGACTGGGGAAGAAAGGTGAAAAAAATAAAGGGTAATTTTAGGGCTTCGTGAAGTGAAAGAGTAAAATAAAAAAATTGTTTTTATTTAATACCTGCGATCCCATGCCCCTCGCCCTGCGACGTATCGCAGGCTCTCTGTATTTTTCCCAAAAAATTGCCTCAAATTTGCTCACTTTTTGTCCAATTTTTGCCTAACCTCAATGCTGCAGCATTGTCTCAACATTACACCCAGTATTTTAACAGATAAACCAGTAATCAACATCAGCAAATTTCAAGTTTCATACCAAATTTTCTTTCTTCTTTTCTTTTTAGCATCAACTCAAAGCCTGCTACCCCCAAACTGAGCAGAATAATCACCTTAACTCACCTTTTTGAACGAACCACCCAAAATCACTATTGTACATGTTTGTTGCCTAGAGATTTTCACATTAAGCCCCGCAGCTGCATCCTTTCTTCAATCATGGATCAACTAAGTGGAGTGAAGTCTTGCTCTTCTTAACCTCACCTTCAAAATAGTGCTTTAGTTGCTGTCCATTCACTTTGAACTCAACCCCATTAGAATCTTTTAAATCCGCCGCCCTATATGGATACACCCTCACTACAGTAAAAGGGCCAGACCAGCGTGATTTTAGCTTCCTAGGAAATAACTTCAGACGCGAATTAAAGAGTAACACTTGCTGGCCTTCTTCAAACACCCGAGCTTGAATGTGTCTATCATGCGATCGCTTAGTCTTCTCCTTATACAACTTGGCATTCTCATAAGAAAATAACCTCAGCTCTTCTAATTCATTAAGCTGCAATAGAAGAGCCTCCCCAGCTGCATGAGAATCCAAGTTTAATTTTTTTATTGCCCAATAGGCACGGTGCTCAAGTTCCACAGGTAGGCGACAAGCCTTCCCAAAGACCAAGCGATATGGAGACATGCCCAATGGGGTTTTGTAAGCTGTCTGGTATGCCCACAAAGCACCATCTAATCGTTGCGACCAATCCTTCCTTGATGGATTCACCACCTTTTCAAGCATACTTTTAATATCTCTGTTTGATGTCTCCACTTGCCCATTGGTCTGTGGATGATACCCTGTGGCGATCTTGTGGCGAACATTATATTTTGCTAAAAGATCTGCCAAGACTTTATTTACAAAATGAGTACCCTCATCACTAATCAATTCTCTTAGCGTGCCAAATCTTGTTAACACATGCTTATGGAGGAACTTCATTACCACTTTAGAATTATTTGTAGGACTATATATTGCCTCCACCCACTTAGAAACATAATCAACCACCACTAAGATATATAGATTCCCGAAGGACAGAGGAAAGGACCCATGAAGTCAATCCCCCAAACATCAAACAATTCCACCTCAAGTATATTAGTGAGAGTCATTTCATTCCTCCTTGAGATATTACCTACTCTCTGACAACGATCACAACAAGAAACATTAGAGTAAGCATCCTTGAAAAGAGCAGGCCAGAAAAAACCAGATTGGAGCACCTTAGCAAAAGTGCGTGCTCCTCCAAAATGCCCCCCAATAGGGGGAAGAATGACAATGACATAAAATATCATCCACCTCTTGTTCAGCCACACATCTTCGTATCATTTGATCACCACATTGCTTAAATAGATATGGTTCCTCCCAAAAGTAAGTTTTCACATCATGACAGAATTTCTTTCATTGCTGACTAGATAAATCATTAGGCATGAGTCCAGCTGAAAAATAATTTGCGAAATTAGCGAACCATGGTATCTCACAAGAAGTCTTCACCTCAAAAATCTACTCATCAGGAAAGGTCTCATTGATAGGAACATGATTTTGAGATACACCATCATGTTCCATCCATGATAAATGGTCGAACACCTTGTTTTCCACTCCCTTTTGATCTTGTATTCCTAAATCAAACTCCTGAAGCAATAACACCCAACGAATTAGCCTTGGCTTAGCATCTTTCTTTACTATCAAATACTTTATCGTTGAATGATCTATGAAAACAATGACCTTGGTACCCACAAGATAAGAGCGGAATTTATCAAAAGCATATACAATGGCCAACAACTCTTTTTCAATCACAATATAATTCACTTGGGGTCTCGTTAATGTATGACTTGCGTAATAAATGGAGTGGAACACCTTGTTTCTTCGCTGCCCCAGAACAGCCCCAACGACATAGTCACTTGCATCACACATGAGTTCAAATGGCAAAGACCAATCTTGTGCTACAGTAATAGGAGCTGTAATCAACCTCTTTTTAAGCTCTTCAAAAGATTGCACACATGCCCCATCAAAAATGAAGGGAACGTCCTTCTCCAATAAATTGAAAAGTGGCTTGGAGATCCTGGAAAAGTCTTTAATGAATCTACGGTAAAAACCCGCATGCCTCAAGAAACTCCTTATGTGCTTATCGGAGATAGGAGTTGGTAGTTTCTCAATCACTTGAATTTTTGCCTTGTCAACTTCAATGCCTTTGCTTGATATTTTATGCTCCAAAACAATGCCCTCCTTCACCATGAAATGACATTTTCCCCAATTGAGGACTAGATTAGTTTCTTCGCAGCTCTTGAGGACTTTAGCTAAATTGCTCAAGCACTGATCATACGAATCACCAAAGACAGAGAAATCATCCATGAAAACCTCCAAATTTTTTTCCACCATATCAGTAAAGATAGCCATCATGCACCTTTGAAAGGTTGCTGGTGCGTTACATAACCCAAAAGGTATCCTCCTAAGGCAAAGGTCCCATAAGGGGAGGTAAAAGTTATTTTATGCCGATTTTCAGGTGCTACAAAAATTTGATTATTGCCAGAATAGCCATCCAGGAAACAATAATAGTCTCTCCCAGCCAATCTATCAAGCATTTGATCCATGAAAGGAAGAGGAAAATGGTCCTTTCGGGTGGCATTATTAAGCTTGCGATAATCCATGCATATCCTCCACCCAATAACTATTCTTGTAGGAATTAATTCATTGTCTTCATTCCGCACAACAGTCATTCCTCCATTCTTTGGAACACATTGAACTGGACTGACCCAAGAGTTGTCTAAGATTGGATAAATAATTCCAGCATCTAACCATTTTATGATTTCTTTCTTCACTACTTCTTTCATAATTGGATTTAGCCTTCTTTGCCCCTCAATAAACCCCTTTTTATCATCTTCTAACATAATTTTATGCTTACATAGAGAAGGACTAATCCCACGAATATCAGCTATGGTCCAACCAATAGCTTTCTTGTGTTGCCTCAGGACATCTAGCAACTTTTCTTCTTGTTCAACACTTAACTTCCCTGAAATTATTATAGGAAGTTTAGATGAAGGTCCCAAGAATGCATATCTCAAATGTGATGGTAAAGCTTTCAACTCTAACTCAAGTGGTTCTTCAATAGATGGCTTTGGAACTTTAAAAACTTGAGATGACAACTCCAAAGGTTCAAACCAAGTTCTAGTTTTCAAACCTTGAGAACTTGCTTCAAACCAAGCTAAGCATTCCTCCTCTTCATCATTGTTTGGCTCATACAACATAACTATTTTTAACGGATCTTCATACTGGCTAGTTTCCATGACCTTGGTGGCTAAAGAATCCACCACAGAGATGAGTGAACATTCTTCTATTTCAGCTGGGTATCTCATGGCCTTAAAAACATTAATGGTGACCTTCTCATCTTGGACTCTCATGGTAAGTTTTCCTTTTTGCACATCAATTAGAGTTCTCCCCATAGCTAGGAAAAGCCTCCCCATAATAACTGGCACTTCCCTATCTACTTCATAATCAAGGACAATAAAATCAACAGGGAATATAAACTTATCTACTCAAACCATGACATTCTCAATCTTGCCATTAGGATGGGCAAGTGATCTATCCGCCAGTTGCAAAGTTATTGTAGTGGGCCTTACTTCTCCAATGCCTAATTGCTTAAATACCGACATAGGCATCAAATTAATGCTCGCCCCCAAGTCACATAGAGCCTTCCCACTATAAGAATTCCCAAAGGTGCATGGAATGGTAAAATAACTGGGGTATTTCATTTTAGGTGGCAGCTTATCTTGTAAAAATGCGATGCACTCTTTAGTCAAGGCCACAGTTTCAAACTCACCCAATCTTCTTTTCTTTGTCAAGATATCTTTCATATACTTGGCATAATTGGGCATTTTCTCAAGTGCATCCACCAGCGGAATGTTAATGTGTAGCTGCCTCAAAACATCCAGAAACTTCTTAAATTAATTATCTTGCTGTTTATTCTGAAAACGCTGAGGAAATGGAGGCTGTTGAAAATTTGAACTTTCTGAGAAAATTTGCTGTGGGAATGCTGCAACATCATGCACAGAATCAACTTTTTGCACACCAGAATTTTCTTGATTTCCTTTAACCATTGCCTCATTTTGGATCGAAGAAGGCTCTTTTTCGCACACAAAATTCTTCGTCAAGGCTTCCAATTCCTTGCCGCTACGTAGGGTGATTGCCTTACAATATTCTTTGCCTGGATTTCTTGGGTTTTTGGTGTCACTTGGCAAACTCCCTTGGGGTCTATTTCTTAACTCATTAGCGAGCTGCTCAGCTTGGTTCTCTAAGTTTCTCAAAGAGGCTGCCTGACTCTGAATTATGGCATTTGTTTTCACCATGTAAGCATCAAATTTTGACATGAAGGCCTCATTATTCACCAAGTGTGCCTTTAACAAAGATTCAAGAGACTTAGAAGATTCCCCTTGTTGTGGCCTTGATTGAACATAACTAGTTGGATAAGCTGGCCTTGTAGGTGCATTGACATTATTAGAGGCAGCCCCTTGATTGCTACATGAAAATTTGGGGTGTTGCCTCCAAGCCGGATTATAGGAGTTTGAATTTACTCCTCTATTGTTATTATTCCCCATGTAACACATCAATGCTGGATTTGATGGGAAATTATCAAAGGTGTGAGTATCACAATAATAAACACAAGATACATTCTCCACTTGAGCCATGTGTTGTGCTACAGCTGAATTCACACCCATATTCATAGTGTTCAACATGTTGGAGATGGAAGACACTTGTGCTTCCAATGAGGTGATAACATCCAACTCGTGAACACCCGCTACTCTTCTCTTGCCCGAAGAAGTTCTATTGGTGGGCCATTGGTAGTTGTTATTAGCTATTCTTTCTAAAATCTCATAGGCCTCGTTATAAGACTTGGCCAAAAATGCCCCATTAGCTGATGCATCTACTACCATCCTCGTATGAGCATTGAGACCATTGTAGAAAGTATCCATTTGGATACAATGTGGTATACCATGGTGAGGGCATCTCCTTAATAATTCCTTAAATCGCTCCCATGCTTCAAGAAGAGATTCCTCGTCCTGTTGGTGAAAAGTGGTAATCTCATTTCAGAGTTTGACATTTTTAGTGGGAGGGAAGTATTTCATCAAGAACCTTTCAGCCAGTTCTTGCCATGTGGTGATCAAATCCGAGGACAGTGAGTTCAATCATGCTCTTGCCTTGTCCCTCAATGAGTAGGGAAACAACTTTAAGCTCAAGGCATCTTCGTTAACTCTAATTAACTTAAAAGAATCACTCACCTCCATGAATAGACGGAGATGAAGGTGATGATCTTCTGTAGGCATACCACTAAACTGACCAACTATCTGAAGCATTTGAAATATTGCTGGCTTTAATTCAACTGTGGTGCCTGGATTTCTGGTCTCACAATACCCATATTTAATTCATTGAACAGGGGGACAACACAGTGTCTAATAGCTCTACCCCTGTCATCGACCACCAATACTGCATTGTGAACCTCTTTGGCAGCCGCACCATCTTGAGCTTGTGCTAGTTTTCCAGCATCCATCATCATTACTCCCACTTGATTGGCTTGTTGTCTTCTCCTTTGTCTAAAAGTATGCTCAATTTCTGGGTCAAGAGGGAGTAGCTCAGGGTCTTGATCCTCGTTCATAAATGATTAAACCTAAAAATTTTCAAGGATCCACAAAAATCAGAACTAAAAAAAAAATGAATTGCAAAAATATTAAATTTAAGATAGTTGATTTCTTTTTATCAATCCCTGGAAACGGTGCCATATACTTGTTGCGTAAATTAAAACAAATAAAATTGTGCAAGTGTACACAATCGACAACAAGTAATATAATGATAAGAAAGATCGTCTCCACATGGATTGATTATTTTAGTCAACTATTCTAAACTGTAGCTGATGCAATTCAAGAGCGAAAAATATATAATCAATAAATTGTAAACACTAATTAAAAAGAAAAAGAAAAATAAATAAAATAAAATGCAAATTAATTAAACAACCAACAATTAAATTTAGAACCACAAAGTAATAATGTTATGATGGATAAATGAGCTAAAACCCGTAATCCCCCTATTATGCAAGTCTAGAACTATTGCTGTGACAATGCTGTGTGAGATCAGATGCAAAAATTCTGGGTATTTCCAAATTGCATAACCCTTTTTCAAGTGTATGTATGCTAGCATGCTCCAAATGAAATTTGCATATGTCTATGCTAAATTAACACCAAGAACAACCAATTAAACCACAACCCAATAAAATATGCATGGTGATTATATATGTCTATATAAGCACAATTAAATCAAAAATTGAATTTAAACATGCATCACTCAACTCCTAAGTCCATTAATCACAACAATTTTTATTGCTATAATTAACTCAATTTCTTACTAAAGTTGATCAAGCAATAGCAAGAGTATTCAATATAAACAATTGAGTGAAAAGCATCAAATCCCATAGATTAAAAATAATGTTCCAAGTCTTACATAATAGGGTTCAAACAAAGGTCTTAGTTACTCTAAAATTTAGTTCATATTCAAAAATCTTAAAACACACTCATTCATGACTTCAACCATTAAAACAAAATAGAATTCTAAAATAGAGCAGGGAAGTGACAAAGAACAAAAAGGAATGAAGAACATGTAATCCAAGATGGTGATGGTGGCAATATTCTTCTCCTCTTACTTCCCCATGCGCTCTCTTCTCCTCATTTTTGGGCTTGTTTTCTTTTATTAATTTCTTGAACCAGCCCGCTCAAAACCCAATCAAGACAAAAGATGCTAACTGTATAACATTTTTTATCCAAGTGGCTGGATTTTCCTCACTTGCTGCTAGACTGTCAAATGCCCTAATGCTTCAGCAATTCTCACAGCATCAGCTCCAGGAATCTCAACAGCTACTGCACTTCTAATATTCAGCTTACGATGATAATCCAACCCCTGTTTTCACAATTCCAATAGTCCAAATAAGTATTATTCATTTAAAATTTCCACTTAATTCACTATTAAACATCCAGGGATAAAAATAGATAAACTCATGCCAAAAATGCACCTAAGCTAGACCCAAATCACTCTTTTCCAAATGAAATGATAAGTTAAATGAATAAAATAACTCTATATTCATAGAGTTATCACTCATCATTTGGAGCTCATTTATGTGTTCGTACGAACATGATAGGTGATATGTCACCTGCATGTAGGTGATGTATAGCCTGCCAGGCGATATGTTGCCTACTAACAGGTGATGCATTGCCTGCTGGGGCTTTTGAGCCCCTTCGCATTTAGGTGATGCAACGCTTCTTAGGAAGTGACGTATCGCCACCCCTTGTGAATTTTGACCCTTCCAATGATCCTAAAATTGCTTCAAATGCTACCAAAATTTTTGGGGATCCTTAGATACCTCAATGTATCACTTTGGACCCAAAACACATTTAAAAGTGCCTACAATTGTAACTTAAATTTCACATCTACACTATGGGAAATTCACTAAGTATTTATACCGAGCTTGTATATTAACATTTATCCTTTGTATTTAACCAATCATAACATTCCCCTACTTGTTAAATACAAGCCTCAACCTCTAGCTCAAACAATTTTGGTGCATAAAGTAAAGTGCCTTTTGGTTTGAACTTTACCTTAGTTAAAAGTACCACAAAGTCTTATCAAAATCATTGATAACTTAAAAACTTGAACCAAGTATTTCTTATGATAAAACCGGTGATACCTCACACACCTCCACTAGATCTTTTGTTTTCCCACTTTCTCGCTTTAGTACTCATATGGCCATGTGCTCATCCCTTCATGAACTTTCCAGGGAGAAACTCCAATTCCCATGAGAGGCGACACTACCTCTAAGTTCACATAGGTGAAGTTCTTACATCATCTTTGCTACCTTTAGAGATGCTTGTTGTACTCAACTGAACTTCATTAAAATCCATTGGCTTAACCCTTACTCGGTAGCAACCAACACTAACTATCTCGAATGGAACTTACCAAATTTTTAGTGTTCAAACCATTCGCTTATCAATGACTTGTTCTTACCCATTGAACTCTTTCCATTGATGTATACAAGTTTGGAGTTGGGTTGCCATCATCGATGAATCTATTATTCTAGGAGTTTTAGTCCCATCCCTTTTGAAGTGGAACTTAATAAACTTCTCACAAGAGGTTTTGTAAATGGATTCACTAAGTTCTCACTTGAGATCGATATGATTCCATCTTGAATCAATTCTCTCACATATTCATATCTTAGACTAATATTTCTAGACTTTCCTATTGCACTTCCATATTCCAATTGAGCCACCGCTCTTCCCTCATTCTTTTCAAACTTCATATTTGAATCGAATGGTGTATTTGCCTCTTTGATTTTGAGATGAGTAAATTTGTCAAGCACTTTCTTGACATAGTGGGTTTGACTCAATACAAAACCCCACTATTCCTTCTAAGTTTGATATCTAGAATGGAGTTTACCTCTCCAAGGTCCTTCATTTTAAAGTTAAAAGAAAGAAACCTCTTCGTTTCCATTATTCATCTCATGTCATTACTTAAAATCATCATATCATCTACATATAGACACACTAATATGACATAGTGATAAGTCTTAGAGTATAAGAACTTGGCCACATTGTTGTGTCTAAATCCATTTGAAACAATGACCTTATAGAACTTCTAATGCCATTATTTTGGTGCTTGTTTAAAACCATATAATGATTTGACAAGTCTATACAATTTATGTTCATTTTATTGAAGAACAAAACCTTCTGGTTGTTCCATATAGACCTCCTCCTCGAGATCCCCATTTAGGAATGTCGTTTTGACATCCATTTGGTGAACATAAAGGTTATATATAGGTGATAAGGCAAATAACATTCTTATAGAAGTAATTCTTGCTACCAGTGCATAAGTGTCAAAGTAATCTATTCCCTCATTTTGTTTGAATCTTTTGGCTACTAATCTAGCCTTAAAGGTTTATATGGAGCCATCGGCATGATATTTCCTTCTAAATACCCATTTTTACTCAATTGTTTTAGACCCGTTTGGAATGTCAACAAATTCCCAAGTGTGGTTTGACATAATTGAATCAATTTCATCATTAATTGCCTCCTTCCAAAAAGAGAAGTCCTTTGAGGACATTGCTTCTTTGAAAGTTTTGGGACCATCCTTTATTTGAAGTACTATTGGATATTGCCAAGTGACTTCCTCATTATTACCTTCAACAAGGTATAATGTCTCTATTTGAGAATACTTCTCACTTGATCCAAAATATTTGAGCCTTTAGCTCCTTCTAGGCACTTGAGGTTGCTCACCAACCATTTTAGGAGTCTTTTCTTGAGACTCTCTAGTTTGAGTTGGTTCTATTAACTTGTTGTCATTGCATGACATGTTCTCAAAGAACTCAACCTCTTTTGATTCAGTTATCACATTAGACACCAAGTCTAATATTCTACAAGCTTTGCTATTTTGGGCATAATCCACAAATGCACATTTTATAGTCCATGGGCCTAACTTGGTCCTTTTAGGATCGATACTCTTGCTATAAGCAAGACACCCAACACATTAAGATAACCAATGTTTGGTTTCTTTCCTTTCCACAACTCATATGGAGAGATATTATTTTTCTTCATGGGAATACAATTCAAAATATGACAAGCAGATAGTAAGGCTTAACCCCACAAACTAAATCTCAATTTAGAATGTAATAGCATAGCATTAATCATCTCAAGAAATGTTCAATTTTTCATTTCTGCTATACCATTTTTGTTGTTGAGTATAAGAGGTTTTACATTCATGTATTATTCCATGCTCATCACAAAACAAGTTGAAATCATTTGAAAAATATTCACCACCCCTATCACTTCTAAGCATTTTAATTTTCCTTTCCAATTGATTTTCAACTTCTGCTTTATAAGCTTTAAACACATTAAATGCTTCATCTTTATTCTTAAAAAATATACATATGTGAACCTAGAGCAATCATCTATGAAAGTAATAAAATATCTACTTCCTCCTCTAGTCAACATTTCATTGAGTTCACATAAGACACTATGTATCAAGTCTTAACAACTTAAAGTTTCTTTCAACACTTGGAAAATTTTTCTTTACCATTTTAGATTTAACACATAGTTCACTTTATCATGCTCAACATTATCGCAATCAATTTATTCACATTTGATAGCCCTTTTAATTGTGCTAAATCCTATATGTGCAAGTCTAACATGCCACAAATTAATAGAATTTGAGTCAATCATATAACAACAACAAGAAGAAACTTTATTGTTCACATTGTCAATAAATGTACAAAGTTTGAATATGTCATCAAAAGCATATCCCTTTTGTAACGACCCAAAATTTGCTAATAAGGCTTAAGAGCCTTGATTAGTGTGCAGGGAGGGCATAATTGGTATTTATGTGAATTAATGATAAAATGCATGATTATGTAGCATGCCTAATTTTATGATTATGTGGAGATGATTAAGTGCAAGTTTATGAGTATTAAATATGCATGTGGGCCATGTTTTGCTTATAAGGGCATATTTGTAAGTTTAGTCCGTAGAGGGCATAAATGTAATTATATGTGATGAATTGTTGAGACCACATTATTATCTTGATATATTTGCAGCATATGGCTCGAGACGGTCCTAGTGAGCGGATTGGCAAAATAGTCACGACAGAGATTTATACCCGGCTTGGGGGAGACTAGGGGTATTTTTGAGAAATTTAGAAAATATAACAGGGATTATTAGACATTGGGTAAATAATTGTTGGTTAAATGAATGATAGGATATAAGTGGAAAATAGTAGGAACACTCGAGGAATTAGCGGGAACTGGGAGCAAAATGACCAAATTACCCTTTGGGCACCGATGAGAGATTTAAATGGTTAGAGGGGCAAGTGTGTCATTTGGCTGTGGAGGATATACTCTGTTTTTGTTAGAAAAATATAGAAATATATAGAATAATATAAGAAAAGAGAAGAAAGAAAGAAAAGTCTCTCAACTCTCTCTCTCCCTTTCACCACTCACATTTTCCCTCTCTCTCCCTCTTGTGTTGGGGCTTTGAATTTGCTGAAGAAACAGAGCATAGGTCTCGAGAGCTGGTTTTGAGGGAAGTAAAGAGTGGGATTAATTTGAAGAAGGATTTGCAGCCATCCACACCTAGTATTTCGAAATTTAGGGAAGAAGGTAAGAATTTCATGTTCTGGTTTTAGGTTTTCACTTGTTCTTGGGAGTTTTGGATTTTAATTTTTGAATTTGGGTTTGTGATAAAGTTGTGAGGAACTTGAACTTAGGACTTTGATTGCTAAGGCTTGGAGTGGTATTGGGGGTAGCCTAAGGTTGAATTTCTCTTTGAGGTAATGATTTCTAGCCCTTGAATGTTCTGGGTTTTCTGGTTTTTAGTTAGGGATCTTGAGCTTCAAAGCTCAGTTGTGATTTCTATGTTTGGTGAGGGTTTTAGCCAAGATTTTGATGTTATTAGGTTGTTTTGGATGAGATATAGGGAATTATGGACTCAATTTAGTGTTTGATTGATGATTGGAGTGAGTTCTTAGAGCTTTGGCTTGGGAAAGTTCGAAGGGAGAAACCTAGAAATTTTCATTTCTGGTGCTAACGCTGTAGCACTAGGTTGAAAGCGCTACAGTGCTAGGCTGTGTTTCTTGGGGGCTTAGGTTTCTGACTGTAGTGCTGTAGCGCTACCCTGCCTCCAGAACCTGATTTTTGGGTACTTTGTTGAGTTGTTGTTTTGGGGCTCAGGGGTCGATTCCACCACCCTGTTTGGTTGAATTCAACTCCCCGAGAGCTTGAGATTGGCCCTGAAGTTGGTTTATGGAATCAAATTATAATGAGAGTTCTATTTATGGTTTGTGACTAGGTTTATCGCCAAGGCTCGAAGCTAAGGATCGTGTTCGGAACCATTTCACCTTATTCATTCAGAAAGTAAAGGTAAGAAAACTGCACCCTTTTGTGTGGATGTGATGGGACTAAGGGCTCCCTATATCTGATTACAATTATTCTATGATTATGATATGCCATGTGAACATGAAATAAACGGCCTAAGAGTACCGGAATTGATATTTGCGCCCAGAACGCGGCTCGGCCACTGGTAGTTGAGGTTAATTAAATAATCCCGGAGCTTGGCTTAAGCGAGCCAGAGTTAGTGGGTTAAACGCTTGGCTCGGTCTAAGTAAGTCGTAGACAGTGGGTTAAATAGAGGGTGCAGCCTAAGGGCCTCGACCCTGAATATTTTTAATCTGATGATTATGGCATGTTGAATACTTGGATGGTAGACTGTTGATTTGTCAATTGTTATCACTGATTATGTGAATGATATGGACTGCTAAATATCTGGTTAATGTTTTATGAATTATTTGGTTATCGATATTGATTATGTTATGATGATATGGTTTTCTTACTGGGCCTCGGCTCAGTGCTACGTGGTGTAGGTAGAGGCGAGTAAGATGGATCAACCATTGGTTGGAGAGCTCTGGGGGCAAGGTGTACATTGTCAGCTGCTCAGCCGCCACAGTCGAGGGATTGTACTAGGACGGAAACCTAAAATGTGTATTTTGCCATTAGATTGGCCTTGATTATTTATAACTTTTGGAAATTTTGAAAATATGTCCTTTAAACCCTGTTTTGGGATCCCACGTACTAAACATTCATTTTAATGAAAATGACCTGTTTATGACCAAAATATTTTAATCCTAACCTGTTTATGACTTTATATTCACATTTTTATTTAAATAACTTGATTAGCAAGTCTTGCACTATTTTAAACACACAGTGTAACCGTCTTGGTTATATCCAGGATGTTACAACTTGGTATCAGAGCGGTCTAGGTTTAAGGGTTCCTGAAGACTGGCTGGACATGTACACTTGCCACTAAAGACAAGATCCACTCAGGGTTTCGTAATTGAATACATGAGGTTATATGCTTAAGTGATTGAATGAAATATGAATGCATTAATTTGCATGTTTAATAGGGAGCATGAGATTCTGATAGGGCCTGGCCCTTGACTGTTGTGTGATGATATTGAGGCGTGCTGATTAGCATTGCTATTGTATATGGATGAATATTTGGATAATGATTTGCATATTGATTGCATGTGGTTAACTGTTTAAATTGAAATTGTATGCTTTATCTACTTATTGGCATATCGAAAGCATGATGAATATGATTGTAATTAGTAGCAATGAAATTCGATAACCAATGCATAGTAATGTAGATTGGTGTTTGATATGTTTTATGTGTGTTTGATTATTGTGGTTGTTTGAACCTGCCAGTTGGATGGTTCTGGATATGAACATCAGGGCTGAGGGGTTTAGTCGGTGATGGCAGATTCATTCAGATTATATGTGCTCAGAATGGTTGATTGGACCTGGTATTGTTCTAGTGAGGGTTGTAGATGATAGCTAGGGTTGGAATCCTTCATCCGCCCCTGAAAGTCGCAGTAGACGTTTCCTGGTATGTGAGTAAGGCTGTGAGATCTGATAGAAGAGATTAGATGGGTGAAACAATGGGTTTTGTTGGGAGAAAATTTGCTTTGTATACCTTGACAGTAAGGGTATCAATGTTGGTTTAACCCGAGGGTGGAGAGAGATAAGAATTACTGTATGGAAGGCTTTAGAAGCATTATTCTCTAGTTTTGAGGAAGGTTTGGATTTGCTCAAGAATTGATTAGTGGATGGGCATAGCTAATTCCGTCCTTGATATTAAGAAGATGATAGGTTGTGATAGAGTAGTTGCACCATGCATATGCGGCACAAGAATGCTCGGAAATGGTGGGAAGTGGTACACAAACCCAAAATGTTGTCGTGATGGATTGGGAGGAATTCAGACAGTGATTTAATAAAAGAGATTACTATGACGTAGGTTGAACTACGGAGACTAATGATTTTATCAACCCGGTCTAGAATGGCAAGACAACGACAGCGTATGTTAATAAGTTTGGTGGGTTGGTTAATCTGCTTTGGAAGTTGATATAAGCAGATGTATTCAGGAATGATGATTCATTTAAGGATTAAACTCTGGGATGGCCCAGAGCATCAGGGCCGCTCTAGTGCATGAGACTTTCATCTATGCTTGGGCAGCAGGGAGGGCCATGTTATTTAAGATATAAGGAATGAGGTATGGAGCGCGAATGCCGTAGGGCAAGAAATACGGATGACGATATTTCCATATGTGGGATTTAGTAAGGGCAGATGCTCAGTAATAGGAAAAGAAGAACCTCTGATAGATCTATGGCTCCTGGTTTTGATAGGAAGAGGTATAGTTGACAGGTTAGTCGTCAAGACAGTGATGAGGCCTACTGAAGTTGTTTAGTATGTACCAGAACCAAGAGACGCCATCTGGGAAGATGCTAAGTGAGGGAACGTTTTCTACATGGAATGGTTTAGTATGTTAGGGCGGATTAGGGATTGCCCAGGATTAGAGAATGGAAGACTAGAATGCCTTGTTACATTCGAAGCACGAGGCTAGTTCCTCGGAGGTGAGTAGTTGACTTGATAGTCCTCGTTCTTGGTTATATAATGAGCTGGAAGAGTTCGGTGTTGAGTATCTCCCAGGAGAGATTTAGATATGAAATAAATGTCTCAAGGTTATTGCACGAATGGGCTTGAGATATTAGTACTTATTGGGGATGAATTAGAAACTTCTAATAGAAGAATTGGAATACAAGTAGTAAAGGGGTTTGTAATGAAAGTGATAGAGCTTGTCATATGAGAGCCTTGTTATGAGCCTGAGTGAGAGCTAATTTGTTAAGAGATAACCATTGATCGCAGGGGACATCACTTGAAGTATATTTATTGGGTTGAATGGAAACTGAGTTGGTCAGTAAGGATTCAGATGGAAGCGCAAGGGAATTTTTGGGTACGCTACAGACATTTGGTATGGATAGACTCGGTATCGGGGACAGTACGAAGAATGGTATTAGTTTGGCAGAAAGAATTACTTGTTCAGTTGAAGAAGTATTTGACTTAGGGATGGATTAGACAGAGCATTGTATTGTGGGATTCGTTGATATCGCCTGTTAAGGATGAAGAGTTTAAATGCCCGGTTACAAGATAGAACAATGTCTTCAGGAATTGATCTTCGATCTGGTTATTACCAGCTGAGGATCAAGGAAAGAGACATTTAAGGAATTATTACTTGTACCAAGTGGGGTGTGATGGATTACCAGTAAAGGTTCTTAACTGACTTATGCTTCAATAACTTAGGTGAGCTCGACAAGCAGAGAGTACAGGAACAATATGGATGAGGCACAACCAGGTTCGTTAGAGATGTATTGATCTACTCCCCAGTTAGAAGTAGAGTACAGACGACTACTACACTGATGATACTAAGACTAAAGAAGCAGGGTCACAGGTAAGGCTCTAGAAGATGTTAGATTTGATGTCTCCAAGGGTATTTAAGGTCACGCTACAAGAAGAGAAGGGACCAAGTATGAAAAGATTCAATCAGAAGCCACAAAGAAATTACTGAAGAACGTCTGAGGGATAAGAGGCACAATGAGACTGGTGAACATGTCATCTACTACCTGAAGCATCTTCGAAGACAGCTACATCAGAGATTGGGTTGGCAGAGGAGCCCAAAGTTAGACTGAATGGATAATTTTGTACTAGATTTTTAGAAGACAGAATAAGGATTGGTTTAACACCATGTGGTATAGGAATCCGTTTGTAATGGATGGATACTGGAGGGTAGTGTGAAGGACCTTGACTTTGTTTAAAAAACATGAAGCTGTAAGCGGTGCATCAAGTCTGAGACGTGCCCAGATATAGACTGAAGGGATGATGGTTTGAGCCTCGTGGTCGGTGAAAGAATGGAATCATGGTCGGTATACATGGAACACCTAGTTAACGGTGAATGCATAGCGTAAGGGATTTGAGCGCTTGGTCATTTGTAGAAGAATAATCTTGAGACCAAGATTCAGTGAGACTTAATGGGTGATTCATGATAGAAACCCTTGACTGGACAAGGGGAAAATTAATTTGGAAGCTGACCTCCTACTTGGGAAGATTTGCGTCAGTTGGGTAGGATGCCATGGATTACAGTAAGGTCAAACAAGGTAACGATTGAGATTGATATAGCACCTGTGATTGGTTGTGGATTGATATATATTTCTATGGACAATGAAATTCAGAATAAGGATATTATGAAAATGGTTAAGAATCCTACCATCGTAGTATGAATTAAGAGATGGAGATCGGACGAGTGATCTAATGGAATCTGGAGTTGAGATGGAGATCCTAAATGAACATTGTACTACCTCCTTAAGCATATTGTAGTCAGGGAGTTTAAATGGATAACCAGATCTGATATTCTTATATTGGAAGGTAAATGGTATAGTGATGAACTGTAGGAATGGACTACACTAGACTACGAGTCAGATGATTGGATATGGAAGGTTGTAACTCAACAGATTGAGTTAACACACTTGGGTTCGTGTGAATGGGTGACGTGGCATGGTAATTGACAGTGCTGGGTTGAGGCCCTTAAATTTTCCAAGTTCTAGAAAGGAAATAGAGAATGAGGGGAATAAGGTTGGAACCTAGAATTATTGGCTGTCTACAGATAGAATGGAAAACAGAAGAATTAATGGTTGTTCTAAGGAATTATGCACTGAATGTGGAAGTGTTTGAGATATTAAGGAAAGTATAGTCCCTTGATGAATCAGTCACAATGATGAATGCTAGCTTACAGCTAAGGTGACACATCATAAGATATGGTAAGATAGAAAGCATGAAGTGCTGGTTAAGTAAGGAAATAAAAGACAATGAGTATTATGGTTCAGTATTGGTTTAGGGGGAAGCTAATGAAGTTGTTGGGATTATTAAGGCAGAAGTATCTGCCCATCTGTAAGGATATAAGGGTTTGCAGGATTCAAGTTTCGGAACACGAAGTTCCAGGACAGGAAATTTGTATTTCTCCAAACATTGCAGACAAGGAAGAGTATGATACCTTGAGAAAGAAAGAAGGATTTTTAGATTTATGATTTGAGAAGGATTCCAAGATCGTACCAAGGATTAGGCCAAGGGTCTAAAATTTTTCCTTACCCTGATGTGGGTGGTGGCTTATGGGTATTACTGGTGTCAATGACAAGACAGGAAAATGACCGTTGATGAAATAAGCAGACCTTGGGGTTTCAGCAGAATTATTGAGTAAGGAAAGGTTAACGAGATTATAGATATAAGATAAAATCTTAAGAAACAAGATTGTCACTCTAGTAAGAGTGTTATTGAAGGATTAAAGGTAAGGAATTAGACTCTGGAGTTATGGTCAGAGGTATGAGATTTATTACCTGATGTGTTCGAATAAATTTCGAGGACGAAATTGTCATAAGGAGGGGATAGTTGTAACGACCCAAAATTTGCTAATAAGGCTTAAGGGCCTTGATTAGTGTGCTAGGAGGGCATAATTGGTATTTATGTGAATTAATGATAAAATGCATGATTATGTGGCATGCCTGATTTTATGATTATGTGGAGATGATTAAGTGCATGTTTATGAGTATTAAATATGCATGTGGGCCCTGTTTTGCTTATAAGGGTATATTTGTAATTTTGGTCCATAGAGGGCATAAATGTAATTATATGTGATAAATTGTTGAGATCACATTATTATGTGGATATATTTGCAGCCTATGGCTCGAGACAGTCCTAGTGAGCAGATTGGTGAAATAGTCACGGTAGGGATTTATACCCGGCTTGGGGGAGCCTGGGGGTATTTTCGGGAAATTTAGAAAATATAACGGGGATTATTAGACATTGGATAAATAATTGGTGGTTAACTGGGTGACAGAATTTAAGTGGAAAATAATAGGAACACTCAAGGAATTAGCGGGAACTGGGAGCAAAATGACCAAATTACCCTTTGGGCACCCATGAGAGATTTAAATGGTTAGAGGGGCAAGTGTGTCATTTGGCTGTGGAGGATATACTCTGTTTTATTAGAACAATACATAAAGATATAGAATAATCTAAGGAAAGAGAAGAAAGAAAGAAAAGTCTCTCAGCTATCTCTCTCCCTCTCATCACTTATGTTTACCTCTCTCTCCCTCTTGTGTTGGGGCTTTGAATTTGCTGAAGAAAAAGAGCATAGGTCTCGAGAGCTGGTTTTGAGGGAAGTAAAGAGTGTGATTAATTTTAAGAAGGAGTTGCAGCCATCCACACCTAGGATTTCAAAATTTGGGGAAGAAGGTAAGAATTTCATGTTTTGGTTTTAGGTTTTCACTTGTTCATGGAAGTTTTGGATTTTAAATTCTGAATTTGGGTTTGTGATGAAGTTGTGAGGAACTTGAGCTTGGGACTTTGAGTCCTGAAGCTTGGAGTGGTATTGGGGGCAGCTTAGGGTCAAATTTCTCTTTGAGGTAATGATTTCTAGCCCTTGAATGTTCTGGGTTTTCTGGTGTTTAGTTAGGGTTCTTGAGGTTCAAAGCTCAATTGTGATTTCTGTGTTTGGTGAGGGTTTTAGCCAAGTTTTTGATGTTATTAGGTTGTTTTGGATGAGATATAGGGAATTATGGACTCAATTTAGTGTTTGATTGATGATTAGAGTGAGTTCTTGGAGCTTTGGCTTGGGAAAGTTTGAAGGGAGAAACCTAGAAATTTTCATTTCTGGTGCTAGCGCTGTAGCGCTAGGTTGAAAGCGATACAATGCTAGGCTGCGTTTCTGGGGGGCTTAGGTTTCTGACTATAGTACTGTAGCGCTACCCTGCCTCCAGAACCTGATTTTTGGGTACTTTGTTGAGTTGTTGTTCTGGGGCTCGGGGGTCGATTCCACTACCCCGTTTGGTGGAATTGGACTCCCCGAGAGCTTGGGATTGGCCCCGAAGTTGGTTTACGGAATCAAATTATAATGAGAGTTCTATTTATGGTTTGTGACTAGGTTTATTCCAAGGCTCGAAGCTAAGGACCGTGTTTGGAACCATTTCACCTTCTTCGCTCGGAAAGTATAGGTAAGAAAACTACACCCGTTTGTGTGGCTGTGATGGGACTAAGGGCTCCCTACATCTGATTACAATTGTTGTATGATTATGATATGCCATGTGAGCATGAAATAAATGACCTAAGAGTGCCAGAATTGATATTTTTACACAGGATTCGGCTCGGCCACTGGTAGCTGAGGTTAATTAAATAATCATGGAGCTTGGCCTAAGTGAGCTAGAGTCAGTCAGTTAAACGCTGGGATCGACCTAAGTGAGCCGTAGACAGTGGATTAAATAGAGGGTGCAGCCTAAGGGCATCGACCCTGAATATTGTATGATATGTTTACTATTTTTAATCTGATGATTATGGCATGTTGAATACCTGGATGGTAGATTGTTGATTTGTCAATTGTTATCACTGATTATGTGAATGCTATGGTCTCTTGAATATCTGGTTAATGTTTTATGAATTATTTTGTTATCAATATTGATTATGCTATGATTTTATGGTTTTCTTGCTGGGCCTCGGCTCACGAGTGCTACGTGGTGCGGGTAAAGGCAAAGGAAAGATGGATCAACCATGGGTTGGAGAGCTCTGGGGGAGAGGTGTACATTGTCAGCTACTCGGCCGCCACGGTCGAGGGATTGTACAGGGACGGAAACCTAAAATGTGTATTTTGCCATTAGAGTGGCCTTGATTATTTATAACTTTTGGAAATTTTGTAAATATGTCCTTTAAACCCTGTTTTGGGATCCCATGTGCTAAACATTCATTTTAATGAAAACTACTTGTTTATGACCAAAATCTTTTAATCCTAACCTGTTTATGACTTTAGATTCACATAAATGACTTGATTAGCAAGTCTTGCACTATTTTAAACACATATTGTAACGGTCTTGGTTATCCCAGATGTTACACCTTTCCCCCAAAATATTATCTTTAGACAAAATAAGCTTGTCGGAATCTATCACAACCTTGATTCCCGATTTGCTAAGCAAATTGCCACTCACAAGGTTTCTACACATTTTCGATACATACAAAACATTGGTGAGTAGAGCCTTCTTGCTGGATGTGAATAACAAATCAATAGTTCCCTTGCCTTCAACCTTGGACCTTTTCTCATTGCCCATCTGTATCTCATTCCCTTCCTTTAAAGATTCAAAGGTCTTGAAAATAGTTCTATCATAGGTAACATGATTGGTGGCACAAGTATCATACCACCACCCACTCAACTTTCCATGAATGGCATTAACTTTGCTTAGTGTTGCCACTAGCTCATCTTGGGTTGAATTGACTTTTGCCTCATTGTTTTTGTTCCTCTTGAACCTACAATCTCTAGAAAAGTGGCCATTCTTGCCACACACAAAGCAAGGTCCCTTGGAACTTTTGAATTGTCCGTCATTCCTCATGGGCCCTAATGGTTTTTGACCCTTGCCCTTGTTCTTACTAATTCCTTTGCTCTTGTTAGGAGGGTTAGCCACCACATTGGCCTTGGAAGTCTCTCCATTAGACTCCTCCTCATTCTTATCTCTAGAACGAGATTCCTCCTCAATTCTCAAGTGTTTGAGAATTTTCTCCAATGAAATCTCCTCATTCCTATGGAGAATTTTCTTCCTATAGCCTCCCCACGAAGGAGGTAACTTGGCTATAATGGCACCAACAAGGAATTATTCCAACAATATAATATTGAGTGCAGACAATTTATTCACAACAATTTGCAACTTATGAATTTGAGGGAGAAGGGGTTTATTATCATGAAACTTAAATTCCATATATTGAGTAATAAATAATTTTTTTGTACCTTATTCTTCCACTTTGTATTTCTTTTACAAGGCCTCTCAAATCTCCTTGACAGTCTTGGTGTTGGTGTAGAGATCATAAAGCCTATTCGAAAGAACATTGAGGATGTGACCCCTACATATCAATTGATCTTCTTCACGCTTCTTCCTTTCTTTGACAACTTCTTGAGTATCATCTTCCTTGGGCTCTCCTAAGGCTTTTAGGTCTTTGTCCAAGAAGTAAAAAATCTTCAAAGTAGTGAGGAAGAATCTAATATTTTCTTGCCAATGAACAAAGTTAGTCCCATCAAACCTATCCAATCTTATAAAGTCTCGACTCATGAATTTCAATGCCGAAAATGAGTTAGATTCTTCCATGATATGCTATCTCAGATTATAGAGTATAAGAATGTTGAGGGAGAGAGAGAGAGATAACACCACCTCAATATTTAGAATCTACACAAAAATTGGATTGACAAAGACTAAATAAAGATTGAGAAAGATTATGCAAACCCAAGATGGTGAATGATCTTCTTCAACCTTGATGAACCTTCAAAACCCTTGTAGAACTACCACTTTGAGCAAATCCTTAGAGCAATGCAAAACCACAAAACCAAGGCTTATACAAGTTTCTTAATGCTGTCCTAATACTCTATTTCCTAGTCACCATGGATGCTTGAGGCCTTTTCTAGGAGGAAATGAGGATTGAGATTGAAATAGCCTTAAACTCACAAAGTTAAACACTTTCTTTATGAGTTCTTGAAGAAAACTTGAGATTCTTGGAGCAAGAGAGAGAGAGAGAGGGTAGAGAGAGATTGGAAAGAGTGATCAAGTCTTCCAAAACTCTATTTTGACCCTTATATAGAGTAGGCACCGTCATTAGGTCTAACCAATATGATTCGACTTGTAAGACTCGCCATTTAGAGCAATTTATGTAACTTGTACAGACTCCAGTATGTGACGCATCCTCTACTAGGGTTTTTGAAACCCTAAGCATTAGGTGATGCTACGCCACTTGGGTGGTGACGCATCGCCACCCTCTCTATTTTTGGACACTTTCAAAGGTCCTAAAAATTCTCCAAATGCTACCAAACCTTTTTTGGGAACCTCTTAGATAACTTCATGCATCACTTTGGACCCAAAAATGCATTTTTAAAGTGCCTACAATTGAACCTCAAATTTCACATCCTCACTATGTGAAACTCACTAAGTGTTTATAAATAGCTTGTATTTTAACACTTATCTTTTGTATTTAACCAATCATAATAATGGCAACCCGACTCAAAACTAGGGAAACCGAGTTTAGAATTCAATGGGCAATAACAAATCATTGATAAGTGAATAAGTTCAACAATAACCTAAAACTAAGGTCCCATCCAAATGTATAGTGTTAGATGTTACTAGAAAGAGGGTTAAACTTAAGAAGATTTTAATGAAATTTAGTTGACTACAACAAATATCTATAAAGGAAGCAAATATGCTGTAAAAATTTAACCTATATGAACTTAGAGGTGGTGTTGCCTCTCATGGGAAGTTTTGGAGTCTCTCCTAGGATAGTTTATGAGTGGATGAGTACATGGCCATAACAGTGCTAAGCGTATAAGAGGAAGACTCAAGATTCAATTAGAGGTGTATGAGGTGTTATTAGTTTTGTCATATGGAATAGTTGGTTCAATGTGTTGTACCTAGAAAATACGAGCTGATGTGTTTTGATCATGGTACAAAATGATGGCGGATAAATTGATTGAGCCTATTTGAAACATGATAAGGGTGATCAGGGTTCTCTGGTTTTGGTCAAATACAAACTAAGTATTTGTTTAAGCTCGTAGTGTCTATCTTGTCAAAAGTCAGGCCAAGTTTGAGGCGTAGTATTATGATGGAATTTTTTTTCATGTTCGTCACGATAGCTCGACAATTCGACTCATGATGTTAGCTCGATTAATGGACTAAGTTTGCTCGAGTCATCATGGTGCAATTACATCTTGTGAATGACTGACGATAAAGAAGATGCACAAGCAAATCTCTAAAGATATGGGATTTACTCTTCAATAAGAACGGGATCTGATTTATGCATCAATTGTAATCAATTAACAATTAAGAGGATATATTGTAATTATGGGTAGTTGCCCAAAAATATGTATTACCCAAACCTATTCATCTCCCAATATAAATAGAGAGGGAATGAATAGGAAATGGGACAGTTTTGAGATGTACCAAAACTCTAGAGAAATTATCTCAAATAATTGTCTCTAAGAGGAACACTCAGAAATAACAGTGACTCGTGGACAGGTGGATTTTAACCACTTAACCGCATAAAAAAATGCTGTGTGATTTCATTATTCTCTTTTATTCAATCCTAAACTTCAAATTTTTATTCTTAATTCGATGTTGACGAAAAACTGCATTAACACAGTGCTTAATTTCGATTAAATCTTGTAACATTTTCACTAAAGCAAAAGTTCAAATCAAAAGATACTATCTTTTATGAACTAAAATTGTTAGAGCTAATAAAGAGAGGATTATATTTAACCAAGTGGGGGAATGTTATGATTGGTTAAATATAAGTTTAAGTGTGTTTTCACTAAATGGTGCAAAACACTTAATGATTACAAATAATGGTGATGTGAAATTTTACTTTTTGTTATGGGAATTTAAAAAATTGTATTTTTCGGTCTAAAGTGATACAATGAGGTATCTAAGCATATACCCAAAATTTTTGGAAATATTTGGATCAATTTAAGGTTGATTTGAGCAACTTAACTAGAAGACCTGGGATATGTCACAGCTGATGCCACGACATGTCGCAGCTCTTGCCACGACATGTCGCCTGATGGTAAGAAACATATCGCCTGTATGGCAATGTGTCACCTAAACATGTATGAAAAAAAATCCATTTTTTGGCTCCAAAATGTGTTTTAAAATGGTTTAATCCTATTAGTTAGACCTAATGCAGTGCCTAACCTATTTAAAAGGTTTTTTTTAGAGTTTTTTGGACTTGATCACTCCTTCTAATTCTCTCTCTAAACTCTCTCTCTCTCACTAGCTTTCCAAGACTCTCAATTTTCCAAGAAATTTATCATGATTGCTTGACTTGAGAATTTCATAGGCTAGTTGTATCCCACTCCTTATTCCTACTTGTTGAAGCCTCAAGCAACTCTCATAGTGGATTAGGAATAAAGGTTTTGGACAAAGATCCTCATCTTATGCAAGCCTTTGTGTTATTGTTCTATTTGTTTTTGTAATTTTGCTTTAAGTTTTTGTTGATCCCATTGTTGTGTTAAACCACTATTGGGAATTTAAGACTCACAAACTTTAAATCAACAATGAATACATTGAATTAACTCAATGATACAAACCCTAGAGACTAATCAGCCACATTCAAACTATGAAAGCAATTCTTGAATATTCAAATATCAAAGTGTTAACCGAGATTTTCGGCAACTATATTAATGAACAATATTTACTGATAATAATAATGAAAGTAGAGGATCGACACGAGGTTTTTTACGTGGTTGGGGCGTTAACTAGCCTTAGTCCACGAGTCCATATATTAGAGCTATAAGAAGCTTTTACAATGGAGTTTTCTGACTCTATCTGAACAGAGTTTCTCCCTTTTTCCTCCCTTTTGTGCGTTGTTCGACAGCTTATATTTATAAGCTGAGGGGAACACCGGGTCTGGGCCGGATCCGACCCGGGCCCCTCAGAGAAATGGGTACAAGGGGCTTTTCTAGTGGAGGCCCAATACAAAAAGGTATGCAATACACAAAATTTAAACCAGCTAAGGCCCAACTGGTTGACCTGAGACACAAGCCTTCACCCGACAAAACGACGCTTTGGCTCTGACCACTTCGAGTCACGAGGCTGATTCAGGAGACAAGACCGGTCAGGGTACTTGGCTGCGCAGTCCTGACACTCCAGTGGGCAATCCCGAGGCGACCTTTTCTGTAGGCAAAAAGTGGGGGACAATACCCACGCGAAATGAGGCGGTTTCAGGATCCTGGACGCCTGGCCCTTCAACTGGGGAGGAGGTGATCCAGGTCCGTTTACCGTTGGCCCACTCCGTTTACCTCGGGCCCGGACCATACCAGGCTCCGGGATAGGGACGCGTAGGCCGCGACGGTCTGGGCGCTCTGGACATCGCCGGGACCGTTCAAGATGAAGACGAACCCGGAGGTACGTCCCGGACCCCTCCAGAAGGGCCCAGTCTAGGGTCCCTGGTCCGTACCAATTCCCTTGGCGATATTCAAACCAAGGGACTATGGGCCAGGCCCATACGCCGAGCCGGACCTCTGACCGTGGGCCAGGGCGAAGGCTCAAAGCCCTTCCAGGAAATGGGGATAACATTTACCCCCCAAGCCTTCACCCGGGCTTGCCGGGAGGAGGGTTGCATCACCCTCGCGGCGCTCACCAAGTCGTCTCCCCAGTTCCTGCCCGAGCTAGGAGGCTTGGCCAAAAGGCCGTGGCAGTGGCAGATTGCTCAGCCCGGATCGTTTACCGTGATCCGGGGATGTTTACCTTTGGCCCGCTTTAAGAAAAATGACACACGTGTCACCATGTGACTGTTGCAAGGGCCTCGAAGAGTCGCCTAGGCCTCCCAGAGACAGCTAGGCCTAGACTAGGGGTCAGCGCACGTCACGAGGCGTCACATCCGCACGGGGGGGAGGCATCATTAATGTCCCTGGAACGAGGTGGACCGTAGGATGGGGCGTCCTTTGGCATTCGCCACTCCTGGGCTGTCGGATTTGAGACGTCGAGGATCCAGACCAAAAGGACTCATAAATGCCCCCTGCGTGATTCTTGATCGTCGGATGAAGAGGCACCTGATCGTTGGATCGTGGGCCCGAATTTGGGGGCTGATATAAAGACTCCCAGAGAACAACATTCGACACTTTTCCATTTTCGAACCAGCTTAAGAAAAAACCCAAACGCTTGTTAGAGCTTTGCATGTCCGACCTCGCCGACGAACTACTCCGCCGCTTGCTAGTTCTGCGCCACCGCCTGTTTCCCAGAGCCTCAACCTGACGGCGTTTCTCGGGTCCGTGCCATCGAAGAATTACTGCGTCGGCTGTGCCACTTCAAGAACGAAGTTCTGCCATCCTTACGGTCGGACAGCCACCAGCCTCAGCGGTCGACACCACACAGTAAGTCTCCCCTTCTTTTTTTTTATCTTGTTACCAACTTCGTGAATTTATGCTCTCTAGATGCATGCGTCTAGGCTCTGTGCGTTAGAATTCGTTAGGAAGGCTGCCTGGTTTGGGTTACACCGTACTCGGGTGCTTCCCGGACAAGGGACGGACCTTAGTAGTCTTCTCTCCCGATCAGGGTCCCGGGGCTCGTCGGGGTCCCGGGCCTGATCCGACGGGACTCCAAGCAGTCCTTAGGATACTCCCTGTACCTTGACCGACTCTTTTGGGTTTAGGTACTGACTGCTTGGTTTTTTTTTCTTTCTTTGTTCCCAGATCGTCAGTTATGGCCACGGGCGTTACACTCCATTCCGAAGAAGAGGTCAACAGGGCCCCTGTAGTCGCTCCCGGATCCAAGACGCCCATAGGAAACAGGTGGGAAATGGACGTAACGGCCAACATGTTTCGGAACTACCAGATGATGCTGCTCCTGGAGACGAAGCTGGGCATCGAATCGACTCCGGGCCTCTTCCACAATCGCATGGCTAGGCTAGAGGAACGGGCGCATACGTCCGTGGATGGATTCGGGGCTTGGAGCGCCGGACATATTAGCACGGGAGCTACGCTCCCACTTCATGACTACTTCGTGCGGTTCCTGACATATGTGGGGATCGCACCTTTCCAACTACTGCCACAAGCGTACCGCCTGCTTGCTGGGTGGAAGGTGTTCTGTGTCGCGAAGGAGATCGCGGAGCCTACTCCGGCGGAAGTCTTGTACTTCTACAAGTTGGTTCCGCAAGTCAATGTTAAAGACAAGAGCTTGGACGGCTTTTACAGGCTGCAGCCGCGGAGTGGCTATCCTGCTCCTACCAGCACCTGGAAGCACCCCCCGGATGTCCGGCATTACTGGTTCATGACATCCGGATTCCTTATTGACAAGAACCCCACACTTCTGCTGGACTTCCAGCGAGTGGGTAAGTATTCCTCCGGACCCTCTCTTTTATTCTTCTTTTGCTTCCACCTCTTATCGTATCTTCCGGGTCGCAGGTCCCTTCATTCAAACCCCCCTCACCGAGTTCCTCCTGGAAAGGAGGAGTAACTATGCCAAGCTGACCGCGGAGGAGCTGGACGTTGGGGGCTATGTCAATGATGACAACCTCCGGCTAATAGGGTTGCTGGCGGCCACCCAGACCATTGTCGTCCTGAGCTTCCGGGGCATCCCGTGTGAGAAGGACGCCGAGGTTCGGGAGCAGCTGGCCCTCGATCACATGGCCGAGGTGGTGAGAGCGGTGCGGGCCACCGCAGCCCAGCGTAAGAAGAACCAGCTTCCGGCTGAAGAGGCCACCTCGGAAGAGCTGGAGGAGCTTTTCGAAGATGCCCTACCAAATGCCAGGACTCCTGGAGCTAGTGTATCGGGGTGAGGTAACTCCCCTCTAATCTTAACTTTTGCTCCCCAAGTCGGGGACCTAGCTAGGGATAGGCTAGAGCCGCCGGACCCCGCGTTTGGGGTTGATGGGGAGATGAGGCCTTCATCTCCCATCCCTGTGGGATCAGAGGTACTAATGTTCCTTTCCGGGTTCCTCCAATACGGGGGGTTCCTGACCCCGGACGACGCAGGAGATCGGATCCACTCGTTTGCTTTACAGGAACTGAGTCGCGCCCGGGGCTTAGATGAGGGTTTGTCCTGGGCCGTTTTTTATTGTGTATTTTCATCTGTTTTGCTTATCGTCCTAACTCCTTTCTCCTGTACTTTTGCAGAGGATTCCGACATGTCTAACTCGGCCAGCGAAATGAGGAGGCTCATCAAGGAATGGTCGGCCAAGAAGGCGGCCAGGAGGCCAAACGATATTGCGGGCACGGAGCCCCTCCCCGCCAGTGGAACACCCGGGATAGTGCCCTTTCCAGGCGAGGCTCTGGCCGTGGTTCCTTTCCGGGCGGTGGAGCCAGCCGCCGACTTCTCTTCGGACCAGCCCCCGGTGATTGATTTGGAAGCGGGAGAGGCCGTTAGCCGGAGCTCGAGAAAGAGGGGCCCGGAAGTCGATGCCGGGGAAGGCAACCCCGGGAAGAGGCCCCGAGCGACACGGTCGGAAACATCTGAGGAGTCGCATGGGGAGAGTCGGATAACCGCGAAGGAGATCCCTGCTCCGCCAGTCCTTCCCCTCCGCCCAACTCTTCTCGAGGAGGGGAGATCACCCTGCGGGACGAACAGTCCCGGCTGATCAATCGGACCTGGGAAAACGGCCGGTGCTGGAGGGACGACGCTTACAAGGCCCTGACAATCCGTCGTCAGGTCGAGTTCTCAGACCGTCCTGCCGAGTTCAGCGCTCCCCAGCCGATCGTGGACCGGCTAGCTGCCGAGGCGGGCTTCCGCCCCAAGCTGGGCCAAGACATCGCCCCTATGGCTGCTGATTTGCTGGATCAGGTTGGGAGCACTATGTCCAACCTCCAGCTGAAGAGGTACGCCACGATAGCTAACCTGGACGTGCTGTTCATCTTTCAGGCTCTCCGCCACCAGGCCACCGCGGTAATGTTCGCCTCACTTATATTCCTTCCGTCATTTGTTGGTTGTTTTATTTTCTAACTTTTTTTTGCTCCAGGTTGACTTACTGTCCCAGAGGAGTGCTGATCTAGTAGCCGAGCTTGCCATAAAGATGGAGACGGCCAAGTTGGAGCTGGAGGTGGCCGTGAACCAGAGGGAGGCCGTCAAGGAGACCCTCAGCCGGGAAACGGCCCATCTCTAGGAAGAAGTGGCCCGCCTGAAGGCGGAGCGTGAGGAGATTGGCTGCGCCAAGGTTGGGCTAGAAGAGGAGCTGTCCCGGAAGACAAAAGTCGCCGATGAAAGGGCGACGCTCTTGGAGATGGCCGCGGCACAGTCCGCCCTGGACAAGGAGGAGATCCTGGCCCTGAAAGCCCGAGTCTGCGAACTGGGCGACTCCCTGCTTCAGGAGAAGGCGGCGCATGAGACGACCCGTCAGGAGAAGGAGGAGGCCGATAACTTGGTGGATGTTACCTTCGACGAGGCCATCTATATGGCCTGGTGCAAGGATAAGAACATGAACCTCCTCGTCTTCCCTGATCCACAATCGAAGCGTGCCAAATATGAGGCCAAGGAGAGGGAGGATGCGGACCTCCGGGCGGATGCGCTGTAGGCCCGTGTCCTGGCCTTGTGCTTTTGTTACTGTTTTTGGCTTGTAATTAAACTTAAAACCTTGCTACTTTCTTTTGTTTTTGTTTGTTTTTTTTTTTTTTTTAAGAAAGCTTCCTTCCATTGTTCAGTAGAGATTTCGATTTGTTGCCGCGACTAACTGATTGCAGGGGTTTTAGTCCTGGTTCCAACGGCCGGGACTAGGCCCAACTAAATTTTCCAAGTCTCTAGCCTTGGCGCTCGGTCCAGGGTTCCCGGGGCTCGGCCCAACTGGGCATTTCGTCATTTTTAGTTTTAGGCCCCTGCCTTACCCTGGGGCAAACCGGATATCTTTATCTCCCCGGACAACACCCGGGCGGGACGAGCCTTGGGCTTGGTCCCTTTTATTATATGCCTCCGGACACCGTTCGTCCGGGGTGGGACCGGCCTTGGGCTTGGTCCCTTTTATTATATACCCCCGGACATCGTTCGTCCGGGGTGGGACCGGCCTTGGGCTCGGTCCTCTTTTTTAATATCCCCGGACGTCGTTTCGTCCGGGGCGGGACGAGCCTTGGGCTTGGTCCCTTTTTTAATATACCCCCGGACATCGTTTCGTCCGGGTCGGGACGAGCCTTGGGCTTGGTCCCTCTTTTAATATACCCCCGGACATCGTTCGTCCGGGGTGGGACGAGCCTTGGGCTTGGTCCCTTTTTTAATATACCCCCGGACATCGTTTCGTCCGGGTCGGGAAGAGAATTGGGCTCATTCCCTTTTATTATATACCCTCGGACATCGTTCGTCCGGGGTGGGACCGGCCTTGGGCTCGGTCCTCTTTTTTAATATCCCCGGACGTCGTTTCCTCCGGGGCGGGATGAGCCTTGGGCTTGGTCCCTTTTTTAATATACCCCCGGACATCGTTTCGTCCAGGTCGGGACGAGCCTTGGGCTCGTTCCCTTTTATTATATACCCCCGGACGTCGTTCGTCCGGGGTGGGACCGGCCTTGGGCTCGGTCCTCTTTTTTAATATCCCCGGACGTCGTTTCGTCCGGGGCGGGACGAGCCTTGGGCTTGGTCCCCTTTTTTTTTTTAATATACCCCCGGACATCGTTCGGCCGGGGTGGGACCGGCCCTGGGCTCAGTCCCTTTTATTATATATCCCCGGACATCGTTCGTCCGGGGTGGGACCGGCCTTGGGCTCGGTCCTCTTTTTTTAATATCCCCGGACGTTGTTTCGTCCGGGGCGGGAGGAGCCTTGGGCTTGGTCCCCCTTTTTTTTTAATATACCCCCGGACATCGTTCGGCCGGGGTTGGACCGGCCCTGGGCTCGATCCTCTTTTTTGCATGTGCCTGGGATGACACCCCCCGCAAGTGAGCGGAGACGGGTCTGGGGTCACTTGGGAAAGAAATTCGAAAGGAATTCGCCCTGAGGTCTACATTTTCTTGGTGACAATAGCCCTTTACGACGTTTTACACACGTCATTTTCATTGTTCAAAAGGGAATTAGCCCTGAGGCGTACATTGCTTACAACGTAAATACTAAACTGGGACGAGTTCTAGGACTACTGGTAGTATTTGCAGAGATGCTCCGCATTCCAGGCTCGCGGAACCTCGGAACCATCGAGCCGTTTCAAGCGGTACATTCCGGGGCAGACCTCGTGCTGGATCTCATACGGCCCTTCCCAATTAGGGCCGAGAACCCCTACTCCCGGATCTTGAGTGGCAGGGAAGACCCTCCGCAGGACTAGATCGCCGGTCTCGAACTTGCGGTTCTTGACTTTGGAGTTGAAATGCCGCGCGATCTAGCCCTGGTACATCTTCAACTGCACTTGCGACTCTTCCCGGATCTCCTCGATAAGATCCAGCGAGTCCTGGAGCAAGGCGTGGTTCTGGGTAGGATCATATGTGTTGCGTCGATGGGACGGGATGGTCGTTTCAATTGGGATGACGGCTTCGCATCCATAAACCATTGAGTAGGGGGTGTGCCCGGTTGACGTCCTTTCGGTCGTCCGGTAGGGCCACAGTACGCGGGGGAGTACCTCGGGCCATTTGCTCTTACAGGCCTGGAGCTTTTTCTTCAGCGTCCCTTTTAGGATTTTGTTCACGGCTTCGGCCTGCCCGTTCGCTTGCGGTCTGGCGACTGCCGAGAAACTCTTCACTATACCGTGTCTTTCGCAAAAATCCGTGAAGTGGAAGCTGTCGAACTGTTTCCCGTTGTCGGACACGATTTTGTAGGGGAGGCCATACCGACTCTCCTGGGGGATCTGGCGGATGGAATGCGCCGCGAACGTTTGGAGCATCTCCCTCGTTTGAGTCATGTATGCCGCCATTCGTTCTCCCTTGGTTTGATACTCCCCTGAAATCTTTCTGACTACCAGCTGCGAATCACTGTAAATTTCGAGGTTCGTTGCCCCTACTTCCCGGGCTAGACGCAGGCTGGCTAGGACAGCTTCATGCTCCGCCTCGTTGTTCGAGGCCTTGAACTGGAAACGGAGGGCATTTTGTAGCTGGTGTCCCTGCGGTGACACCAAGATGATCCCGGCGCAGGCCCCGTTCTCGTTCGAGGCTCCGTCCACGAAGATTTTCCAAACGGGCGCCGCGGGGGCCACGGGAACACTCTCTTCTGGGGGGATCCCGGAGCATTCGACGATGAAATCGGCCAGGGCCTGTCCCTTAATGGACACCTGGGGCACGTAAGATATATCAAATTGGCTCAGCTCCATTGCCCATTTCAGGAGTCTCCCTGACGACTCAGGTTTCTGCAACACCTGTCGCAGGGGATGGTTGGTTAAGACCTTTATGGCGTGAGCCTGGAAGTAGGGTTGAAGCTTCCGGGAAGACATCAATAGGCAGAAAGTTAGCTTTTCTATTAGCGGGTACCTAGACTCGGCGTCTAGTAATCGCTTGCTCACGTAGTACACCGGGAGTTGTGTCCTTTCCTCTTCTCGTACTAACGCGGCGCTGATGGCATGCTCGGTCATGACCAGGTATAGAAACAAAGGTTCTCCTTCGACTGGCTTCGACAGGATGGGGGCCTTGGCCAGGTGTTCTTTCAGCTTCTGGAAGGCTTCTTCGCACTCGGGTGACCACTCAAACCGCTGGCTCCCCCGAAGGACGTTGAAAAAAGGGACGCACTTGTCCGTGGCCTTAGAAACGAAACGGCTCAGGTCGGCCACTCGCCCCGTCAGGCTTTGGACGTCCTTGTGCTTCCGAGGAGGGGCCACACTTAAGATTTGGAGACATTATCTATATGGTGAGAAGTGCGAGATGTACACCGACCATAAGAGTTTGAAGGAATTGTTTACTCAGAAGGATCTGAATATGCGCCAGACACGGTGGCTAGAGTTGGTTAAGGATTATAATTGTGACATCCAATACCATCCTAGGAAGGCTAATGTAGTGGCTGATGCATTGAGTCGGAAGGGCCCAGGATAGTTGTACAGTTCGAGGTAGATATCCAATATATTAGCGGAGGAGATGACCAAAGCAGGAAGAAAGTTGGTGGTTTGTCGGTTAGCCAACATCACTCTTCAGTCTACGCTCCTTGAAATAATCAAGGAGGCGCAGGGGAAGGATTCCTAGTTGAGAGGTCACAGGGAGAATGTCTTAGTCGGAGCGACTAAGTACTTCTCTATCTCAGAGATGGGGTTACTGAAGTATAAGGGTCAGATCTGTGTTCTGATGGATTCATATATCCGACAGGAGATCTTAGATGAACTGCATACCACTCCCTATTCCTTTCATCTGGGTACGACAAAGATGTACCAGGATCTGAGAGCTTTGTATTGGTGGTCGGGCATGAAGAGGGATGTGGTTGATTATGTGGCCAAGTGCTTAACTTGTTAGCAGGTCAAGGCTGAACATCAAAGGCCAGTAGGGTTGCTGCAGCCTCTAGGGATTCCAGAGTGGAAGTGGGAAGATATTGCCATGGACTTCGTGGTTGGTTTGCCGAAGACCGTGGGACTGCATGACTCGGTGTGGGTGATAGTGGATAGGTACACCAAGTCCGGCCACTTTTTACCAGTCAAGATGACTTATACTATGGAGCAGTATGCTGAGTTATATGTGAAGGAAATTCTTCGACTGCATGGGGCTCTAAGGTTGATAGTATCCGATAGGGACCCCACCTTCACCTCCAAGTTTTGGGAGAGTCTGCAGAAGGCTATGTGCACACAGTTACGGTTTAGTACCACTTATCATCCTCAGACAGATGGTTAGACTGAGAGAACGATTTAGATATTGGAGGACATGTTGCGAGCCTGTGTGCTAGATTTTGGGGGATCTTGGAGTAAGTATCTTCCCTTGATTGAGTTCTCATTTAACAACAGTTATCAGGCGACTATCAGAGTGGCTCCGTATGAAATGCTTTATGGGAGGAAGTGCAGATCACTTATCCATTGGGATGAGACCGGTGAGAAGAGGTACTTAGGTCCTGAGATGGTTTAGAAGACCAATGAGGCGATTGAAAAGATTAGAGCATGAATGCTTGCCTCTCAGAGTCGCTAGAAGAGTTACTCAGATCTGAAACGCAGGAGCATGGAATTTCAGGTCGGTGACCATGTGTTCCTTAGGGTTTCACCTTTGAGGGGAGTGAAACGATTCGGTGTTCGGGGCAAGTTGAGCCCTAGATTTATTGGCCCCTTCAAGATTCTGGAGCGGGTTGGAGAGGTAGCTTACAGATTGGCGATGCCTCCAGCCTTGTCAGGGGTTCATGATGTGTTTCACGTGTCCATGCTCCGAAAGTATGTGTCTGATTTGTAGCATGTTCTAACTTATGAGAATTTGGAGATGGATCAGGATTTGTCTTATGAGGAGAAGCCGGTTCAGATTCTTGACCGGAAGGACAAAGTCTTGCAGAGCAAGACCATCGCTTTAGTGAAAGTGTTGTGGAGGAACAACAAGGTCGAGGAGGCGACGTGGGAACTTGAATCTGAGATGCGGGAGCGGTATCCTGGGTTGTTCAGGTAATTTCGAGGATGAAATTTCTGTAAGGAGGGGATAGTTGTAATGACCCAATTGCTAATAAGGCTTAGGGCCTTGATTAACATGTCTAGAGGGCAATAAGTGAATTATTGTTATAATAAGTGAATTTGTGTGAATATGTGATTAGAGATGCATGCTTAGGTGAATTATATATGTATATGGGCCCCGTTTGGTTATTTGGGGCACGATTGTAATTTTAGCTCGCGAAGAGCATAAATGTGATAATTGTGATATATTTGTGATATATCTGTGTTGCACGATCCGAGACAGTCCTAGGGAGCGGTTAGCTAGAAAGTCACAACGGGGTCAAAAATTCGACTCGGGACGAGTTAAGGGGTATTTTGGGTATTAGACATCTTATGGGGTTATCGGGTTATGGAAATAAGTATTTCAAGATATATTTGAGGTTAGTATGCCTAGGGGAGAATATTGGGGAAATTTACCATTTTGCCCTCAGGGACGTTTTTGGTACCCCGAGCCTTGAGGTAACCGTATAGACTTAAGTTAAATAAAACAAAACATAGAATCACTTGGAACTCTCTAAACTGACCTATTCTCTCTTCCTCACTCGGTTTCTCTTCTACACTTGGAGGCTTAGCGACATCTTGGAGGAAACTAGTAAAAAAAAACTAAGGAATTGGAGCTGGGATTTTGGGAGCTTGAGGCTTGGAACTTGGAAGAGGTGAGCTTTGGAGGTTGAGGAGCTAGTGAAAGCTTGAATTCATTAGCTGAGGTAAGGAGTCTAACTCTAAAATCCCTTGAGTTTCAGTTGAATTATAGCTAGAGTTGTAAGTTGCATGAGAACCAGAATCATGAGTTAAGTTTTGTTGTGGGTTGAGTTTATAAGACTGTGTTGGATTTGTTGTGGAGCTTAGATGATGTGGTAGGGAGGCTTAAGCTTAATTTTGGGTTTGGGTATTGAGTTGGGATGATTTTAGAAGGATTGGCTCGAAGGAAATGTAGGGAAAAATAGAGGTTTTCTAGGTTTGGAGGTGAGAGCTGCGACCCTAGGAGGGGCATGCCGCAACCCATGTGCACGCAAGGCCTGGGGAGGCCATTGACCATGGGGCGCGCTGTGGCGCTTGGCCAAGCATACTGCAGCCCGTATGTGTTTCCAGGGAGGCGTTTAGCCTCTGTTTTGAGGCAAGTCGCGACCCTTAAGGGGTTGGGCCGCAGCCCTAGTTCAAGATGCAGGGTGTCTAGTGGGATTTGACTTGGGAACCTAACTGTTAGGGCTCGTGATAGATTTTAACACCCGAATTGATAAAATCCAAGGTCCCAGAGATTAGAATTATGACCCAAAGTTATTTAATGGCTTAGAACTTGATGGATGGATATTGCTGGTGCATTGTGACTAGGGTTTCAGTGAGGCTCGGACTAGTGGATTGTGCTCGGGACATCGGTGCCTGGAAAGCTCGGGACATAGGTAAGAAAACTACTTTTCCCATAGAGCTTGAGTTGCAGAACTCGACCCTATATGATTGATTTGCAGGGCTTGGCCCTATATGACTGTGTTGCAGGGCGTGGCCCTTTGATTGAACTTATATGTGTTTAACTATCTGTTTAGTCGTATTATGTGTACATATAAATGAATGAACGGCGATGGCCGGGAACGGAAAAGGCCGAGAACGGCAAGGGGCCGGGAGCAGCGTTTATTACGTGGAGTGCGAGTTGCCAGGGTGAGACCCCAGAGGATACCTGGGATATCCTCATGGTGTGGACCGCGAACCCAGGGCCTGGTAAAGCGCCTGGGAGGGCTTGGCCGTATGTGTATAGCCTGATGATGGCATGTTTATATGTTAAGTGTTTGATATGCATATATTATCTGCTTGTGAGGGTTTTCTTGCTGGGCTTCAACTCACGAATGCTCTATGGTGCAGGTAAAGGCAAGGGAAAAGTCGACCAACCTTGAGTATGGTGAGCGTGATGGGCGGCGCGTACATGTCTGGTCTGCCTGGCTGCCACGGCCGGGGATACTTTTGGGAGATGATTGTACTAAACTTAAATTTTGTCGTTTAGCTAGCTCTGGATATATTTTTGAATTGTAAATATTTCTAAACAACATTTTTGGGATCCCAAATGCTAAACACTTTATAATTTTCAATGAAAGGTTTATTTTCAAGTTTATGACTCTGATTATGGTTTAATTACACTTTTGTCCTAAAACCTCGATTAACGAGTTAATTGCACCTTTTACACTCACTTAGTAACGACTCTAAGGCAGTAGGGCATTACATCTTCACTACTCAATACTGAAATGTTCAAATCTGAACAACGAAAGCCAAAACGACCAAAAGTACCTCAAGACGATACGTATCTTTGGCACTTAAGACTGGGTCATATTAACTTAGATAGGATTCAAAGCCTAGTTAAGGACGGGCCTCTAAGTGAGTTAAAGGTTGGAACTCTACCGGTTTGTGAATCTTGTTTAGAAGGAAAAATGATCGGAAGACCTTTCTCCTCTAAAGGTGTTGGAGCCAAATAACCTCTCAAGTTAATTCACACAAACGTTTGCGGTCCAATGAATGTACAAGCTTGTGATGGTTATGAGTATTATGCCACCTTCATTGATGACTACTCAAGATACGGTTACATATACCTGATGCAAAGGAAATCACAAACTTTTGAAAAGTTCAAAGAATTCTGAGCCGAAGCTGAAAATTAGTTAGGCAAAACCCTTAAAATGCTACGATCAGATCACGACAGGGAATACCTTGACAAGGAATTCAAAGATTTCTTGATAGAGCATGGAGTTGTTTCATAGCTCACTACACCAGGTGCTTCGCAACAAAACGAAGTTCCAGAAATGAGGAATAGGACTTTTCTGGACATGATGAGATCAATGTTTAGTTACTCATCGTTGCCCCTATCATTGTGGGGATATGATTTACAAACAGCTGCATACATCTTAAACCTAGTTCCATCTAAGTCTGTAGCTAAGATACCTTTAGAATTATGTACATGTTGCAACCCTAGTCTGAGGCATGTGCATATATGGGGATGTACAACACGTGTGCTAAAATATAAGACCAAGAAGTTGGAACCTAGATCTGAAGTATGTTTATTTTTTGAATACCTTAGAGGCACTAGAGGAGGTTACTTCTATAGTCTGGCAGAAAAGAAAATATTTGTACTGACAAATGCTACTTTTCTAGAAGAAGACTATATGAGAGACTTCAAACCTCAAAGTAAGGTTGTACTCGAGGAGCTACTTGGTGATAAAATCACACCACAACCGACTTTAGAAGTTGGAACAGAACATATCACTATTCCAAACAAGGATACTACAGTAGTCCGTCACAGTGGGAGAGTTGTAAGACAACTTGTTCGTTACATTGGATTCGGAGAAGCATAAGTTGCAATATCTAATGACAATGTTGATGACCCGTTGACTTTTAGTCAAGCAATGAATGATCCTGATAAGGAACAATGGCTTGAAGCTATGAAACTCAAGATGGATTCGATGTACTCCACCTTGATGAAAGTATCTTTATGGTACAACCAGAGGGTTTCATAGAACAAGGAAAAAAGCAAAAGGTATGCAAACTGCAAAGGTCCATTTATGGACTTAAGCAAGTGTTCAGATCATGGAACATAAGATTTTACCAAGCTATAAAATCTTATGCCTTTGATTAAAATGTCGATGAGCCTTGTGTATACAAGAAAATTGATAAGGACAAAGTGGTCTTTCTAGTTTTATACGTAGATGATATATTACTCACTGGGAATGATGTAAATAAGTTATCTGACATGAAAGTCTGGCTAGCCAACCAATTCCAAATGAAAGATTTAGGAGAGGCAAGCTACGTTCTTGGGATATGATTAATTCATGAACGCAAGAAGAAGCTGTTGGCAATGTCTCAAGCATCTTATATAGATAAAATACTTGTGAAGTATGCAATGCAGAACTCTGGGAAGGGAAACCTCCTATCTCATCATGGTGTTCACCTCTCTAAGAACCAATGTCCTAAGACACCCCAAGAGGAAGAGGAAATGAGACGGATGCCCTATGCCTCCACATTAGGAAGCTTAATGTATGCAATGTTATGTACCAGACCTGTCATTTGCTATGCTGTGGGTATAGTCAATAGGTACCAGTCAAATCCAGGATTCGATCATTGAACATCAATCAAACACAGTCTCAAGTATCTTAAGAGAACGAGAGACTATATGCTAGTATATTCCGGAGAGAATTTGATTCCAATCAGATATACAGATTCTAACTTCCAATCCAACAAAGATTCTACGAAATCTATGCCTGGATCTGTTTTCAAACTTGGGGGTGGAACAATTATATGGAGGAGTAAAAAGCAAGCTTGCATTGTTGACTCCACCATGGAAGCAAAATACATTGCTGCAAGCGAAGCAACTAAGGAGACTGTATGGCTTAGGAAGTTTTTGGGTGATCTGGAAATAGTTCCAAATATGGATAAACCAATCACACTCTACTGTGACAACAACGAAGTGGTTGCCAACTCAAAAGAACAAAGAAGCCATAAGAGAACCAAGCATATAGAGCATAAGTACCAGATCATAAGAGAGATAGTATAAAGGGAAGATGTAATCTTTCAGAAGATTGAATCAGCAAACAACCATGCTGACCCATTTACAAAGACGCTGCTTGCTACGAGTTTTGATAGTAATTTCTTAGATTTAGGATTACGTGACATGTCTCATCTGCTTTAGGGCAAGTGGGATATTGATGGGATTTGTGCCCTTAAAGCGTATTTCTGTATGAACGATTACTGTTAATTAAATAAAGTTAATATTTTTGCACTCATATTTGTATTTAATTATACATGCCATTTATCATGAAGATCCAATATTATTGATGTGGTCTTGAACTAAATATATGTATAATGATATATATACAAGAGGATTTAATTCAAGATAATAATATAAAAATTGTCCTTAATCGCTAAATAAAGCGGGGGCTTTATTTAATAAAGATTATGAGTACGGTCTATCTTCTATTTAAGACAGAACAATTTATCCAGATTGTTAAGTGTAGCGACACAAAGAGATAGAGGTACCGTATACAATATAAAATGTATTGGACTGGGACACGATGAAAGAAAAAACTTCTGATAATCTCCGTTAAAATATAGAAGTTCAACATTCATAAATTGACGGTCTTTTGAGACTTGACCTCAATCCTGAAGTGAGTAATGAACTCCTATTTGTGCTTTTATGACTTTTGACTTATCGAGTAAAGTTCAATATTTCTACGACCGAATTCTTGATATCTTGGAGTCATAGAACTACAAGTGGCTGGGAACATACTTCACAGATATGGAATATGCTCCTCACTTAAATGAAAGCAGAATAGTTGTTCCTTTTAGTGTTGATTTGGGGCTTGAACATAGAGCGCTCAATTACTATTAGAGAACATAAATTTAATTATTTATTAGAGGATCAATGGAACTAATTGATAAAGACACAATTAAAGAGGTTAACATACATCAAATAATAGCATTTTATAGAGATAAAATACCACAGGGCCCAAAGCCCTGTAGTTGGCGCTAACCACAGTCCAAATGGACTGTGGCCCATGTAGAGGCCCAATGTGATTAGGGATCATACACATATATTAATATTAAATCACATACAAATAGATTAGAGATTACCTCTTGTAGCCTATCAAGTGTCCTTGAGTCTTTTTGTATAAATCAACGATCTTCCTATCCAGTGTTCTGAGATCTCACACCCTGATCTTCCAGACCAATCCTCAAACACACAAGGACGTGTGTGGGTATGTGGTTGATTTATGTAACTCCCTAGATGTACTCAACACATGAGATCTCGAGAGTTTTGACTGAGAGAAGGTTTATAATAGTTTTCAGGTTTAGAGAAAACTATCTCTTTAGAGAGAGAGTCTGTATTTTTTATTTTTCTAAAAATAATAATCAATCCTTATTCTAAAAGACACGTACTATCAGACTTATAAAGATATTTAATCTAATTAAATAATCTTTATTTAATATAATTCAAATTAAAACTGATTAGATTTTTCCATTTAATTATTTATTTAAATCATATTTAAAAAGAATAATTGAATAACTGATTAAACAAACTTATTTGAAATTCAAAATTCAAATCTCAAGGATAATTATCCCTGAGTTAGGCGCCACACACTGTACTGTATAGTGTGTGTCGCCCAACCCTATTAGGGTTTCCCTAAATTTCTCATTTGTTTATTTAATCAACTTTTAAGACAATATATTTATCCCAACACAAATATCAGTTAATTCAAAATTAACTTTATCTTAAAATATCAGTTTTAAAATAAATAAATAAATATCATATCATAAATAAGATATTTATTATTCTCTCTCTTTATATTAATCCAAACAAGATTAATATTATTTTTAACCTATAGTTTTTCAAAATAAAAACTATACAGTTAAATAAATAATTAATTCGCAGTTAATCAATTACCCATAATTATTTCCTTGCCTTGAAAAATTAATTCCTTTGCAATTTAGTCCTTTCTCTTTACTAATCTTTCTTTTGACATCCTTACCCTTGATAGTGTAGGAAAAAGGTGATATGGGGACTGTGTATCATAATTTCAGCACGAGTCTTTCACTCAGATCGTGTATAGTTGGCAAATAAATGCATGGAAGAAATAGCCAAGGAGTCCATGTATTCTCCACGTAGACAACACAGTTTTCATGATGGTTGTACGAGTTAGGGATGCATAAATTGATAAGCGCAAGCTTATAATATTTATAAGGCACGTCCTCCACAGTACAAGCTCGACGCTATATCCAGCTCGTGGAAATTTGGAGACACGGTGTGTCCGCGGATCCCCGAAGACCCATATACTTTGTACGATCATTTATGGCTAGCCTATGATATTTAATGTCCCATATATTAGGAGACTATTTATTTCATGATCAGATCATATCCTAGTATAAATGGGAGTATTTCATATTAAATGTAATAAATATGTAAATCTGTGATTGACTCATGCGGTTACCCAAACCTGCCCAAGGAATTTCTATATAAATACTGAGAATATTGGACAGGAAAAGGGACGATTATTCTGTAATACCGAAACTCTGTCAAAATAGAGAGAGAAAAGTAGTAATAATATAGACTCGTGGACTAGGTGGATTTTAACCACTGAACCACGTAAAAAGATCAGTGTTCTTGAGAGTTATTTTCTTATTTCGGTTTATCATCAATCACTAATTCAACCTAGTTATTTTCTTAATTCACTGTTGGAGAAAAACTGCGTCAACAGTTTGGTGCTTTCATTAAAAGTTGAGATTAGTGCTTTCATCAAAATCTCAATCAAATCTCATCATGGTGGCCACTCGCTCGATGCACGACAATGAGATGGAACAGCCTGGTGGGAAAGGGGCCCACCATATCACTCTTTCAAATGAGCATGGCCCTGAAGTTCAGCAACGACCGGGAAAGAAACCAGTGGGCCATGATGATACTGGGAGTTCAGCATCATTGTCGTCAAATCCAAACCCAGACTACTTAACTGCGGTAGAACTAGAAAACATGCAGTTAAGAAGCCATCTTGCTAAGGCAATCAGGCAAATCGAGGAGGTTTTGGCTTGGTTACCCCTTCTTGCAACCGACCTTAATGTCAGAAAGAGGCAAAGTGGGTCTCATAAGTCCCACATGAATAACCTATCCAAACCAAGTCGGTCAGTTAGAACTGCCACCCCAAGTTCTATGCCCACAACGTGAGATCGCCAAAATGGTGAACCTAGTGGCCCTCCTAGGGGTCATCGGTGGGTTAGTCAATCAGTTAGAACTGCGAACCCAAGTTTGGTACCACCGTCGCACGTGCCTGGTAATACCCATAGAAATCCACGAGGAGGGGCCGGAGCAGGTTCACTGAGACAACATATTCCAGCCAACTCTCCTGCGTCGTGATCAGATCGCCAGACGCAAAGAGCTAGAAATGGTGGGGCGGAGCAGTCAGAGGCTAATTTAGTTCGCCCTAATGGGACAAGAATTGCCTCGCCAGTCAGGCATCCCCCATCACCCATAAGACATCTGACACCGCCTTGTTCTACACAGGACATTCCTGCTTATGGGGATAGTAGGAGAATTCTTCCTTCGTCTACCCCTACTTATGTCCCCCGGACACGTGTCAATAATCCAGATCCTCAGCCTCAACCACGAGTAGTGAGCTTCACTAATGGAAGTTATTAGACTGAAAACCATTGAAGTGGCAGGTCCAAAGGCGATATGAGAAATCACCTAAGTTTGGCTCAGAGTTCTTGATTCGATCCACAGCCTGATCTGCGAGATCGCCTAAACTCATAGAGAAGAAATTCTGCCCAAAATGAAGGAGTTAGTTACACTTGTCAAGGGAGAGGTCCTTCCAAAGTACGTGATAATAGGAATGACCCACAAAACCAAGCCCTAACTTGGAGGGACAACAACCCGCTGAATGTGTACGATAGGACGGGAGCTGTTGAACAGCCCCAGAATAACCAAGGAACCAGGGACCAAACCCTCAAAAGGCTAGGCCAGATGGAGGAGCTAATGAAGAGGCTCCTATCAGAAAAAGAGAAAGATGAGTGTGATTCAGAGGATGAGCTTGAGCTTTTTTCCCCGAATATTGCAGCAACTGCATATCCACAAGGTTTCAGAATGCCACATTTGTCAAAGTTCGACGGAGATAGAGATCTGTCTGATCACTTAGGGATGTTCAACACCATGATGATGGCCCACAACACCGGGCCCGAGCTAAGATGCCTAATATTCCCCTCGACTCTGATTGGGCCAGCTAGGCAGTGGTTCAAACAATACAAGAGGCATTCAATCAGCTCATGGAAGAGATTTTCCATCGATTTCAAGAGAGCATTCAGGGCTTCTTAAGTAGCTCGGATTAAGGTTGACTCTTTGGAAAATGCAAAGCAGCAACCCGGTGAATCGTTGAAAGCATATCTAAGTAGGTTTGCCAATGTTGCTGCAGGATCTAGAGACGCCGACAAGAGTTCTAAGCTCATGGAAATGAGGACGGGAATCCTTGTTGGAGGTGACCTGTGGCAAGAGCTATAGAGGAAAATAGTTAATACTGTAGATGAGTTCTTGAACCGAGCTCAAAGGTGGATTAATCTAGAAGAGGTGCGATCTTCTATCGTAGGAACCAGCCAAGTCCCTGTCCAGCCCGTTGGAGCGGTAACAGATATAGCAGCTACGGCTCAAACCGTTGCCCAGAATAACCAAGGGGGAGATAATAAGAGAAAGGGAAATGGTGAGGGCGACTAGGACGAAACAAAGAAAAACAAGTCCATGTAGAAATTTAAACCAGTCTACACAACATATACCGATCTCACGAATACTAGAGAACGCATCTTCTTGGAAAAATCTACTCGCCTTCCATGGAAGAAGCCAGAACCGTTAAAGAATTAAAAGGCGAAGACATATCCTTCGAAGTTCTGTCAATTCCACAATGATATCGGTCATAATACTGATGACAACAGACACCTGAATGATGAGATCGAGACTCTCATCAGGGCAGGACCTTTGGCTCAGTACGCCCGGAATCGAGCAACTCCCAGTCAACCCACTGGACAAAACACTCCGTCAGCTCCAGTGAATCAAGTCGGAGCTCAGGTGAATCAGGAAAATCCTCCTTCGATAATAGGAGGAGATATATCCACCATTTCAAGAGGACATCATCTGGGAGGCACGAGCAGAGGTGCCTAGAAGAGATATATCAACGAACTAAAATCCCATAACGGAGTAGAGTTCGTCCCAGAACAACGGTTATCAAAGCAGTAGCGATTGGAAAAAAAACCAACCATTTTTACGGAGTAAGATGCTAGCCATGTCTAGTTTCCACATAACAATTCTCTGGTCATAACAGTTCAGCTCACCAACCGGAGAGTTAGGAGGAAACTAGTAGATAATGGAAGTTCTGTGAATCTACTCTTTAGGTCCACCCTTGAAAAAATGGGATTGTCTGTAACCGAGCTGAAGGCAACTTCCATGATTCTATATGGGTTTTCTGGTGAAGGGTCAGTAGTTATCGGAACGATCAAATTAGTGGTAACATTGGGTGAAGGTCCATGAACTGTCTCCAAGCTTCTTGAGTTTGTGGTCATCGATTGTCCAGCCACATACAATGCAATTTTGGGCTGACCTGTGTTGATGGAGTTTGAAGCCATAACCTATTCGCCACCTAGCAATCAAATTCCCTTCATCTGCGGGAATATGCACTATCAGAGGTGATCAGCTCGCTGCCAGGGAATGCTATAGCATTTCCATGAAGGGAAAATCATAACCCGGGCAGCAAGCAATGGCCATAAGTGACAGAGGTGAGGAGTCCCAGGAAGTGGAAGTTACCTTCGGGGTGGAAGAACCTCAAGAAACAAAGGATAGAGACGTCGCCCCAAGTGATGATATCGACCCATGAATGGGTGAGGACAGGTCAGAGCTCCAAGCTATTGAGGAGCTCGAGGAGATAAATATAGATCCCAAAGATGCTTCAAGAGTCTTTAAGATTGGGAAAAATCTTGGTGATGATTGGAAAAAGGAAATGGTTATATTTTTACAAGGGAATCTAGATGTGTTTGCCTGGTCTCATGAAGACATGGTGGGAATAAGCCTGAGTGTGATCATGCACACCCTAAACTTGGATAAAAGCGTGCCTGCGTCCCAAAACCAGAGACGTTTGGGAACAGTTCGAGCTGAGCCATTGGAAGAAGAAGTAGCTCAGTTATTAAAGTGCGGGTTCATTCATGAAGAAAATATCCGATCTAGGTTGCGAATCCTGTCCTGGTCCCGAAGCCAAACAGAAAGTGGCAGACTTGCATCGATTTCTCTGACCTGAATAAAGCTTGTCCTAAGGATTGCTTCCCATTGCCGAGAATTGATCAGTTGGTAGACGCCACCGCAGGGCCCGAGCTCATGTCCTTTATGGATGCATACTCTGGATATAACTAGATCACGATGAATCCGCGGACCAGGAGCATACTAGATTTATGACTCCAACAAATGTATACTTTTATAAAGTTATGCCCTTTGAGCTGAAGAACGCCGGGGCTACCTACCAATGTGTTATCCAAAAAACAGGCACGGGTGACATGGCAGGCGTTTTTAAACACGTGGCTGACACCTGGCAGAGTTCTGTTCGAACATCGACCAGTAAGACCTTCCTGGCGTGGCAGTTGAATTTTCCTTATGACCAGCATGGTCGTACACTCTACATATTTCAAGATGATCTTGTGGAGATCATAATCAATTATGAGATTATCTCCAATGATTCTTGATTATTCGATTAATTAGGAGAGAATATCTGTAACAAATTCGTGTAAATCCTCCTTGAGCCTATAAATAGAGAAAGATAGCTCAACGAAGGGACTTTTTGGCTTTTGGTTAATTGAAGTTATACACTTACGAGAGAATTAGAGCTATTAGATTACGATTATATTACTTATCCCTCTCAGGTTTGTGAAACTCAGAGAACCCTAGTTCTTTGATCACTCCTTTGAGATCTCATATCAATAATAGCTTAAGTGGACGTAGGTCATTACCAATTCTTGGGGCCGAACCACTATAATTTCTTGTGTTCTTTACTGTTTTTATCATTATATTCATTCCAACACATCTATCCACATCAAGTGTTTTGACTCCGTGTCAGTTGACCAAAACAAGGGTCAACATTCTGGTGCTTTCATTGAGAGCTTGATACGAAATTGTTGAAGCAGTAATGGTGAAAACAACAAAGAAAACTGGGCAGACGGCTGGCGCTGCACCATCTCAACCGCCTCCTCCTCCAAACATGGTTGAAAATGAGCCACATTTGGAATTTGATGAGGAAGAACTGGATTCTGAGACGCTGAGAAATACCCTGGGGGTATTGCAGGATGAACTGGCCAATCTGAGGGCTAGCCAAGAAAGTTCTGCGGAGATTATGGTGCGACAGCAACAAGAGATAGAGCAACAGTGCCAAGAGCTAAGTGAAAGACAGGCGGAGATGGACCGTCGTCAGAGGGAGGCAATGGAAGCCCTCGAAGCAGCCCTGCAGTTGGCTAGAAATTAGGCTGCACCTGCCTCACAGCCTGATTAACCCGCAAATGGGCCACCCCAAAGGGGTTCCAATCCTAGGCCGCCGATCCAGCTATCGAGCCCCCAAAGGCCCGAGCAGTCGCCAATGCCTCAGGATGATGTCCCACCAAGAGATCCTGAAGTGCAGTCTCCATCCCAGGCTGGTCAAGGCAATCCCCCGCAGCCAAGGTAGAATAGGGCTGGGCAACAGCCCCGTAGTCCTAGACGCCATAGAGGCGAAGAGCCGAACCCACCGAGTAGGGGGCAGCGTCCTTCTGGCAACAGAAGGAACTCAGAGATAAGCTCTGCGGTCCAGGGCCCTCCATGACATGATAATGCATGGGGACCTACCAACCAATGCAGGCCACCCTCTAACGCTCGGGAAGTTCTGGCCCGAGGAGGAAACCGAGGGGACAATCGATCCCACCATAGCCAATCGAGGTTCAGAGATGGCCATGGTTACAATGAGGCCGACTCAGGTAAAGGAAATGCCGGACGGATAAATGAAGAGAGAGGTGGGGGCAGAAGCCCACCACCTAGGGAAGACCAACCCGAGAGACGTAACGCTGGGGGGCAGCCCAGACAAAATAACGTCTTTAACCAGCTCAGAGCAAGCGAGCAACGATGAATAGACGAAGACTTAAGAGATGTACTCAACGACCATCAGGAACGGCATGATGAATTCCCCCAGCAGCAGAGGCCCCGGCGATTCCTGACGCCGTGCAAGCCCAAATAGATGCCCTGAACCAGGCAGTACAACAGCTGGTCGGGGGAAGGACGTCTCATATCGAGTACGACAGGAGAAGGGGCACTCCTTTCGTTCAAAGGATAGCTGTGGCAGAAACTCCCATCAAGTTTAAGATGCCCATGTTTCTGAACTTTGACGGGTATGGTGACCCGGTATCTCATGTCAACAAGTTTGAGATACAGATGGACATTCAAAAAATGTCAGAAGACACTCGGTGCATGATCTTTCCTGCAACACTTTCTGATGCTGCACAGGAGTGGTTTTTCAAATTCCCTCCTGCAAGTATTGTTTCTTGGGAGATGTTCGTAAAGGAATTCTATGGACAATTCTATGCGGGTCGTGTGCACCCAACTGAGGCGAATCAGCTGGTGGAGATACGCCAGCAAGAAGGAGAGCCACTGAAGGATTACGTCCAGCGCTTCATGCGAGCAGCGGCTGAAGCTAAACAGTGGGAGATGAGGGCAAGATGATGGCCCTAACTGCAGAATTTAGGCATCGTACGCCTTTGTGGAGTAGCCTCAGAAAGCATGGAGTTAAGACTACTCAAGAATTCTTAGATCGAGTTGATCGGTACATCAAGCTCGAGGATGCCATCACCAGCGAGGGAAAGCCCCTAGGCAAAGATAAGGGGACTGCCGAGCCCGCCAAAGCTGCCAATGGGTCAAAACCCAATGGCAACGGCAAAGGCAACGGGAATGGCAATGGCAATGGCAAGAATGGGGGGAAGCGGTCTCATAATGAACCTTCCACCTCTGAAAACAAACGCGCTAAGGGCAATCGTTATGAACCGCGGTTCACTAACTACACTGCCCTTGTTGAGTCTCGAGGAGAGGTGTATCAGGCCACGAGTTCTAGTGTGCCTTACAAAAGACCCACTCCCATTCGAAAGGATATTTTGAAGAGAGATACTACCAAGTTCTGTCGTTATCATAACGACTATGGACACGATACAAACGAGTGCAACCAGCTAAAGGATGAAATCGAGTTCCTTATCAGACAAGGACACTTGAGGAGATACGTACGAGCCTCAGGAACTTCCCAACGAGAGGCTCCAGGTGGGAACGAGCAGGCGCCCGCACACCAACGCTCGCCACCTTTGCAACCTGATCCCGTAGCTGGCACTTTACTCACCATCTGTGGAGGCTCGCACCTTGCGGGAAGCAGCGGAAAGGCAAGGGAACGATATGCTCGGACTCTATGCCATGACCAGAACATCGAGATGATGACTGTGGAGGACCGGGCATCAAAGAAGGCTCGGTGAGAGGATGGTGAAATTACCTTCTCTGATAGCGACACCCAGCATGTCCGGTTCCCACATTCCGATCCGCTGGTCGTGGATGTTCAAATTGCCAACATGATGGTGAAGAGAGTGCTAGTCGATACAGGAAGTTCAGTAAACATCCTGTACAAGTCTTCACTGGAACGCATGAAGGTGTCCGTCAAGGATTTGGAGCCTTGCAACCAAACAATTTACGGCTTCTCTGGTGAGGGACTCGCCCCAACGGGGTCAATCAGACTTCCGGTAACAACAGGTACAACGCCTGCTACAAGGACCTTACTCGCTACTTTCATAGTAGTCGATTGTCCTTCGGCGTACAACGTTGTAATCGGAAGGCCCATACTGGTTGACCTTCGGGCCATCACCTAAGTATGGCACTTGGCCATGAAATTCCCGACAGACGCAGGGAAAGGATGCGTGTTGGGAAATCAGAGGGAAGCAAGGGAGTGCTACAATGCCTCGATCACGAAGGCAAAGAACGGAACGTCGAAGAGCACTCCCCCAGAGAGGTTGCAGATGGACATTGATACACAAGCCCAATCCAGTGATGGAGTCACCAAATAGGGTGTTTCCCAAAGTGAGGATAGGGATTTAGATCCTCGCTTTGGGGATTTTGAGGAAGTTGAAAGAATAAAGGAGAATGGGTTCATCAGGGTGGCATTTTATCCATCGTGGGTCTCTAATCCAGTACTCGTTCCCAAGCCTAACGGCAAATGGCGAACCTGTGTGGATTTCACAGACCTTAATAAAGCCTGCCCAAAAGATTGCTTCCCACTCTCAAGGATCGACCAGCTGGTCGATGCCACTGCAGGACATGAAATCCTCTCTTTCATGGATGCATACTTCGGATATAATCAGATCAGTATGCATCCCCCTGACGAGGATCACACTAGCTTTCAGACCGATACAGGGTTATACTTTTATAAAGTAATGCCCTTTGGACTGAAAAACGCTGGTGCGACTTACCAGTGATTGGTTAACCACATGTTTAAGGAGTTGATCGGAGTAAACATGGAGGTGTACATGGACGAAGTACTCTGGTCGTATAGAACTTCTCATCAAATAGCAACAGGTCATACCCCGTTTTCCTTGGCATACGGGTATGAGGCTATGTTGCCAGTCGTGTTAGATCCGCCCTCACATCGAAGAATCACATACGACTAAGACCAGAATAGCCAACTGTTGATGGAGTCCCTAGACTCGCTTGAGGAGAAACAAGAAAAATCCCAACTCCGAGTAGCTGCGTACCAGCAAAAAGTCACCTGGTATTTTAACTCAAAAGCAAAAGAAAGAAAGTTCAACGTTGGAGACCTAGTACTTCGACTAGTTTTCTTAAACACCCGCGACCCAGCTGCTGGAGTACTCGGACCAAACTGGGAAGGACCTTACCAGATTGAAGAAGTCCTTCATCCAGGCACATACAAACTTGCACGCTTAAATGGAGATCTCGTTCCGCGCTATTGGAACGGAGAACACCTGCGCAAGTATTATCAATAAACAGTCCTTCTTAAAGGACTGGCTTGTATTAATTTTACTTTTTACAAGTTTTGAAAGAGGGTTAGTCATGTTATATGGCTAATCGCTTATAAGTGTAAGATCTTTCTAAAAGATCACTTGTAAAGACATGTTTAGTCCATTTTAATATGAGAATTATAAGGGACTGTTCGCAGCCAATCATTCTTGCCAACCTTTGTAAACTTTTTTACAAGTATTTGTTCATTACGTGTGTTGTTTTGCTGTATTATAAGTGTTGCATTTTATACCGAGCGGTAATGTTCGTACAGGTCGTGGTAAAGGAAAGTGACCAAGGACCTAAAGCTCCTCAGTCACTTGGGGGGCATATAAGGTATATCGATAGCAAAGCATACTAAGAGGTATGTAAACACATGAACAAAATAAGTGAAAGCATGCTACGGTACTTAGAGTATTTTTCAAATTTTGTATTTTGTTAAATCAAGCCAAAATACTATGCTAAGTTTGGTCATGCGAACAAATGTTATAATAAGCAGAAATATTATAATATCAAAGGGAATTCTTTTACACCGCAAGTAGTACTGCTTGGATGTAATTGTTCAAAAGTAAAAGTAAAATAAGCTGCCCGTGCAGCAAAATTAAAGAAAAAAATAATCATAGTCTTTACATCACGACCCGTAGGTCGTGTGATCAAAGAAATATAAAAGAAAATTTTTATGGAGCTTGAGGAGCAGGAGGATCCTGTGGAGCATTCTTATCGATCACGCCTCCTACAGCTTCTCCACCCTCCACTCCGGCGGCTGGCTAAATGCTTGGGGAAGCAGGGACCCTAGCTCTCTCTTCGGCAGCCAACCAAGCAGTACAGCGGGCTAGCTCGGCCTTCCTAGCGTCCTCTGGAAGGTAACTGAAATCGGCACTTTGGTTGTGTTTCCAAAAATCGTAGAAACACCGAAGTGTCGCATTCTTGTACCTCTCCAGGTCCTTGGCATTGGTAAGCTTAAGCTGTTCCACCTGGCTCTGAAGAACAGCAATGGTCGTGTCCTTAGCAAGGTGTTCCTCCCTAAGTTTTTTGACTTCACGCCATTGGATTTGGGTGGATTTCTGGTAATCATTCCTCTGTTTCCTGAGAGTTTCCAGAGAAGCTTGCTTCTCTGCCAGCTCTGCCACCAAGGCATCCTTCTGCTGGGTGACTACCTCCAACTCCCCAGCATGCCTAGCCTCTGCGGCTTGAAGCTCCTCAATGACCTTCGCCAGAGACTGCTCGATGCTAGCACCAACGCGAGTACGAGCAGCGGTCATTGTCAGCATGGCCTGCAGTCAAAGAATAAGAGTTAGGCTATATTACAAGAAGAAAAAATAAAAACCAAGATCGCAAAAAAGAGAAAGAGTTCTTACACTGGCCACTTCATTAAGAGCCCTGTTGAGGATCTGATTAACCCCCATGTTCTCAGCCTCAGCCATTGCCTCACTGCAACTGTCATGCTTCAGGATATGAGCAAGGCGATCTTTAGCTGATCGCAGGGAGCGACTCGAGAGTCTGGCCCCAGGAAGTTCGGCTTGCTGGGCCTGTTCTTTTGGAGCCCCAGGTGAAGGATTTGTGGAAGCAGGCTGGGCCTCCTTCTCAGCAGGAGTAGATGGTTGAGCAGAAGGTTGGCCAGAGGGCCCATCCTTTGAAGGATCAGCTGCTCGACCCTTCTTGGCCGAGGGTGCTTGGCTAGACTCGCCTTCTTGTCTCCTGGCCGATTTCCTCCGTCGGACCAGAGGAACTTCCTCCTCCTCCTGAGTCTGGTACAAGTAAAAAACGTTGAGGGAGGCCATTTCTGCAGAAAAAGATAAGCATGCAGATAGTAAGACACAAATAGATGACAAATTATGGTACATCAGAAAAGAAGTAAGAAAAATCACAAAGTCCAATACCCGAGCTACTACTACTTGTCGCTACACTACTGACTCTACTAGTCATACACTCACTCTCTGGCACGAAGAAGTCTGGCCCTAGATTTGGAGTATACGTAAATTTGCCGTCCCCGTCAAATAAGTGACAGGGAACTGGCAAGCTATTTAAAAGCGAAATAACAGTATCGTTTTCGTCTGAAGACTCATCCAAGTCTACGACAGTTTCTACTGCCTTTTGTCTCCCCTTCCCTTGGGGGGCAGAAGGCCTTTCTGCTGAGGGGGCGCCACTCGGTTCCCTAATTGTAACCCCACTCGGTCTCCTTCATGGAGGGGACACTGGGGGTTGCTGCTCGGGATGCCCCTCGGCAGTGGCGTCGGCCACCACGGGTCCCTCGTTTCCTGATGAGGGGTCAGGAGGCCAGACAGCCTCAAGTTTTCATCAATGACCAGAGACTTAATGCTTTTTTCAGCGTCAGTCATCTTGGCCAATGCGTTGGACCTCAACACCATGTCTAGTGTTGGATTTGGGCGTAGCCATGGTCCTGAAAGGCACAAGATACTTTAGAGAAGTACAAAGAAATTTGCTAAGAAAAAGTAGCGACCAATGGAAAAGGACATTTACCTCCTCGAGCGAAGGCCAAGTTGTTCGTAGTCATGTCCGGCGTGAGGAAATACTCCTGGCTGTATTTCCCCACGTTGGAGATATGGGTGGTGTCACTCAGGAATGTTCGGTTTGTTTCCTAGTGAGAAAAATGAAAAAAGCCCGTCCCAGACTGTTGAGCGTTGGACTTAAGGTCAAAAAGGAAGTTGACTTCGTGAGGAGTAGGCTCTGGCCATTTTTTGAGTTTGTAAAGGATATAGAGTGCATCAAGCATTCTATATCCGTTTGGAGTCATTTGAAAAGGGGCAACACCGAAGTAGTTTGCCACCCCCTGATAGAATGGATGTAAAGGAAGGGTAGCCCCCACCTCTATGTGGTACCTCGACCAGGCACTGTAGACGCCCCCAGGCAAGTTAGCCCTCTGGTCAGCAGCATGGATCTTGAGATTGACCCCAGTGAGAGGATACTTCCTAAGGTAATTGGCAAGCATCCTGGGAGTCACCTGGCTGAGGGGAGAAAGATACCACTCGACATCAGTAAGGTTTTAATGCCGAGGGCGAGCCCTGACCTGAATGCGAGGGTCCGGGGCAATGTTTTCTCGACCACTGGTCGAGGGAACTCTAGCCTGCGAATCAGGCTAGGCAGGAGGATTTGGATTGTTGTCAGGGTTTGGTTTCTTTTTGCTTGGAGATTTAGAGCGAGCCATTTTAGGTGGTGATGGTTGAGGTCTAGAAGAAGAAAGTCTTGAGAATGGAATCTCATGAACACGCTGAGCCAGCTATTCTTCGCCTTCAAGCAGTTGCGCAAGAAGATCGTCTTTGATTGGCCGCTCTCCTCCCCACAAATTTGGCATTAAAATCTGCGAACAGAAAAATGGGGAGGTGAGGATGGAGAATCTAGAAAGTCGGTTAGAATAACGCTGGTCGTGTATAAAGGTCAAACTTTTATACAACAACATTATAACAAAAAACTAATTTTTCACACGAATTGTTTGAAAAGCAGATCAAAAAGTGAAAGTAAAAAGTTTTTGAAAAAGCTTTTTCAATTCCTTTAAGGGCGGGAAAATCTCATTTTTTCAACTAGCATAAAAATCGAATTTTTACTTCGATTTTACGTCCTAAATTTATGATCTCGGTTATCAAACTATCTCGTAACTCCTAAATGGCAAAGAAACATCATCCTATCAAGTATCACCCGACAAATCCCCTACTTTCATGCGTCTCAACCCAGGAACACAAACAACACCAGAACTTAACAGTTAACTCACAGAGGCATGCACGACAAAAATAAAGAGCAGAAAGGTTCTGAAACTTACCAAAGCAAAGATCGTGGAGCTTTGAAAGAGTTTCAAGGATAGACGAATGGACGGCTGGTTCTTGAAATGCTGAAAGATGGTCTTCAGAAAGAATGATGGTTCTGATTTAGGGTTTCTTGTAGGAGAAATAACTTGCGCAAAAAGGAAAAGAAGACTCTGAGAAGGCTATATATATTTTTTGTCCGTGGCAAGAAATAAGAAGTAATCATCAATTTCCTTTTTTCGAAGCATTGGGAAGGGTGATAGCCGTCAGTAGGGTACTTGGGAACCAAAAATCCATGATTAGACAGGGCTAGGTTACTTTTCCCAAGGATGCACGAATTACTCTGACAAATTTGGTGGGGTAATCGAAGAGTCGTTTTCCTTAAAGTTTATTAATTGTTGGTCGTAATAAATAATCTTGGGGGGCAAATGTTATCCAAAAAATAGGCACGAGTGATGTGGCAGGCGTTTTTAAACACGTGGCTGACACCTGGCAGAGTTCTGTTCGAACATCGACCAGTAAGACCTTCCTGGCGTGGCAGTTAAATTTTTCTTACGACCAGCATGGTCGTACACTCCGCATATTTCAAGATGATCTTGTGGAGATCACAATCAATTTCGAGATTATCTCCAATGATTCCTGATTATCCGATTAATTAGGAGAGAATATATGTAACAAATTCGTGTAAATCCTCCTTGAGCCTATAAATAGAGAAAGATAGCTCAAGGAAGGGACTTTTTGATTTTTGGTTAATTGAAGTTATACACTTACGAGAGAATTAGAGCTATTGGATTACGATTATATTGCTTATCCCTCTCAGGTTTGTGAAACTCAGAGAACCCTAGTTCTTTGATCACTCCTTTGAGATCTCATATCAATAATAGCTTAAGTGGACATAGGTCATTACCAATTCTTAGGGCCGAACCACTATAATTTCTTGTGTTCTTTACTATTTTTGTCATTATATTCATTCCAACACATCTATCCACATCAAGCGTTTTGACTCCGTGTCAGTTGACCAAAACAAGGGTCAACACAACGGTTAGTCAACAGAATGTTCATTGGTTAGATCAGAAAAAATATGGAACTGTATGTCGATGACATGCTAGTCAAATTCAGGACTGCCGATAACCTTGTTTCCGATCTAAATGAATGTTTTCAAATCTTGAGGAAATATAATATGAGGCTGAATCCCCAGAAATGTACTTTTGGAGTGGCGTCGGGAAAGTTTCTGGGATTCATAGTTAATACAAGGGGGATAGAGGCGAACTGAAATAAAATTAGGTCATTATTGGATATGCCTTCGCCTAGCTAGCATAAAGAAGTTTAGAGCCTGACTAGAAATGTGGCAGCGCTAAATCAAATTATTTCAAAGTCCACTGAAAAGTGTTTGCCATTCTACAACTTGCTCAGAGGAAACAAGAAATTTGAATGGATTGAGGAGTCTGAGCAGGCATTTCTCGACCTAAAGATGCATTTGGATGAGCCCCCAGTATTGTCTAAGCCTGTATCTGGAGAGCCCCTGTTCCATTATTTGGCCATGACAGAAAATGCAGCTAGCACCGTGTTAGTTCGGGAAGAAGACCGTGCTAAAAAACTGGTGTACTATATAAGCAAAAGACTTCTCGGGGCTGAATCACACTATCCATTGATAGAAAAGATAGCATTCTGCCTGATATTATCTTCCATGAAGCTTAGACCATACTTCCAGTCCCATTCAATCCACGTCATGACCGACCAACGTCTAAGGCAGGTATTGCAAAACTCTAAAACGTCGGAACGTCTTTTAAACTGGGTGGTTGAACTCAGCCAGTTCGAGATACTGTACGTACCACGGACCTCGATCAAAAGCCAGGCCCTTGCTTATTTTGTGGCTAAATGTACCAGATTTCAAGAGGAGCTTTTGAAGGAACCGGTGCAGGAGTTGTGGAGAATATTCGTGGACGGCTCATCTAATGAGAATGGGTCCGGAGCTGGGATCATATTGATCTCTCCGGAGGGGCATCGTTTCCATACAACTCTGAGATGTGGATTCAAAGCATCCAACAACGAAGTTGAATATGAGGCTTTGTTAGCCGGACTTAGAGTGGCAAAGGAATTGAAAGCAACGGTTGTCCAGTGTTATAGCGATTCCCAGCTTGAGGTCAATCAGGTGTTCGGGGAATATCAAGCATGTGGTACCAAGATGGTGGCTTATCTTGCTAAGGTGAAGGGAGAGCTATCAGAATTTGAATACAGTACTGTTGAACAGATCCCTCATGAGAAGAACTCTAATGCTGATGCTTTGGAAAGGCTTGCCACCACCAAGGAAGTTGCGACTTTGAATGTAGTACTAGTGGAATTCTTGGAGAGTCCCAGCGTGGCAGAAAAAATGGTAGAGGTTGAGATGATTGATACAAGGCCAACCTGGATGACCCCCATAGTGGAATATCTTACAACAGGAAGGCTACCCGAGGAAAGAAAGGACGCGAGAAAAATACTCTATCAAGCTCCGAGGTATGTGATAGTGGATGGAACATTATACCGACGTGGTCATTCACTACCTCTTCTACGGTGTGTTCTGCCTGAGGAGGCTAAAACAATTCTGCAAGAGGTGCATGAAGGCTTTTGTGGAGATAATGCTGGGGGGCAAAACCTAGCCTTAAAAATATTAAGGCATGGTTATTTTTGGCCCACTTTAACAAAAGATTCCATCTCCCATGTTCAGAAATGCGACAAATGCTAGCGCTTCGCCACAGTCGCACGAGCTGCTCCAGTCAAGCTAGTGATGATCTCATCCCTGTGGCCATTTGCAGTATGGGAATTGACTTAATAAGATCCTTACCTATGGGAAAGGGAGGAGTTTGTTACGCGGTGGTGGCAATTGATTATTTCACGAAGTGGGTAGAGGCTGAGCCGTTGGCAACCATCACTTCAAGGAGTGTCCTGGACTTCGTAGTGAAAAACATTGTATGCCGATTTGGGCTTCCTAAAAGATTGTATCAGATACTTGAACCCAGTTCGACAATGATCTTTTCACTGACTTATGTGAAAAGCACAAATTTGTTAAAAGTTTTTCTTCGGTAGCATATCCACAGGCCAATGGACAGGTCGAGGCTGTGAATAAGACCCTAAAGGCGAGCCTTAAGAAAAGGTTAGATGAGGCCAAAGGAGTCTAGCCCAAGCAGCTCCCGCAAGTACTTTGGGCATACTGAACTTCCCACAGGACCTCCACCGGACACACTCCTTTCTCCTTGACCTTTGAAAGTGAGGTCGTTCTTCCTGTCAAAGCAAAGGTAGCCACGCACAGACTAAGGACATTCAGCCAGGAGTGGAATGATGAGTTACTTAACGCATCTCTCGATCAGATTGATGAAAAGCGAGAGGATTCACAATTACAGCTCGCGCATTACCAATAGAAAATCACTCGTTATTTTAATTCTAAGGTCAAAAGACGTAGTTTTGGACTGGGCGACCTAGTTCTTCGAAGGGTCTTTTTGGCAAACAAGGATCCTAAGGACGAGGCTTAGGCTCGAACTGGGAAGGACCTTATCAGATCGTGGAAGTTTTGTGTGAGGGAACTTTCAAGTTAGCTCGACTTAGTGGAGAAACAGTTCCACGGACCTGGAACGCCATGCACTTAAAGAAGTATTACCAACCATCTATGTGAGGCTTAGATATAAAAGAAATTTAATTAAATAATGGGGGATTATCATGTAATTTTTCTTGTTAGCATGTTTTTAAATAATTTTTCTTTATAAATTAGCTCAAAACTGTTGACGCAATTTTTCGCCAACAGTGAATTAAGAAAATAACAAGGTTGAAATAGTGCTTGATGATAAACCGAAATAAGACAATAATGTAGTGCCCCATAATATTTACTTAGCTAGCTAGATAGTAGTAGTAGTAGTAGTAGTAGTAGTAGTAGTAGTAGTAGTAGTAGTTGTTGTTGTTGTTATATGATTTTATATTATAATGTAATATTATATTATATTATAATATAATGTTTTAGATTAAATAAATGTGACAAAGAGTGTCACATATTGTAACATATAATAGAGAGTTACAATATTTAGATATATGAGAAATATCTAAATATGTAACATATTTGGTGTTACAAATTCAGCTACAAATTTGTAACTTCCAAATTTTACCCTTTATTGTGTAAATTTGTTGTTACACAATATTGAGATGAATTTCATAAAAGCCATATGTGAAATGACGGTTAGAGATATGATTTTAACCCCAACAATATGTTTTGGGGGTTACAAAATCATTTGGGAGGGTTTGGAACCGTTTGGAAAAACAACACATTTTCAAGTGCTGAAATTGGTCAGTGGCCGCGGCCTGTGGGATAGAGAGCAGTGGCTACGGCCACTGATGTCCATGGCCGCGGCCACAGGCATATTTCTGACCAAATTTTTCAGTTTTTCCAATTTTTGATGAACGGTTCCAAAATCCCAAATAACTCCCAAATCTCATTTTTAATTCCATAAAAATCCAATTAATCATTGGTAACAGCCATGGGGGTTGGTGGAATTTGAAATTCAAAGGGTGTCTCTAAACTCTATAAATAGGTGCCTATTGCTCACTTGAAAGACACAATTTTTCTATCCATTAGAGCACTTGGCTAGAAATGCCTTAAGGCTTGATAATTCTAGAAAGCATTTCCTATAATCTATGAGAGATCCCTTAGTGCTTGAGTTAGGGGGAAATAAGCTTTTGGACAAAGGTTTCAAACCTTGTTCAAGTTGGTGATCCCCAACACTCTTCACTTTGGTAGTGTGAGTGAGAGTTGTTTATCTTTTGTTTCTTGTTCCTTTCTTTTATTCTATTGCTTTTCATCTTTATATTCTTCTTCTCTATTTACTTGTATTTCTTGTTTAAGAGTTGTAATCTTTTCTTTTCTTTTGTTTCAAACACTTTACTTTATTTGTAATCTTTTGCTTAGAGTTGTATTTCACTATTTACTTCTTCTTCTTCTTCTTTTGTTCATTTGTATTTTCAGTTATAGAGTTGTAACACTTTATTTAATCAATCCTTGTCTATTGTAATATTTTTGCATAGAATTGTAATTTTCTTACCATTTCCATTGAGGCAAATACATATTTTTACCAACAGTAGTAGTAGTAGTTAGTATTAGTTTGTAGTATGATAGTTTCTGTGGATTTTGGTTCAAGTCGAGACTTAGTTGGAAACTCATAGCAGCAGTTATGAATTTTATAAGTTTAACCTATAGTTTTGAAATATTAATTATAACATAAGGTTTAATTAATATTTCTTGTCCTAGAAATATATTTATTATAACCTAAGGTTTAGATAGAATTTAAGAGCATGACACTTGTCGCAATCATGTTTATTGGAGGATTTTAGCATTTTAAGTAAATAATTTAGTAAAAGAAGAATCTAGAAGCTCTAGAACCTGCTAGAATCACGTTTAGACTCAGTCATGTTGTTTAATCAATTTCAAATATGCTGAATAAATGCAAACACATGTTTTATATATCAACGTATGCTGATATATCACAGCTATAGGAGTTGATATGCCTACAGAAGATACGGAAAACATGTCGACTTCGCACGAGCGATCGAACGGAGGCTCGGGAACATAGTGGAGGCATTATATCACCCATAGGGGGCGATATATCAGCCCCACCCTTGTATTTTTGAACTCCATGGAATCCGAGCTTAAAACATCCCTTAACCTCTTAGACCTGCCTTTGAACAATTTCGACCGAGTTCTGGGCATCTGTTGAAAAAAAATTCAAATCTTTGTCATTTTATATTCATTTATTTATTCAAATTAAAAGGGGTTAGTTTCACTCCTTGAGCTCTATAAATAGGACCTAGTACTCAGCCATTTTCTTAATTGTTCAGAGCCTCCAAGTTGCTAAGGTTATCATAGAGAGAAACACTTGGGTTTTGGGTTAAAAGCTTTATCATTCTAAGATTTTCTAAACACTTGGAAAGTGAGATATAGTGATATTTTGGTATCGAGGTTTATATCAATTCATAAGATAATTGAAGGTATTCTTATCCTTAAGTTCAGTTCTTTATGATTCTTTTGTTTTCTTTTATTTTCTTTCAGATTCTAACTCTTGTTTATGATTCTTGGTTAGGTATTTAAGTTTCTTGAAACTTAAGGTTCTTTTCGGTAAGTTTCTACTTGGATGGTTTAGTTCCCTTTTCATATTCATTCTTTAGAAATACTCATGCTTTTGCTGTTGGTTTTTAGGAGTGTTCAAATTTCGTTCTTGTTCTCAAATATCCCGGTTTTTGGTAAGGAAAATAGGATAGATTTTATGTGCTTATATGTTTATGTTATGATATGTTTTATGCTATGATATGTATATGCTTAATTATGTTTTGTAGTCCTTGAGAATATGACTTGCTTAGATAGCAAGCCCCAAGAATATGTTTTATAGTCGCTTGGGCATATGACTTGCTTAGAAAGCAAGCCCCAAGAATTTTTATCATTTTCATGGTTTAGAGTTATGATTTACCCTACCTTGATTAGCAGACAGAGGACCTAGATGGGTTATCATATACTACCATGTGATCTAACCTGCCTCGATTAGTAGATAGATGACCTAGATGGTTTATCACATGCCATTTTAATGAGTTTATGGCCATTAATATTGTAGTCCTATATGATATACGTTTTTATAGTCATGTTTTATAGTATATGTTTATGTTATAATCTTATGTTTTATGATATATGTTGTTAGTAGATTTTCCTTGTTGGGCATTAGACTCATTCCTTTATTTTTAACTTGATGCAGGGAAATGATTATGGAAGGCGGAAAGATTCATGGCAGCTTAGCTTGTGTGTTAAGGATAAATGGATTGAATGGACTGCGTGACGATCGATGATGAAGTTATTTTTAAGTCTTTTGAATTATGTTTGTTTTGTAATTCCACACTTAGTTTTTAAACAATTAAAGTTTATGGTTTATGGTTTATGTTTTTATGTATTAAACAATGGGTACCCATACCGTATTATATATTTCATATTTTACCTTGTATTTTGCACAATATCTATTTTTTGGGTTTAAAATAAAGTTATGTTATTTCTTATGTATGTTTCCCAAAATAATAGCTATGTCTAGTAGTTTTAATAGTCCAAGGTTTTAGAAATAGTTGGGTCATTACAAAAAACTCTCAAGAACACTGATCTTTTTACGTGGTTCAGTGGTTAAAATCAACCTAGTCCACGAGTCTATATTATTACTACTTTTCTCTCTCTATTTTGAAAGAGTTTCGGTATTACAGAATAATCGTCCATTTTCCTGTCTAATATTCCTAATATTTACAGAGAAATTCCTTGGACAAGTTTGGGTAACCGCGTGCGTCAATCACGGATTTACATATTTATTACATTTAATATGAAATATTCCCATTTATACTAGGATATGATCTGATCATGAAATAAATAATCTCCTAATATCTGGAGAATTAAATATCACAGGCTGGCCATAAACGATCGTATAAAGTATCCAGGTCTTCGGGGATCCGCGGACACGCCATATCTCCAAATTACCACGAGCTAGATATATCGTCGAGGTCCTGCCTTATAAATATTATCAGCTCGCGCTTATCAATTTATGGATCTCTAGCCTGTACAACCATCATGAAAACCGTGCTGTCTATGTGGAGAATACATGGACTCCTTGGCTATTTCTTCCATGCATTTATTTGCCAGCTGTACACGATCTGAGTGAAAGACTCGTGCTAAAATTAGGATACTCATTTTCCCCCCAAGCCCTGCTCGTGGTTTATGATGTCACCTTCCAACCTACACAGTAGGGACTTTTAGATTTCTATTGCAATTAACCATGCCTGCCCACTACTCGAGTACTGGACACATGGAACACTACATTTGGCGCCTGTCTGAGTTTCGAGGATTGCAATAATTGTCTTGTCAACTTTTTGCCGCCGTTTTGTACTTTGAAACATAGCCCTTGGATCTTGTACAGACCAAATCGGATGGCTAAAATTCATCTATGCTGTTTACGTATAAATAGGATAGACAATTTCCACAGTTCACCACATTTTATTCAAAATCTTTCTTCATCTTCTCTCTTCTGCTTTTTCAAACCCTTCTTCTTTCTAAGAGAAAAACCCAAAAACCATCTGTTGCAAAACCTCTTCGAAAACCCACTTACTCAATTACTCAAGCAGTCTTCCAAGAACTCTCCCTTGCGAAATCTACTTCTTCTATCGACGAACACACTGTAAGTCTTATTGTTTCGAAGAAACTTTTTCTTTACTAAATTCTGTGTTTTATTTACCATGCCCACCCATGCTTCACCGTAGTCAATATTAGGTTGTTTTCTCAATGTTTTTGGCACATAGGCTCCAACTTAGGATTACTGAGAAGGTCTTTGAATATCTCTTAAAACTATGATATTCATAGAATTGGGTAATTTCTGGGTAAGTTTGGGTAGCTTATGGCAATTTTTAGGAAATACCCATTCGGGGATAGAAGATGAAAGGATAGGGTTCGAAACCAGATTACTTAGGGAACACGCTTCTTTGGTGGTTTTTCTCTAAACTGCCCCCCAAGGACAGTAGTGGCCGGATTTTCTGACACACATATCCCTAAACATCAGGGGTCTGTTGGGAAACTGAGGCGTGTAACGTAGGGTAGCGTGTGAGATCACGCAATAGGCTGAGACTAACTCAGCTCGTATATTAGAGATATCATTCTTCCTCGTACGCCCATGTCATAACCTTTATCAAATCTTAGGTCGCCTACTAAGTAACTCATCATTCTTATTCGTTAGGCGATCTAATGGCACCCAAGAAGAACGCACCAAAGAAGAATGCCTCTGGCTCGTCTGCTAAAGAAGCAAACAAGGGAAAAGGGATCGCCTCCGAATCTCCTCTTCCTCACTTCAGCCCAGTGGTGGAGAGGGAGGTTGTGGTTGATCCCAACACATTCTTCAAGGCAGAGACAATCACCTCCAAGATTACGACCCAAGGAAGGGTCAACAAAATTATGCTGAGCCATAATAAAGAGGTTGGGTCGGGAGTCCTTATTGCCCGACCTTTCTTCGAAGGGGAACAGAGCTGCGCGCCTCTCCAGGACGACTTCGTGGCCTGAAGTGACGAGCATTTAAAGGCGGGGGCCTTCCTTTCCCTAGATCAATAATTTTCTGACTTCCTGAACTACGTGAAGTTGGCACCTTTACAGCTCCCCCGAAATTCATACAGACTTCTGGCGGGGCTGAAACATCTTTTTTTGAAGCACGAGTGGGAGGTCCCCACTCCGGCAGATATTTTATACTTTTTCTTCCTTAAGGCCAGCCCAGAGCAAAAAGGGCAAGGTGACTGATTGTACTACCTCACCAGATTCCCGAACTCCACTTCGGTCATCGAGCTCCCAAGCCACCCCAACGACTACAAGGATTAGTTCTTTATGTCGAATAGGTTCCGAAACTATGAGCATCGATATTTCCACCGTCCTCGTATGTCTTCTTTCTTTTCTTAGCTCATAAATTCATTATTTTATTTTTAAGACATACTCCTTGTGCATATGTTAATTAAGTTTATTTTTTATGCCGCCATATTTGCGAGGACAGGGAAGTCAATGACCCTCGGGGGTCAGTATTAAACACTGTCTGAGTTGCCACCTAGCGAGAAGGACTATTGCTGCTCATGAATGACGTCACGATGTTGGCGTGTAAGTTGATCGGCAAAGTCCAGACGTTGACCTTATGAAGGACCCGGGCTACCCTTCCGATAGTCCACGAGCTCCTGCCTTCCTAAGAAGAAGATTCAGAAGTTGTTGAAGGTGAGGAGCAAGAGGAAGATGAGGTGCCTCTTGTACGGAAGAGGAAGGTTCCCGAGGCTGCTCGGGAACTTGATTTAGAACGAGCTGCATCGAGGGCAGCAGCCGGCCCCTCCGGCCAAGGTAACCCATACCCTTATAGGGAATTAGATAGGGCTATCGCCGACTTTAGGCTAGTTAGATTTAACCCAAATCAGCTCGTCCACCGTCACCCTAACAATCTAGACCGTAATATCACCTTGCTCCAGTGCGTGGATCATTTAGTGTTGCCCCATGGTATGAGTTACCCTAGGGGTTCTATTGTTGTAGATATCACCTCAACCTTTAGGTCAACCATTTTAAAGGAGTATGGGACCAATCGTAGGTCATGGCCTTCTTTGCTCCAAGGCACCTTTGCCCCAGGATTTAGCCAATATGTAGACGAGTTTAGCCTTGAGGTAGAACCTAAGCCCGAACCTCCTATAAACTAGGAAATTTTAGACTTAGATTCTCCTTCTTGTTCTGATCCACCTCTGGTTATATGCCCCCCAAGTAACCAGAATGTAAAATTTTCTTGGTTGCTTTTACAATATGTTAGTTTGAGAAGAAGACCGTGCTAAAAAAATGGTGTACTATATAAGCAAAAGTCTTCTCGAGGCTGAATCATAGTATCCACTGATAGAAAAGATAGCATTCTGCCTGATATTATCTTCTAGGAAGCTTAGACCATACATCCAATCCCATTCAATCCATGTCATGACCGACGAACCTCTAAGGCAGGTATTGCAAAAACCTGAAACGTCGGGACGTCTTTTAAAATGGGTGGTTTAACTCAGCCAGTTTGAGATACTATACGTACCACGTACCTCAATCAAAAGCCAGGCCCTTGCTGATTTTGTGGCTGAATGTACCAGATTTCAAGAGGAGCTTTTGAAGGAACTCGTGCAGGAGGACCCATTCTCATTAGATGATCCATCCACGAATATTCTCCACAACTCCTGCACTGGTTCCTTCAAAAGCTCCTCTTGAAATCTGGTACATTCAGCCACAAAATCAGCAAGGGCCTGGCTTTTGATTGAGGTTCATGGTACGTACAATATCTAAAACTGGTTGAGTTCAACCACCCATTTTAAAAGACGTCCTGAGGTTTCAGGTTTTTGCAATACCTACCTTAGAGGTTGGTCGGTCATGACGTGGATTGAATGGGATTGGAAGTATGGTCTAAGCTTCCTAGAAGCTAATATCAGGCAGAATGCTATCTTTTCTATCAGTGGATACCGTGATTCAGCCCCGAGAAGTCTTTTGCTTATACAGTACACTAGTTTTTGAGCACAGTCTTCTTCCCGAACTAACACGGTCTTATTGTAAAAGCAACCAAGAAAGTTTTTCATTCTGGTTACTTGGGGGGCATATAACCCGAGGTGGATCAGAACAGGAAGGAGAATCTAAGTCTAAAATTTCCTGGTTTATAGGAGGCTCGGGCTCAGGTTCTACCTCGGGGCTAGACTCATCTACATATTCCTAAATCCAGGGGGAAAGGTGCCCTGGAACAAAGAAGGCCATGACCTACGATTGGTCCCATACTCCAAACAAATTGTTGACCTAAAGGTTGAGGTGTTATTTACAACAATAGTACCCCTAGGGTAACTCATATCATGGCGGAACACTAAATGATCCACACACTGGAGCAGGGTGATGTTACGGTCTGGATTGTTAGGGTGACGGTGGACGAGCTGATTTGGGTTAAATCTTACTAGCCTAAAGTCAGCGATAGCCCTATCTAATTCCTTATAAGGGTATGGGTTACCTTGGCCAGAGGGGCCGGCTGCTGCCCTCGATGCAGCTCGTTCTAAATCAAGTTCCCAAGCAGCCTTAGGAACCCGCCTATTCCGCACAAGAGGCACCTCATCTTCCTCTTGCTCCTCGCCTTCAACAGCTTCTGAGTCTTCTTCTTGGGAAGGCGGGAGCATGTGGACTACCAGAAGGGTAGCCTGGGTCTTTCTTTAGGCCAACATCTAGCCTTTGCCAATCAACTTACACGCCAGAATCGTGACATCATTAACGAGCTGGCGATAGTCCTTCTCGCTAGGTAGGAGCCCAGACAGTGTTTCATACTGACCCCCGAGGGTCATTGACTTCCCCGTCCTTGTGAATATGGCTGCATAAAAAATGACCTCAATTAACATATGCAAAGGAGTATGTCTTAAAAATAAAAGAATGACTTTACGAGCTAAGAAAAAAAAGAAGACTTTCGAGGACGGTTGAAATATCGATGCTCACAGTTTCGGAACCCATTCAACATAAAGAACTGATCCTTTTAGTAGTTGGGGTGGCTTGGGAGCTCGATCACCGAAGCGGAGTTCGGGAATCTGGTGAGGTAATAGAATTCGTCACCTCGTTCTTTTTGCTCTGGGCTGGCCTTAAGGCAGAAGAAGTATAAAATATCTACCGAAGTGGGGACCTCCCACTCGTGCTTCAAAAAGAGATAATTCAACCTCGCCAGAAGTCTGTATGAATTTGGGGGGAGCTGAAAAGGTGCCAACTTCACATAGTTCAGGAAGTCAGCAAAGTATTGATCTAGGGGAAGGAAGGCGCCCACCTTTAAATGCTCATCACTCCAGGCCGCGAAGTCATCCTGGAGAGGTGCATAGCTCTATTTCCCATCGAACGGAGGTCGGGCAATAAGGACTCCGGACCCGGCCTCTATATTATGGCTCAACATAATTTTATTGACCCTTCCTTGGGTCGTAATCTTGGAGGTGATTGTCTCTGCCTCGAAGAACGTGTTGGGATCAACCACATCCTCCCTCTTCACCACTGGGCCGAAGTGCGGAAGAGGAGATTCGGAGGCGATCTCTTTTCCCTTGTTTGCTTGTTGAGCAGATGAGCCAGAGGCATTCTTCTTTGGTGCATTATTCTTGGGTGCCATTAGATTGCCTAACAAACAAGAATGATGATTTACTTAGTAGGCGACCTAAGATTTTATAAAGGTTATGACACGGATGTAAGGGGAAGAATGATATATCTAATATACGAGCTGAGTTAGTCTCATCCCGTTGCGTGTTCCCACGTGGTACCCTATGCTATGCACCTCGGTTTCCCAACATTCCCCCTGATGTTTAGGGATCTGTGTGTCAGAAAATCCGGCCTCTAGGGCAAAACCACTCAAGAAGTGTGTTCCCTAAGTAATCTGGTTTTGAACCCTAACCTTTCATTTTTTATACCCCGAATGGGTATTTCCTAAAAATTTCCATATGCTACCCAAACTTACCCAGAAATTACCCAATTCTATGAATATCATAGTCTTAAGAGATATTCTAAGACATTCTCAGTAAACCTAAGTTAGAGCCTATGTGCCAAAAACATTGAGAAAATGACCTAATATTGACTACGGTGAAGCATGGGTGGGCATGATAAATAAAACAAAGAAATCAGTAAAGAAAAAGTTTCTTCAAAATAATAAGACTTATAGTGTGTTCGCCGATAGAAGAAGTAGATTTTGCAAGGGAGAGTTCTTGGAAGACTACCTGAGTAATTGAGTAACTGGGTTTTTGGAGAGTTTTTGCAACCATAAGTTTTTGGGTTTTTCTCTGAGAAAGAAGAAGGGTTTGAAAATGCAGAAGAGGGAAGATGAAGAAAGATTTCGAATAAAAGGTGGTGAACTGTGGAAATTGTCTATCCTATTTATACGTAAACAACATTGATCGATTTCAGCCATCCGATTTGGTCAGCACAAGATCCAAGGGCTATGTTTCAAAGGAAAAAACGGTGGCAAAAAGTTGACAAGACAATTATTGCAGTCCTCGAAACTCGGTCAGGCGCAAATTTTAGTGTTCCACGTGTCTAGTACTCGAGTAGTGGGAAGGCATGGTTTCTTGCAATAGGAGTCTAAAAGTCCATACTGTGTAGGTCATAAGGCGATATCATAAACCACGAGCAGGGATTTGGGGGGCAAATGTCATCCTAATTTCAGCGCGAGTCTTTCACTCCGATCATGTACAGCTGGCAAATAAATGCATGGATGAAATAGCCAAGGAGTCCATGTATTCTCCAAGCTTATAATATTTATATGGCATGACCTCCATAGTACGAGCTTGACGGTATATCCAGCTCATGGTAATTTGGAGATACGACGTGTCCATGGATCCTCGAAGACCCGAATACTTTGTACGATCGTTTATGGCCAACCCGTGATATTTAATGTCCCAGATATTAGGAAACTATTTATTTCATGATCACATCATATCCTAGTATAAATGGAAAATTTCATATTAAATGTAATAAATTTGTAAATCCGTGATTGACCACACAGTTACCCAAACCCGTCCAAGGAATTTCTCTATAAATACTGAGAATATTGGACAAGAAAAGGGACGATTATTCTGTAATATCGAAACTCTGTCAAAATAGAGATAGAAAAGCAATAATAATATAGACTCGTGGACTAGGTGGATTTTAACCACTGAACCACGTAAAAAGATCAGTGTTCTTGAGAGTTATTTTCTTATTTCGGTTTATCATCAAGCACTAATTCAACCTTGTTATTTTCTTAATTCATTGTTGGCGAAAAACTGCGTCAACAGGGACCACGGACCTATAATACGAAGCTCCAGTAAACCAGATTATGAATTAAACTCTTTAATCTAATAATTTTATTTATTAATTCCATGATTACTCCTCTATAAATATGGAATTGCACCCTATGTATTTATAGAATTATATTTACAGAGTTTTCTCTAGTAGTCAATTGATATAATCAATATATGTAGTTCTGTCCTCCATTATTGGTTCGTTAATTAGAGCTGGTCAAAATTACTGTTTTACCCTTCTAATTACCTCTTGATCCTTAAGTACCATTAATTCACTAGCAAATAATTAATCTATGATCTAATTATAGATTTGAGCTCAATAACTATTCAGTTCCAGAATCAACCCTTAAGGGAACCAATATTCGATTTGTTAGGAAAGCATGGATTCCAATATTGTATTTCATGTTCCCAGCCATCCATGATAGTGAATCTCCAAAACAAAAGTCATTAGCCTCATTATTCTAAAAGACCTTAACGAGTGAATCAAAAGATCCAATAAACATAAACAAGAGTTCATGAATACTCAGGATTTAGACTGATCTACAAATGATCACCTATTATGATAAGAATTAAATGTTTATGTCAAATGGAAAGTTAATAAAGTTAATCAATTCTCATCGGTCCTATCATATATAAAATCTATTATATACAACACCTTTACTAAGATGTCTATCCACATCAGTAATCCGAATCTAGATTACTTGCATCTCGTATGCTTAGCAAACCGTACTAGTAACCATTCATTAAAGATTCCTTACTTTAATATGTTACTGACTATTTTATTCATTATATATGATCTTAATTCTCTTGTACTAATACAAGATCATATTCTCATGAATTAATATGGAATTTTCTTGATATTAATATATAATTAATTCAAACAATCATTATAACATTCAAATATAATAAACTTGTACTTTTATTTAAAATCAATAAAATGTCTTTACATGCTTTTAGGGCATTAATCCTAACAATCTGCCACTTGCCCTCAAAGCAAGTGAGGCATCTCCCTTAATCCCGTATTGTGCACGTGACCCATGAACAACTTTGCAGGAAGTGTCTTGGTTAACGGGTTAACCAGGTTCTGTTCCGATGCTATCTTCATAATAGTCACATCACATCAGTGTACAATCTATCTTACCAGATGCCATTTTCTTTCTATATGCTTCCTTCTCTTGTGGCTTCTCGATTATTTGGAATTAGCTACTACTTCGTTGTTGTCACAGTATAGGGTTAGTGGCCTATCCATATCTGGAACAACTTCTAGATCAGTGTAGAACTTCCTCCACCAAACCTGTAACACCCTACTTCCTTAGAGCTGTCACTATGTGAGTTAAAAATGTGTCATTAGCTCGATAATCGAGGGTTTAGGTTAAAAGTGTAGCTAAACTGAAATAAAAGTCGTTTTAAGACATTAAATATAAAAATGTGGCCATTCATTGAAAACGCAAAGAGTTATACGTTTTGGATCCCAAAATACTATTTAGAAAATACTTTACGACACAAAATATAGTTAAGGTCGACCTAAGCAACAAATCAACCAATACATTACATCTTCCCAAAAATAACTTTAGTTGTGGCAGCCAGGTAGACCGAACATGTACGCGCGCTCCACGCTCTCCGTACTCATGGTTGGTCGACCTTTCCTTTACCCTTACGTGCACCATAGAGCACCCGTGAGCTGAAGCCTAGCAATAAAACACAACACAAAACATATAACATATGCATAGCCGTCAAAAAAATACAACAAAACAAATAGCAGGCTAAACACATAGCGACCAACGTCGTCCCAGGTGCTTTTCCAGGCCTTGGGTTCGCGGTCTTCATCGAGAGGGTGGCTCCAACACCCTAGGAGGGTCTTGCCCTAATCGCGTGCACTCAGCGTGCTCAACGGCGATCCCGACCCCTTGCCATACTTGACTTCCCGCCATTCTCTACCTTCGCCATTCCCGACCTTCGTCGTTCACTCACAAATATGCATCACATAGCACGATATCAACAGATATTTAAATACATAATGAACATAAACATTTGGGCCACACCCTACAATACAATCATTAGGGCTACGCCCTGCAATACAAACAATAGGGCCACACCCTGCTCTAAGGGTATAACAATTTCCTTACCTGTGTCCCGAGCTATCTGAGCACCGCAATCTCGAGCACAGTCCCCTAACCCGAGCCTCGTTGAAAACCTCGTGACAACATATTCATAATAACCATCAATAAATTTATAATCCAATAAATAACTTTGGAATATTAATCTAGCCTCCAAGACCTTGGATTCTACCAATCCGGGTAGTAAAATCCTTCCCTAGCCTTAATATTTGAGTTCCCGAGCTAAAAACCTTCAAACATCAATTATTTTGCATTTGAGCCACGACCTAGCCCCTTGAGGGCCGCAACACGCTCAAGTCAGAGGCAAAATGCCTCTCTGCTTAGGGACACAGGTCGCGACACGCTATACCTTGCGCTGTGGCATGCCTCGGTAAACAGAGGCTTTCTAGCCTCTTCGAACACGCGGGTCGTGGCGCCTGAAGAACAAGGCCACGACTCGAGCCTCCAAACCCTGAATTCCCAAGAATTTTTACGAGCTAACCTCCCTTAAAATCAATCGAAACACACCCCAAAGTCAGAGTTGAGTCCCATAATCACTATACTACACCTTAAGCAGTGCTAGTACCCCAGAAAGCTAATTAACTCGTCCCAATTAAGACCAAATTCAATCTTAAGTCCAAAACTTAACTAAGTTTCATTCTCAATATAATCGATCATCAAAACATGAAAGTAACCTTACCTCAATAAATATTTTGAGCTTAGACTAGCTCTCTAGCACCCTAAGCTTATCTTCACCAAGTCTGAGTTTCTCCTCCAAAATTCCTAAGATCACTTAAGTCCCCAAGAGGATGAGAAAGAGAATTGAGAGAGAGTGCAAGAGCTGAGATAATTTGGTATTTTTCTTTCCTCTTTTGTTTCCTTCCAAGTCTCTGTAGAGTCTCTGTAGTCAAAGGGGTCCATATCTATCCCTTGGCAAAAGTCTAAAATGCCCCTTAAGTCTATCCAAATCCTCAAATGCTACCAAGGGCAATTTCATCAATTGCCAGGTCCCGCTAATTCCTCGAGTGTTCCTATAAATCCCCGTTTAATCCTGACATATCCAAATCATTGATAAATTACTACCCATTACTCGATAAATGCAGAACACACATTACGTTCCCAAAATACCCCTAGGCTCCTCCCGAGCTGGGTATTCAACCCTGTTGTGACTATTTAACTAAACTGCTCCCTGGGTCTGTCTCGGATCATGCATCACAAATATATCACCACTCACTCATGGTATCAAACAGAATATACACAAATATTACATTTATGCCCTCAATGGGCTAAAATTACAGATATGCCCCTAATAGCCAAATGGGGCCCGCATGCATATTTAATTCACCCAAATATGAATTTCTAATCACATAATCATCAAATTCATATATTAACATAGTTAAATCAATTATTGCCCTCCCGAAATGCTAATCAAGGACTTAAGCGTTATTGGCAAATTTGAGACGCTACAACTATCCCTTCCTTACAGAAATTTCGTCCTCGAAAGTACTTGAATAACTCAGGATACCAATCCCGCATATCTGTCTCAAGTTCCCAAGTCTCCTCTTCCACTTTGCTATTCCTCCACAACACCTTCACTAAGGCGATGGTCTTGCTTCTCAAGATTTTATCCTTTCGGTTGAGAATCTGAACTGGCTTCTCATCATACGATAAATCCTGATCCAGCTCCAAGTTCTCATAACTTAGCACGTGTGTAGAATCTGATACATACTTTTGGAGCATGGATACATGAAATACATTGCGAACCCCTGATAGAGCTGGAGGCATTGCCAATTTGTAAGCTACCTCTCCAACCCGTTCTAGAATCTCAAAAGGGCCAACATACCTAGGGCTCAGCTTGCCCCGTACACCAAACCGTTTCACCCCTCTTAAGGGAGAAACTCTGAGAAACACATGGTCACCGACTTGAAATTCTACGCTCCTGTGTCTCAAGTCTGAGTAACTCTTCTGCCAACTCTGGGAGGCGAGCATTCGAGCTCTAATCTTCTCAATTGCCACATTGGTCCTTTGAATAACCTCAGGACCTAGATATCTCCTCTCACCCGTCTCATCCCAATGGATAGGTGATCTGCACTTCCTCCCATATAACATCTCATTCGAAGCCACTCCGATAGTCACCTGATAACTTTATTGTATGAAAACTCAATCAAAGGAAGATATGTACTCCAAGATCCCCCAAAATCCAACAAACAGGCTCGTAACATATCCTCCAGTATCTGAATTGTCCTCTCAGATTGTCCATCCATCTGAGGATGATAAGCGGTACTAAACTGCAACTGTGTACCCATAGCCTTCTGCAGGCTCTCCTAAAACTTGGAGGTGAAGGTGGGGTCCCTGTTGGATACTATCGACCTCGGAGCCCCATGTAGTCGTACGATTTCCTTCACATATAATTTAGCATACTGCTCCACAGTATAAGTCGTCCTAACAGGTAAAAAGTGGGTGGATTTGGTATAGCTATCCACAATCACCCATACCGAATCATGTTGTCCCACAGTCTTCAGTAGTCCAACCACGAAGTCCATGGTGATATCCTCCCATTTCCACTCCGAAATCCCTAAAGGCTGCAACAACCCCGCTGGCCTCTGATGTTCAACCTTTACTTGCTGACAAGTCAAGCAATTAGCCACATAATCCACCACATCACTCTTCATCCCCGACCACCAATACAGAGTTCTCAAATGTTGGTACATTTTCGTCGTACTCGGATGTAAAGAATAGGGAGTGGTATGAGACTCATCTAAAATCTCTCGGCGGATACCGGAATCCATCGGAACACAAATATGGCCTTTGTACTTTAGTAATCCCATCTCCAAAATAGAAAAGTCTTTAGTCGCTCCAACTAAGACGCCCTCTTTGTGCTCTCTCAACTGGGGATCCTCCCCTTGTGCCTCCTTGATCCTATCAAGGAGTTTAGACTGAAGAGTGATGTTGGCTAACTGACCAACCACCAACTCTATACTTGCTCTAGTCATATCTTCAGCTAACTTATATGATATCTGCCTCGAACTGAACAACTGTCCTGGGCCCTTCCGACTCAGCGCGTCGGCCACCACATTGGCCTTCCCAGGATGATATAGAATATCACAATCGTAATCCTTTACCAATTATAGCCAACGTCTTAGGCACATATTTAGATCCTTCTGAGTAAAGAAGTACTTCAAACTCTTATGGTCGGTGTATATTTCGCACTTCTCACCATATAAATAATGTCTCCAAACCTTAAGGGAAAATACCTCCACCGCCAATTCCAGATCATGTGTGGGATACCTCTGCTCGTACACCTTCAACTGTCTCAACGCATAGGCTATTACCTTTCTAGCTTGCATCAGTACACACCCCAAACCCTGTCTGGAAGCATCACAATAAACTACAAACTTCTCATTGTCTGACGGCAGACTCAATACTGGAGCGGTGATTAGTCACCGCTTCAACTCTTTGAAATTGTTCACACACCTATCTATCCACACATACTTATTCTTCTTACACATCAATTTGGTCAATGGTGTGGCTATCCTGGAGAATCCCTTGACGAACCGCATATAGTATCCTGCCAATCCCAAAAACCTCCTAACCTCTGGTACACTACTCGGCCTGAGATAATCCCTCACTGCCTCATTCTTACTTAGGTCAACCACAATCCCTTCCTTACTAACAATATGGCCCAAAGATGTTACTTGTGGTAGCTAAAACTCACACTTGCTGAACTTAGCATATAACTTATGCTCTCTAAATCGTTGTAATACTAGGTGTAGATGATGCTCGTGCTCTGTCTCTGACTGAGAGTATACCAGTATGTCATCAATGAATACAATAACAAACTTGTACAGATAATCTTTGAAGATCCTATTCATCAAGTCCATAAAGGCTGCTGGGGTATTGGTTAATCCAAAGGATATAACCACAAATTCATAGTGTCCATACCTCGTGTGGAAAGCGGTCTTTGGTATGTCCTCCCCTTTAATCCTTAACTGGTGGTAGCCTGACCGAAGGTCAATCTTGGAGAACACTGTCTTCCCTTGTAGCTGATCAAACAAGTTGTCAATCCTAGGTAGTGGGTACTTGTTCTTAATGGTCAACTTGTTCATCTCTCTGTAGTCAATACACATCCTTAAGGATCCATCCTTCTTTTTGACAAACAACACTGGAGCACCCCATGGCGAATAACTCGGTCTGATGAATCCCAAATTCAGTAACTCTTGCAACTAAATCTTTACTTCCTTCAACTCTGTCGGGGCCATTCTATAAGGTGTCCTAGATACTGGCTCCGCCCCTGGCGCCAACTCTATGACAAACTCAATCTCTCGGTGTGGCGGCAACCCTGGAAAATCTACAGGGAACAAATCAGGAAACTCACATACTAGTTTGGTCTCACCTAGTCCAGCCGACACAACTTTAGAGGTATCCACAATGTTTGCTAGGAATCCTATGCAACCCTCCTGCATCAGGTCTCTAGCCTTTAGTGCCAAAATCATAGGTACTCGCGGTCCACTCATCTTTCCCACGAATACAAAGGGTACCTCTCTTTCTGGTTCAAAGGTCACCATTCTGTGCTTGTAGTCAATCGTCGCCCCATACTTTGATAACCAATCCATCCCTAGGATCATATCAAATTCATCCATTGCTAGCTCAATAAGATCCACACACAACTCCCTATTGTCTATCTCTACTGGAAATGCTCTAACCCATCTCCTAGAGATTACCAGTTCCCTAGTTGCCAACAAAGTCTGAAATCCCCTAGCATACAAATCACTAGGTCTACACAGCAGATCTATCACTCTAGCAGAAACTAATGAATGAGTAGCTCCTGAGTCAATCAATGCAGTAAAAGAAGAACCATCACTAGAAATCTGACCTGTCACTACCGAGGGGCTAGCCTCAGCCTGAGTCTGGGTCAAGGTAAATACTCTGGCAGGAGTGAGACTGTCTCTCTATTTCGGCTCTTCCTTCCTGGCTTGTGGGCAATCTTTCCTCAAATGACTGATGCTCCCATAAGTAAACCTGACCCTTATCCTACACTCTCCCTGATGCCGTCGTCTGCACCAAGGACACACTGGGGACTTCTCCAGTTTTCTCCCCAGCTATGACGGTCACTGATAGCACCCCGTGCCCTCCTATCCGAGCTAGGAGGAACAAAATAGTCTGGGGCCTTTCTCTTCTGCTCACTGGGGCCATTACCTAGCTAGATCCAGTAAAATGAGTCACCGTCCTCTGAGCATCGCGCCTAGCAGCGTTCTCTCTCCATATTTAATCCTTGGCCCCCTCAGTTGTAAGGGCCTTGTCCACTACTTGTGCATAAGTGGTAGTCCCCGGATCCAAAGTTATCTTGACGTCACGGGCGCTCGTGACATTCAATCCCTGCACAAACTGATCTCTTCGTGCCATGTCATTTGGAACCAAATCCAATGCAAACTTCGCAAACCAGTCAAACTTTAAAGCATACTCCATAACCATCATTTAGTTTTGAGTTAGGTTAGTAAACTCATCTACCTTCGCTGCTTGAACCATGACACTGTAATAGTTCTCATTGAAAATGTTTATGAACTCTTCCCAGGTCATAACTGCAATATTCCTTCTATGAGACACAACATCCCACCAGATGTGGGCATCTTCTCTAAACATGTAGTGGGCGCAAGCTACTTTCTCATTCCCTTCCACCCTCATAAAATCCAGGATAGAAAAAATCATGTTCATCCACTGCTCTGCCCACAGTGGGTCTGGACCACCCTCGAAGGTGGGAGGATGCTGCTTCCTAAACCTCTCATACAAAGGTTCCCATCTATTCTCCACAATTGACTGGGCTGGCACTGGTGCCACTGCTTGTGGAACCTGTAACCCAATGACCTGAGGAGGGGCCTGTTGCCTTAACTGTCGAAGCTCTTCTTTTGTTTGGTGAGGTCTAGCTTCCATCTCAGCAAATAACTGTTGTCATTTCGGTGGGGCAAGTGGAGGGTCCTGGCCCTGGTTGTCATCCTTGGCCCTCTTGCCGCCGAGTCTGATTGATCGCCGAGGCATTACCACAATATGCCTGCAATCAATGACGCCGCTTATTAGGCATGATAACAACATCCAAAACCACCTCCCAAATTCATCAACCAATCACAACCAACAAATCCACATATCACAGATAACATACAACAATTGGGGGCCACACCCTAGCATCAAGCATATGTCAACTCATTCATCATGCTCCATTTAAATATTTAGGCAAACATGGAACTTTAACAAGCAATTAAGCATATAATTCATTAATTACCAACTAACCCTGAGTTGAGCTTGTCACTGGTAGTGAGCGGACATGTTCGGTCAATCTCCAGAACCATAAACCTTGGGTCGCTTTGATACCAAGTTGTAACGCCCTACTTCCTTAGAGTCGTTACTATGTGAGTTAAAAATCTGCCATTAGCTCCCTAATTGAGGTTTTAGGTTAAAAGTGTAGCTAAACTGAAATACAAGTCGTTTTAAGACATTAAATATAAAAATATGGGCATTCATTGAAATCGTAAAGAGTTATACGCTTGGGATCCCAAAATACTATTTAGAAAATACTTTACAACACAAAATATAGTTAAGGTCGACCTAAGCGAAAATTCAACCAATACATTACATCTTCCCAAAAATAACCCTGGCCATGGCAGCCAGGTAGGCCGAACATGTACCCATCGCTCCACGCTCTTCGTACTCATGGTTGGTCGACCTTTCCTTTACCCTTACCTCCATAGAGCACCCGTGAGCTGAAGCCCAGCAAGAAACCTCAACACAAAACATATAACATATGCATAGCAATCAACAATATACAACAAAACAGCCAACATGCTAAACACATAGCGGCCAATGCCGTCCCAGGTGCTTTACCAGGTCCTGGGTTCACGATCTTCACCGAGAGGGTGGCTCCAACACATTAGGAAGGTCTCGCACTAACGACCTGCACTCAGCATGGTCAATGCTAATCACAGCCACTTGTCGTACTTGGCTTCTTGCCATTCTCGTCTTTCACTGTTCACTCACAAATATGCATCACATAGCACGATATCAACATATATTTAAACACATATTGAACATAAACATTAGGGCCACACTCTACAATACAATCATTAGGGCTACGCCCTGCAATACAAACCGTAGGGCCACACCCTGCTCTATGGGTACAACCATTTCCTTACCTGTGTCTCGAGCTATCTGAGCACTGCAATCCCAAGCACAGTCTTCTAACCCAAGCCTCATTGAAAACCTAGTCACAACATATTCATAATAACCATCCATCAAGTTCTAATCAAATAAATAACTTTGGAATATTAATCTAGCCTCCAAGACCCTGGATTCTACCAATTTGGGTAGTAAAATCCTTCCCGAGCATTAACATTTGAGTTCTTGAGCTAAAAACCTTCAAACAGCCATTATTTTGCATTTGAGCCGCAACCCAGCTCCTTAAGGGCCAAGACGTGCTCAAGTCAGAGGAAAAATGCCTCTCTGCTGAGGGACACATGTCGCGACATGCTACACCTTGCACCGCGGTGCGCCTCGGAAAACAGAGGCTTTCTAGCCTCTTCGAACACATGGGCCACGACGCCTGAAGAACAGGGTCGTGACTTGGCCTCCAAACCCAGAATTCCCAAGCATTTTTAAGAGCTAACCTCCCTGAAAATCAATCTAAACACACCCCAAAATCAGATTTGTGTCCCATAATCACTCTACTACACCTTAAGCAGTGCTAGTACCCCAGAAAGCTAACTAACTCACTCCAATTCAGACCAAATTCAATCTTAAGTCCAAAACTTAACTAAGTTTCATTCTAAATAGAATTGATCATCAAACACATGCAAGTAACCTTACCTCAATGAAGATTTTGAGCTTAGACTAGCTCTCCGGCACCCTAAGCTTATCTTCCCCAAGTTCCAAGCTTTAGTTTCAGAGTTTCTCCTCCAAAATTCGAAAGATCAGCTAAATCCCCAAGAGGATGAGAGAGAGAACCGAGAGAGAGTGCAAGAGCTGAGATACTTTGGTGTTTTTCTTTCCTCTTTTTTCCTTCCAAGTCTCTGTAGAGTCTCTGTAGTCAAAGGGGTCCATATCTATGCCTTGGCAAAAGTCTAAAATGCTCCTTAAGTCTATCCAAATCCTCAAATGCTACCAAGGGCAATTTCTTCAATTGCCAAGTCCCGCTAATTCTTCGAGTGTTCCCATAAATCCATGCTTAATCCCGACATATCCAAATCATTGCTAAATTACTACCCATTACTCGATAAAATGTTGAACACACATTACGTTCCCAAAATACCCCTAGGCTCCTCTCGAGCTGAGTATTCAACCTCGTTGTGACTATTTAATTAAACCGCTCCCTAGGATTGTCTCAGATTGTACATCATAAATATATCACCACTGACTCATGGTATCAAACACAATATACACAAATATTACATTTATGCCCTCAATGGGCTAAAATTACAGATATGCCCCTAATAGACAAATGCGGCCCACATGCATATTTAATTCACCTAAACATGAATTTCTAATCACATAATCATCAAATTCATATATTAACGTAAATAAATCTACTATTGCCCTCCTGGCATGCTAATCAAGGACTTAAGCGTTATTATCAAATTTGAGACGCTACAAAACCGCCTCCTTAGCTGCTTCATAAGCCGGTATGTATTCGACTTCCATGGTTGAATCAGCTATGTTGGATTGCTTAATGCTTCTCCAGACAACAACTCCTCCACCAAGAGTGAACACTGACCCAGATGTCCATTTTCAATTGTCTTTGTCTGATTGGAAATCAGAATCAGTGTATTCAGTAGGGTATAACTCACTCCCTGAATATACCAGCATATAGTCTCTCGTTCTCCTAAGATACTTGAGAAAGTGCTTTACTGCAATCTAGTGTTCCAAACAAGGATTTGATTGGTAACGACTTACAATCCCAACTGCATAACATATGTCAGGCTTAGTACACAACATAGCATACATTAGACTCCCAACTGCTGAAGCATAAGGATACTTTCTCATATCTTGTTGCTCCTGAGGTGTCTTGGGACATTGTTCCTTGGAGAGAGAAATTCCATGTCGGTTGGTAATTGACCTTTCTTGGAATTCTCCATAGAGAATATTTCAAGCACCTTATCCATATAATTAGCCTGAGAAAGTGTAAAGAGCGTGTTCTTCCTATCCCTTAGGATTTGGATTCCCAGAACATGGCTCGCCTCGACCAAATCTTTCATTTGGAACTTTTTAGCTAACCACTTCTTTACATTTGACAATGTCTCTACATTGTTCCCAATGAGAAAAATGTCATCAACGTAAACAACTAAGAAAATCACCACTTTTCCTTTGATGTATTTATACACACATGCTTTGTCGACATTCTGTTCAAAGCCATATGTTTTAATTATTTCATCAAAAGTGATATTCCAAGATCTAGATGCTTGTTTTAATCCATAAATGGATTTCAACAACTTGCACACCTTTTGATCTTCCCTTTTCTTTATGAACCCTTTTGGTTGTATCATATAGACACTTTCATCAAGATATCCATTCAGAAATGTTGTCTTGACGTCCATTTTCCATATCTCATAATCATTGGATGCCGCTATAAATAAGAGGAAACGAATGGATTTGAGCATGGCCATAAATGTTTCTTCATAATCAACACCTTCTCTTTGAGTGTAACCTTTGGCTGCCTTACATTGAAAGTCTCTACTTTCCCATCTACACCTCTTTTCTTCTTGTATATCAACTTACACCCTATAAGCTTGATATCGTTAGGTGGATTCACAAGTTCCTAGACAGAATTGGAATACATCGATTCCATTTCTTGGTTCATGGCTTCTTGCCATTTCTCCTTTTCAGTATCATCCATTGCCTCTTTAAAGGTTAATGGATCGTCCTTGTTTGTATCAGAAACAAGGACATATGCCTCATGTTCATAGCGAACAGGTTGTCTCACAATCGTCCCATTACGACGTTGCACTGGGGTTTCTTTTTCAGGAATCATGGTTTCATCGGTTTGTCGTTTATCATTTAATGATGAAGATGATTGTGATGGAATCTTATCAACTGTGAGTTCCTCCAATATTACCTTGCTATGAGGTTTATAGTTATTCATATAGTCATGATCAAGGAAGGTTGCATTTGTGGAAACAAATACATTTTGATCCTTGTGACTATAGAAATAACCACCACTTGTTTCTGGAGTGTAGCCAACGAAAATGCACACTTCCAACCTTGATTCAAGTTTTCCTGATTTAGGTCTAAGAACATGAGAAAGAAAGCCCCAAATGCAGAAATGATGCAAACTAGGTTTCTTTCCATTCCACAATTCCAGTGGCTTTTTGCTAATGGTCTTAGATGAGACTACATTCAAAATGTATGTCGCCGTTTGAAGTGCATATCCCCAAAATGAGAGAAAGGAAGTGAAGAGTAGCTAAACATAGACCTAACCATGTCCAACAAGGTCTTGTTTCTTTTTTCAAAAACACCATTTTGCTGTGGTGTTCCTGGTGCTGTGTGTTTGGATAGAATACCATGATCTAGCAAGAAATCTTTGAATTCTAAATACAAATATTCTCCTCCTTGATCATATCGAAGTGTCTTTAGAGTCTTACCTAACTACTTCTCAGCCTCAACTTTGAATTCTTGAAACTTACCAAAGATTTTCAGATTTCCTAAGCATTAGGTAAGTATGACCATATATTGAGTAATCTTCAATAAAAGTGATGAAATACTCACACCCACCTCTTGCTTGTACATTGATTGCACCACAGACATCGCTGTGTACAAGCTCATAAGGTTCTTTGGCTCTATTGCCTTTTGATGAGAAAGGATGTTTGGTCATTTTTCCTTCTAGACAAGATTCACAAATCGGAAGAGTTCCAACTCTTAGTTCTCTCAAAGGTCCATCTTTTGTTAACTGCTTTATCCTATCTAGACCTATATGACCATGTCTAAGTTGTCAAAGATATGTGTCATCTTCGTTTGAAACTTTTTGTCTTTTGTTACCTTTCAATTTTGCTACTTTAAATGATTCTGAATTATTGAGTGTTCGTTCATTTGGTTTGAGCATATACAGTCCGTTATTATGTCCTGCTTGGCATATTTTGAAATCATTCATTGAAATAAAAATTTCAATATTACTAAAAGAAATATCAAAAATTTGTTCATGCAACATAGATAAAGAAATTAAGTTTGTAGAAAATCCAGGGATAAAATAAACATTGTTCAAAACTAAATAATTATTCCCAAAAGTTAAACGGACTGTTCCCTTTGCTCTTGTTGAGACAAGCTCTCCACTTCCAACTCGCATGGTCACCTTGCCATCTGCCAGCTCCCTTGATGACTCAAGTATCTGCATGGAAGAACAAACATGGTTAGTGGCTCCTGAATCTAAAACCCAGGATGGTATATCGTCTTCCACTACACAAGCTTCAAGTACAAGCAAATCATATTTACCTTTCTTTTTTAACCCAAAGAGATACTTCTCGCAGTTTCTCTTCTAGTGACCTTAAACTCCACAGTGCAAACATTTTCCTTTTGGTTCTTTCTTCTTGGAGTTGTTGTCATTCTTGTTCACCCTTGATTTTGGTGCCTTCTTGCCTTTCTTGGACTTCTTGCCCTTTCCTTTGTCCTTATCATTGTTCTTCTTTCTCTTCTTGGATTTCTCCTCAAAGTTTGAAGGTTTCTCCTCTACCACATTTGCTTCAGTCTCTTTTGTAATGGATTTTTTAAGAGACTCAAATGTCCGCAGTTCATTCAACAGCTGGGTCATGTTGAATTCCAACTTATTCATAATATAGTTGGTGGTGAACGCAGAAAAGGCAGGAGTGAGGGATTCCAGTATGATGCTTACTTGTGTACGCTCATCAATGATGGCCCCGTGTATTTCTTCTTTATGCATCACGTTAATCATGTGTAAAACATGTTCACGTACATAAACACCTTTCTTCATCTTAGTAGTCATGTATGTTCTTGTAGCCTCATGTCTACTTTGATCAGATTGCTGCCCAACATATGGCCTGCAGAGAATTCATTATCTCAAACACAGTTTCCATGGTTTCATGCTTTGTTCTCAAAACATCATTCATGCTCACAAACATGTAACACTTTGCCTTATTATTGGATTGAAGCCAGGCATCATACTTGTCCTGAACATTCTTCAGGGTAGTGGCAGTGGGCTCTTCAGGACATTCCTCAGTCAGGACAAATTTGTGGTTCTCGCAGATAAACCTAAGATTTAGATTTGATTTCCAACTTATAAACTTATCACCATTAAGTTTTTCAAGTGATAGTAAAGCGGTTATTGGATTGCCACCGTTTGACATTACTGAAATAAATAAAATACAATAATATTATCATTTGAAAGAAAATATCAATGTTTTGGAAAGTAAACAAGATGCATGAATGCAACAATTAAAACACATAAATTAACATTTACTTTTCCACGATAAAACTACTCAACAAATAAAGTGTCATCTTAGGGTCGGTCAAGTTAAATTCAGATAGCTTATAAGACAATCTTATCTTTATAATTTAAAACTTAAAATAACTCTTTATTTTCTTTTTTCAAATATAAAGTACTGCTAGTTTGGTCAAGATGCAATTATCCACCTCAAAAGCTTAATTACATCTTTGTAAGTGTAACCCATTATTTTGGAATTCATGATTTAACTTAGAGAGTGCCACCTTACGGTCGGTCTAGCATAAAATACATTACTTCTTCCTATCTTCGTAAGAAGCCAACATTGGTATTAATATGTATAGAAACCTTCCTTAGGGGGACGAAAAAAATCCGCCTTGAGGCCCTATTCATATCTCACAGTGTTGTACTAATAATGGAGACCATAGGTCACATTGAGATGTTCACCTTCTCCCACTTACTATTTTAGATTAAATGTATTTTATTAAACTAATCAATTAATTCTAAATTAATTACTAGTTTATTAATAACCATATGAATGTAATTAATTATAAAATTCATAATTATAACAGAGTCAGTTTCTATAATTAATGTGATATAAATAATTACCCATTACAAATGTCTAACTTTACTAAAAAATACTTTTAAAACAAAGTTGGTTATCTTAAAGGCCTATTAAATCTATTGCCTTTATTATGGTGTGAGTTACCAAGTTTTAACTAATTTAATGCTTAGTAGTTTACATGCAATTAGTTTCTCCAAAACAGTTCATATAAACGAATAGGACAATCCTAGATAATCATGTTTCTAAAAGATGCAAGATTAATGAGAAACTGTGTGGGGTTTCATGAATGGCATGTAATTGATTAATGCATGATCATGTTATCAATCAAACATCAATGAACATTTATTTAAATAAATACAATAAATAAATTAATAAACAATAAATGATGAACCAAGTACTAATGAGTATTTCTAAGATTTACAATCCTTTCAAAAAATTAGAAATAAAATTGCAATCTAAGCCTAGGTAGCTTTCAAGACTCTCCAATAATGCCCCTCCTCTCCTTTAGGCTTTCTTGCTAATCTTTAGGAACTTTGTTTTGCCCAACTTATTAATTAGAAACAAACTTTCTAATTAATTTATTTAATTAAAACTAACTTTTAATTAAATAACCATTTTTGTCATCTTTTTAATTTAGTTGAATTTAAATAATTAAAGAATCAAATTCAAAAAATTATTTAAACTTGAGATATTAAAATATAATAATCAACTGAAAGATATTTTATTTTCTAATAAAATAAAATAAGATAATTAAAATTTTAAATTCAAATAATTTAAAAATTAATTAAATAAAAGATATTTGCAACAACTTAGGAATTAGGGTTTTGGGCACCAAGATGGTGCCCTAGGGACGGCGACACAAAGGTGTCAAACTCGGGATGGGTGGCTGGGCATGTAGGAGCATTAGGCGCAAGACACAGGGGAGCGCGCAGGCGGCTAGGCAGGGGTGCGCAGGTAGGCGTGAGGGCCAGCCAGGAGTGTGCAGGGGCATGCGTAGACAAGCCCTGGGGCTAGGCGTGGGTGCGCAGAGGCACGCGCAGGCAGGAGTAGGGCCCAGGCGTGGCTGTGTGCAGGTGGGCGAGAGGGCTTAGGCTACTGCCATGACTGGTGGCTCAGGTCCTTCTCCACTTGTGTACAGATTCTTAGAATACATATTTTATAAATAGAAATTTACAAAAATCCTACGACCTTTATGGCTTACATAAGATCTAGAAAAACAATAAATTTCCTAACCTAATTGTGGATGCTCAATATTCCATGCTTGTAAAAGATCCAAGGCACATGCTAAGGTCCCATAAAGGCCTAAATACATGTCTGAGCCGCAGGACGCTCGGGCAACCGTCCTCTTGCAACGGCCTCGCATCACCTCATGGCGCATGTGTGTCTCGCGAGGCCCCCGCCTCACATCACCTCTCGACGCACCCAGCGAGGCGGCTCGCGCATCACAGCCGCATTCACCTCTCGCGAGGCCCCTGCCTCGCACCTGCCTCGTGCCACCTCTTGGCGCATGTGCGTCTTGCGAGGCCCCAACCTTGCACCACCTCTCGGCGCACCCAGCGAGGCGGCTAGCGCGTCACATCCACAGGCACCCCAGCGAGGCCCCGTCTTGCGCAGGAGGACCAGGTGCAGGAACGTCTCGCGAGGCCGACACCATGCCCTCGCCTCGCTCGTGCACCTGCCGCGCCAAGGGCTCGCGAGGCCAGCACCTCGCCCACGCATCAGCCACGCCAGGGGCTCGCGAGAGACTCCCCCACCTTAGCACATCATGTCCGTGCCTCTAAGAGTTTCCTACATAGTGGGCCTCGTTGGAGGGGCTTAGTCGCTCCCCTTGATAGGAGCTGGTGACGGGACACCACTCTTGCTCTGGGTCTAACAGGAGGTAAGTTCAAGAACCTATTTCACACACCCTTAGGAATGAAGTGGGGAAGCCTCATAGCGATTCATGCAAAGTCGAAAGGAATCAGAGTACGAACATGGTATTCGTACCAGACAGGAAGTGGTCGTACAAGTGAGGTACCTGTTGTGGTCCTCACCAGCACATCTCTGACACCCATACAAAGCAAGTAGTGGAGGCATAACCGAGTACAAAAGCTGAGGTGCTCCAACAAACTCTGACCATGTACCAGAGCCGACACCACTACATCTGATACCACTCTCCTGATAGCGTACTTGTGTACAAATTGGTCCCATGGACCACAATGTATTAGGGGCCATTAGAGCCCCCTATAAAGGGAACCCCTCTTCAACATGGAAGGGGGTTGGAAAAATTACTGTAGCAGTGCACCATAGAGATTACAAACTGATTTCACCATTATTCTTCTGCAATTGTTCTTGGAGTTTATACTTAGATTTCTAAAGCTTATCTTTTGATAATCTTTACTTTGCAATTCTTCTAACTTAACTTAGTTGACGAGTTCTCACTATCAACAGTTTGGCGCTGTCTGTGGGAACCTAAGTACCAAGCTACTGTTCTACAATTACTTCCGGCAAGAAGAAATGCCGAGACGTTCAAAGTGACTCAGGGAGCCACGAGAGGTAGAGGTCCACCTTACCGGAGTCCAGCTGAAGGCCTCCATGAAAGATCCTCCTCCACCCAGAGATGTGGAGCCCCCTAGGGACCCTGAGGTTCACGAGGGTGATAGAGAGGTCTCGTCACCAGCCGTCCCGCCAGGAGAGAGTCCTCCAAGGGCACCACCAGGAAATGCCAACGAGTTCCCGCCTCCTAAACCACCATAAGTACCGAACTTCGGCCGGCAGGACCCGGGCCCCTCGACGCATAGACATGATAAACATCCCCGAGTCCATTCCGTGAGCTCGAGTTCAAAATCTTGGTTCTACGAAGAAGAAATACGTGAGCTGCACCGTAAGAACCAAAGGTTGGAGACCACCCTGTAGAATATGCAAGAGGTGCTGAAAGGCCTGTTGTAAGGTAAGTCAAGCGTGACCTTGCCCAAGAGAAAAGAGAAAGGTCAGGAGGGGGCAGAGACCACCGTCCCGGTAGACGATGGAAGGACTCGACACTCCACCAGTAACACCCCCCGAACAAAGCAACGCGAACAACCTGAACCACCGAAGCAGGCCCAGAAACCAGGGCCGAAGACCAACGCTGCCCCTCGCAACGATGACGAGGTCACCTCTAAAAGAGCACCCTCAGATTTACGGGAGGAGCTCAACAAAAAGAGGGCAGGTAAAGGGACCACGTCCGCTATGGCACCTCGAGAGGGCAAAGGAAAGGGGGATCTTAACCCGTCCGCTTTAAGGGAATCCCTAAGCAAGAGGAGGCAGGACCGAGATACAAAAATGAGGAGCCTGCGAAGTAAGATCGTCACCGCCTCTGGAGGTCAAGCTTTTGAGGAAGAGTTCGACCATGAGTCACCCTTCGTGAGGGAGATCCAAGCCATCCGGCTCCCTGCCAACTTTAAGGAACCCAATATGACCCCCTACGAAGGAAGCACAGATCCAAAGTACCACCTGGACGCATTTAACGACCTGATGAAACTGAGGGGAATTGGCAGCGGGGCGAGATGTCATTGCTTCACTGTCACCTTAAAAGGACTTGCGTACAAATGGTTCAAAAGACTTAGACCGGGGTCCATCAGATCTTGGCAATAGCTCTCTGATGAATTCCTCTTTCAGCACCACGCCGTGCGAGACTACACGATGCCAGGCACCAGCCTCGCAAATGTGAAGCAAGGAGAAAACGAGAGTCTGAAGAGCTATATTCACAGGTTCAATATGGAGGCAGCTAAAGTAGGGAGCCTGACCCGCTGAGAGCTGAAAATGGCCATCACAGCTGGAGTACACCCAGGAAGCAAGTTATGGGATAACAAGCTCAAGAGGGAGATCATAGACTTGGATGATTTCTATGAGCGGGCACAAAAATACATTCGTGTGGAGGATGGTCACGAGAACCTCAAAGCCGGAAAAGGGTCGTCGCCCCCGAAACCTTCAGCCCGAGAAAACCCAAGCGGTGCAAAGAAGAATGGGGTTTATGAGGGAACAAGAGATGATCGACCCCAGAAGCATCAACGCTCTGAGGAGCGCCTACAGGGCCCCTACACCTTTTACACTGACCTCACCCATGCGAGGGAGCATATTTTCGTTGCGAACGAAAACCAGGTCCCTTTCAAAAGACCCCCGCCAATGAAAAAAGACCAGTCTAAAAGAGACCCCAGTAGGTATTGCCAGTATCACAAGGATGTCGGCCACACCACCGCAGAATGCAACCATTTGAAGGTGGAAATCGAGGAGCTCATTCGCAGGGGACATTTCAGCAGATACGTGTGCAAGGAGAACCAGAGGCCAGAAGAAGGAGCGTCCCCGCTGCGGGAGCGAGGGGTGGCCCCAGAAGTACAGGGAGAGGTCAGGACCATATTTGGAGGACCAAGATTCGGAGGCAATTCAAGGAAGGGATGAGACAAATATGCCAATGAGGCTAAACGAAGTCCACCACCGTGTGTTTTAAGTCTGGAGCAACGCCCCCCGAAGAGTTTCAAGGGCGAGAATGACTCAATAACTTTCACTGAAGAAGACGCACAGGGGGTGCATTTCCCTCATAATGACCCCTTGGTGCTAACTGTCCAGCTTGCGAACATGAGAGTACATCGAGTCCTAGTGGATAATGGAAGCTCTGTGGACATCCTGCATCGCCCTGCTTTGGAGAAGATGGGACTGAGCGTCCGACACTTGAAACCCTGCAGTGCCTCCCTTTACGGGCTCACAGGGGACTCGATACAAACCCTAGGTGCGATTGAATTAGCCCTCACCATGGGGGAACAACCCAAGCAAACCACCATAATGGAAAACTTTGTCGTGGTGGATTGCGCCTCAGCCTTCAACGCGGTATTAGGGAGACCCTCTCTGAGAGAATTGAAGGCAATAACTTCTGTGTATCACCTGGCTATGAAATTCCCAACCCCTGGGGGAGCAGAAGGAAGCGAGGGAATGCTATAACATATCCCTTCGCACAGCCACAAAATCATCGGTGTCGATGGCAATGCTTGTCTATGAAGGCGCAATCCACACGAGTTGGACCCACGAGTTGTGGAACCCCTCGAGAAATGCTACCAGTGGGGCTCCAGCCCCCGGTGCACAGAGGACCTATGTTTAGTTTGTTCCTTGTTATGTTATCATAGTGTGTAAGAATCAAAGAGGCTACCTAGGTAACCTCCCAATTAGATGTAAACCTTCTTTAAATATGCCGTTGTAAACCATATGCTATGAATGAAACTGTTTGCAACTTCACGTGTTATTTTTCTTCTCTATGCAAGCATCAGCCAAAGTGCCTGCCGAAATAAATTTTACCAAACACTTAGGGGGCAGGAGAGAAGGTAAAGACATACAGCAAGCAAAAAAAAAAAAAAAAAGGGACCCTCTAACAGGAGGATCCAAAAAAAAAAAGGACCCCCCAGCAAACAGGAGGATCCAAAAAAGGACCCCTTGCACCAGGATCTTGAAAAGGACCCTCTATCAGGAGGATCCTAAAAAGGACCCTATGAACTAGGGAGATCCTAAAAAGGACCCTCTATTAGGAGGACCTTAAAAGGGACCATGATCCCAAAAGGACCCCTTGTATCAGGGCCTTAAGTGAAGTCCTTATATTTATAAAACAGGGAGAGGACCTTACAAGGCATCCCTTGGGTTCACAAAGATTAGCTACCCTTGTGAACATCAAGGAGGCCAAAGGGTCTTACAAAAAAAAAAGAGTATAGTAACAACAATAATAAGTCTAGAGCGACGACCAAGCCGTCTAGCCAAAAAGAGTCCCAAAAGAGACCCTTGCAAAAATAGTACTATGAATAACGACGAGAAGGACGCTTCTCGCAAAAAATAATAAGCGCGCGCAAGAATATATAAAAGGATAGCTAGGACCCAAGGGGTCAAAATATCCTTATAAAAGTAATCAAGAGGCGCCAAAAGAGGTCCCATTGAACCCTTTCACATGGGCTCTGAAGGACCTCCAGCTTGGTAAATAAAAGAGGGGAACCCAACAAACCCCATCATACAGGCTCAAAAGGGCCTTAAATGCAGTGGAATAAGAGATAAATAACCACACATGTATATATACATTAAAAAAGGGAGTCTTGAGGACATGACAAGATTTACTAAAGAAAAATAGTAATGATAATGATATTACAAAGGCTCAAAAAAGAGCATACACCCATAGCGGGCTAGCTGACAAAAGTTATGAAATAACAACTTCAAGGCTTCCTGCCACAGGCGCTCCACACGGCCGCTCGAGCAACGGTGTGCTCACCGAAAGAAGAAAAATAAAAATTAGGATCCTACCTCCAGACGCCGTAAAGGGCGCGGTCTATGGACCTGTACTCAATGGCAGTCTTCTCCGCCTCCAAGGAAGCAATTCTCTCATGTGACGTGGCGACATCAGCCCTAGCAGCCTGGAGTTCGGCCCTGGTAGCCTCGACTTTGGCCCTGTTAGCCTTGAATTCGACCTCTAAATAAGTAACTCTCTCCTATGATGCTGCCGCGATAGCCTTGGTCCCTTGGAGTTCGGTCTCCAGGCTGATAACTTGGCCCTGCAGCTTCGTGGCTTTGGCAACCACCTTCAGCTTCCTTTTTCACGAGGCGGAAAGTTTGGTCCGAACCCTCTTTAGCTCAGTCTGGGTTTCCTCAAGCTCTTTCTCGAGCTCCTGGACCCAGGCCATGAGACTGTCCCTCTCAACACTTGTCGCGGAGAGAATGTTAGCCGAGTCGGCAAACCGCTGAGCCACAATATGGGCCTGCACAAGAAAGTAAAAAACAGAAATAATAAGTAACAAAAAAAAATGTATGTACATCTATATATAATAGGACCGACACAAGATGCATGAACTAACCCAAGCAGTGGTGCGCCTTAAGGTTTCCCCAAGGTCTGACAGAGCACAACTCCCAAGACTGTTCTAGTCAGGTTCAGGGAGGTTCGAGGCGAGTTGGGTGAACCGCCGCCCGTAGGTGGTTGACATACGATTCACCCAGGGTGCCCCATCCAGGCTAGAGGTGCTTGGATGGGTAAGGACAGATGACCCGCTCGCTGAAACGGGAGGGGGTGCAGAAAAAGTGGAAAAGTTAGGCCCCGGTAGATCAGAGGGGGCCTCCGGAAGATCGGCGTAGTAAGCCCCCGATGGACCAGGGTCGAGGGGAGCTTGAGTGAAAGCCTCATAGTCCTCAGGGTCGGGGCAAACAAAACACCCCGGGATGGTCTGCTGGTCTTGAGAATGAGGGGCTATGTCCGGATCATAAGAGGCACATGGAGGGCACCCCCCAAGAGATGAAGATAGCTGGAGAGGTCCCCCGCGTTCAAGGGGGGCTTCCTCTGGCTCTTCATCAGCCTCATCGTCATCTGGGCAAGGCTCGACCGATACTCCCTTCATTCTCTTGGACCCAGAGATGGTCCACAACAACTTGAGGTCTGAGACAGGGGACAGTTTATGGAGGTTCAGATTTTCATGGTGAATAAGTACACCGCCTTTTTCATAGCAGGGTCAGCGTTGAGGAACTTCCTCATATCTCTCACTTCCGGCCCGACGACTGTGGGTTTGGAAAATTGCTCTGCATAATACACGCCATGGTCGATATGAACGTAAGTCATGAAACAATAAGTTGCAGAAAAGTAAAAGAGAGAAAGTGATGCTTAGGGTACTTACTGGGAGTGTCTCAGAAGTGCTCGCGGACTGAGAGGGGGCCTTGCACGAAGAAGAAGTCCTGCTTCCAGGACCCTGGGTTCGACACCGAGCCCTCTATCAAAGAGGCCTCGCTGTTGGATTTCTGTAAATAATAGAAGCCCTTTGACTTGGGAGTGGGCATGAGGTTGTAGAGGAAATGCACCTCTAGCGCCGTAGGAGCGCGCTTCACCAGTTTCATAAACGCAATAAAAAGGCAGCTCAAAGTCAGCCAGCCATTGGGTGCCAGCTAAAGCGGTGCCAGGTCAAAGTAGTTGAGGACCGCAACAAAGAACGAGTGTAATGGGATGATACCACCCGCTTTCAGGATGTGCTCACTAAGGGCCACAAAGACGGTCCTAGGGCAGGCAGCCCGGCATGTCTCAAAAGGAGTGTATAAAGCGTACTCCGGAGGAACGCGATAGTGATTCACAATTTCCCTCAGTTTGTATTCAGATACATGTGACACCAGTTCGAATGCCAGTAAAGGAGCATCATCCTATTCATTGGAAGCTACCTGTCATCGTGCCCTCGGCATATCTACAAAACCAAAAGAAAAAGGTGAGGAAGAAACAAGACACTTGACCCTCCATTTTCTCTTCCTAGCAAGAGTCTTCCACCGGGGGACCGGCTGCGGAAGCACTAGGCTAGGGAAGATCGAAATTAAGGGCTGAGGGGAAGCAGAAGCGACCCCATGACACTCATCAGGCGAGGATGGGCTGGGGGGCTCAAGCGGAAGGTGCCCCTCCATAAACTCGAACTCCCTCTATAACTCTAAAAGGGTCACCCTTAGGCCCGTTACATGGTCACTAAGGTCAGGGGGGAAGGGTGTTCCGTCTTCTCTTAACGCCGAGTCAATTTCACTCTCCACCACCTAAATTTTACGCCTAAGTTCAGCCATGTGCTCAAGGTGACGGATACGGGCCTGCCTTAAGGAGTCATAGTCTTGGTAAGGGTTTTCCTCAAGGGACTCTGAGTCTGAGGACAGGTCAACAAACTAAACTCCCGGAGGTATGTTAAATGGACCGTCACTGGCCATGAGACCTCGTCCCGAAAGCAAAAATGGGTTCACATATAAATGAGCGGATGGCTACAAAACACAAAGGAATGGGCTTAAAACCTCTAGATGCAAATGCCCTAAATGACCCACTACAGGGTATAAAAAAGAGAGGCATGCAACTGGGAAAACTCATTGCAAGCTCAAGCCATGGTACCCCATACCGAGTAACGCTAATTTGGACCCAATGAAAACAAGGGAAAAAGAGAATATACCTCAAGATGTAGAAATTAGAGGCTGTCGAGGCCAAAAAAGAGGTCGAGGGCCAAAAGCACCAGATGGTCGAAAATACGCGTCTGCAAAAATAGACAAAAAGGATGCGTTAGCCGCCAAATAGACATACCAAAAATGAGCTCATATGTAAAAAAATAAAATGAAATGAAAAAATAAAATGAAGGAAACTATGGCAAAAATGAGGATGTGGGGGATTGAACCCCTCACCTCTTGAAAGAGGAAGGATTCTCAAAACCACTAAGCCAAGGAAGTAAGGTGAAAATAATAAGCCTTGCATGAAGGTCTATTTATAAGAATCAAGGAGAATAGTCTACAAGAGCACCTAAAGGTCCTCTCCTAGACTGGGGGGCAAGTGTGGATGCTCAATATTCCATGCTTGTAAAAGATCCAAGGCGCGTGCTAAGGTCCCATAAAGGCCTAAATACATGTCTGAGCCGCGGGACGCTCGGGCCACCGTCCTCTTGCAACGGCCTCGCATCACCTCATGGCGCATGTGCATCTCATGAGGCCCCAGCCTCACATCACCTCTTGGTGCACCCAATGAGGTGGCTCGCGCATCACAGCCGCTTTCACCTCTCGCGAGGCCCCTGCCTCGCACCTGCCTCGCGCTACCTCTTGGCGCATGTGCGTCTCGTGAGGCCCCAGCCTCGCACCACCTCTCGGTGCACCCAGCGAGGCGGCTAGCGTGTCACAGCCACATGCACCCCAGCGAGGCCCCATCTTGCGCAGGAGGACCAGGTGCAGGAACATCTCGCAAGGCCGACACCACGCCCTCGCCTCGCCTCGCTCGCGCACCTGCCGCGCCAAGGGCTCACGAGGCCAATGCCTCACCCACGCATCAGCCGTGCTAGATGGTCGAAAGGCTGACACCACACCCTCACCTCGCCCACGCACTTACCGCGCCAAGGGCTCGCGAGGCCAGCACCTCGCCCACGCATCAGCCACGCTAGGGGCTCGCGAGAGACTCACCCACCTCAGCACGTCATGTTCATGCCTCTAAGAGTTGCCTACATAGTGGGCCTCATTGGAGGGGCTTAGTCGCTCCCCTTGATAGGAGATGGTGACGGGACACCACTCTTGTTGTGGGTCTAACAGGGGGTAAGGTCAAGAACCTATTTCACACACCCTTAGGAATGAAGTGGGGAATGCTCATAGCGATTCATGCAAAGTCGAAAGGAATCAGAGTACGGATATGGTATTCGTACCAGATAGGAAGTGGTCGTACAAGTGAGGTACCTGTTGTGGTCCTCACCAGCTCATCTCTGACACCCGTACAAAGCAAGTAGTGGAGGCATAACCGAGTGCAAAAGCTGAGGTGCTCCCACAAACTCTGACCATGTACCAGAGCCGACACCACTACATCTGATACCACTCTCCTGATAGCGTACTTGTGTACAAATTGGTCCCATGGACCACAATGTATCAGGGGCCATTAGAGCCCCCTATAAAGGGAACCCCTCTTCAACATGGAAGGGGGTTGGAAAAATTACTGTAGCAGTGCACCATAGAGATTACAAACTGATTTCACCATTATTCTTCTGCAATTGTTCTTGGAGTTTATACTTAGATTTCTAAAGCTTATCTTTTGATAATCTTTACATTGCAATTTTTCTAACTTAACTTAGTTGACGAGTTCTCACCGTCAACACCAATAGCACCATATAATGAACGATCCATCATTCAACCATACATAAAAAAACATATCCATCCATTCACTATACATATCAACATACATATAACAAATGTAAGAAACCCACACAGTATTTAATATAAATATGTATAGACTGCTCTGGTATCAATTATTGGTATTAAATGATCAAATCAAAGGTACGCAGCGGAATATATGGACCCATTTTAATAAATATTAATACCTGCCAGGATCATACACATATATAAATATTAAATCACATAAAAATAGATTAGAGATTACCTCTTGTAGCCTATCAAGTGTCCTTGAGTCTTTTTGTATAAATCAACGATCTTCCTATCTAGTGTTCTAAGATCTCACACCCTGATCTTCCAGATCAATCCTCAAACACACAAGGACGTGTGTGGGCACGTAGTATTCAAAAGGTTGATTTTATGTGACTCCCTAGATGTACTCAACACATGAGATCTGGAGAGTTTTGACAGAGAGAAGGTTTAGAATAGTTTTTAGGTTTACAGAAAACTATCGCTTTACAGAGAGAGTCTATATTTTTATTTTTCAAAATAATAATCAAGCCTTCTTCTGAAAGTCACGTACTATCAGACTTATAAAGATATTAAATCTAATTAAATAATATTAATTTAATTAAAATATAATTCAAATTGAAATTGATTAGATATTTTCATTTAATTATTTATTTAAATCATATTTCAAAAGAATAATTGAATAACTAATTAAACAAAATTATTTGAAATTCAAAATCAAATCCAGTGATTAAATCCCTGATTCTAGGTGCCACACACTGTACAATACAGTGTGTATCGCCCAAGCCTGTATCAAGTTTCCTGATTTTCTCATTTGTTTGTTTAATCAATATTTAAGACAATATATTTATCCTAACATAAATATTAGTTAATTCAAAATTAACTTTATCTTAAAATATCAGTTTTAAATTAAATAAATAAATATCATATTATAAATAAGATATTTATTATTCTTTCTCTTTATATTAATCCAAACTAGATTAATATTGATTTTAACCTATAGTTTTTCAAAATAAAAACTATATAGTTAAATAATTCATTAATTAACAAATAATCAATTACCCATAATTATCACATAATTATTTCCTTGCACTGGAAAATTAATTCCTTTGCAATTTAGTCATTTCTCTTTACAGATCTTTCTTTAGACATCCTTACTCTTGTCAGTGTAGGACAGAGGTGATCTGGGAACCATGGACCTATAATGAAAAGTACCAATAAACCAGATTATCAATTAAAATCATTAATCTAATAATCTTATTTATTAATTCCATGATTACTCCACTATAAATATGGAATTGCAGTTTCCTTACTTCTTCGTTCTTTCTAATTCATTCACTTTGAGGCTGGTTCTGAACGCCGCGTAACAACATCTTCAACCAACCTCCACCGTACGTACCTTTCGGTGCGGCCACTAAAGATTTATAGAATTATATTTGCAGAGTTTTCTCTAGTAGTCCATTGATATTATCAATATCTGTAGTTCTGTCCTCCATTATTGGTTCGTTAATTAGAGCTGGTCAAAATTATTTTTTTACCCTTCTAATTACCTCTTGATCCTTAAGTACCATTAATTCACTAGCGAATAATAAATTTATAATCTAATTATAGAATTGAGCTTAATAGCTATTAAGTTCAGAATCAACCCTTAAGGGGACCAATATTCGATACGTTAGGAAAGCATGAATTCCATTATTGTAATTCATGTTCCCAACCATCCATGATATTGAATCTCCGAAACAAAAGTCATTAGCCTCATTATTCTAAGAGACCTTAATGAGTGAATCAAAAGATCCAATAAACATAAACAAGAGTTCATGAATACTCAGGATTTAGAATGATCTACAAATGATCATCTATTATGATAATAATTAAATCTTTATGTCAAACAACAAGTTTATAAAGATAATTAATTATCGTCGGTCCTGTCATATATAATCTCTATTATATACAACACATTTACTAAGATGTCTATCCACATCAGTAATCCGAATCTAGATTACTTGCATCTCGTATGCTTAGCAAACCGTACTAGTAACCATTCATTAAAGATTCCTTACTTTAATATGTTACTGACTATTTTATTCATTATATATGATCTTAATTTTCTCGTACTAATACAATATCATATTCTCATGAATGAATATGAAATTTTCTTGATATTATTATATAGTTAATTCAAACAATAATTATAACATTCAAATATAATAAAAATGTACTTTTATTTAAAACTAATAAAATGTTTTTACATGCTTTTAGGGCATTAATCCTAACATCATTGAGTCCCCAAAATAATTGTTCTTAGCCTGATCATTCTGACAAACCTTAACGCATGAATCAAAGGATCAGATGACATATATAGGAGTTCATAGTAACCTCGGGATTAAGATCATTGCGTATATGATCATCGTTTGATGTGTTTGATTAATATTATGAAACAGTGTTTAAACAAATATTAACATATCACATCTGGTCCAGTTCTATATATCACTATATATAACGTACATTCACTGAAGTGTCCTACTACACTGGTGACCCAGATTTAGGTCACTTGTATTCATAATACTAGCGAACTGTACTAGTAGTAATTAATGTAAAGATTCCATAACTTTATTTTACTGCAAACTGTTACAAGTTTATTATCTTAATCTCGATCCTCTCATACAATTATGAGATTAAGACCACATAGAAAAACTTTGTAATTTTATGATATTTACTTAATATTATCAACATAGTATCAGGCATAGTCTATATATATAATAATGCAATTCAATTATTTATTTCATTTAAAACATTTGTCAATTACAATTGCTTTAAGGGCACTATTCCCAACAACACGTTTTGTGTTTATAGGAACACAAGCCGAATGATTAAGAGAACTTATGCTAAAGGGAGATAGCATATTGGGACAACTTCAGACGTCAAGAGTGAGGTAGGGTGCAGTCAAGTTGTTCAAGATTCAACATGTCGTCCTAGTTAGGCAGGGTTGATTTGGCGGTAGAACTTGAGGCACAATGTTGGGGAGTCAGCATGAACCCGATCCAGAAGGTGGTGTAGTGGTTTCGAATGATGTCAGATCATTGGCCACATTGTAGAAGCTTAGAGGAGCAATTATGCTTATGGTCAGGAGTGGCCATTTTGCATCAAGTTGTTGGTATGCAGTAAGGCCGGAGGGCCAAAAGTATGAGAGACTACTTCACGAAGTCTGTGTGCAAGGGTGCACTAGATACTGCATAAAGGCTACAGTTGGCACGAGTGCCACATTAAAGATACATGCCTTCAACGGAAGGATGTTTCATAGGTTTCATTGGGAGTGGTTGGTTTGTGAACCTCTCCTTGAGGGGTGCACCTTAATTTCATCCTTGTCAATAGGAGTAGGCATTGGACAGTTGGCGGGAAAGCAACATTCTGATGATGTGTTGGCTTTGGGGTGAGTGTTGCAAGGGCTGCTTGGTTGATTGGAGGGACGTCATGATGAACTCGGGGGACTTCATGTGTGCAAGGAGTATTCGAGTGCAGAGGTACTACTTCATGGGAGAATTCTGAATAGCAATGGTGGCATGGGGTCTTTGATCGAGTCCAAGGGTGGGCGTGGGAGATCATCACCAAGATGGTGGTTCTACAATGGTTGAGAGACCGGTGCAGACTTAAGATTCAGAAGAAGCATGGAATGAGCTCAGGAGTCGAGGCAGGAAGAAGATTGGCCAACGGTCTGTTGATGAGGGCATCGACTATTGAAGTCGGGGAGATTGTAACATGTCGACCTTGAGGGAATGTTACAAGCTAGGTTAGTGCTTGGTCAGATGCGCGCGTGAGGGTGCAGGCTGGTGAGCATGTTGATGCCTAGTTTGTACAACAATGTCATTTTCGTAAATATCTTCAATATTGCCCGGAAATGGACGAGACTTGGTAGGTTCCATATTAAAGGTTCAATGAATGCAATGACACGATCGAATTTGGGAGATGTGGAGAATTGGCGAGCTGAGAGCCATATATGTCTCCCAAGCAAAAATCGTATATGTTCCTGGTAGAAGGCTAAAAGTTCAGAAGGCTCTTTGTAGGGGAAGTACCTGGTGTCAGCTCTCCACCACCCCCTGGCGCAGGTGCGTCAAGTGAACTACTACTAGTTAGGCGGGCTAGTAGGGTGGGCATATGAGGACCACGAGGGGACTTATATGTCTCCATGAGTAGGAGTACTCATGGACATTACCGGGCTACCCCGATAATGCGTTGAAGTGTGCTGCCAGAGGTATATGGGTATGGTTTTCTTGGCTTGCCGGTATGCTGCTTGCATGGAACATGGCCCAAACCTCTGAGAGATGTCATGGCGTGCCATGGCCATGAGTCTTGACACGAGATGGCATGGGAAGTCATTTGTGGGACTTGCTAGCATACATGCATTGAAGGGTGCATAATGCTTGAGAAAGGCAAAGGTCCAATGTGTGCTACTAATCCGACAACTAGTCTTGAGGGCCTGCCAAAATTATCGAAGGCATGGTGCTTTGAGGATTGGACCATGGACGTATGGGAGTCCTTGGACCGTGATAGGAGCTATTCAGATAGTATCGAATGGGGCATGATGAGAGGCATTGGCATGTCAGCTTGGTGTTGGCTCTTGGCCACACATGCTACCTTGGGTTGCGAATGTCTAGGTGAGCATCGGTGTTGGGATTTGCCTTGCCATAGTGAGAACCTATGGATAGTGTGAGTGTCTTGGCTAGATAGCCTTGATGCATGGTTTCACTCATAGATGCTTGAGATCATGACTCAACGAGAGTTGTTCGAGAGGCGAAAGTGTGCAGAGGCACCCAGTCGCGCAAAAAATGTGCCCATTGTTATCTGAATGGTTGGAAGGCTGACCTTGGCTTAGAGGATTCAAGGTGCCGCATGGGCATTTCCGCTGTCAAAATGTCAGCCCGTGACACATCCTAACCCTCTTGCCCAACTCCCCCTCTAAAGGACCCAAAATTTCTCCAAATGCTACCAAACTTTTTGGGCATCCTTAGATACCTCCATATATCACTTTGGACCCTAAAAAGCACAATTTTTAAGTGCCTACAATTGAAACTCAAATTTCACTTCTTCACTATGTGAAATTACTAAGTGATTTATACGTAGCTTGTACAACAACACTTATCATTTGTATTTAACCAATCATAAAATTCCTCCACTTGCTTAAATACAAGCCTCAATATCTACCTCAAAATAGTATTTGTGCCTAATGTAAGGTGCCTTTTGACTGGAACTTTACCTTAGTGAAAATACCACGATGTTTTATAGAAATCATTGGTAGCTTAAAAGCTTGAACCAAGTATTCCTTGTGATAAAAACGGTGATACCTCACACACCTCCACTAGCCAGAAAAACATGTTTAAGATTTTTAGCTAGAAAAACAAACATAGTTGAATTAGTCCATCCTCCTTCATCCTCTTCAGTGAGTTTCACTTTACTAATAGGATCATCAATCATTTGATGCATGATAGGGCACATAATGGGAAAGTAATTGGGAAAGTAAACATGATACATGAATGCAACAATTAACACACATAAACTTAACATTTACTATTCAACGATAAAACTTTCCGGTAATTAAAGTGCCGCCTTAGGGCCGGTCAAGTTAATTTCAGATAGTCTATAAGACATTCTTATCTTTATTATTTAAAACTTAAAATAACTCATATTTTCACTTTTAAAAATAAAGTACAGCTTGGTTGGTCAAGATACAATTATCCACTTCAAAACCTTAATTGTATCTTTGTAAATGTAACCCATTATTTTAGAATTTATGACTTAACTTAGAGAGTACCGCCTTATTAGGGTCTATCAAACCTAAAATACATCACTCTTTCCTATCTTGGGAAGAAGCCAACCTTGATATTAATATGACCAGAAACCTTCCTTAGGGGGACGGAAATAAAGCTGCCTCGAGACCTTAATCATATTTCACGATGTTGTACTAATAATTGAGACCATAGGTCACATTGAGATGTCAACCTTCTCCCACTTACTATTTTAGAATATATGTGTTTATTAAACTAATCAATTAAATCCAAATTAATTATTAGTACATTTATAACCCAATGAATCCAATTAATTATAAAAAAACATTCAATTATAAAAGAGCGTGTTTCTATAATTAAAGAGATCTAGAATAGTAATTACTCATTCCATTCATCAAACTTTACAAAAATACTTTTTAAATAAAGTTGGTTATCCTAAAATGCCTATATTAACTATTGTCTTTATTATGGTGTGATTTACCAAGTTTTAACTAATCTAAGACTTAGTAGTTTACATGCAATTGATTTCACCAAAACAATTCACATAAACATATAGGACAATCCTAGATAATTATGTTTCTACAAAACGAGATGCATGATTAATTAAAACTGTGTGGGGTTTCATGTATGACATGTAATGGACTCATGCATGATCATGTTATCAATCAAACATCAATTAACATATATTTAAATAAATACAATAAATGATGAACCAAGTAGCTATTGAGTATTTCTAAATTACAATCATTGAAAAATAGAAATTCAAAATTACAAAGTGAGCTTCAGTTGATTAGAAAAGCTCTAATCTGCTTCTCCTTCACTTAGGCTCATCGTCATAATCTTTAGGAATCCATTTGGCTCAATAATTAATTAGAAACTAATTTTCTAATTAATTTATTAAATTAAAATTGATTTGAAATTAAATAACCCTTTTTATTATCTTTTTCATTTATTTGAATTTAAATAATTGAAAGAATCAAATTCAATAATTATTTAAACTTAAGAAAAGATCTTAACCAACTAAAAGATATGTTATTTTTCTAATAAAAATAAATACCATAATTAATTTTTCAAATTCAAATAATTTAAAGAATTAATTAAATAAAATATAATTACAAAAATATAGGGATTTGTTATGCACCGTTGTTAGGTGCACAACTCTATGGCCAATGCAAGGAGGTGAGCTGTGAGGGGCTCGGGTGATGGCTTTTGGCACACATAGGCTGGACTCGGCTGGTGTGCATAAGAGCTAGGCTTGCTGGCAGGTGGGTCGCAAGGGCGCCAGGCAGGCGGGGTCGCGTGGGGTGCAAGGCCTGGTGTAACAACCCAAAATTACTAATAAGGCTTAAGGGCCTTGATTAGTGTGCCGGGAGGGCATAACTAGATTATGTGTGATTTAGATGGTTAAATGCATGATTATGTGATAAGCATGCTTATATGATTATTTGGATATATGAGATTCATGATTATGTGTATCAGTATATATGTACGCCCTGATTAGATTATAAGGGCATGTTCGTAATTTTGGCCCGTTGAGGGCATAAACATGATTATTTGTGATAAATTGTTGAGACCACATTATTATGTGGATATATTTGCAGCATGGGACTCAAGGCGATCCTAATGAGCGGTTTAGTGTTTTAGTCACGGTGGGGATTTATACCTGGCTCGGGGGAGCTTGGGGGTATTTTTGAAAATTTGAGAAATATATTGGAGACTATTTGACATTGAGGGAAATAATTGGTGATTAATTAGGTGATGGGATTTAAGCAGAAATTATTAGGGACACTCGAGGAATTAGCGGGAATTGGGAACAAATGACTAAATTGCCCTTGGAGTGATTTAGGGTTAGATTTTAATGGGAGGGAAAATGGTCATTTTGTTGGTTAAGAGGTGATAAGGGTGTTTTCCTGCCTTTATGACTTGGTGGGAAGTGTAGAAACAAGTGGAAGCTGAAAGAAAAGAAAAGAAGAAGGAAAGAAAGAAGGAATAAAAACAAAGACACTCTTTTCCCTCTCCTATCGATACATTGTTCTCTTCCTCACCTTTAGGATTTTTGAGGTTGTAACTCAGGGGAAACTCAGGCTGGAGCTTGGGGCTAGGGACCTTGGTGAAGCTAGAGGATTTATCAGGGATTAGCCACTTAATTGAGGTAAGGTTTCAAGGTTTTGGTGAGTTTTCTGAACTGTGTTAGAATTGATTTCTGAAACTTGGTTTTTGATGGAAGTTAAGTGAATTAAGCTTTGGGAACTGAGGAGTTAAAATCTGGAAAGGTTTGGAGGATAACCTAGGGTTGATTTCCCCATCAAAGGTAAGAAATTCTGAGCTTGATCATCTAAGCTGCTGGGTTATTTCTGGTTTTCTGATGAGTTCTTGAATTTTGAGTTCAATTCTTGTTTTCTTTGTTTGATGGTGCATGTGGCTGAATTTGAGGTTGTTGGGCCATGTGGGGTGACATTTAGTGATTGGTAGGCTTGTTTTGAAGTGTAGTTGAGGTTTGGAGGGGTTCTACGAGGTTTTGGATCGGGGAAATTCGAAGGAGAAAACTCAAGGTATTTTGGTGCTGTAACTAGCGCTGTAGCGGTAGCCTTTGGGCGCTACAGTGCTAGGCTTGGCTGATCTAGGCATTTTTGCTTCTGGTTGTAGTGCTGTAGTGTTACCCTGTTTCCAGAAGTGGGTTTTTGGGTGTTTTCTTAGGGTTTTCACCCGGGGGCTCAGGGTTTGATTCCACCACCCCGTTTGGTGGAATTAGAGCTTCCCGAGGGCTCGGGATTGGTCCTGAGGTTAGGTTACGGAATTGAAGTTTAGTGATGGTTCTAAATTATGGTTGTGACAAGGTGTACGCTAGGGCTCGGACGGGATCGTGCTTGAAGGTCGATTTCACTAATTAAAGCTATCAGAATCAAAGGTAAGAAACTGTAGCCGGTTATGTGAATATGTTAGGACTAAGAGCTCCCTATATTTGTATGTAATGTCATGAGATGATATTATGCCATGGGGACATGTGATAAACGACCTAAGAGTGTCGGAATCAATATTTGCGCATAGGGCGCGACTCGGCCATTGGCAGCTGAGGTTAAATACATAATCACTGAGCTCGGCCTATGCGAGCCGGAGTCAGTGGGATAATCAGAGAGTGAAGCCTAAGGGCGTCGACCCTGGACTTTGGTGTGTTATATTTATTGTTGTCTAAACTATTGAGTGTGATGAGTTTGTTATCTGAATAGCTGATTGTTGGCTTGTAGATTGATATCACTGTTTATGTGAGCTGTCTATGCTATGTATTATAGTTTTCTTGCTAGGCCTTGGCTCACGAGTGCTACGTGGTGCAGGTAATGGCAAGGGCAAGGTGGAACAGTCCTGAGTTGGAGAGCTTTGAGGCTGAATGTACATAGTCAGCTAATCGACCACCACGGTCGAGGAATGGTACAGGACGGGAGAAGCCTAAAAGTCTGTTTTGCCCTTAGAGTGGCCAGTACATGTTTATAACCTGGAATATTTGTAAACTGTCTTTCAAACTCTATTTCTTTTAGGATCCCATGTACAAAGTGTTTATCTAAATGAAATGCATCTTTTATGACCAAATTCTTTTAACCCTAGTTCAATTATAGTTTCAGTAACACGTTTTTAATTAAATGACTTTATTAGCAAGTCTTGCACCTTTATAAACACACAATGTAACGCTCTTTGCTACCCAGGGCGTTACACCTGGGGCGCGGGTGTGCGAGACACAGGTGCATGGGGTGCTCGACGTAAGCCATGGACGCAGGCCATGGGGCTCAGGTCATGTGCCTCTTTGGTGCATGGCTCGGGTCCCTCCTCTTTTTCTCCTTCTCTTGTGACCAGAATTTCTACAATAAAATTTAAAAAATACCTATGCCCCATATAGCTTACACAAGATCTATGAAAAATTTAAAAATAATTCATAACCCAATAGTACCATATAATTAGCGATTCATCATTCAACCATACATTCAAAAAACAAAATCACCCATTTAATATATATATATCAACATACATATAAAAAATGCAAGAAATCCACACAACATTTAATGTATACATATATGTCGATCGCTTTGGTAACAATTGTTGGTATTAATTTGAATAAAATAAGGGACACAGCGGAAGGTGGGGTGGTGGAATTTTAAAAAATTATTAATACCAAGCCAGAATCAATACATATATCTATACATTAAATCAACACACAAAAAGAGAAAAAGATTACCTCTTGTAGCCTATCAAGATTCCTTGAGTCTTTTTGTATAATCAAACGATCTTCCTATCTTGCGAAGACTCACACCTTAGTCTTCCAAGCGAATCCTTAAATACACAAGGATGTGTGTGGGCACGTAAGATTCAATGGTTTGATTATTTAGGCTCTCTAGATGTTCTCAACACATGAGATTATAAAATTCCCTAAACTACTACTTTGTAAAAGGTCATCATACTCATAGACTTACTTAAGGAAAACCACTTAACATATGAAAATCCAGCGAGGCATTGCTAAAACAGTTGGGCCCAATAGTTGAAAATAAAAATAAAAGTTTTCATGCAACGTTTAAAATAAATGTGATTCAAGTCCCATTGATAAATTTTGAAATCTAAAAATCATAACATTGTCTTTAAAAGTTGGCATTTAAGCTGATCGTTTATTCGCCCATAGGATACCCCCACGCCATACACACTTTGACGTCGGAATCCCTCACATCATAGCGCGTGACAAAGAGAAACCCTATTTATTACTTGAAATGGGGAAAGTAAGGGAGTGAGCTAAAAGCCCAGTAAGGAAGTACAAACAACATACAAAGAAAAAAATACAACAAATGCATAATCATATCGTAAGACTCATACAACATTATATCCATACATCATACTTAACGTCATCATCATACATCATACATCATGCATCATATATCATTAACATATTCAAACATCATCATCTTAAACATCATCATCACATCCTTGTGAACATGACTCACTCTCTTGTCCATGTCACATCTTGAGTTAAACAGGAGGCTCTGGTCCTTGATTAACCTCGACGCATCCACCTTATGAGTTACGTCATACCTTAGTAACTCGTGTTACGTCTTATATCCTTAGTAACCTCTTTGTTGTGTCGCGTTCAACACACTAACAACCATTCACTTTTTCATAAAACACACAAAACAAATGCAATCCAGTCATATCAACACAAAGGAATACGTGATTCATCGAATTCATCACATCATCTCAAAATAACATTTCATACTTCATAACACATGGTATTTCATCATATATAGCATATATCCTCATACAAACCAATCTTACCATTTCATAGCATAAATAAAAGATTCTATCTAACTTCCTTACCCCAGGTCCGAGCAAAGCAGAAATGGAACAAACTTCACAACGAGCCTATAATCATAATCAAATAGTACTCTTTAGCATCACATGAGATTGCTCGTGCCCAACACATATACCCCATGTGTGCAGGGGCCATGCACACATGGTGCAAATTATGCATAATTTCCAAACATGCACATTTTTTCACATAGAATCACAAAAGAATAATACAAATTCTACCTATTATCCATGCATGGTTTCCAAGTAAATATTATATAGTTGACTATTAGGCATATATTTGAACGTAAAAGTGCATTTGCATGCAACATGCATACGTGGGAGCATTATTAAAAAGTGACGTTAAAAACGATAATTCCTACATGCTTATTTCTAACTTTTTTCAAATAAAAATTTAGCAACATGATTTCTTCACCATTATTTATTTCCTTAAATCCCTAACTTGGATTTAACCACTTAAAATTTTTTTATTTAACCTTCTTCTTAGTTTTTCATAAAATAATAATTCCATTTATTATTTTGAATTGCATAGAAAATAATAAAACTTGAAATGATTTAGAAGTACTTATAGATTTCATGTTTCCTTTAGAAAAATAACATTTTATTTTAAATTAACAAAATTGCAAGATTTTTTCTTTTAAATTAACAAAATTACAAGATTTGGTGTGAGAAAAGATTTATTTAAGTATGAGAAAAATATATTTTTACTTGTATTATTTAAGACTTAATTTATGTAGTGTAAACCCATACATGTTAAACAAAATAATAATTTTTAACTTATTAATCTAAACTTTCAACAACTATTTATTTTGTTTAAAAGTCACAAGTGAATTTAAACCCAACATTTTCTTATTAAAAAAATTAAGGAAAAATCGCACTTATTAAAATGCGAAAATTCATGATTACATTTAAAAAAATATATATATCATTTTAATATATACATAGTTTAGGTTATTAACTTATTTCAATAAACACACATTATTTCTCTCATTCAAAAGACATTTATCATTTTCACCCAAAACTTCCAGCAACAAATTAATCACTCTAAAATCATAAACTTGAAATTAAAATTTATATTTTCTTCATAAAATATATAAAAAAAACTGTAGGTATTAATTTGAGTAAAAATATCATTTTAATGTGAATTAAAATACCATTTTAATTACATAAAATCAACATAGCATTTGGAACATTACTTATGCATGCAAATCATTGTTTTACCAGTTTACTCACCAATTATACCCAAAATTCAGCAAGCAATATTCATCATAAAACCTATTTTAAATTCATGCTTCTCAAAACTCAAATATAAATCTTCATGTATCACCAATACACCAATTTATAAAAGATTTAAGACAATCCTTTCATTTAACCAATTAACCTAGCATGTTCTTAGTATGCATGGGTGGCACCAAAAATAAAAACAACTCATCATGTTTCATACTTATGGCTGAAACCTCATCATCCATATTTCATGTTTTCTTTTTCTATGTTTACAAAATATTGGGCAAAATTACATTAGCATAAAATAGATCAAAACAACACTTAAGCCCTAGCATGCATCTATTAACATTTTTTTGAAGAAACCCATTTAAAATCTTACAAACCTATCATGTTTCTAAGAGTACATTGGCATTAAAACAAATGGTGAAACTAAACATGCATGGGCATCATCCCTAGGTCGAAACTCCCCTAGCCAAAACAACCAAATCCCTTCATGCTTTTACATAGAACTTTTAAACCAATAAAACATAGCGTCAAATCTTATTTCATACAATTAAAACAAAACCCTTTCTATAGTTCAATCATAATAAGATTTTTCCCATGACCAACAATAGAACAATGCCACAAACCAAACCACATAAAATACCCAAGCCACATGCGTAGGTCAAATCCTTCATGCATCAAAATAATAAAAAAATAATCCATCAATCCATATAACCCAAGAAAATATAATAATAATAGGGCGAAAGATTCATTACACTACAACAAATTAGACATACAATGACTCCCTACAATGTCTTACACCATTGGTGTAAGACATTAAAACTTATCAGGGGTTTTAAATGTCTAATGGTGTAAGACATTGAAAGTTTTTATTAATGACTACAATTGGAAGACATTAAAAATGGTGGAAGACGTTGGAAATAGGTTGAGAAGTGGCCAGGGGGACATCTAATGTCTCCCACTGGGAGACGTGGGACACGTGGCACGTCTCCCACTGGGAGACATTGAATGTATAGAGGGGTACATCCAACGTCTCCCACTGGGAGACGTGGGACACGTGGCACGTCTCCCAGTGGGAGACGTTGGATGTACCCCTCTATACATTCAATGTCTCCCAGTGGGAGACGTGCCACGTGTCCCACGTCTCCCAGTGGGAGACGTTGGATGTCCCCCTGGCCATTTAATGAATTTTGGGTCTTCTTCTTCCTCATAACACCAAACAGAGAGAGCACACCAAACAGAGAGCACGAAAGGGGTTGCGATTTTAGGGTTTTCAAGGTTAGTTTTTTTTAATTTTTATGAATTTTAGTTAATTATTTTGATAAAAAATCATAGGTTTAGCATTAGGATGAGTAATATACATGATTTTGTGTTAATTTTACATTTTTATGCATTTTTTTCTATACATTGTTAGATTTATTTGTTTTTCCATGGAGGTTTTTTTATAGATTTAAGATTTCATAGTTTTTTTTTAATTTAACCTATCACATTGTATATATTTCATTATAATATATATGTTCATGATTTTTTTTAATTTTTATCATTATTTATTTCGTTAGATATATTTTTGTATGTATATTTAAACTTTTTTTTTTTAAAATTCTAACTATTTTGTTATATATATAGTTATTATGTTAAAATAAATTTATTAAATAATTTAAAAAATATAAATATATGCAAAAATTTATGTTTTTGTTGATTATTGAGATTTTAGGTTATGAAATTTTTTATTGATTTTTTGTTTAGGTTATAATTAGTGGCTCATTGGAGTTTTTTTTTATTTGTTTACCAATCAATTACTTATTAGGAATTTAGTGATATTTGTTTAGTAATGTTTAACATATTAATTAATTTAATTTCGTAGGTTGTGATTTTGGTGGTGAGATTTTAGAGAGTACTTTGCATCAAAACTTCTATATCTATCAATCACACATTTGAGGTAATTAAGTTTCTAAAATTATAATAATAAGTTATATATTGCTAGATATTTAGTGATATTTTATTTATTATTTATTAATTTATTTATATTGGTTTGTGAATTTAATAGCGAATTCGATTACTACTTGAAGTAATTTTGCTAGCTTTTGAATTATTAATTGCAAGAGGTAAATATATATTCTCTTACTTCTACTTTTAATATTATTAAACAAATGTTAGAAGAGTTTGAATATCTTAAATATTCATCCATAGTGAAGTAGGTTATGAGATTAAAATTGTGTGCTGCGGTGATAACGGAAGGTTGAGAACTTGTGTGTATTAGTGAAGTAGGTTCTGAGAAATTTGACTGTGTGCTGCGGAGCTATAAGGAAGAAACTTATTGTATGTTGTTTGAATTGTTTGTTTTGCTATTCACATGTAGATGGTTAGGTCACTATTATAGGGGAAATGCTGCCCGATTTTATCTAGGATAATAAACAATTAATTTTATATAGGCATTCTATAAGGAAGAAACTTATTGTATGTTGTTTGAATTGTTTGTTTTGTTATTCACATGCAGATGGTTAGGTCACTATTATAGGGGAAATGGTGCCCGATATTATTTAGGATAATAAACGATTAGTTGAGAACGGGCATTACTTGATTGAACATGCAAGTCCCAGGCATTACTTGAGAACGGTATTATTAATTAAAATTTACAAATTATTTTTGAAACTATAAATGTAATCAAATAATTAATTAATATATTTTACTTTATATTTCTTGCAGCTAACAAGCACATCATATACAGAGGCACAAATTGATGAGTTGCGACAAGAATGGGCGACATATATGTTGCCGATAATCCAAAGTTACCGACCTCGTTGATAGGTTTTTTTTTAATTTTTTAACTCTTTCTTCATACACAATGCAATATTTGTTCATTTTGAATATTTCTAACAAATATTGTATTTCTTGTATATATCTAACAAATATATTTTTTTATTTCAATTTAAATTAATATTATTTCAATTTAATTAATTTAAATTTAGATTAAAATAATTTCAATTTAAATTAATATTATTTCAATTTAATTAATTATTAAATTAATTTCAATTTAGATTAAAATAATTTCAATTTAAATTAAAATAATTTCAATTTAAATTAATATTATTTCAATTTAAATTAATATTATTTCAATTTAATTAATTATTAAATCAAATTAAAATAATATTAATTATAAATTTATTTAATTTATTTTTTTTAAATGTGGGAGACTTTCAATGTCTTCCATTGGGAGAGGTGGGAGACATCCCACGTCTCCCAATGGGAGAGGTGGAAAGTCAAATGTTGACTTTCCACCTCTCCCATTGGGAGACGTGGGAAATGACTCACCTCTCCCAATGGGAGACGTGGGATGTCTCCTAGGGACTTCCCACGTCTCCCATTGGGAGAGGTGAGTCACTTCCCACGTCTCCCAATGGGAGAGGTGGAAAGTCAACGTTTGACTTTCCACCTCTCCCAGTGGGAGACGTGGGAAGTGAGGCACGTCTCCCAATGGGAGACGTGGGATATATACCTACAATGACCCTAGCAACAACGTCTCACTAAGTGGGAGACATTGTAGACTTCCAATGTCTCCCAATTAAAGTCATAAAACCTCTATTTTGTTGTAGTGTTACCTCTCTTGATTGTAGAATCAAGAACACACAAAGTGACCAACACCCAAAACTATAACCACCCGTTGTTCAAGCCCAGGGTTTCGAAACTCACATGAAGAGAAGAAGAAAACCAACAACAACAATAAAAAACACTTGTCAAAACACAAGAATCAAAAGAAAAGAGTCTAGAAACCACAAGTATAAAGAGACATACCCTAGGATTTAACATTTTTCCTCTTCTTTTTCTCATCCTCCTTCTCTTTCTCTCTCTCTAAGTCACTCACTCTCTCTCCTTCTTTCACTAGGCCGACGACACCAAGAGCATAATGCTCTCTTCTCTTTTCTTTCCTTCCTTTTAATCTAACCTAGCCACACTAGTCCTAATGGGAATGGGTAAGTTTCCTCTTTCTAATTTTCCATTAATTTTGTTTATTCTAATTTCTTAAATAAAGGGATTTTTCAATTAAACTAAAAGAAGAAAATACCAATTTATCTAGCCATCATCAATTTGCACCATCAAATTGCCACATAAAATAGGAAAACAATTCCTTCCCTTTCCCACCATGCCACACCCCCATATCCCTTTCTCTCTTCTCTATTTTATTTATTTTTCTTTTTTTAATTAAATAAAATAATTCTAATAAAAGGAATTAAAGGTGTGTAGAAAATTTCTACTGCATGTACACCATACAACTATGCACATGCACACACTTAATTACTAAGGTGCATCACTACTTATCATGCACCTTGGTACATTCAATCAAAGTTCATTTTATTCACAAAATAAATTAATAAATAAATACAACAATTAACAATTAAATAAATACAATTTCTAACAAACAATTCAAACAATTAAATAAAATAAAGCACAAAATTATTAAACTAAAAAAAATTGTTTCGCTACAGAGAACTAGAGAGTTTTGAGAAGAGAGAAGGCTGTAGAGAATTATAGAAATTTTCAAGCTTAGAAAAATTTCTATCGATAGTTTTGATATGTCTGAATTAAAAATAATTGCATCTTTTTTTACTTATAAAGATAATAAAACAGTTTTTTTATTTTCTTTTAAATTTAATTAATTATAATTGATATGTTATATTTGTATTTTAATTATTTATTTTAATAAAATTAAAACAATAATTAAATTAAAAAAATAATATTTGAAATTCAAAATTCAAATCCCAGGGTCACGTGGCACTGTAATTGGTGTGAGCCACTTAGTCTGTCCCTAGTTTTTCTCATTTGTTTATTTAATTTACTTTAAGACAATATATTTATTCCAAAAATAATATAAATATTATTTAAAAAATAAATATCAGTTAATTCAAAATTAAAATTATCTTTATTTATCAGTTTTAATTATTATCTTGTACTAAGATAATATTTAACTCTCTTTAATATTAATCCAAACACTGATTAATATTAATTTCAACTAGTATAAAGTTTTTCAATTAAAAACTAATTAGTTAAATAATTAATTAATTGCACGTAACCCCAGAAAATGATTTCATTTGCAATTTAGTCCTTTTATCCATTAATCTTGCATGTGACATCTTTACGTTTGACAGTGTAGGCTCAAGGACCATGGACCTATAATACTAACTTCCAATAACGAGACTATTCATTAGACTCTTTAATTAAATAATATTATTTACTAATTCTATTATTAGTCCACTGTAACTATGGAATTGAACTCTTAGTAATTATAGAATTATATTTACATAGTATTCTCTTGTAGTCCATTGATATATTCAATATATGTACTTATGTCATCAATTTCATGGTTCCCTAATTAGAGTTAGTCAAGAACTATCATTTTACCCTTCTAATTGTCTCTTGTTCCTTAAGTACCATTAATTCACCATTGAATAATTAATTTATAATCATATTATACCATTATCCACTACAAAAGCTTAATTGTATCTTTGTAAGTGTAACCCATTATTTCAGAATTTATTAATTAACTTAGAGACTGCTGCCTTACGGCCGATCAAACCTAAAATACATCACTATTTCCTATCTTCGTAAGAAGCCAACCTTCATATTAATATGACCAGAAACAAGGCTGCCTGAAGACCCTAATCATATTTTACAATGTTGTACTAATAATGGAGACCATAGGTCATATTGAGATGTCAACCTTGTCCCACTTACTATTTTAGAATATATGTGTTTATTAAGCTAATCAATTAATTCCAAATTAATTACTAGTTCATTTATAACCCTATGAATGTAATTAATTACAAAAAATAGACAATTATAAAAGATCAACGTTTTTATAATTCAAGTGATCTAAATAATTACCCATTACATTCATCGAACTTTACTTAAACATTTTTTTAAATAAAGTTGGCTATCCTAAAAGACCTATAATAACTATTGCCTTTATTGTGGTGTGATTTACCAAGTTTTAACTAATTTCAAACTTACCTGTTTACATGTAGTTGATTTCATCAAAATAATTCACATAAACATATAGGACAATCCTAGATAATCATGTTTCTACAAAAGAGATGCATGATTAATTAAAATTGTGTGAGGTTTCATGTATGGCATGTAATAGACTAATGCATGATCATGTTATCAATCAAACATCAATTAATATTTATTTAAATAAGTAAAATAAATAAATAAATAATAAATGATGAACCAAGTACTATTGGGTATTTCAAAATTTACAACCCTTGAAAATAGAAATTTAAATTACAAGCGGGCCTTAGTTGTTTACAAGACTTAAACTACTTCTCCTTCTCTTAGGCACATCTTCATAATCTTTATGAATCCATTAGGCCGAATAATTAATTAGAAACTAATTTTCTAATTAATTTATTTAATTAAATAACCCTTTTATAATCTTTTTAATTTTGTTGAATTTAAATAGTTAAAAGAATCAAATTCGAATAATTATTTAAACTCAAGATAAGATCTTAATAAACTAAAAAATATATTTTTTCTAATAAAAATAAAATAAGATTTTTTTTTTCAAATTCAACTAATTTTAAAAAATCAATTAAATAAAAGATAATGGCTAAAAAAAAGGGATTTGTTGAGCACCATTGTTTGGTGTCCTAGACTAGGGCCAGTGTTGGTGAGGTGAGCCGCAAAGGGGCTCGACATGGTGGTGCTAACACATGCAGGTAGGAGCGCACGTGGGTGGTGGGCAGCCAGGCACCAGCGAATGCGCACGGGTACTGTTGGCCAGGTGTCAGGGGCGTGTTCGAGTGCTGGTGGCCAGGCACTAGGGGGTGCGCGTGGGTTTTGGTGGCCAGGCACCAGGAGCTCGGGCCATTGGCATGTGGCTAGTGGCTCGGGTCTCTCCTCATTTTCTTCTCATCTCTTGTGACCAGAATTTTTACAACAAATTTTCTAAAATAAAATTACAAAAATTCCTATGCACCATATGGCTTAGTCAAGATCTAAGAAAAAATAAAATAAATTCCTAACCCAATAATACCATATAATTAACAATCCATCATTCAACCACATATTCAAAGAACATAACCATCCATTCTATATATGTATCAACATACATATAAAAAAAATGGAAGAAGCCCACCCAACATTTAATGTATACATATATGTAGACCACTTTGCTTCCAATTATTGGAATTAATTTGAATAAAGTTAGGGATCCAGTGGAAGGTGGGGAGGTGGATTAAAAAAAATCATTAATACCAGCCAGAATCAAGACATATATCTATACATTAAATCAACACATACAAGAGAAATGAGATTACCTCTTGAAGACTATCAAGATTCTTTGAGTCTTTTAGTATAATCAATGATCTTTCTATTTAGTGAAGACTCACACCTTAGCATTCCAAGTTGTTCCTTTAACACATAAGGACGTGTGTGGACAAGTAGGATTCACAGGTTGATTATTCAGGCTCTCTAGATGTTCTCAACACATGAGATCTAGAGAGTATTGAGAAGAGAGAAGGCTTGTAGAAAGTTCTAGAATTTTCAGGGTTAGAAAATTTTATTGATACTTTTCTGAGAGAGTCTCATAACAAGAATCAATAGCTGCAAAAAAGAATTGCTTATTTTTAGGTTTATAAAGATAAAATAAAAGAATTTTACTTTTCTTTAAATTTATTAATTCAAACTGATCAGTTACAATTTAGTTTAATTATTTATTTCAATCAAATTTAAAATTTAAAATTAAATAATTAAATAAAAAAATAAATTGAAAATTGAAAATTCAAATCCTAGGGATAGGCTGGCACCAAAGTGGTGCCACTATTATAGTCTCCCTAATTTTTCTCATTTGTTTGTTTAATTAATTTTATGACAATATATTTATTCTTGAAAATTAATATCAGTTAATTCAAAATTAACCTTATCTTAAAAACTATCAATTTGAATAATTATATTATACTAAGATAATAATCAACTCTCTTTAATATTAATCCAAACACTGATTAATATTTATTTTAACTAATATAAAGTTTTTAAATTAAAACTAATTAGTTAATAATCAATTAATTAATTGCACATAAATATCACTTTGCCTTGGAAAATTAATTCCTTTGCAATTTTATCATTTTCTCTATTAATCTTGCCTTTGACATCCTTACCCTTGACAGTGAAGGTTTGAGGCGACCCAGGGTGTAACGCCCTACTAATCCAGGAATGTTACACTATGTGTTTAGAATGATGCTTAACTAGTCACACGAGTCAATTGGACTCAAAAGTGTAATTAAGATTAAACAATGGTTCAGGTACTAAAAAATTTGCTCAAAAGAATTAGACTTTACATTCAAAGTTTAAACATATACAATGGATCCCAAAAAGTCTTAAACAAAATACAATTATAATCAAGGTTACAAAAATAGCCGACCTAAGTGGAAAAATTGAACTTAAACCCTAGTCCCTCAAAATATATCTCGACCGTGGTAGTCGAGCAGACTGAGTATGTACACACCGCCCTAGAGCCATCCAACTCATGGTTGGTCGACCTTTCCTGTTCCCTTACATGCACCATAGAGCACCCATGAGCCAAGGCCCAACAAGAAAACCCAACATAGCATAATAATCAACCAATTAAACATGAATAGCTAACAATATACTTCACATATATTAGACAACTCATTTCAGTGCATAAACAGGTACTCGGCCTATGCCGAGGGAAGTGCTTCTCCCGACACTAAGCATACTGCCATATATATCGAGCAAGTGAGCAAAACACTCCACAGTGGTCCTACACAACCACGACCTACATTTCACTTGTATTGCTGAATACAACCCATGCCGATCAATCACAATCAAATTCACAATGCAAACATATGCAATAGATATAATTACAAAGCATGGGTACATAACCCTAAGTATATTCCTCGCCAAATTTCTTACCTCAATTCCAGAATTAGCAGAAATGCGACCCAAGTGCGATCCCGTTCAAGCATATAACACATAAATCCTATCCTATTTTCCTTACCAAAATAACCGGGATATGAGAACTGATTTGGGACCTTGGAACACTCCTAAAAACCATTTCTAATATGGTGAGTATATTGAAGAAAAGGGATGAAAGTGAAGAAGGAACTATGCTATCAATATACTTACCAAAATCCTTGTGCTTAAGAACTTGGATTTCCTAACCAAGAATAAGAATAAGGTTAGAATGAGTAGAAGACTATGAGAATTTTAAAGAACATAATACAGAAATGGACTAGAGTTTGGGATACCTTGAAGACTTATATGACCAATCTAAACCTTGAACCGAAATGTGTATAGAACCTTACTTCCCAAGTGTTTGGTAAGCTTATAGTGATCAAGCTTATAATTCCCAACCCAAGTGTTTACACTCTCACACTCACCTAGAAACTTGCAGCCTCTGAACTTAAAGTAATAGATGAATAAATGGCTGGGTACTAGGTCCTATTTATAGAGTTTAGGAATGAAAAGATCTTCCTTTAACTTGAATAAAAATAATGGCTTTTTAAGTGAAAATATTTTGAATTATCGTTCAGCAGAGGCTGAAGACTCGTTCAAAAAGGTGCTGGACTTATCAAGAGGTTGAAGGTTTGAATGGAGAATGTTTTTGAAAACTTTCAAAATATGCTGAAGGAGGCGATATATCGCCCCCTATATGCTAGAGGCAATCGTGCATCGTTTCGTGTTTTCGATATCTTCGTACTGCGATATATCGCCCCCTATAGCTGCGATATATCGGCATACGCTGAATATTTAAAAACAAAATTACACATTTTTAGCTTAATTTGAATTGAGTAAACAACCTTGACTAAGCCCTCTAACGTTTTCAAAGCTGCTGACTGACCTTAGGGTATTCAAATTTTAACCTTAATAAATTTAATCCTCAAAATACTTAATCATTAATAAAGCTATACATGAAATGTGCTATTATCTTATTAGGTCTTATCTAAACCTTATAATATAATAAATATTACCCTCAATATCAGTCATATTAATCAAACCTTAGGTTAAAATTAATATTCTTAAACTATAGGTTAAACTTAGAAAATCTACAAGTACTATTATGAGTGTCCAAATAAATCCCGGTCTGAACCAAAAATCCACAGTCATAAAGATAATACTATTATTATTATAATACTACTATCTAACTAGCTAAGTAAAGTTCTTGGACTCTATAATTCTCCCCTACTAAAAAGAATTTCTTCCTCGAAATTTACTTACCAAATAACTCCGGATACCGGCCTTGCATGTCCTCCTCCAACTCCCATGTTGCCTCTCGTTCAGAACTATTACTCCATAGGAATTTTACTATAGGAAAGCTCTTGGACCGTAACTGCTTCATCCCCCTATCTAGGATGCTAACCGGTTGTTACTCGTAACTCAAGTCTTTCTGGAGTGCTATCGTATCGTACTTGAGGACGTGAGATGGGTCTGAGACATATTTGCGTAACATCGAGATGTGGAACACGTTGTGACTATTGGCAAGTGCAGGCGGTAGAGCTAGTCTATACGCAACCGCCCCCACTTTGTCCAATATCTTAAAAGGACCTATGAATCGGGGACTAAGCTTTCCTTTCTTTCCAAACCGCTTTACACCTTTCATAGGAGATATCTTCAAGAAAACTTGATCTACAACTTGTAATTCCACATCGCGTCGCTTGGCATCCGCATAGCTTTTCTGACGGCTTTGAGCAGCAAGCATACGCTGTCTAATAAGCGCTACTGCTTTTTGAGCTTGTCTAACAGCTTCGGGGCCTAGAAGCTGCCTTTCTCCTACCTCGTCCCAGTGCAACGGTGCTCGGCACCTTCTTTCATATAGCAACTCATAAGGGGCCATCCCGATCGTTGACTGGTAGCTGTTGTTGTAGGAGAACTCTATCAACGGTAAGTACTTATTCCATGATCCTCCGAAATCAAGTACACACGCGCGTAGCATATCCTCTAAAATCTGAATTGTACGCTCAGACTGCCCATCTGTCTGAGGATGAAAAGCTGTACTAAGGCTTAACTTAGTACCCATAGCTTGCTGTAAACTTCCCCAAAATCTTGACGTAAACACTGATCCTCTATCCGACACTATCGTCTTGGGGATTCCATGCAACCGTACAATCTCTTGGATATAGATGTCTGCATATTGGTCTGCCGTGTATGAAGTCTTAACAGGCAGGAAATGAGCTGACTTGGTTAGTCTATTTATTACTATCCAAGTGGAATCATGCTGCTTATTCGTCCTTCGCAACCCTGTCACGAAGTCCATAGCTATATCGTCCCACTTCCATTCTAGTATGCTAAGCGGTTGCAATAAGCCCGCAGGCCGCTGATGTTCTGCTTTCACTTGCTGGCATATAAGACACTTGGACACAAACTCTGCTATGTCTTTCTTCATCCCTGGCCACCAATAGATTGCTTTGATGTCATGAGTCATCTTGGTAGACCCTGGGTGAACTGAGTACGGGGTACTGTGCGCTTCTTCCAGAATCGTCTTCTTAATACTTCGATCATTTGGCACGCATACCCGATCCTTATATCTCAATAAACCTTGGCTAGATATTGAGAAATCTATAGCCTTACCTTCTTTGACTGCATCCATATGTGATGCTAGTGTGTCATCATGTCTCTGACCAATCCGTATGTCTTCTAGCAGATTCGATTGGATAGACAAGTTAGCCAGCTTGCCTACAATTACTTCTATTCCAGCACTGATCTGCTCCTGCTGTAGCGGCTTTTCTATTCCGGCTAAAGCTGCTAAATTTCCATAACTTTTCCTACTAAGCGCATCAGCAACTACGTTCGCCTTTCCTAGGTGGTATAGGATTTCACAGTCGTAATCCTTTACTAACTCCAACCACCTGCGCTGCCTCATGTTGAGCTCCTTTTGAGTAAAGAAGTACTTTAAACTCTTGTGGTCCGTATAAATCTCGCACCGCTCTCCGTAAAGATAATGGCGCCAGATTTTTAATGCAAAGACCACCGCTGCCAACTCCATATCGTCAGTTGGATAGCGCTTCTCGTACTCCTTCAATTGTTGTGAGGCGTAGGCTATCACCTTGTCATTTTGCATCAGTACGCAACCCAATCCTTGCTTTGATGCATCGCAGTAGACTACGAACTTATCGTTGGGTGTCAGTACACTAAGTACTGGTGCTGAGCAGAGTTTATCCTTAAGCAACTGGAAGCTTTCTTCACACTTATCATTCTAGTTAAATCTTTGTTGTTTCCAGGTCAAGTTGGTGAGCGGAGTGGCTATCTTTGAAAAGCCCTCTACAAACTTCCTATAATAACCTGCTAACCCTAGAAAGCTTCTTACTTCAGATGCGTTCTTTGGTCTGGGCCAATCCTTCACGGCCTCTACCTTTGATGGGTCTACTGCAACTCCGTCTTTCGATATAATGTGCCCGAGGAGCGCCACTTGCGAAAGCCAAAATTCGTATTTCTTGAACTTGACGTAGAGTTGATGCTCCTTCAATCGCATCAAGATCAACCTCAAATGTCCCTCGTGCTCTACTTCATCCTTGGAGTATACTAAGATATCGACGATGAATACAGCAACGAATTTATCTAAGTAATCCTTGAAGACCCTATTCATTAAGTCCATAAACGCAGGTGGTGCGTTAGTAAGACCAAAGGACATAACCAAGAACTCGTAATGTCCATAACGAGTCCTAAAGGCTGTCTTAGGAATATCTTCTCCCTTTACCTTGAGCTGATGATACCCGGACCGTAAATCGATCTTTGAAAATACAGTCGCGCCTCAGAGTTGATCAAACAAATCGTCGATCCGAGGTAGCGGGTACTTGTTCTTAATCGTTACTTTGTTCAGCTCACGATAGTCTATACACATCCACATACTTCTGTCCTTCTTCTTCACGAATAGCACCGGGGCTCCCCATGGCGAATGGCTCGACCTAATAAAACCCAAGTCTAGGAGTTCTTGTTGCTGCGTCTTTAACTCCTTGAGTTCCGTAGGTGCCATCCGGTATGGTGCCTTAGAGATAGGCTCGGTGCCCGGTACTAATTCTATCGTGAAGTCTATTTCCCAAGTTGGCGGCAATCCTGGCAAGTCATCGAGAAATACCTCTGGAAATTCTTGTATAATACAGACATCTCCAACCTTAAGTGGTGTCTCTCTTTCCACATTTGTGATGCTGGCTAAGAATGCTTGACATCCTTTCTCCATCATTCTCTGAGCTTTGAGAGATGATACTAACGGGGTGCGTAATCCTGAAGCTTGTCCCATGAAGCATAGTCTTTGGCCGTCAGGGGTCTCGAACATCACCTTCTTGCATTTACAGTCGATGGTTGCGACATGCCGTGCTAGCTAGTCCATGCCTAGTATTACGTCAAAGTCCTTGATCACTAGCTCTATCAGGTCTCCTTCTCGTTCTATGTCCTCAATATTGATCGGTACGCCTCGTACTATTCGTGATGATAGAACTACTTTGCTCGAAGGCAACTCGGTTACAAACCTAGTTCTAAATCTTTCACAAGGTTTGTCTAGTTTTTCTATCATTCCTAACGAGATATACGAATGAGTGGCTCCCGAATCAAATAATACAGAACATAAGTTATTGAGGATAGAAACCTGACCTATGACCACCTTATTGCTAGCATCAGCCTCTCCTTGGGTTAGAGTAAAAACCCTAGCAGGAACCATCTTGTTGTCTTTCTTTCCTTCTGGCTTGCGCTGAGGACAATCTCTTTTCCGGTGTCCTTCCTGACCACAGCTAAAACATTCCTTTGTGTTTGCGCGACATTCTCCAGGATGCTTCTTCTGACACATAGCACATGGCGGGTACTCCACGTAACCCGGCCTATTTCCCCCATTATTCGTCTGTGCCCTCTTATCGCTGTCGAATTGCTTGTTATCCGGATGCCATCTTTTCTGGCTGTTACCATTGTTGCCTGACTGATTATTGCCATTATGGTTGCTATTCTGACTGGTCTGAGGTTGACTCTGCTATCTAGGTTCAGGCTTACCGGCTTCCTCTTTACTTACATTAGCCTGCAACCTTTCTACTTCTATTGCCATCTCAAGAACGTTGGCATATGTAGTATTTCCTTGGTTTGCTAACTTAACCCCCATCTCGATTTTTGGTCGAAGTCCCCTAACAAATTTGTTCACCCTCAGAAAATTAGTTGGAACCATCTCAGATGCAAACTTAGCTAAGCGGTCGAACTGACGAGCATACTCTGCCACCGATAAATTTCCTTACTTCAAATTGGCAAACTCCTCAACTCTGGAAGCGAGTACAGCTGAATTGTAGTACTTTTTGTGGAACAGCTCCACAAATTGAGTCCATGTCATGGTGGCAACATCATGCGATTGCTGGACCAAGTCCCACTATATCCTGGCATCCTTCTTAAGCAATGAGGAGATGCAGGATATGCGGTCCATATTATTGAGAATCATGTGCGTCAGAATTGGCTCCACGTTCCTTAGCCACTCTTCTGCCTCAAAGGGGTCTATAGTCCCTTCGAAGTTTGGAGCGTGCTGTTTCCGGAACCTCTCATACACTGGTTCCATACTCGGTACTGGATATGGCACGTAGTTCGCCACTGGCCATCCCCCATATGGACCAACTTGTTGGGGTGCTGGGGCTATTTGTTGTGGCTGCGGCTGCGACTGCGGCTGCGTCTGCGCCTGTTGACGTTGTTGCTGCAAAAGTTCCTCGACTTGTTGTCGCAGTTTGGCAATCTCCTCAGTGTTGTCAGCTTGTGGTGCCAGCGCGTTGCAGCTAGTAGTAGCACGCACTCCCCTTCTGCGAACTGGAGGGGCATCATTGTTCGCTGGAACAACGTTGGAGGCGTTTCCGTTGGTGCGTGCAGATCTTCGGAGCGACATTGTAGCAGAGTTCTAACAGTTGTAAGAAACATGTTAGAACTTTACCTAATAAGCTCTAAGGCAAAACCTTATTCTAAAACAAACATATCTCGAACCTATTTATTATGACTTCTTATGAAAATTATATAAGTCTTCTTTATTATTAGAGTGAGTTTCTATGATTAGAAAAACAAGCCATCTTTATTTTCTAAGTCTGTTTCTATTTATCCTATATGACTTAATTCTCAGGCTCGAAACTTATCTTTGTTCCAAAGTTAACCATATTGAGGGAGGACTGGGATCAGTAAAATCGTTCCCACTACTATGGCCCCCTAACTCTCAATAAGGAAACTTGGTTCATTGATTTGTATCCACCCTCACTGAACTTAGTCATTATTCATTTTATTTAGTATTTATTATGATTGCAAAAATAAAATCAAACTCATACATGATAATAAAATAACATGATATTCATTTGGAAAATAGTTTTTCACTTATTACAACCATAAACAAACATTAAATAAAACAAACAATGAAAAACTAACTATTCTAAAAATCCAGATCTTCTACATCTGATCCTTCATCTAGCATGTCATCATCTAGTTCCTCATAATCATCATTGTCATGTGCAAGAAAATTTCCTCTAGGAAGGTTTGAAAAAAAATCCTATGTTTTTGCTCCCTTGTAAATTGAAATTATGATTTTGCAGGATTTAGTAAAAACTAAGAGGAAGTAATATCGCATTGCTACTGGCAGTTAGTCTTCATCATCCATTGTTTCCCATATTTCCTCTAAGGCTGCTATTACAAGATGAAAATCTTTAAATAGTCTAATTATTAATACCTATTGTTCCGTTGCTCTCATCATAATTTGTTTAGACTCTTGAAGGTGACCTATTTCTTTGTGGAACAAAAGCAGTCTTCGTGTGATTCTTTCTTGTGCTCCTACGGTGTTTCTTGGTTCCCTTATTCTTTTTAAAGCCTTAATGGCTTGGATATCCTCATTGCTTAATGCTCCATTCATACTTAACTGAAAACATAAATACTAAAATTGTTAGCTATACACATAGGCAAAATAACTATAACTTAAATACTTACTTGGCGGTCAGATTCGGAGCTTTTGAGTGTGTGTATCGAGGAGAACTTCATGCGAAGGAACCGTTGCTCTGATACCAAATGTAATGACCCAACTACTCTAGACTTTTGGACCATTAACGAAAACTATACATAAACACTAATTCTTAATAACACTTATAAGTGATAATATCATAACTTTATTAAAACTTTGAAAAAAAACAAAGGTCAAACTTACATAAAATTTAAGTTAGGATATGTGATCCCATTGTTTTAAAATCAAAACATAACTTAATTGTAATGAAAAGAGATTACATAAATAGGTGCGGAAAAATACACATAAACCATAAATAAAGACTTATCCTCGAAACCGAAACTCTCGACTCCTTGAATCCATTCCACCTCAATACACATTCCCCAAGCATCCACGAACCTTTCCCGCCACTATAGCTATTTTCCTACACATATAAAAAACAAGGAGTGAGCCTAATGCCCAGCAAGGAAAATCTAACACATAGTCCATATACATAAATTTCATAAGAAACATAAAACATATCATAACACTTATGTCACATACATACTATAATGGCCATTATAACTTGGGGTCCCATAAACTAAGCAAGTCATATGCCCATTAGATTAGTGGGGTCTTGCTAGCTAAGCAAGTCATATGCCGATAATCTATTTGGGGCTTGTTAGTCATATAGGTCATATGCCCAAGTCTACAATCATACTTAACATAACATATTACATAACATAAAATCATAAGATAACATATAAACGCATATAACACATAAATCCTATCCTATTTTTCTTACCAAAATAACCGGGATATGAGAACTGATTTGAGATCTTGGAACACTCCTAAAAACCATTTCTAATATGGTGAGTATATTGAAGAAAAGGGATGAAAGTGAAGAAGGAACTATGCTATCAATATACTTACCAAAATCCTTGTGCTTAAGAACTTGGATTTCCTAACCAAGAATAAGAATAAGGTTAGAATGAGTAGAAGACTATGAGAATTTTAAAGAACATAATACAGAAATGGACTAGAGTTTGGGATACCTTGAAGACTTATATGACCAATCTAAACCTTGAACCGAAATGTGTATAGAACCTTACTTCCCAAGTGTTTGGTAAGCTTATAGTGATCAAGCTTATAATTCCCAACCCAAGTGTTTACACTCTCACACTCACCTAGAAACTTGCTGTAACGCCCTACTTCCTTAGAGCCGTTACTAAGTGAGTTTTGAAGGCGAAATAGTGTGCAATGAACTCGCTAACCGAGGTTTTGTAAGGCTGTATTCTTTGAAAATGCGTCGTTTCATTAAAACTTCTATCATAAAACGTTTGGGATCCCAAAATAAGGTTTGAAAACTAATTACATCTTGAAATAAGGTTACAGTTAAGAAATCGTAAAAATCATAGATTATTACAGCCATTTTCGAATAAACCCCCAACCAAAGCAGTCGGGCAGGCCAAACATGTACGCGCCGCTTCACGCTCTCCGTACTCATGGTTGGTTGATTCAGTCATTGCCCTTACCTGCAACACAGAGCACCCGTGAGCCGAAGCCCAGCAAGAAAACTCATGTAGAACATAACATATGCAATGTATACAGTTTTATCATAACAGATAATCCACAAATAAATAAGTCAACCATTTAGACTAAGCAAACACATGTATCCACCGGGCCCCGCCCTGATTATAGCATAACACATGAATCCACTGGGCCCCGCCCTGATTATAGCATCCCATGTTCTAGGTGTTACTTTCGGCCCACGGCCGCCCCGGCTTACGCCGTACTCGGCCCACGGCCGCCCCGGCTTACGCCGTACTCGGCCCACGGCCGCCCCGGCTTACGCCGTACTCGGCCCACGGCCGCCCCGGCTTACGCCGTACTCGGCCCACGGCCGCCCCGGCTTACGCCGTACTCGGCCCACGGCCGCCCCGGCTTACGCCGTACTCGGCCCACGGCCGCCCCGGCTTACGCCGTACTCGGCCCTTGCCGCTCATTTCATCATAATCACACATATAGTACATTCGAAATAATCATTCACACACATCATGATTCATTTAAGGTTTAAACATTTGCACATAATACAATCTGGGGCCATGCCCTAACCTCGGGTGTTATAGTTTTCTTACCTTTCCAATCAATAGCTTAGATCACCTGACTCCTTGAGCACGATCCCACCCGAGCCTTAGCGCACACCTAGGCACAAACATTGGTCAAAGTCAACACCGAACCCCAAGTCCGAATACCTAGCCTCGGGACCAATCCCGAGCCCCCGGGAAGTCCCAATTCCCCAAAACAAAGTGGCGGAAACAAGCCCCGAACCCTAGGTCAAAATCCATCATCAAAACTCAAAAATTCCCCTCTGTGAACAGTGCAGCGCTACAGCGCTCTAAAGAGGGCGCTGTAGCGCTACAAGCAGAACACCCCTCCAGAAACAGGGACTAGCGCTACAGCGCCCACTGACTAGCGCTGTAGCGCTAGTTGCAGCCCAGAAATCCCAAAATCGTATTTCTGCGATTTCTTTCACCCAATCTCAAACCAAACTTCCCCAAATCTTTATCAAACTCAAAATCAAGCTTATGAACACTCTCCATTCATCCCAAGCATCCCAAATCCTCAAATCCCAAGATCATTTATCCCAAATCTCAAAATCTACCATGAACAACCCTAAACCAGAAATTCATGCAAACCACAAAGATAAAGTCTTAGAAATCATACCATTGCTGCAAATTTCGACCTTGAATCAACCCTAGGCCTCCTTAACTTGCTCTCCCTCAAAGCTTTCCCAGAAATCCCCTGAGATTCCCATCAATCCAGCTCAAAACACAGCTCAAACCATCAAAACCCTTAAAACCGAAAATCTCTAAAACTTACCTCAAACATTGATGTGTTCTTGCCAAATCTTCAAGTCTAACCCAAGATCCTTGATGCTCAGCCTATCCTTGCTCTCCACTAAGCTTTGCTCCAAGAAAAATGGAGCGGAAAGGTGCAAAAATGCACAAACCGACCCTTGTGAAAACCCCTCTGTTTTTCCCTCTTTTCTTTCTTTCCTTTTTCTTTCTTTTCTTTCTTTCTCTCCACAGCCAACACTCTCTATAAATCCCACTAAGTGTAAAGCCTCATAAAACCTATCTTTAAAAGCCAAATGACCAAAATGCCCTTCCTATTAACTCTAAGTCCTTTTGTCCAAATAGGGCCGTTTTAGTCATTTTACCAAATTCCCGCTAATCCTCAAGTGTCCCTAATATTTTCCCGTTGCTTTCCAACACTCGATTAACCACCAAATAAATATTCCCCATCATCAAAATAAATCTCAATCTATTCTCTGAATTCCTGCTCATACCCCCAGGCTCGCCCCAAGCTGGGTATAAATTCCTGTCAACACTTTCCGCTAGCCTGCTCATTGGGATCGCCTCGAGTCACAAAGCACAGATACATCCACATACCACTGTGGCCTCAACAATCAACACATATCAATACAGTTACGCCCAATCATGGCCAAAATTACAATTATGCCCTTCTAACACGATCCGGGCCTACATGCACACTAACTTACATAGTCATGCATCTCAGATAAACAAATAGTCATATAACATGCTTTAAATCATAACCATGCATTTAAATAATTAAAATCACACATCAATCCCATCATGCCCTCCTGGCACGCTAATCAAGGCCCTTAAGCCTTATTCGCGAATTTGGGTCGTTACAACTATCCCCTCCTCATAAAAATTTCGTCCTCGAAATTTATCCAACCTATCAGTCTGTAAACCCGCAACGCTGACCATACTTCCAAGGTCCACCGCCTTTACTTTACTTTTCAACCACACTCTTACAAGAGTAACGATTTTGCCCCACAAGATCTTGTCTAATAGCCATACTCTTGATAGCCTCTCGTTACACCGCAACCCTGCCGAAGCCCAGGGTCTGCCTAGGTTATAATGACCACTTCACTGTCTTATTCTTGATTCCAGAGATACTCAAAAGTCATCACCTCTACTAGGTGGGATCAGCTTGTAGGCCCCGCCGGCCTAACCCTTAGTACAACTTCTGAATTTCATGTTGAAATAGGAGTCAGAACTCTCCCTTCTTTCTCTGAACACCTTACAGATCCTCGTCTGTTATTACGCAGAGACGCAACTCTTTCCTTCTGGAACTTTATTTCCTCAACATTTAACAATTTACCAGCTCTTTATTCTTTCAAATAGGCAGACACCCCTGCCTTGAGAAGTTTCAACGACCTCTTTGGCCTTCTCTCTGAACTAAAGCCAAACCGCAGTATTCACTATCCTTCACCTCTTACTAAGCCCTATGTCGCGTTACATTAACAAGACACCAGCAACTGCCACCACAACTAACTTACCAGGGATTACACTTCCCTTAATACCTCAAGTATTCGCCTACTCAGCGCTCAATTCTTTAGATATCCGATAACTTTCAGGCTGCCATTCCACTTGCAATCAACTAATAATTCCTGATTTCCACTCTGTTCTTTTTCGTTCTCTAGACCCATTCCAAAATTTAAAATATCATAAGGCCTCAATTCAGTATCATCGACGTTCTATCTCGAAACCAGTTCACTTGACCCAACAACATTAACTCCCTCAACTGAGTTAAAACTTTTCATGCTCAAACAATTTACTCAGGGTCTAAAGTGGTCTATTCCCATGATACACTACCACATCACCTAACCCCTCAGGGTCCAAAGGAAAATGCTATATTCCGGCACCCGCTCGACCCTCCCGGTACGACGTACCCTAGGAGGTGGAATAATGTCCATTCAGAATTCTCATTCATAAACCAAATCTAATTGGATCCTTCATCCATTCCTGGTATCCTAACTTGTACCACCTTAGCAGGGTTCTTCCCTGCTTCGACCCAAGCCGACACTTCGGATTCCATAGCTCAGTGACTCTCACCAGCTAATCAAACCTACTAACGTTACGCCAATCTCAGTCGTTGCCTTATATCCTCCATCACAATCTATGGCGTTATTCGCTGACTGACACACGCCTCCCAGCTAGGAGTTCCGTCTCCATTTAAATCTCCCTTCGCTCAATCGAGGATTCAAACACTGATCATCCGTCTATTACTTTTCACCACATCTGTGTCTCACGATAACCTTTCTTACTAATACCCTAGACTTAAGTACCTTATGCCATGCACAACAGTCGACTTAACCATAACACACACGCATTACAACATTACCAGATACTAATCAATTCTTACCTTGCCTTCTGAATTTCCTTCTGATTTGACACCACTCAGTCCGTCTAACCTCAAGTTTTACTATTCTCCTCATCTCTGATGTAGTTGTCTCCGGAGGTGCTTGCAATAGATGTCGCGCTTACCAATCTTGTTATGCTTTCAATTCTTCAGACGCTCTTCATTAGCTTCTTTGCGGCTTCAGATCAATTCTTCTCTTACCTGTCCTTTCTTCTTGCAGCCGTAATCTGAGAACTCCTAACGACATCCAAACTAACACTCCGTAGAACCTTACCTGTGACTTCGCCTTCTGGGTACAAACGTCTTCCGCATAGTCACTTGCTCACCATTTCTGTCTGGGAGTAATCCATATGTACTGCTCGTGAACTTGAAGGGAACTTGCCCACACCGTTCATGCCTTCCCTGTCTAAAGAACTTACCTGTGCTGCTGCAGCTTGAATCGTTCCAGAATCCTTGTTACCAATTCCTCACACCCTGCCCGGTGCAACCTAATCAATTCACGAAAAGTCTTTATCCTTGGTTTCCGACTGGCAATAACCAGGTCGTAGATCAACTCTTGGGGACATCGTCCCATCTTGTATCCAACATTGTACTTTTTGTCCTAACCCGACGATACTAGCAATCCCCGCAGTATAACACTCTGGCTAATCCAAGATCAAATTCCTACGATTGTTTCAATAGACTTTCTGTCGGCCAAAACCGTCTTCTACAACATCCCCTATACCAACCTATCTGTAGTCTGACCTTGAAGTATTCCCTAAATCTTTCTTTGCATACTCACATAACTTTCCCACTGGTCAGCTCTGTCTCCTTTACGTACTCCAGATGAGATCCTCTACAATCCGTCTGCCAGAGTCTCTAATTCCTTCTCAATAAGTATTACTGTCCTCGGCCTCTCAAATGGTACCTTTGAGTCGACCTCTCTATGTCCAAATCCCACTCGGGACATTCACAACACCGAGTCCTTCTAGTTCGTTACGCAACCATAGCATAACCATTCAGTTAAATACTCACCCTTGAGGACTCAGCCTCGAACTTTGAATGCATCGCTGCACTCTGGTTCTCCGTTCCCTCACCAGGGGAAATCCATCCCAACATATCGAGTCATTCTATGCAGAAGTCCTCACCTGACCTCCTCTCAGGTGGCATCCTCTCCCCCAAGCGCATACTAACTAACCTCCCTGGTTCCTGTCGCCAGCTCGACAACCACCTTAGCAATCAAGCTTCTTTCAAATCTCAAATTAGGTGCCCAAGCACTGTCTGGGGTTCTTCTACCTCAACAATCGTGACTCCAACCTTGCTGCGTTCTATCAAATAACAGTACCATCCTTTCACCCAGACCTCTCCCCTTTCTTGGCAATTCCAGAGGCCACAACCCTATCCGGGGTTCTTTTAACTTGATTGTCCCGAATATATCTTTACTAATTCCATCAAAGGAAGCACTGCCCTTGCGGCTCTAGCACTCATGTTCTAATCATCAACCATCAGTTCCTCGACATCATGGCCCTCTCCGCCATCCACATACAGACGATAGCCTCATACCTCAGCGCAGCCCAAATACCTTAGACTATTCCCGATCTCAAATCCTTAAATGGGTCGCCATCAATTCAGGATACATCCATCAGTATAACTTTCCGAAATGAATTACCCAAATCACCACACCCATCGATCTACGCTGTTGTTACCCCCAACAGTCCAAACCAAACTTATAAGTCCACCAGTCTCCACAGTTCAAATCATGTCTTTAAAATCTCTTCTAACCATTCATCATCTAGGTTCTTTCCAACCCATTAAGCCAGTACCTCAGCCCGAGTACCAATTCCAGGCATCCCTCTACCTCAACATTTAACATAACCCTCTAATCAGGATCTCTCGTCCTCTTAACCAAGGGTGGAATTAACTCAGCTCATCTATTGATAAATTCCTTGTCAGCTCGTACCTTCCTCAACTCTAGAGGATAACATCCTATACGCCTTTCATATAGTACCCTTATCTGTCCATACCTCACAGTAAACCATCACCGGTAACCTTACTGTTAAAACATCTAAATCAGCCATTTCCCCAGAGAAATCCGCTGTTCTCCCATCCCATCTCAACTAACAAACTCCGCAGCTTACTCACACCCTAGTGACCCTCCGCTGCTACTTTCAGGGATAACTGGAGTTCTCCACTCCAACTTAAATCTAGAATCTCCCTCATAACACAATGTCAGGTCCCCAAGCCCTTCTAGGAACAAACAACTCGAGTTCATCTGTTCAAAACTGACCCAACTCCTGAACACTGTGGTTCCTACTCTGAACCAAACCACCACTAGGTCCAAATATCCACAGGTATAATGCACACACAAGCATATACTAGTTCAAATCCACAATGATATACATTTAGCTACCAGATTTAACATCACTAAGTATATCCATGCTCATCATGCTTCATACAAGCTAATAAACAGATATAACATATGAATTTAATTCAGAAAACTAACCACATACGCTCAATATGCGAACCATTATGCCAATTTTCATCCACATGCATAATAATGTTATTTAGCACACATTGATCTCAACATGCAACAGTCAAGGGCCAGGCCCTATCAGTATCTCATGCATATGTCATCTCATTCCTCATGCTCCACATAAACAAGCAGGCAAACAGGGCATTCAACATATATTCAGACATGTCAATTAATCATACCAACCAACCCTGAGTCAAGCTTGTCACTGACAGCGAGCGTACATGTTCGGTCGATCTCCAGAACCAATAAACCTTGGCTCGCTCTGATACCAAGTTGTAACGCCCTACTTCCTTAGAGCCGTTACTAAGTGAGTTTTGAAGGCGAAATAGTGTGCAATGAACTCGCTAACCGAGGTTTTGAGCAAAAGTGTGACTAATTAAAAGTTAAGGGTGTAATCTTTGAAAATGCGTCGTTTCATTAAAACTTCTATCATTAAACGTTTGGGATCCCAAAATAAGGTTTGAAAACTAATTACATCTTGAAATAAGGTTACAGTTAAGAAATCGTAAAAATCATAGATTATTACAGCCATTTTCGAATAAACCCCCAACCAAAGCAGTCGGGCAGGCCAAACATGTACGCGCCGCTTCACGCTCTCCGTACTCATGGTTGGTTGATTCAGTCATTGCCCTTACCTGCAACACAGAGCACCCGTGAGCCGAAGCCCAGCAAGAAAACTCATGTAGAACATAACATATGCAATGTATACATTTTTATCATAACAGATAATCCACAAATAAATAAGTCAACCATTTAGACTAAGCAAACACATGTATCCACCGGGCCCCGCCCTGATTATAGCATAACACATGAATCCACCGGGCCCCGCCCTGATTATAGCATCCCATGTGCTAGGTGTTACTTTCGGCCCACGGCCGCCCCGGCTTATGCCGTACTCGGCCCACGGCCGCCCCGGCTTACGCCGTACTCGGCCCACGGCCGCCCCGGCTTACGTCGTACTCGGCCCTTGCCGCTCATTTCATCATAATCACACATATAGTACATTCGAAATAATCATTCACACACATCATGATTCATTTAAGGTTTAAACATTTGCACATAATACAATCTGGGGCCATGCCCTAACCTCGGGTGTTATAGTTTTCTTACCTTTCCAATCAATAGCTTAGATCACCTGACTCGTTGAGCACGATCCCACCCGAGCCTTAGCGCACACCTAGGCACAAACATAGGTCAAAGTCAACACCGAACCCCAAGTCCGAATACCTAGCCTCGGGACCAATCCCGAGCCCCCGGGAAGTCCCAATTCCCCAAAACAAAGTGGCGGAAACAAGCCCCGAACCCTAGGTCAAAATCCATCATCAAAACTCAAAAATTCCCCTCTGTGAACAGTGTAGCGCTACAGCGCTCTAAAGAGGGCGCTGTAGCGCTACAAGCAGAACACCCCTCCAGAAACAGGGACTAGCGCTACAGCGCCCACTGACTAGCGCAGTAGCGCTAGTTGCAGCCCAGAAATCCCAAAATCGCATTTCTGCGATTTCTTTCACCCAATCTCAAACCAAACTTCCCCAAATCTTTATCAAACTCAAAATCAAGCTTATGAACACTCTCCATTCATCCCAAGCATCCCAAATCCTCAAATCCCAAGATCATTTATCCCAAATCTCAAAATCTACCATGAACAACCCTAAACCAGAAATTCATGCAAACCACAAAGATAAAGTCTTAGAAATCATACCATTGCTGCAAATTTCGACCTTGAATCAACCCTAGGCCTCCTTAACTTGCTCTCCCTCAAAGCTTTCCCAGAAATCCCCTGAGATTCCCATCAATCCAGCTCAAAACACAGCTCAAACCATCAAAACCCTTAAAACCGAAAATCTCTAAAACTTACCTCAAACATTGATGTGTTCTTGCCAAATCTTCAAGTCTAACCCAAGATCCTTGATGCTCAGCCTATCCTTGCTCTCCACTAAGCTTTGCTCCAAGAAAAATGGAGCGGAAAGGTGCAAAAATGCACAAACCGACCCTTGTGAAAACCCCTCTGTTTTTCCCTCTTTTCTTTCTTTCCTTTTTCTTTCTTTTCTTTCTTTCTCTCCACAGCCAACACTCTCTATAAATCCCACTAAGTGTAAAGCCTCATAAAACCTGTCTTTAAAAGCCAAATGACCAAAATGCCCTTCCTATTAACTCTAAGTCCTTTTGTCCAAATAGGGCCGTTTTAGTCATTTTACCAAATTCCCGCTAATCCTCAAGTGTCCCTAATATTTTCCCGTTGCTTTCCAACACTCGATTAACCACCAAATAAATATTCCCCATCATCAAAATAAATCTCAATCTATTCTCTGAATTCCTGCTCATACCCCCAGGCTCGCCCCAAGCTGGGTATAAATTCCTGTCAACACTTTCCGCTAGCCTGCTCATTGGGATCGCCTCGAGTCACAAAGCACAGATACATCCACATACCACTGTGGCCTCAACAATCAACACATATCAATACAGTTACGCCCAATCATGGCCAAAATTACAATTATGCCCTTCTAACACGATCCGGGCCTACATGCACACTAACTTACATAGTCATGCATCTCAGATAAACAAATAGTCATATAACATGCTTTAAATCATAACCATGCATTTAAATAATTAAAATCACACATCAATCCCATCATGCCCTCCTGGCACGCTAATCAAGGCCCTTAAGCCTTATTCGCGAATTTGGGTCGTTACACTTGCAGCCTCTGAACTTAAAGTAATAGATGAATAAATGGCTGGGTACTAGGTCCTATTTATAGAGTTTAGGAATGAAAAGATCTTCCTTTAACTTGAATAAAAATAATGGCTTTTTAAATTGAAAATAATTTGAATTATCGTTCAGCAGAGGCTGAAGACTCGTTCAGAAAGGTGATAGACTTATCAAGAGGTTGAAGGTTTGAATGGAGAACGTTTTTGAAAACTTTCAAAATATGCTGAAGGAGGCAATATATTGCCCCCTATAGGCGATATATCGCCTGGGCCATTATGCCCGAGGCAATCGTGCATCGTTTCATGTTTTCCGTATCTTCGTACTGTGATATATCGCCCCTATAGCTGCGATATATCAGCATACGCTGAATATTTAAACACAAAATTACACATTTTTAGCTTAATTTGAATTGAGTAAACAGCCTTGACTGAGCCCTCTAACGTTTTCAAAGCTGCTGACTGACCTTAGGGTATTCAAATTTTAACCTTAATAAATTTAATCCTCAAAATATTTAATCATTAATAAACCTATACATGACATGTGCTATTATCTTATTGGGTCTTATCTAAACCTTATAATATAATAAATATTACCCTCAATATCAGTCATATTAATCAAACCTTAGGTTAAAATTATTATTCTTAAACTATAGGTTAAACTTAGAAAATCTACAAGTACTATTATGAGTGTCCAAATAAATCCCGGTCTAAACCAAAAATCCACAGTCATAAAGATAATACTATTATTACTATAATACTACTATCTAACTAGCTAAGTAAAGGTCTTAGACTCTACAGCGCACGAGAGCATTCATGGGCTTGGGCCTTGAAGTGCCTCTCATCTCCAGGCTGGTGCAACCCTGCCTCTGCACCAGTACTATGTTGATTTCCTCAAGTTTTTCAACATAGCCCTTTTCCTACTATCCTCAAATGGGTATCAGGTGCTGGTCGAGCTCTATGTTTTGTACAGGAGGAAGAACTGGCCTACGCCTTCCCCAGCTGAGATATTTACATCTACAGCTTTCGGTAGTGTCTGAGGAAGGGTGACCAAGATGTGTACTACACTCTGATGAATCACACATTCATAGAGGTGAGATACAAAGCTCTGGGTGGAAATGAGAATCATGCTCGGGACTGGGAGGAAAACTTCTTCTAGGCAAGTGGTTTCTTAACGAGGACCAATCCCACCCAGCCCCTAGACTTTGCTAGGGTCAGTAAGTGTTTCTATCCTCCAGTCATTTCATCTAATAGTGTCTCGCTCACAGTGAATCCTTACTCTTGAAATGTCTCATTTTAGGTCCCTTCCGTCGCACACCTCTCATTGATTCTTTCTACAAAAGGTTTAAGATAATGAACACCATCCATTATGAGGAGTTGGATCTCACCTTCCTCATCACTGATGCCCAACTCCATCATTATCGGCTACTGCGAGAGGGGCAGAATATAAGGTTAGTGGTCCTCACCAGCATTCAAGACTCAAAACAATCACGGCACGAGTCGAGGCTCCACATGGAATACGTGGCAGCTACGACAGAATTTGAATATACGCAGCACCTTCACGAGGAGCATGCAGAGAGCGTCCTCACCATTAAGACTGCCACAGAGGCGAAGGAAGATGAAGAGCTTGAGGTAGAGCTCCATTCGGGGATCAAGTCAACCTCCATGCCTCAAAATAAATCCCCAATCGTTCTTCGTTATGCAAAGCACATAAAGGAGGGAACTAGTCCCAAACATTCTTTATTTTCGCCCTTACTTCTCGAGGGTAGGCAAATCTTGGGACGTCGCTTATTCGAGGAAGAGTACCAAGACTACCAGGACCTCATTGACACATTTCTTTGCAACCTGAGAAGGAGAAGACATCCACAAGATCTCATGCCTCTAGAAGAGGTGACATCTATGCACGCCATCTGGTTTTGACAGTATGAGACCAATCTGACATAGGAGATGGGTCGACTCATCCATGAGTTCGCCCATTTCGCCCTTCATCCAGAGGAGCCTGATCGTGGTAGGGCTCCCGAGGAGATTTTTAGTTTTAGTCCTTCATGCATTTTTTAGTCTTACTGCTTTCTTTTCCTTCCAATGACTTAATCATTTTGATTTCTTTGTGTAGAAAGCATGGGCCTGTCATGAATGATTAGGTCAAAACATCAGAGGGTTTTGGGACTCTCTTAGATAGACCTCCCAGGGATGTCAACCACGACATCCATGCCCCCAACTGCAGTGCCTCCAGCCTCGGTTGTCCCAGCAACTTCTGAAGTTGCTCCATTGGTCCTCACCCCGAGGATAGTGGCTCCTGGTGAGTCATTGACCTTGAGGTTTCCCCCCTCAAGATGGGGGATCCTCTAGGAAGGGCAAGGAAATTCCTTCAAAGGTGCCCGGTAATGACAGGGAAGACTTCGAGAAGCACAAACGAGTCGTTTAGTACTACAGTGCCCGTATTGATGAGGGCAACAAGGACTTCAGACTCCTTGTTGAATTCCTGCGCGAGGACCAGCCGTAGGATTCTGTCACAACTCCAAGCTGCGAGGAGTTAGAACCTCTCCTCGTGGGGAGAGTAATAAGGAAGACTACTTCGCTTGCTGTGGAGCTACTCCAAGGGATAGGGGGTCCCTGTACAAGATACCTTCTCGCAGGTTCTCTCGTTGTGCCATCAACAATGAGGTTTCACTGATCACTGCCAGCCACCACTTTTCCATAAAGGTAAGTCTTCAAGAATTTATCTTAGTCCATTATTTATTTCATCAGCTTCTTTTTACTGATTTGATACTCTAACTTGGCACAAACAGCGACTTTCAATCAGCCGCTCAGGGAAATCATAACGATGTGGTTCTTTGAGCTGAAGGAGGCTTGAGAAGAGCTGGTGCAGGCTCGGGAAAAGCTATAGCGGTTCTGGGAAATCACGGTCCCACTGGAGGAGCACTCGTGACTCTTGAAGGAAGTGGAGGACACGAGGGCTCATGTCCGTGAGATAGAAACTATGTTGGCCATTGAGCGATCAAATTTGTCCACTTTGGAGGAAACCTCCTCCAATTTATTAGAGGACGCCACAAGTCGCACTCGTGCGGTGGAGGAGGAGCTGGCTAAGGCCCGTGAAAAGCTCTAGCTGAACTAGGTGGAGTATTTGGCCCACGCCTAGGAGCTGATCAAGGCCAGGGAGGATGCTGCATGTGCAGCTACTAGTGTTGAAGTTGCCGCCAAGGAGGCCGAAGACCTCCATCTCCCAACTGAAGAATTGGAAACTTTCCTCGATGTGATAGCCAACGATACACTCTTTGTTGCGTGGCAGAGCAACAGAGATATGGATCTCTCATTCACCAAGGAGCCTAACATGAGTACAATGCTCAAGGAGCGCCTTGAGGCGAAGGAGGCCAGGGTGGCCCAGGAGAGGGAAATTGCGGCGGCGGGTCGCATCCCCGAAGTCGATCTTGTGATCAAGCTTGTGGCAGAGGTTCCTCCAGGCCAAGGGCCCCAGTAATTTTGTTCTTTACATATATATTTTTAGCTAAGTAGGCTTGTTTTCCATAGTTTATTTGGGTATACACAATGAACGCTCGATCCCCCGAGCACTATTGTAAATATTTCTCCATTTAAACATATGTAAATTGCACTAATTTATTGCCATGATTGCACTATTATTATCGAATTGACACTTGGTAAATAGGAAACATGGACTTTGTTAATTCGGCTCAACATAACGTAAATGACAAGAGTCCCAAGTCGATGACTTAGGTCTTATGTTCGAGTCTCAAAGACTCGAGTCCTTATCAACTTCTCTTAGTACTTAGACCATGTTTAGGCATTTAGTGTTGCTCTGTTGGCTCACGGTCCCCGAGAGTAACTTTAATGTGAGGTCAAGTGATACACATAACTCGGTCCTACGTCCCCGAGTTCCAACGACTCAGGACGAGGCCAACCTGCGGTACTTAGAGCTTAAGGATCTTCCTGCCAGTGTCTAGAAGTTTGTGCATTTAGTGGTTCTTCTTAGGCTCGTCGTCCTAAGAGTAACTTTGATGCGGTGTCAAGTGAGGCACTTGGCTATCCTATGCCTTTGAGTTTCAACGACTCGCGCTTTTAGGAGGTCTATTGTACTATAGGGTTTTTCCTCAGTGCTTGACGCTTAGGACATTTAGTGTTGCCTTCCAGGCTCCATGTCCTTGAAAGTAACTTTAATGCCGTCCACTGTCCTTGAGTCCCAATAACTCAGTCCCCTAGGAGGTCATTCGCACTAAGCTACTTTTACGTGGTCACCGTGGTTCAGCTCAGGCCTTTTGATTTACCCCCGAGTGCACAACTTGGGTCCTAATCATGTGGAAGTCATGAACTCATCATCCTGGATTTAGGCAATTGAGTCCCCTACCCTTAGAGTATGATTTTTGCGACACTTTGAATTCCAAAGACTCAGCCTTCTGTTTGCATTTTGGGAGCATAGGACTGGGTTACTACTCTTCGGGTGTGGTGTCCTTGGGAGGCAACCTCAGTCCGTACTCATGTACTTGGATTTTAAGTCTTAGGCGACTTAGGCTCGTGCCTGAGTACAGGCGACTTGGGTTTCTGTTCACATCTTAAGGATTGGGATTTGGTTATTACTCCTCGTGCACGTGTTGTCCTCGAGAGAATATGCTAAATCCAATCTCGCGTTACTTGGATCTCTTTGGCACTAGGTATTTCCTAGGCCAGTTAACTATGGGGTTTCATGACATTAGGGACGCTTCACTCGTCGACTAGCTTAGCTTCTCAAGTCATTGACTTCCCAGGCTATTTTTGCTTGCGGGTTATCGGAGACTTGGTTAGTGCTCCTCGAGCCCAGTGTCCACGGGAGGTAACCCAAGTCCATGCCTTAAGACTGAGTACAAAGACTCAGTCTTCCGTTTGCATCTTGAGATCAAGGGACTTGGTTAGTGCTCCTCAGGCACAATGTCAACTAGAGGTGACCTAAGTCTGTTCTTGTGCTACTAGGAATATTTGTCTTCAGTCTCTAGACACTAAGCCTACTCCACTCTGTTCAAGCTTATTTTCTTAGGTTGCGGACTCAAGACTTCTTCGTTTCCTAGGTTTTTCTATTATTGGGGTATTGAAACTAGGCTAACTCCGGTTTTGACAAGCTTAGCTTCCTATGTCATCCTCCGCGAGGCATGGTACTCTGCGAGGCTGCCCTAACTCCATGCAAACTCAAGACTTCTTAGTTTCCTAGGTTTTTCTGTTCTCGGGGTATTGACACTAGGCTTATTGTGCTTTTGACAAGCTTAGTTTCCTAGGTCATCCTCCGCAAGGCGTGGTACTCTGCGAGGCTGCTCTGACTCCGTGCCCCCAAGTGATCGAAGACTAGTTTGCATTCACTTTTCCATGCCAGCGAGCGGGTTCTCTATGAGTAGTATATACAAAATAAAGGATTTAACAAAGATAAGCAGAATCTCTAAAAAAATTCTACCGTGTTTTGTTTACACGATTTCCATTAACTGTGCTTGGAGGCTACAAGGAGATTACAAAAATTAATAATTTTACTGCTCATATCACCGGGCATTCCAGACATGGGGTATCAATTCCCATTCATTTAGGCTAATTTGTATGTCCTCGGACATACAACACTCTCAACTTGGTATAGGCCCCCCCCCAGTTAGGTCCCAACATTCCTGCTCTGGGGTCTCGGGTGGCTAAGATGAATCTTTGCAACACCAAATCTCCAACCCCAAAATTTCTATCCTTCAGTTTAGAATTGAAATATCTGGCTACTTTCTACTGGTAGGATGTTACTCGAAATTGAGAAGCCTCACAGAGCTTCTCCACAAGGTCCAGGTACTCTCGAAGAAAAGTGTGGTTTTTGGTCAGATCATACGTATCCTGTCAGTGAATGGAGATTGCTGCCTCAATTGGGAGCATGGCCTCATACCCATAGGCCATAGAGAATGGCGAGTGGCCAGTGGAGATCATAGCAGTGGTGCAGTAACCCCACAATGCCTTAGGAAGCTCCTCGAGCCAAGTTCCTTTTGCCTGTTCAAGCATTTTCTTTAAGATGGCTTTGAGTGTCTTGTTGACTGCTTCCACTTGCCTGTTTGCCTACGGGTGGGCCATAGAGGAAAAGCTCTTCATAACTCCATGTCGTTGACAAAATTCTGCGAACACCTCGCTGTCAAATTTCAGGCCATTGTCAGAGACTATCTTCCTCTGGAGCCTGTAGCAGCAAACAATGTTCTTGATGAAAAATTCCAGTGCCTTCTTGGAAGTGATTATAGCGTGTGGCTCAGCCTTGACCCACTTCTTGAAGTAGTCGACTTCAACTATTGCTTTCTTGTCCAACGGTAACTCACCGGAGACAAGATATTTCACTATGGGCTCCATCCAACTATCATGAGGATGGACTGCTTGTACTTCCTCGGGAGTTGAGATGCTCAGAGCAGCCAAGTAGTCAATGGGGACTACATTGATTAGTTCAACATTCTTGGTGGTTGCAAGCTTGGCCAGGGCATTAGCGTTAGAGTTCTATTCCCATGGCACTTGTCGAATGGTGAATTTTTTGAAGTTGTGTAGCATTTCTTAGGTCTTCACCAAGTAAGTGGCCATTTTTTTCCCCTCGGCCTGGTACTCCCCGAGTACCTAATTAACTACAAGATGAGAGACACTGAAACTCTCGAGGCCCTTGGCCTTGAGCTCAAGTGCTACTCAGAGCCCAGCAAGGAGTGCCTCATAACCTGCTTCATTGTTTGAGACGTCAAACCTAAATCTCAAAGCACTGTGAACCCTGTGCCCCTCGGGGGATACCAAAATGAGGCCTGCTCCAACACCATTTTCATTCGACGATCCATCTACAAATAACTTCCATGCGAGCCAAACCATCATGGAATCCCCATGTCTCTCGTTGTTTCCATGCACTCGGTGATGAAGTTTGCCAATGCTTGCCCCTTTATGGCAGTCCTTGGCTGATACGTGATGTCAAATTGACAAAGTTTGACCGACCACTTCAGGAGTCTCTCAGATGACTTCGAATTTTGGAGAACCTACCTTAAGCTGTGGTTCTTGAAGACCTTGATGGGATGCGCCTTGAAATAGGGCCTTAGCTTCCGAGAAGCTACCATTAGGCAAAAGGGCAGCTTCTCCATGAGTGGGTATCTGGACTCCGATCCCAGGAGTCTTTTGCTTACATAGTACATGAGGTGTTGGACGCGACATTCCTCGCGTACTAAGACGACACTGATTGCATTCTCTGAGACAGCCATGTAGTGCAGGATGGGATTTCTGTCTACAGGCTTCAGCAAGATAGGTGGGTTTTCCATGTGCACCTTCAGTTGTTGGAATGTCTGTTCGCACTCCTTCGTCCATTCAAACCTCTGAACTCCTCAGAGTATGTTGAAGAGCAGGATGCACTTGTCAGTTGCCTTGGAAACAAAGGAACTCAGGGCGGCTATCCTCTAGGTGAGGCTATGAACATCCTTATATCCCTTGAACACTGACAATAAAGCCCAAGAACTTCTTGGAGGAATCTCCAAAATTGCACTTCCGTGGATTTAGTTTCATCCCAAACCTACGAAGTACTAAAAAATACTCCTGCTAGGTCCTTTACGTGGTCGGGGGATGTTCTAGACTTGACCAACATGTCGTCCACATAAACCTCCATGTTCCGTACCAACTGTTCCTTGAACATATGGTTCACATGCCTTTGGTAGGTGGCATCGACATTCTTTAGCCCGAAGGGCATCACTTTATAGCAGTAAACTCCTTTATCAGTTTAGAAGCTAGTGTGTTCTTGATCTGCGACATGCATGGAAATCTGGTTATAACCCAAGTACGCATCCATAAAGGACAAGAGCTTGTGCCCGGACATGGTGCCAACCATCTGATCTATTTTCGGAAGCAGGAAGCAGTCTTTAGGGCAAGCCTTGTTGAGGTCAAAGAAGTCTATGCAAGTCTTCCAAGTGCCATTTGGCTTGGGCACAAGGACCAGATTGGGTACCCACTTGGGATATTGGGCGTCTCAAATGAATCCATTTGCGAGTAGCTTGTCAACCTCCGCCTTTAAATCTTCCGCCCTGGTCTGGTCAAACATTCTCCGCTTCTGTTGAATCGGAGCGACGTTGGGATCGACATTCAAGGCAAGAAAAATGATGCCCTTGATCTGTAATATGCACGCAAGTGTACATGGTCGTGTCAAGTAATAAATTCTGAAAGAACGTATATCGTCCCACAAAGACTATTAACCAATTACCAATAATTGCTCTTTACTTTCTATTTGGCAAGTAAAATTAAGATGGATAGATCTAACTACAGACACAATTTCAATAATTGAAAATAAAACAATTTATTAAAGGATAAAAATCAATAATAAAAAAACCTAGGGTATTAACTTCATCAACTTTTCATTCTATTAAATTTATTAATCAGTTCTAAATTTCTTTCTTCCTATTCTAATAGCAGGTTAACATAAATCGATCCCTATTCTTTTTCAAGATATAAGATCTCATCCTATATGCAGGTTTTCTACATCTCTGTGATAAACTTAAACATATAGCAGACATTAAGCATAGAAACCAAATTGCTAAACAAAACATACAGGTACTTTCGTCAAATATGTAATCTATGTCTATATAACGATAGTATATTCAATTCTCATCTTTCGAATTTTGAATCAAAGTCATAAATCAAGAAAATATTGATCATATATTTAATAGCATTAAGCAAACATTATATAGATTAGAATAAAGAAGAATCAATAGAACATCATAATAAAATTAAATAGAAATCCAAGTGACTACATTAAACCCTAGAGAAATAATTGTTCATAGAAAATACCCTAAATAACTAAGATGAAGAAGAAATCTAGAGAACAATAAATAGAGAAAACAAGTAGTCTCCTTAAGGTTTTTTTTTTTCTTCCAGAAATTGTCATAATTGTGCTTAAAAAGTAATATGTGCTTTGGATGTGAAATCTCACTTTTGCCCCTGCATAAAATGCCATTTTCTGCGAAATACGCCACTCATGCACCGCGGCTCCATAATGAAGTGTCGCGACCCGTGTTCGAAATCTGGAATTCTTATGTCTCTGACTTGCTCAAGTGTCGCGGCTTAAATTCATCGATTAATAGTGCCGCGGCCCTTTCGCCTCTCAAGAAATTGACCTTTTTGTCTAATCCCAGCATCGTGACTCTAACTCCAAACGTCATGGCTCAAATGTCTTTTTTCATCAAATTCCATCTTTTTGACACCAAATGTAACCATTTATCAATTACGTCCCATAAATCTAAAATATTATCAAACAAAGGTAACAAAACATCATGCACAAAAAATTACTAAATAATCCTAAAAACTTAAATAAAATAACCCTTGAAAACACTATTAAAACTGCTCTATCAGCCCGTCATGTCGGAGTGAGACCAGGCAAAAACATCCTGATTTTCTCGGAGAAAGCTCACCAGTTCTTCTCAGACTTCTGCCTTCAGATTCTTACTGACTTTGGTCTTCATTTAAGGGACGGAGGCATCGAGGGCCACTTCCTTGACTTTCTCCATGGGCTGATAGCCATCTCTTCCTAAACTTGCGGATTCAACTCATTGGTTTCATCAACTCGAACAACATGCACCTCCACCTCCTATGGAAGAGGTTGCTCAGGAGCCAATTCCTCAACCACCATTACGTGTTGCCTGAGGGTCACATTGTATCATTGCCTTGCCTCTTTTTGGTCTCCTTGGACTGTGCCAATCCCGGAATCCGTAGGGAATTTCATGCACAGATGTCGAATGGAGGTGACCGCCCCGAACTGCACTATGGTCGAACGCCTCAAGATGGCATTATACGCTGCAGAGAAATCCACCACCATGAAGGTGCGATACTTAAAATCTTGGCGTGGCACCTCTCCAAGTGTCACAGGAAACTTGATCTAGCCCATCGTATGAGACCTTCCCCTGAGAACACATATAGAGTTGAGGTGCACGGGGACAAGTTGCTTGTGGTCAATCTGATCTTCTTGTAGGCTGACTTGAACAGGATGTTCACTGAAATCCCGTTGTCCATCAAGATCTGAGCCACTATCTTATTGGAAACCTGGCTCTGAATCAGCAAAGGATTGTGGTGTAGAAAGTGTACTCTTTGAGCGTCGTCCTCGGAGAATGTGATGACTTGTTCGGTCATCCTTGTCATCTGCGCTATTAATTAAGCTAATGCCAACACTTTATCGTTATGGTATAAGGCCCACACATACCTATTTTTCTCGCCTCGGGAGGTGCCCCCATATGGGGACCTCCAGAGATGCTCCCCACTCGCCCATTCGATGGGGGACGTCTGTGGACTATCTGTTGCTGTGGAGCTGCGGAAACTGTACCCGGATCCTGGGGAGCTACAGGCTGTGCGGGTGTTACCGCTACTGGGGCCTGAGTCTGGCGTGCTCCATCCCAAGCATACTGGAAAAGGTGTCCTAGTTTGATGAGGTATTCAATCTCATCCTTGAGTTAGGGGAACTCATTGGTGTGGTGCCCCACATCGTTATGTAAACAACAAAACTTGTTGGGATCTCACCTTTCCCTGTCTCTCCGAATGGGTTGTGGCTTCATGCAATGGATGTGTTGTTCCGTGGCCATAAAGATGTTCTCTCGGGAGTCCACTTAGTCAGTGTACTCAGAGTACTGCAAGACGTATTTCTCATCAGGGGCATTGTTGGGAATTATGCCGTTAAAGCAATTGTAGTTGACAATGGTTTTAATGAATGAATAAATGAATTGAATTATTGTGTATATGTAGCTTATACACTATATTATTTTTAATAATATTAACTAAATATCAAAAAATTGTCAAGTTCATCTATGTGGTCTCAATCTCTTATTGATATAAAAGGATTGAGATTGAGATAATGGACTTAAATAGTTCGTAGTAAAATAAAGTTGTGAAATCTTTAGATTAATTACTGCAAGTATGGTCCACTAGTATTATGAATACATGTGACCTAGATCCAAGTTACTAATGTAGTAGGACACTTTAGTGAAGGTACTTTTCATACTGAGAGTGTGTAGAACTAGACCAGATGTGATTTGATAATACTTGTTTAAATACTGTTTCGTAATATTATAAAACACGTCAACTGATGATCATATACAAATTGATCTTAATCATGAAGTTACTATGAACTCCTATATATGTAATTTGATCCTTTGATTCATGCATTATGGTTTGTCAGAATGATCAGGCTAAGAACTATTGTCTTGGGGACTCAATGATGTATATGGCTGGGGACATAGCTTAACATATATGGAATCTATTACTTCTTATAGATTGAATGATGGTTCCCTATTGGGTTGGCTTTAGGAATTGAAAAGGTTATTGATGTCAAATTCACAATCAGATTATGAATTAACCTTTGCTAGTAAAGTCAATGGTACACTAGGAATCAAGATATAATTAAAAGGGTAAAAAAATAATTTTATTCCCACTTAATTATGAATCATCAATAGAGGATTAATTTGTATGTAATGATTATATCAATGGACACTTTATGGTTATAATAAAGTACTTAGTAAATATATGTCTTTAATTCTCAAGAGTGCAGTCTCATATTTATAGTAGAGTAATCATGAGATTAATAAATATGATTATTGAATCAAAGAGTTTTGCTTAATAATCTTTTATTTATTGGAGCTTGGAATTATTGGTCCATAGGTCCCCGGGACGGCTCTATCAACACTATTCAAGGTAAGAGTTGATACAAGGATCAAACTATGAATGGGCTATTTGAGAGAATATTTATTCTTGAGGATAAATATACAATTATGTGATAATTGAAGTTACAAAATTTATTATTGCATTAATGCAATTTTTGAAATTGTGTAGAAATAAAAGAGTTTGATTTTAATAAATTATTTTTTGAAGTGAGAAATGATAAATATGGATAGTCAAAATTGTTTTTGATTATTATATTTATTTATTTAATAATAAGATGATAATTAAAATTCAAAATTTGAATTTTGAAATTCAAGTTGTTATCTTTTCCTTCAAAATATGATACCTTATTTGAATTTCTAATTATTAATTAATTAAAATAAATATGCATGAAAAATCAAATCCCCTTATTTTAGGGAGGTGTTACACGTATAGGGCTTCCTAGACTTCCCGATGCGTGTACCACTACTGATAATGATCAGTTATTGAATTTTTCATTTATTTAATTAATTAATAAAATATTTTGAAAATGGTTTTTAAAATGGAATGTAAGACTTTGTCTTTAATTATCATTTATTTTTTTATTATTATTAAGATGTTCAATTTTATTTGATTATTATTATTATTATGATAATAATACATATATATTCTATATGATAAAAAATAGGAAAATAAGTTTTTTCAAGAAGATAAGAAAAACTAATCATATTTTTCTAACAAAAGATAAACCTTTCTTTCTAGTCTATAATCAAGAGTCTCATGTGTTGAGAATACTTTTGATTCACAAATTTGATTCTTGTTCTCTATGTGCCTATCCACATCATGAGGTATAGAGAACGTCTTGGGAGATCTTGGTGTGAGTACTCTAGCGAGGATAGGAAGATCGGAATATATACGAAAAGATTCAAGGATTCTTGATAGGCTACAAGAGGTAAATCATTTCGTATTATTTTTCATATACATATTTTTGTTGATTAACATATTGCATATTAAAGGATCCTCATATAAAGTTGTTTATATGAAATTTTTTGTTGTATAGAATAGTAGCATTACCGCAATTTCCGTTGCACACTAGGAACAGTTCCTAACAATTGGTACCATAGCCATCTTTAATCCCTACATATGTTAATTATTGTGAGGGTATCATATGCATTTACAAAAATTCCTATGCCCCAAAATGGCTTACAATTTTTGTAAATCTAGAAAATTTAAGAACTTTTCCTAACCCAAAAGCACCATGAAAACCAACCCTTAAGAATAGAAACAATTCATACATAAATGATAACTCTAGGAATTAGAGTTATTTTTATGCGCTTAAATTTGTAATTTTATCAAGAAAGAGTGGGTTATAGTGTTTTGTAGAGTCTTTATCTTTGTTTTGTCAATTATTAAAATTTAATAAAATAATATTATATACTAAAGTGTGAAATTCTTATTTTGGCAGGTGGTGGTGGAATTTTGGTCATTTGGAAAGAGATTTAAGTGTTAAATGGTTTCAGCAGGAGGGAATGCTGTAGCATTTCAACAACATGACGTACTGCCAGCCAGCCTATTTGGATGACCCACGTGGACACTACTTACCAGCTCACTTTGGGGATTATTTAAATTGGGCTGCTTGGTAAAGAGATAAGTGCTTATTGGGCTTCATTTTGCCTTGGACCCATTTATGGTAAAGAGGACAAAAAGACAAAAAAGGAATTAAAGGAGGAGAGGCCCACATGACCAAGAAGGAGGGGAGTGACCTAGACCAAAGGGTATCATCTTTTCCAATTAGGGATACACAGCTGAAGACAGAAGAGAAGCCCAGCCGCCTGTGCAAGAAATACCCCCATTTTTGGGCAGCCATTAAAGGAGGAAAGAAGGGAAGAGAGAGGATTGAAGACAAAAAGTGAGAAGGGTTATTAGGGGGACACTCCTTACTAATCTTGGCTTGTTTTTCTTTCCTTTCTATCTTGGAACTTAATTATTTCTTGCATTTATTTTGATTATGGATGATTACCAGCTGGGTTATTTTGTGTTTAAAGTTATGAACTAATTCTCTAAAAGTTAGGATAATTAAGGAACCTTGTTATGCAATTGTGAACTTTGCTATTGATGCTTAATGCTAATTGAAGTTTATTCATTCAAGTAATTTTCATGCTTAATATCTACTATTGCTTGATCACCTTTAGTAAATGATTGAAACAATTAAGATTGCTGAAAAGGATTTTAATTATTAGACAAAAGACTTGAATGGTGCATGATTAAGTTCTTGGATTTTAATTTTGTGAGGGTATAGACATATACCTTTGCCTTGCATAATCTAATAGAATTGGTGCTTGATAGGCATTCTCAAAATTAAATGAACTTAGACATAAGTAATTTAATTAGAGTGTTAAACCCATTTGATTTCGACAGAAACTTATGGACTTGATTAGAATTCTTGATTAGTAAACTGTCAGGAATGCCGTAGCATTTTCATAGCATTGCTTCCAGAATTGCAAAACAGTGGGAATTAATTATCCTAGCTTACCATTTCATTATCAACGGATTTTCATATTGCATCCCATTAATTTAGACTTTAAATTCAGCTGTTAGTTACTTTTAATTGCATATAAAAAAATAAACTTCCACTTCAATTTGAATTTGATTCTTTTATTTTTAATCATTTTGCTAAACTTTAATTTCACAATTTTAAGCTTAAAAACAATCCTTGTGGATACGATATTGGGTTCTTATCACTTTATTACTTGTTGACAGTGTACACTTGCACTCACATTAAATTTTGCACAACAAGTTTTTGACATCCATCCATTCATATATTACACATAATATAATTTTTTTTAAAAATTTATGGATAAAATTCTGTTATGGTCTTAGCCCCGAGCACAAACCCCGAGGCCTGAGCCGCTACCCCTGCGCCCACGCCGTGCACGCCCCTGTCGCCAATGTCTGTGTGCGCCAGCCACCACCCTCGGCCGTGCCCTACTTCGTCGTCGGCCTCCTTAGCCACTACCCATCATGACACACCCATTAGGGTTTGTGTCATGCAAACCCTATTGGATGTATGATTATCTATTTGGGCTATTTTGAGCCAAATATAATTAAAAGTGTTTTAATTATAATTTTTGCATTAATTATGGTGAGTCCAAATTCTATTTGGGCCTCAATAACTTATTGGGTATTAAAACCAAAAGTTTTAGTATTTTAAAGTTGTTTAAAATAATTAAAAGGTTATTTAATTCATAATGGATAATTAAAATGGTAATGATCCAACGACTAAAAGAGAAGGCCAAATATCAAATGAGTTGCTCTTCATTAGACCTTAGTTAGTTTAATTAATTTTGTGTATTGTTTTGCAAGTTTTGTAATTTTCTAGAAATATCCAAAGCACCCAACCCACATTTATTTATTTATTTGCTTGAACATGATTAAATTGTTTAATATGTTATCATGCATTATAACATGCCATACATATTGTCACCACCCTCCAAACATACAAAGCCAATACACGCGAAAATTTAAAACTTTTTACTTTTAACTCATTGTTCCAAAAATCCATATAAACAAAAACTTTTAAAAGTTCGTGTGCGCACACTTTTAGTTTTAGCAAACGAAATAACAACTACTATTTTACAGAGTTAAAGCAAAACAAATGTCATATAAGAAATAACAAGCTCCCAACGTTTCTCTCAAAATGGTGTTCCATCAAAAACCTCCCCAAGTCGGGCCACATGTACATATCCACAAGCAGACTCCGGTGCTCTGTAACGCCCCAACTCTAGGGACCGCTACAGTGCACGTCGCAAACAGTGCTAAACTCGCTAATCGAATCATTTGGCCATAAACGTGTAACTAGGTATGATTAGCGATTTAGGGATTAAAAATTTTGGTTAAGATATAACATTTCATTAGAACGTCTACTATTTACATTGGGATCCCGAAAATATAATTTCAGAGTATATTACAAGAAAATATTTACAACAGGCCGTTCTAAGCGGCAAAACAGGGTTTAGCCCTAGTTCCTCTTTCAAACCTCGCCCAAGTATTGGTCGAGCAGCTGCATATGTACATGTCATCACCTAAGCTTTCCAACTCAAGGATGGTCCTGCTTCCTTTTGCCTTTACCTGCACCACATAGCACCCGTGAGCCGAAGCTCAGCAAGAAAACTCATATGCTCATGAACAGTCATATCATGACATCAGGTCATATCTGGCATGCCCAGCAAACATAGCTTTATTCAAGCATGCAAATGAATTCACACAATACTGGGGTATCCAGGAAAAGAGATCCTGCCCTTCTGATTGGAGGACTATCAAGTCAGTCATAATCAGACGAGTGTTTCAACACTTGAGGTTCTGGTAAACCATACTGAGTGACCAACAAGCAAGTCACTACGGGGCTCAGCACCCAAAGCCATGCATATGATGATCAAAATGATCATACAGAGCTCATAGCTCTGATCAGATGACTGAATATCACTTTGAGGACCTGTTAAACCATACTGAGTGACTGACAAGCACGTCACTGTGGGGCCGGTGCCCATAGCCATGTGACATAACTGTCACGGGGCTCGCTGGCCCTGGCCTTAAATGACTAGCCTTTGGCTAGACAAGCGCTTTTTAATATTCATCGAACTTGAGGTCGGTCCGGCATTAATGCTCATTTGAGTCATTCAATGCAGAAAGTTGATTAGATCTAATCTTTGTTGGCTTGCATGAAACACGCTAAGTCTGTCCTGAATAATGAGTCAGCGCTATGTGACCAGTGTCCAGTACCACTGCCGAACCTGACTAATGAGTCACAGCTTCACAGTTGATACTAACAGCTTTGCCAATTCTGACTAATGAGTCAGTACCATGCACAAGTAAGCATTGCAACCAAGCATATATCATATGTCACACATCCAAAGATGAGGCATTCAACATGCTTAACAATTGCGAGCATAATAATGATCATGCACATACACAGAGACTCAAGCTCTGACCAATCTCATATTCATCATTCATGGCATGCCCTAATCTCATGTTTCTCGTGCTTCACATGCATCACACTTAATCATCCACCATGCCTCAATAATAATCATATGCAAATGGGAAAAATTCCCAAGCATTCATTATGCTATCAATGTTTACATTTAAACATCCAACCTGCATCAAACATAACCATGCATGTCACATATGGGGTGCAGTTTTCTTACCTTCGGTCAAAGCACAGGTTACCAACAAATGAGCCATAAGCACGATCCCAACTCCAAGCCCCTAGTGATAACCTAGTCACAACCATAATATAAAACCTCATCAAAATGAGTAAATAAATACTTCCAAGCCCAACCCAAGTCTCCGGGACAACAAATCCCACTTAACTAGGTAGTGGGATCGATCCCAGGCCCTTAGAGTTAAGTTCCCATGCTCAAAACATTAATTTGCCCAAAAATGACAACAATCGCCGTGACCCTCCCGGCAAGCGCTGCGGCCCTTAGGCAAAACAGAACCTCCACCTGTTTCTTTAAGCCAGGGCCGCGGCGCCCAAGAACAAGGCTGCGACCCTACCTCGAACCAGCCATTTTTCCTCGTTTTCAACCTTTTAAAACCTCCCAAAAGCATATCCAAACATCTCCAAACTCAAAAATCAAAGTTCCTAAACATCCCCATCATCCAAAACCAACAAAACCCAAGTCTCAAATCACCCAAAAACTCATCAAAACACAAAGTCTAATTCAAGCTTAAAAAATTAAAACTTAAAACTTGAATTATCTCTGATTGAGTTGTTTCCAACTAAATCCTCCAACTAATAAGCTTCTAATTTTCCTTAGGATTGATATGCCTCGATCCTCGATTGAATCCGAGTCCTAAAACTCAAGTTATCTTTGAAAACGCGATCGAGAGACGAAAAGGAAGCTTTTAAGGAGAGAGAACGTAGAGAACGTTCTTTTTATTTCTTAAAAGGTTACTTCAAGCTTAAGTAGCTTCCAATAAAACCTAATGCTCGGGGTCCCGAAAACACCCACGGGGATATTATAGTCAAAACTTCCAGAATTTTCCCCTGATCTTACTAACTCCCAATTTATCACCATATATTAATTCCCATTACCCAATAACCCGGTAATGCTCAAAATACCCCTTGACTTACTCCAAGTCAAGCTTAAATCCCGTTGTGACTTTCCCGCTAGCTTACCTCCTAGGATCGTCTTGTGCTGGGTAACCCTGGCATAACCAAATAATAACAAAGCACCACGCCCATTTCACATATATGCCAAAAATGCCCGAAACGGCCAAAATATGAAAATCACCCAATTAATCACAAATGGGTTCACATGCATATTTAATACACCTAAACATGCATATTATCATTAAATAGCATAATAAAGAAATTATGGCCCTCTCGACCTCCTAATCAAGGTCCTAAACCTTATTAGGAAATTTGGGGCATTACACGCTCACTGCTCCACTTTGCTTTTGCACTTACCTACAACATGAAACAACTAGGTAAGGAAAACACTTAGTAAGAATAGCCTTGCACACAAATATACTAAACTCAATAATAGGTTGCTCTAAGGTAGTTACCACTACCGGTCATAGGGTATTGGATAATTTCCAACCCTATCATACAATTCTAAATAATGGTCCTAACAAAAAATGAAGTACATTGGTTGTGCCCAACAACCAATGTTCATACATATCAAAACCACATGCATTCAGAAAATCCCAGACATTAAAGATATATAACCATGTACGAAATAAATATTCTAGTTGTTTCTAACAACCAAGTTCACTCGTATCACAATAACCTACACTCAGAAAATTCCCAGAACATACTCTATATCACTCATATCATAATAACTTGCACTCAGAAGATTCTAAGAATATTCAATTATATTTAACACACATCATGACTAAATAATTAAAATATCGACAAGGGATCCGGGCCACAACCCTGTTCTAGCATTTATGTCTTGGCTCCAACCCAGACTATATTACCATTGTCCTAGCTTCAACCCAGACTATATACTTACCATGCCCTAGCTCCAACCCGAACTATATTACCATTGTCCTGGCTCCAACCCAGACTATATTACCATTGTCTTGGCTCCAACCAAGACTATATACTTACCATATCCTAGTTCCAACCCGTACTATATTATTATTATCCTTGATCTAACCTGGATTATATTACCATTGTCCTAGCTCTAACTCGGACTATATTAGCATTGTTGTTATCCAAAAAGCAGGTGTGGATGACGTGGAAAATATTTTCAACACATGGCTGACACCTGGCAGAGGTTCTGTTCGACCATCGATCAGGGATGTTCCCCTGACACAACATTTGAGTTTTATATACGACCAGACTGCTTATATACTCCGTATATTTTTTAGTAATCTTGTCTAGTTGTAAACATATCCGATATTATTTCCCTTTATACTTGATTATCCGATTAATTAGGTAAGAATATCTTTGATTGATTCATGTAACCCACCTTGAGCCTATAAATAGAGTGAAATAGCTCAAGGGATGGACTTTTGGCTAATTTTTGTTTATGCTTTAGAAGAGAATTTTGGCTATTATCTTTTGGTTGTATTACTCATCCCTCTAAGGCTTGTGAAACTCGAAGAACCCTAGTTCTTTAATCACTCCTTTGAGAATCAAGATCAATAATAGTCTAAGTGGTCGTAGGTCATTACCAATTCTTGGGGCCGAACCATTATAAATTGTTGTGTTGTTTATTTTTCTTTCAATTAGGTCTTACTCAATACTTTCCATCACATCAGGCATTTGACTCCGTGTCAGTCGACCAAAACGAGGGTCAACACTCTGGTGCTTTCATTGAGAGCCTGAGAAGAAGTTGTTGAAGGTACTAATGGCAAAGACATCCAAGAAAACTGGACAGGCTGCCGCCGCACCTTCCCAGCCTCCTCCACCAAATATGGCTGAAGATGAGCCTCATTTGGAGTTCGATGAGGAGGAAGTAGACTCTGAGGCCCTGAAGACAACACTGGGGGTGTTGCAAGATGAGCTGGCCGCTCTGAGGGCCAATCAAGAGAGTGCTGCCGAGATAATGGCGTCACAGCAGAGGGAGATAGAGCGCCAGCACCAAGAGCTGAGCGAGAGACAGGCGGAGATGGACCATTGTCAGAGGGATGCCATGGCAGCCCTCGAAGCAGCCCTTCAATTGGCTAGGAATCAGGCTGCACCTGCCTCGTAGCCTGATCAACCCTCGAGTGGGCCACCTCAAAGAGGTCCCAATCCTAGCCCTCTGCTCCAGCCAACAAGCCCTCAAGGGCTGGAGCAGCCACCAATGCCTCAGGATAATGTCCCACCTAGGGACCTTGAGACGCAGCCTCCATCCCAGGCTGGTCGAGGCAATCCCCCGCGTCCAAGGCAGAATAGGGCTGGGCAATAGCCTCGTAGCCCTAGACGCCCGGGGGGTGAAAAGCCGCACCCACCGACCAGGGGGCAGTGTCCTTCTGCCAATAGAAGGAACTCAGAGACAGGCTCTGCGGTCAGGGGCCCTCCACGGCATGACAATGCACGGGGACCCACCGACCAGCGCAGGCCTCCCCCTAACACTCGGAAAGTTCCAGCCCAAGGAGGCAACCGAGGAAACAGTCGGTCCCACCATAGCCAGTCGAGGTTCAGAGATGGCCACGGCTACAATGGGGCCGACTCAGGCAGAGGGAATGTTGGTCGGAGAAAGGAGGAGAGAGGTGGAGGCTGAAGCCACCCACCTAGAGAAGATCGACATGCAGGACATAACGCTGGGGGGTAGCCCAGACAAAACAACGTCTTTAGCCGGCTCAGAGCCAGAGACTAGTGGCGAAGAGATGATGACCTAAGGGATGTACTCAATGACCGCCGAGAAAGGCACGATGAGTACATTCCCTCGGCACCAGAGGCCCCAGAAATTCCTGAGGCCGTCTAGGCCCAAATAGATGCCCTGAACCAAGCAGTGCAACAGTTGGTCGGGGGAAGAACGTCTCATATCAAGTACGACAGGAGAAGGGGCACTCCTTTCATATAAAGGATCGTCGTGGCTGAAACCCCCAGTAAGTTTAAAATGCCCACACTTCTGAACTTTTATGGGTATGGTGACCCACTATCTCATGTCAACAAGTTTGAGATACAAATGGACATTCAGAAGGTGTCTGAAGACGCTCGATGCAGAATCTTCCCTGCAATACTTTTTGATACTGCAAAAGAGTGGTTCTTTAAGTTCCCTCCTGCAAGTATAGTATCCTGGGAGATGGTCATAAAGGAGTTTTACGAAAAATTCTATGCGGGTCGTGTGCACCCCACTGAGGCAAACCAGCTGGTCGAGATACGCCAGCAAGAAGGAGAACCACTGAAAGATTATGTCCAGCGTTTCATGCGAGCGGCAGCTGGGGCCAAAACAGTGGGAGAATAAGGCAAAATGATGGCCCTAGCTGCAGGAGTTAGGCGCCGTACGCCCCTTTGGAGTAGCCTCAGGAAGCATGGGGTTAAAACTACCCAAGAGTTCTTGGATCGAGCTGATCGATACATCAAGCTCGAGGATGATATTGCCAGGGAGGGAAAGACCCCAAATAAGGATAAAGGGACTAAAGACCCCGCCAAAGCTGCCAATGGGTCAAAGACCAACAGCAACGACAAAGGAAATGGGAATGGCAACGACAAGAATGGGGGGAAGCGGCCCCATATCGAGCCCTCTACCTCCGAGAGTAAGCGCCCTAAGGGCAACCGTTATGAGCCAAGGTTCACCAACTATACCGCTCTTATTGAGTCTCGAGTAGAGGTGTATCAGGCCACAAGTTTCAATGTACCCTACCAAATACCCACTCCCATTCGAAAGGATATTTCGAAAAGGGATACAACCAAGTTTTGTCGCTTTCACAACGATTACGGACACAATACGAATGAGTGTAACCAGCTGAAGGACGAAATCAAGTTCCTTATTAGACAAGGACACTTGAGAAAATACGTGCGAGCCGCGGGAGCTTCCCAACGAGAGGCTCTGGGTGGCAACGAGCAGGCGCCTACACGCCAACGCTCGCAACCTTTACAGCCTGATCCCATGGCAGGCACCTTACTCACCATTTGCGGAGGACCGCACCTCACGGGAAACAGCGGAAAGGCAAGGGAACAATACGCTTGGACCCTATTGCATGACCAGGACATCGAGACGATGACTGTGGAGGATAGGGCAACAAAAAAGGCTCGAACAGAGGACGATGTAATAACTTTCTCTGATAATGATGCCCAACATGTCTGGTTCCCATATTCTAATCTGCTGGTCGTGGATGTTCAAATAGCCAATATGATGGTGAAAAGAGGACTGGTCGATACAGGAAGTTCAGTTAACATCTTGTATAAATCTTTGCTGGAACAAATGAAGTTGTCCACAAAGGACTTGGAGCCTTGAAACCAAACAATTTATGGTTTCTCTGGTGAGGGACTCGCTCCAACGGGGTCATTCAGGCTTCCTGTGACAGCAGGTACTATGCCCGCCAACAGGACATTACTCACTACTTTTATAGTGGTTGACTATCCTTTGGCCTACAATGCAGTGATTGGAAGCCCAATATTGGTCGACCTTCGGGCTGTCACCTCTATATGGCACTTAGCCATGAAATTCCCAACGGACATAAGGGTAGGACGCGTATTGGAAAACTAGAGGGAAGCAAGGGAGTGCTACAATGCCTCAATCACTAAGGCCAAGAATGGTATGTCGGGGAGTGCTCCCCCAAAAGAGTTGCAAATGGCCATTGATGTACAAGCCCAATCAGGTGATGAGGTCACCAAATAGGGTGTTGCCCAAAGTGAGGATAGAGACTTAGATCCTCGCTTTGGGGATTTTGAAGAAGATATAGGACCTGTCGAGGACCTTGAAGAGGTCCAACTTGATGAAGAGTATCCGACCAGAGTTGTGAAGGTCGGCAAAAATATAGAGACAACAACCAAATGCGCACCGGTGGAATTTTTGAGGAAGAACCAGGAAGTGTTCTCCTGGTCGCATAAAGACATGGTTGGGATAGATCCTGCAGTCATCAACCATGTCCTGAATGTTGACAAAAGCTTTCCACCCGTGCAACAGAAAAGAAGGCTACTCGATAAAGACAGATCAAAAGCCTTAAAGGAAGAAGTTGAGAAACTGAAGGAGAATAGGTTCATCAGGGTGGTGTATTATCCATCATGGGTCTCTAATCCAGTGTTGGTTCCCAAGCCGAATGGCAAATGGCGGACCTGCATGGATGTCACAGACCTTAACAAAGTCTGCCCTAAAGATTGCTTCCCACTCCCAAGGATCGACCAGCTGGTCGATGCAACTGCAGGCCATGAGATCCTCTCCTTCATGGATGCATACTCAGGGTACAATCAGATTAGTATGCATCCCCCTGATGAGGATCACACTAGCTTTCGGACCGATACAGGGCTATACTGTTACAAAGTAATGCCCTTCAGATTGAAAAACGCTGGTGCGACTTTCCAACGACTAGTTAACCACATGTTTAAGGAGTTGATCAGGATAAACATGGAGGCGTACGTTGAAGACATGTTGGTGAAGTCAAAAAAGGCAGAAGGACATGTGAAGGATTTACAAGAATGTTTCAATGTTCTGAACAAATACCAGATGAAGCTAAATCCTCTCAAATATTCCTTCGGAGTAGGATCAGGGAAGTTCTTAGGGTTCATTGTCAATTCGAGAGGAATCGAAGCTAATCCCGAGAAGATCAAGGCCCTGATCGATATGAAATCGCCAATGAAGATCAAATATGTGCAAAGTTTGACTGGAAGGATTGCCACACTCAGTAGATTTATTTCAAAATCAACAGATAAGTGCGTTCCTTTCTTCAATCTACTTAGAGGCAACAAGAAGTTCGAGTGGACTGAAAACTGCGAATAGGCTTTCCAAGCCTTAAAAGCCCACATGGTGCAGCCTCCCGTCTTATCAAAGCCTCTAGATGGGGAAACTTTGTTCATAAACCTAGCAATCACCGAATATGCTGCTAGTGCGGTGTTGGTAAGAGAAGAAGAAGGCGTACAAAAGGCGGTATACTATGTGAGCAAGAGGTTGATCGGAGCCGAACTGAGGTATCCTCCCATTGAAAGATTAGCCTATTGTCTAATTCTGGCCTCAAGGAAGTTACGTCCTTACTTCCAAGCCCATCCAATCACAGTCTTGACTGACCAGCCCCTTCGGCAAGTTTTGCAAAAGCCAGAGGCTGCTGGTCGTTTGTTGAAATGGGTAGTCGAACTCGGATAGTTCGATATAACATACTCACTGCGAGTAGCAATAAAAGGACAAGTCTTGGCTGACTTCATTGCTGAATTCACTGAACTCCCAGATAACGAGCAGGGTGAAAAGCCTAATGCACCTAAGCCTCAAGTTGAAGCTCCTTCGTGGTAACTATTCATAGACGGATCATCCAATGAATCCCACGCAGGAGCAGGAGTGATATTGATAATGCCAGAAGGGCATCGATTTCACTGCGCAATTAGGTTTGATTTCACCGCTTCAAACAACAAAGCTAAATATGAAGCCCTACTCGCTGGATTAAGGTTAGCCAAAGACATGAACATAAAAGTGTTGGATATCTATAGTGATTCACAGCTGGTAGTGAATCAGGTCTTAGGAGAGTACCAAGCACGAGGCCTAAAAATGGTGGCTTAGCTGAACAAAACAAAGGATCTGTTGGCACAATTTGAAAAATATACCCTCTAGCAAATACCTCAAGATCAGAATTCAAACGTGGATGCCTTAGCCAAACTCGCGAGTGCAAAAGATGCTGACACTTTAAATATAGTGCCAGTTGAGCGGCTATGCTCACCAAGCATACGAGCAGACGAAACCAGTATGGTGATCCAGTTAGCAGATACATGGATGGCACCATACTTAGAGTATCTCACGAACGGCACACTACCAGCAGATAGAAACAAAGCCAGGACCCTTCAGAGACAATCTGCAAGGTATATCCTGGTCGATGGTATTTTATACCGAAGAGGATACTCAATTCCACTGCTCAGATGTGTTACACCAAAAAAGGCTAAAGAGTTGATGAAGGAGGTACATGAAGGCTTCTGCGGAGACCACGCTGGGGGGCAAAGCCTATCGAAAAAGATCCTAAGGCAGGGATATTTCTGCCCAACGATGAATAAGGACTCGATGGAGTTCGTACGAAAGTGTGATAAGTGTCAGTGGTTTTCCAAGATCCCACGAGCAGCTCCCAACGAGTTAAAGCAAATGCAAATTCCATGGCCCTTCGCAGTATGGGGTATAGATTTAATCGGGTCCTTGCCTACAGGGAAAGGTGGTGTGAAATATGCAGTGGTAGCTGTCGACTACTTCACAAAATGGGCCGAGGCTGAGCCGCTCGCAACCATAACGATAAACAAAGTACTTGATTTTGTTATCAAAAACATTGTTTGTCGATATGGATTGCCAAGAAAGATTGTCTCGGACAATGGCACCCAGTTTGATAGTGACTTTTTCACAGACTTCTGCAAAAGGCATGGCATAATCAAGAGCTTTTCTTCAGTTGCTCACACCCAAGCAAATGGGTAAGTTGAAGCAGTTAATAAAACATTGAAAGATACCCTGAAGAAAAGGCTCGAGGAAGCTAAAGGAGAATTTCCAGAATAGTTGCTTGAAGTCCTCTGGTCGTACAGAACATCCCACCGAACAGCAATAGGTCATACCCCATTTTCCTTAGCATACGGGTACAAAGCCATGTTGCCTGTCGAGTTAGATCCGCCCTCGCACCGCAGAATAACATACGACCAAGACCAAAATAGCCAATTGTTGATGGATTCCCTAGACCTAGTCGAGGAGAAATGAGAAAAAGCCCAACTCCGAGTAGCTGCGTACCAGCAAAAATTCGCTCGGTATTTTAACTCCAAAGTAAAAGAAAGAACGTTCAACGTCGGGGACTTGGTACTTTGAAGAGTTTTCTTAAACACTCGCGACCAAGCTACTGGAGTACTCGGACCAAACTGGCAAGGACCTTACCAGATTGAAGAAGTCCTTCATCCAGGCACTTACAAACTTGCACGCTTAAATGGAGACCTCGTTCCACGTTATTGGAATGGAGAACACCTGCGCAAGTATTATCAGTAAACAGTCTTTCTTAAAGGACTGGCTTGTATTTATTTTTACTTTTTACAAGTTTTTGAAAAAGGGTTGGTCATGAGATATGGCTAATCACTTATAAGTGTAAGATCTTTTTTAAGATCACTCGTAAAGACATGTTTAGTCCATTTAATACGAGAATTATAAGGGACTGTGCGCAGCCAGTCATTCTTGCCAAACTTTGTAATTTTTTACAAGTATTTTCTCATTACGTGTGTTGTTTTGCTGTATTACAATTTTCATGTTTTTACTGAGCAGTAATGTCAGGTTTTGGTCAAGGAAAGTGACCAAGGACCTAAAGCTCCTCGATCACTTGGGGGGCATATAAGGTACATAGGAAGCAAAGCATACCAAAAGGTATGTAAACACATGAGCAAAATAAGTGAAAGCATGCTACGGTACTTAGAGTATTTTTCAAAATTTTATATATTTTGTTAAGTCAAACCAAAGTATTATGCTAAGTTCGGTCATGCGAACAGATGTTATAATAAAGCAAAAATATTATAATATCAAAAGATTCTTTTTACACCGCGACCAGTACTGCTCGGATGTAAATGTTAAGATTAAAAGAAAAATTTGCCCGTGTAGTAATAAAAACATATAAATATTGTCTTAACTTCATGAACCGTGGGTCATGTAAGAAAAAGAAAACAAGGAAAAACTAGCTAAGGGGTAGCAGGAGGATCTTGGGGAACATCTTGGTTGCCCGTTTCTTCTACAGCTTCCCCCCCATCCATCCCCATGGCCAACAAAATTTCAGGGGAAGCAGGAACTCTGGCCCTTTCTTCGGCAGCCAGTCGAGCAGCGCAGCGAGCCAACTCAGCTTTCCTAGCATCCTCTGGAAGGTAGTTTAAGTTGGCACTTTGGTTATGCTTCGAGAAATCATAGAAGCATCGAAGTGTCGCGTTCTTGTACCTCTCCAGGTCTTTGGTGTTCGTGAGCTTGAGTTGCTCCACTTGGCTCCTTAGGCTGTCAATGCTCTTATCTTTCGCAAGATTTTCCCCCTCGAGCCTTTTGACTTCGCGCCAGTGGATTCGACTGGCCTCCTAGTACTCCTCTCTCTGTTTTCTAGCACTTTCCAGAGAGCCCTGTTTCTCCACCAGATCCGTGGCCAAAGAATCCTTCTGCTGGGTCACCACTTCCAGCGCTCATGCATGCCTTGCCTCCGCGGCTTGAAGCTCCTCCATCAACTTCAACTCCCGAACCTGGGGCTGCTCGATGTTGGCACCCGAGCGCAGACGGGCAGCCGTTAAAGTCAGCATGGCCTACGCAAAAAACAAGTGTTAGATAGACTTCAGGAAAATCATATTGTAAGTAAAGAAAAGTAAGATGCTTACACTGGCTGTCTCATTCAGGGCTCTGTGGATGGTCTGATCGACCCCCATTTCCTATGTCCCTGCCATGGCCTCTTTTCAGCGGACATGTTTAAGAATTTTGGCCAGTCGGTCTTTGGCAGACCTCAGGGCACGTGTGACAGTTCTGTCCCGGGAGAAGCGCCCCCAGCCTATTGTGTTTGTTTGGTAGGGGCTGGGGGTGATGGAGCTTTGGCAGCTGGAGCGTTTAAAGGTGGAACCTCCTACTCGAGAGGATGTTGTTTGGTATCCTGGGCAGGAGGCCCGTCTATCGAAGGGCCCGAGGCTCGGTTCCTCTTAGCAGAGGGCATTTGGCTGGACTCCCCATCATGTCGCCTGGACGACTTCCTCCTGTGAACCAGGGGGACTTCTTCTTCCTCCTGAGTGCTGTAGATGTCGAAGACATTTGCAGAGGCCATTTCTACAGAAGAAGTAAACATGCAGACAGTGAGCCAAAAATAGATGACAAATTATGTTGCATCAGAAAAGAAATAAAGAAAAATTGCAAAGTCCAATACTCAAGCTATTACTACTAGTCGATATACTATTGACTCTACTAGTCATACACTCACTCTCTGGCATGAAGAAGTCTGGCCCTAGGTTTGGAGTATATGTAAAATTGCTGTCCCCATCAAATAAGTGACAGGGAATTGGCAAGCTATCTAGGAATGAAATAATTGTACCATTTTCGTCAGAGGACTTGTCTAAGTCTATGACGGGCTCGGTCGCCTTTTGTTTTCCCTTTCCTTTGGGGGTAGAAGAACTTTCTGCTGGGGGGGTGCCAACGGGTTCCCTGATTGTAACCCTAGTTGGTCTTCGTCGAGGAGGAGACACTGGCGGTTGCAGCTCAGGATTTTCCTCGCCAGTGGTACTTCCTACCGCGGATTCCCTCACATTCTGGTGAGGGCCAGGAGGCCAACTAGCCTCAAGTTGGCCTCGGTGACCAGAGATTTGATGCTCTTCTCAACGTCTGTCATGCTGGCCAACATGGCAGACCTAAACACCATGTCTGGTGTTGGGTCTGGTCGCAACCATGGGCCTGAAAAACACAAGAAGTTTCAGAAAAATGCAAGGAAAAATGCTAAATAAAAGCAGCGAACAGTGGAAAAAGACTTTTACCTCCTCGAGTGAAGGCCAGGTTATTCGCGACCATGTCGGTCGTGAGGAAATACTCCTAACTATATTTCCCCACGTTTGAAATGTTGGTTGTGTCACTCAGAAAGGTTCGGCTAGTCTCTTGTTGACAAAAGTGAAAGAACCCCGTACCAGACTGTTGGGGGTTGGACTTAAGGTCAAAAAGGTAATTGACCTCGTGAGGGGCAGGCTCTGGCCATTTCTTGTGATTATAAAGGATATAGAGTGCAACAATCATTCTATATCCATTTGGTGTGATTTGAAAGGGGGCAACTCCAAAATGGTTCGCCACCCCCTGGAAGAATGGATGAAGAGGAAGAGTAGCTGCAGCCTCTATGTGATATCTCGACCAGGAAATTCGCCCACTCGTCCGTAGTAGCGAGTTTGAGGGTTACCCAAGAAAGGACTTATTTTCTGAAGTAGTTGGCTAACATCCTAGGGGTTACATGACTGAGTGGGGCAAGATACCACTCGACGTCAGGAAGAACTGAATACCGAGGATGGGCTCTGACTTGGATGTGAGGGTCAGGAGCATTATTATCCCAACCACTGGTCGAGGGAACCTCAGCCTGCGAGCCAGGCTGGGCTGGAGGATTTGAAGGGTTTTTCTTCTTTTTGGTGGTAGACTTGGCATGACCCATGCTGACGGGAGTTGGTTGAGGTCTTGGAGGAGAAATTCACGAAAAGGGAATCTCTTGAATTCGCTGAGCTGGTTGCTCTTCACCCTCGAGCAACTGTGCAAGTAAGTTGTCATCTATCGGCCTCTCACCTCCCCACAAGTCTGGCATTAAAAGCTGCGAACAGAAAAAGGGGGAGGTTAGGAAGAAGAGCCTAAGAAGATGGTTAGAATAACATTGTTCGTGTATAAAAGTCTAACTTTTATACAACAACATTCTAACGAAAAATTGAATTTTTTATACGAATAGTTTGAAAAACAGATCAAAATAAGTGAAAGTAAAAAGTTTTTTCTGAAAAAGCTTTTTCAACTCCACTAAGGGCGGGAAAAACCCAGTTTTTCAACTAGCCTAAAAATCGAATTTTTACTTTGATTTTACGTCCTAAACCTATGATATCGACTATCAAACTGATTCATAACCCCTACATAGCAAGTATGCTCTACCATATCTAACATCAATCGACAAACGTCCAATTTTCCTATATTTTTACCCAAGAACACGACACTGTTTCAGAGCCTAAAAAGCTAGCATAAACAGACATGCACAACACAGTAAAGGGTACGATTGTTCTAAAATTTACCTATACGAAGATTGAGAAGTCCTGGGGAAACTTCGATTCTTGGCGTGTGAGCAGCAGATTCCTGGAACAAGGAAGGATGAACTTCGGAGAAATTTCTAGGCTATACCTTGAGAGTTCTTGGAGTGTTCTTGACAAAGAGATAGCTAGTAAAAGGTGAAAAAGTAACTTTGAAGGCTATATATATATTGTCTGAGATATGTTAAAAAGAGGCAATCATAAGTTCCCCTTTTTCGAAGCATGGGGAAGCGTGATGGCCGTCAAAAGTTTGCTTGGGAACCGAAAAGGCATGATTGGACGTGAGTAGGTCACTTTTTCCAAGGAGGCACGAACTACTCTGACAGATTTGGTGGGGTAATCGAAGTGTCATTTTCCTAAAGTTTATTTATTGTTGGTCGTAATAAATAAACTTGGGGGGAAAATGTTATCCAAAAAGAAGGTGTGGATGACGTGGAAAATATTTTCAACACCTGGCTGACACCTGGCAGAGGTTCTGTTCGACCATCGATAAGGGATGTTCCCCTGACACAGCATTTGAGTTTTATATACGACCAGACTACTCGTATACTCCGTATATTTTTTAGTAATCTTATACAGTTGTAATCATATCCGAGATTATTTCCCTTTATACCTGATTATCCGATTAATTAGGTAAGAATATCTTTGATTGATTCATGTAACCCACCTTGAGCCTATAAATAGAGAGAAATAGCTCAAGGGAGGGACTTTTGGCTAATTTTTGTTTATGCTTTAGAAGAGAATTTTGGCTATTATCTTTCGGTTGTATTACTCATCCCTCTAAGGCTTGTGAAACTCGAAGAACCCTAGTTCTTTGATCACTCCTTTGAGAGTCAAGATCAATAATAGTCTAAGTGGACGTAGGTCATTACCAATTCTTGGGGCCGAACCACTATAAATTGTTGTGTTGTTTATTTTTCTTTCAATTAGATCTTACTCAATACTTTCCATCACATCAAGCATTTGACTCCGTGTCAGTTAGCCAAAACGAGGGTCAACAATTGTCCTGGCTCCAACCTGGAGTATATTATGCTAAGGTTCTGGCTTCAACCCGAACCTACTTACCATTTATCCGCAGAATGCCAAAGTATTGCAAGAGTAGGCATTAAGCATACCCTTGTCTTAATGACCCAAACAAAACTAGTGTAATCTACTACTACAAGCACACACTCGTATATTCATGTTGTAGCCATGAAAGTGAAAGGCTAACTTACTTGGAGTCCTTAGGTCCCAGTTGGATCTTTTAACTCTGCTATCTGCTTTTTCCTTTGCGGTTATATAGTGTACTCGGATTAAACTATGACATACTCATATAGCTAATATTCTATGATATCTACATTCAATAAAGTTCTCTTGCAGACTCTATACTAAAAAATTTCTCTTATACACTTTACAGTGTATAAGACTAGATTATACTTTAATCAATTTAAGGTATCTTGAGAAAAATCGTCCTTACCGCAACATGCTCTCTGTGTTGTACATTTTAATATTCTATCTCTAGATGACTCTCTCAATCGTATTACGCGTATTTTGGTTACTTATAAAAGGAGTTTTAAACAACTATTACTCTTAGAAAACTACCCACTTTTTACTCAAGCACCAAGTTTACCGTTTTCCATTCTTTACCCAAAAATACTGCGTTTCGACCTTTTACAATTTATTATCCATTAACGATAATACTTTTCAATTTACGGTTTTATAAAACCTAACTCCCATTTTTAAAATCTTTAATCCATAACCTACGATCTCTATTATGTCATTTTCGAAAAGGAAAAGGGCACTTGGACCCCGTGTTTATAAAATGGTAAAAGTAAATTCTCAATAACCTTAAGTTAATTTGGGATTGGTTAGATATCCAAAACATTAGCTATTTTTTAAAACAACTTCATTTCCAATTCCGAACCTAACTTTTTCACTATTCATTTTAACGTGATAAAAATATTCCTTTTAAGCTCATATTCTATGTTAGGTTCTCTAACCACAACCCTTTAAAATCCCCTTCACGTATTATACGTCCTAATGATGGGAACTAGGTGAAAGATCACGTCAAAATTCAATTTAGGTTAGGAGAACTAACCTCCCAAAACTTTTTTTTTTGTTAAGGTTCGAATTACAAATTTTTCCCATTTTTAGGCCAAATTAGAAAAATTATTACTCTTAAACCGTGGCATATTTTAATCTAAAATTTTACCAGGGACTTGATACATATCTTAAAACATTTCTCACCAAGTTTCATAATTTTTGGGATGGAGAAACTCATTAAACCATTTAATGAAATATTGGTAGTGCCTGCAGCCCATGAGTTTTTCTCAGATTTTTAGGATTCTTTGAAAAATTATTTCTCTTACACCATAGCCCAGTTCTTTCTAACATTTTACCAGGATTTTTACTCATATATAATTTAGTTTCTCTCAAAATTTCATAACTTTAAGATAGGGGAACCCATTAAAAATTGTAAGAAAATCTTGGCAGTGTATGCTGCCCAGAAATTTTGTTTTCAGATTATTAGGGAAAAGTTTGAAAACTATTACTCTTTAACCATTTTGCATTTTCCTCTAAAAAATTTCTGTGATCCTTATACATATTTAAACTAACAGTTTACCAAATTTCATGGATTTTGGCTCAGTAAAATGTGTTCAATTTTCAAAACAATCTGGGAAGCACATGCTGCCCAGAGATTTTCCAGATTGCATCAAGATGCCAAAAAGTTCATAACTTAAGTTTGAAAACACCTTTTTTCAATTTTCAAAACCCTAAACTCAAGTAATCATATAGAAATATACAACCATACAAATTATTTGAACAAATAGAGGTAGTAGGGTACTATCTGACCAGTTGGAATTCAGACCATGAAAACTTGACAGCATACATTTTTACTCATTCTAGCAAAACTAAACACAACTAGCAAAACCCTAGCCACATGCATATGCATACAAATCAACAAATAGAACAAGCTAACCCTCAAGCATAAAATAAACCTCAAAAACCAACAAAATAACCTATACAACCAAATCTAACATCAGTAATAAAAAATAACTCAAAAACCAACCAAAAGCTCTACCTTTGTAGTTCTAGCTAGGAGATGGGATTCCTTAGCTTTTCAAACTTCCTCCTTGGATTTTATACACTCAAACCGAGCCCCATAGGTTCCACATGCAGATTTTCAAAAGAGTATTAGGGTAGAAGATGGAGATGAGAGGAATAACATAAAAGCTCTAGAACCCTTACCTTTGTTTTCACTAGATCACCAAAAAGTTTCAAACTTTGAGATTCTCCTAGAACCATCTCTCTTGAACCCTAGAACACAAGATCCATGCCATGCATGGCCATTAGATCTCTTGCATGCATATCCACCCCTTAGTGTTTTAGATTTGAAGAAGAAGGGAAACAAAGTGACATGGTTTCGAACTTACTTGTACACTAGTCTTTCTTGAGCTTCTCTTTCCTTCAATGGAGAGTGAGTGTCCAAGCTTGAGAAGAGGAAAGAAATTCAGCCATGGAGGCTTGGGGAGCTCTCGGTTTGGGGAGAGAGAATGGAGAGAGTTATTTTTGTTTTCATGAGGAAAAAGGAAATTTAAAAAAAAATAATGATTGGATGTGTAAGAGGGAAATGATTGGGGATTTAGCCAATGGGTGGGTAAGTCTCTTACTGTTCCTAGGGTAGGTGTCCTAGATACTTGAGTACACTAGGGCATATCCTAGCCGCCCATCACACCCTCTCTCCACCTTTAGAAATGACTAAAATGCCCTTGTTCCTTTTAACTCACTTCTCATGCACTCAAGAGCCCTTTGGTAATTTCACTATCTAAATTTAACCAAATTTTTACCCTATAGTTTTCAAATATCTCCAAGCTAAATTAAATAAAATAAATGTGACCAAAAATAATAATTTTTCACATAACACATAATTTTGGTAATTTACTCAAATTGAGCAAAATGCCCTTAGAGACTCGGGCAATAATTTCCATTCTTAAGCCTAGTAGATTGGAATTAAATCCTCAATCAATTTTTCTTAATTTTATTGGCTCGAATATACAATCACAGTTGCCAAATATTTTTATGCCATAGTATTCCTCATTTTACCTAATCCGAGATTTTTCCGTTATTAGGGTTTGTCCCTCGGTCAAAGACCAATTTTCTTTGCATAGGCCTTAACCCTTTACAAAATTAGCACAACGGCTATAAAATTCACGAAATAACATAATTTCACATAATATTATATATCAAAATAATAATTCACATAATTCTTCATCAGCTCCAACCGACTACTAGCGGGTGTTCAAAACACGGGATGTTACACATATTACCCACACACTACATATTAAGCATGCATTTTACTAGAAACATGCTTAGGATTGATTATTTGTTTTTATTTGATAACTCATATACTTAATTTAGTCTTAATTAGTTAAGATGGTAAAAAGAATTTAAAAGTTGTTTATTTTCTTATTTAATAATTTTTTTATTAAATTAAATGATATTCTACTTAAAAAGAAAAATAAAATTAATTTAGGGCACGATTATTTATTTTTCATAAAAAAAACATTCTTTTAAAATAGTGACTGGGAGAGGGAATTGTGACATTAAATCCCATGGTCTCCATTATTGGTTGAACACCGAGAGGCATATGAAGGGCCTCGTGTCACCTCCGTTTGCGGCCTCCCTAAGGAAAGGCTTTTGAATATGTTTATTTTATCTCAAGGTTGACTTCTCATAAGAGAATAAGATCAGTGATGTATTTCAAGTTTGACTGACCCTAAGGCACACACTTGAGTTAAGTCATTAATAAAAAATTAATGGGTGACACTCCAAAGATGTATCTAGGCTTTCGAGCACAACTAGTACATCTTGACCAAACTAATGGTAATTCATAAGTCAAAAGAGAAAAAATGAGTTTTTAAGTTTTCACTTATGGAGTTGAAATCTTGTCTCAAGGTTAATTTGTGATTAGTTTGACCTACCCAAAGACTGGTCCATTAATTTTCAAATTAATCTACGTGGGCTAGTAACTTTTTTTATGTGTTATTTTACGTGTTGCATTCATGCATCATGTTTACTATTCTAAATATAAACTAATATTTATTATATGCGTTAATTCATTATATTTTATTTATTTATTTTTCAGCAATATGACCAATCCAAATCCTGTAACTATTTTACTTGCTAATGAGAAATTGACTAGTGATAACTATATGAAATGGAAATTGAACCTGAACATTGTTTTCATATGTGAAAACCACATGTTTGTCCTAAATGAGGAATGTCTTAAGGTTCATGTTCTCACTGTTACCAAAACTACTAGAGAAAAGTATGACAATTGGATCTTATCTAACAATAATTCCAAATGTTATATGCTTGCTAGTATGAGCGATGTACTCAAAAAAGGTTTGAAACTGTTGAAACAGCTTACGAGATTTGGGAATCTCTACAAGGCATGTTTGGCCAACAGTCTGATAAGTGCAGACATGATGCTACTAGAAGCTTCATGAATATGAAAATAAAGAAAAATGTTTCTGTTAGAAAATATGTCCTAGACATGATCAACATATTGCACGACGTAGAAATCCATGGTGCAACCATTGATGAGAGAACTCAAGTAAGTGTGATACTTGAATCTTTCACACCATCTTTTGCGACATTCACTACCAACTATGTTATGAACAAGTTGGAGTACAACATGACCCAACTACTGAATGAGTTGCAAACTTTTGAGTCTCTAAACAAAAGTTCCACTAAGGTTGAGAAGGAAAATGTCGCTAAAACCAAGCCTTCCACTTCAAATGGTAATTTGAAGAAAAGGGAGGGTGGCTAAGGAAAAGACAAAAAAAAAAGGAAAAACATTCATAAAAGACCAACAAGTCTTCCAAGAAGAATAATTCTGCAAAGAACTCCAAAAAGAAGGCACCGAAAGGATCATGCTTTCATTATGGAGATGATGCTTTCATTAGTGGAAGGTGATCTTTCATCTTGGATAGTTGATTCAAGAGCCACTAGTCATGTTTGTTTTTCTTCTCAGAGTCTTAGTACTTCGAGGAAGTTGGCTCATGGAGAGATGACCATGAGAGTTGGAAGTGGACAGGAATTCTCGGTAGCTGCAGTTGGAAAAGCTCTCCTAGTTTTTTATAACAATAAATTTATTGTGTTGGACAATGTTTATTTTATTCCTGGATTTTCTAGAAATTTGATTTCCTTATCAAAATTGCATGAACAAGGTTTTAGTATTTCTTTTAATAATAATTCAATTGTTATTTCAAAATATGGTTTTGACATTTGTTCTGGAAAGTCTGAAGGTTGACTTTACAAGTTAGAGTCCAATGTTGAGCATGTTTATAATTCTGAATTATTTAAAACTGCAAATCCCAGATCTATTAAAAGACAGAAGACAGATTCCGATAGTGAAACATATCTGTGGCATTTGAGATTGGGACATATAGGTCTAGACAGAATTAACAGACTAACAAAGGATGGTCCTTTAAGAGAACTATCTATTGGTTCTCTCCCAGTCTGTGAGTCCTGCCTAGAAGGCAAAATGACCAAGAGACCTTTCTCTGCTAAAGGTTCAAGAGCTACAGAACCACTTCAACTTGTACATACATACGTTTGTGGTCCATTAAATGTCCAAGCTAGAGGAGGTTATGAATATTTCATCACTTTCATTAACGATTATTCGAGATATGGTTACCTATACTTAATGCAAAGGAAATTTGAAACTTTTGGTAAGTTTAAAGAATTCCGAGCAGAAGTTGAAAAGCAATTAGGTAAATCACTAAAAGTACTTTGATCAGATCAATGTGGAGAGTACATAGATTATGAATTTGAGGACCATTTACGTGAGCATGGTATTCAATCCCAACTCACTTCACCTGGATCGCCACAACAAAATGGTGTTTCAAAAAGACTGGGAAGTTAGAAGCATGCACTAAAGTGTGCATGTTTGTAGGATATTCCAAAGAAACAAAAGGTGGTGTATTTTATAGTCCTAAAGATAACAAAATGTTTGTATCTAAAATGCTACTTTTCTGGAGCATGACTATATAAATAACCAAACCTCAAAGTAAAGTCGTACTTGAGGAAATGGTATCAAATAAACAAGACCAATCACCAGCAGTGGCAAGTGAAAAATGACCAGAGGATATCGCTAGTTCTAGTCAGAATAATGGAGAGCTTCATCGTAGTGGGAGGGTTGGTAAACAACCAGTTCGCTATGAACATGAAGTTTAGATGCTTGTGTCTAACACAAAGAAAGATGATCCATTGACATATAGAGATGCAATGGAAGATTCTGACAAAGAAAAATGGCTAAACGCCGTGGACCTTGAAATTGAATTGATGTATTCCAATTCTGTCTGGACTCTTGAAGATCCACCTGAAAATGTTAAACTTATTGGTGGCAAATGGATATTCAAGAAGAAGAGAGGAGCAGATGGGAAAGTAGAGACTTTTACAGCAAGGCTAGTTGCAAAAGGGTACACACAGAAAGAAGGAGTTGATTATAAAGAAACTTTTTCACCAGTGGCCATGCTTAAATCTATCCACATACTCTTATCCATAGCTGCTTGAATGGATTATGAGATTTGGCAAATGGACGTCAAAACAACTTTTCTGAATGGCTGTCTTGACAAAACCATTTACATGTCTCAACCAGAAGGGTTCAAAGTTAATGGTCAAGAGTAAAAAGTTTGCAAGCTTCTTAATTCTATTTATGGACTCAAATAAGCTTCAAGATCTTGGAATCTTAGATTTGATGAAACAATCAAAACGTTTGGTTTTGAACAAAACATTGATGAACTTTGTGTTTACAAACAAATCAAAGATAAGATTGTGGTATTCCTCATTCTTTACGTTGATGATATTCTACTTATTGGGATTGACATAGAAACATTATCAACATAAAGATATGGTTAGCTGAGCAATGCCAAATGAAGGATTTGGGAGAACCCAAATATGTTTTTGGAATTCAGATTTGTAGAGATCGAAAGAACACAATTTTGGCACTGTCTCAAGCAACTTATATTGATAAAGTGCTAGAACGCTTTGGCATGCAAAACTCCAAGAAAGGCACTATGCCTACCCGGTTAAGAGTTAAATTTTCCAAAGAACAATGTCCACAAACACCTTCGGAAGAGGACATAAGACAATATCCTAATGCCTATACGGTAAGTAGTCTAATGTACGCTATGTTATGCACTAGACATGACATTTGTTATGTAGTAGGGATAGTCAGCCGTTATCAATCCAATCCTGGATTGAGTCATTGGACAGTAGTAAAGAATATTGTTAAGTATCTCAAACATACTAGAGATTACATGCTTGTGTATTCAGGTGTAGACCTGAACCCCACTGGATATACTAATTCTTATTTTCAATCAGACAAAGATAGTCAAAGTTGACATCTGGATCAGTTTTCACACTCAGAGGAGGTTTTGTAGTTTGGAGAAGTATTAAATAATCCAATATTGTAGACTCCACCATGGAAGCTGAATACATAGTAGCTTGTGAAGCAGCTAAAGAGGCTGTGTGGCTCAGGAAGTTCTATATTGATCTGGAAGTTGTTCCAAGCTTGGATAAGCCACTTCTTATGTACTGTGATAACAATAGGGTAGTAGCTAATTCAAAGGAACCCATAAGTCACAAGAGGGGAAAGCACATCGAGAGGAAATATCACTTAATCTGAGAGATAGTCAACTGAGGAGATGTTACTATCTTCAAGATTTCCTCTGAAGGTAATCTTGTAGATCCGTTCACAAAGACTTTATCTATTAAATCTTTTCAAGGTCATGTAAGAAGCATGGGGTTGAGGGAAATGCCTCATTTGCTTTAGGGCAAGTGGAAGATTGTTGGGAATTATGCCCTTAAAGCAATTGTAGTTGACAATTGTTTTAATGAATGAATAAATGAATTGAATTATTGTGTATATGTTGCTCATGTACTATATTATTGTTAATAATATTATGTAAATATTAGAAAATTCCCAAGTTCATCTATGTGGTCTCAATCTCATATTGATATGAGAGGATAGAGATTGAGATAATGAACTTAAATAGTTCACAATAAAATAAAGTTGTTGAATATATAGATTAATTACTCCAAGTACGGTCCACTAGTGTAGTGGGATACTTTAGTGGAGGTACTTTGCATACTAAGAGTATGTAGAACTGGACCAAGTGTGATTTGATAATACTTGTTTAAATACCGTTTTGTAGTATTATAAAACATATCAACTAATGATCATATACAAACTAATCTTAATCCTGAAGTTACTATGATATCCTATATATGTCATTTGATCATTTGATTCATGCGTTACGGTTTGTCAGAATGATCAGGTTTAGAACTATTGTTTTGGGGACTCAATGATGTATATGGCTGGGGACATAGCTTAACAGATATGGAATCTATACATTCTTATAGATTGAATGATGGTCCCCTATTGGGTTGGCTTTTGGAACTGAAAAGGTTATTGACGTCAAATTCATAATCAGATTATGAATTAACCTATAATAGTAAAGTCAATGGTACACTAGGAATCAAGATATAATTAAAAGGGTAAAACAATAATTTTATTCCCACTTAATTATGAATCATCAATATAGGATTAATTTGTATGTAATGATTATATCAATGGACACTTTATGGTTACAATAAAGTACTCAATAAATATATGTCTTTAACTCTCAAGAGTGTTGTTGAACCCTAAAAATTAGCACAAGTTTAATCACTCAGCTAGGGGTATAGTTGGCAGCAAGACATTCAGGTAATTGGCAAGTCGCCTCTTAGGATGACGGCCCAATTCGAGACATGTAGCAGCCAGATCCCCTTTAGGGCACTCTAAATATGTTCAACTCGTAGAAACCTGGTCATGATGCATACTAAAGGACCTCGAGAGAATTGGAGGCACTCTATACGCCCATTAATGCCCAGGTTGTATTGCATATTTATTGTCCAAGATAACACGAGTATATTCTGTTAGGCAATCATATCTTGATGTAAATGGGAATTAACTATAATAAATGTTTACCGTATTTATGCACGTGGTTACCCAAACCTGTGTAGGAAATTCCACTATAAATATCAGGGATAATGGACAAGAAAAGAGACTGTCTTTTTTGTAATACTGAAACTCTGCAGAAATTGTGAGAAAGCAATAATATTTTCTTGTGGACTAGGTGGATTTTAACCACTGAACCATGTAAAATCGTGTGTATATGAAAGAGTTCATATAAGTTTATTACAATTTACAAATAATCACTAATACTCTTATTAGAATTCTAAATCTACTATTGGCGAAAAATCGCATCAACAGTTTGGTGCTTTCGTTGAGAATGAATTAGTGCTTAATCCTTTAGAAGTTTCATTCAACGTTCATCATAGTGGTTACTTTATCAATGGATGACAACAAAATGGAACAACCTGGTGGGCAAGAGGTGCATCATACAACTGTTCCCACTGAAAAGGGCCTAGATGTTCAGCAACAGCTCGAGAAAAACCTGGTGGGCCAAGAAGACACTGGGAGTTCAGCGTCACGCCCACCAAATCCTAATCTAGGATATCTAACAGCCGTTGAGATGGAGAATGCCCAATTAAGGAGCCATCTTGCTAGGGAAAACAAACAGATTGAGGAGGTCCTGGCTCAGTTACCCCTTCTTGCAACCGATGCTAATGTCAGTAAAAGGCAAAGTGGGTCCCATAAGTCCCACAGGAATAATTGGTTCAAACCTAGTCATTATGTTAGGACTGCCACTCCGAGCTCTGTACCTTTAGAGATAAATCACTGAAGTGCTCAACCCACTAATCATCACAGGAACCATCATCCGTATGTCAGCCTGTCGGTCAGAACTGCGACTCCCAACTTCGTGCCTTCTACACAGATTCTCAGGAATGCCCATAACAACCCACCAGAGCGATCTGGGACAAACTCATAGAGACAAAACACTCTCACAAATCCTCCTGCACCCTAAAGAACTTGGGACATCAGGGTAGAACTGAGACGTGTTAATTTAGTTCGTCCTGATGGAACGAGGATAGCCTCGATGATAAGACATTCGCCATCACCGATCAGACATCCTACACCAACGTACCCACAAAGAGACACTCAAGCTCATGGAAATAGTAGGAGAAATCCTCCCCCGTCAGTAGACACTCACATCCCTCGGGCATGTGCTGATAATCTAGGTCCTCGACCTCAGCCGCGGAATGTAAGTTTTGCAAATTGAAGTTACTGGATGGGTAGCCAGCGTGGAGGCAGGTCTGAGAGCGACCTGAGAATCATCTTAGTTCAGCACAAAGTCCTCATTTTGATCCACATTCTGACCTGCATGATCATCTTAATTAAAAAAGGAGGTATCCAGCTCGCAATGGTGAAATGAGTTATACTCAACACGAGGGAGGTCCATCTATCATACGCGACAATGGGAATGTCCCACCTAACCAAGCTCGAACATGGAAGGATAATAACCCATTAAACACATACAATAGGTTGGGAAGCTGGTGAACAGCTCCCAGCCAACCTAGAGACCAAAGACCCAACCCTCGAGCGACTGGCCTTGATGAAGGAGCAAATGAAGAAACTCTTATCTGGAAAATGGATTGATGATTGTGACTCTGATGAGGAGCTCGAACCTTTTGGCCCAAACATTGCAGCATCTATGTATCCTATTAGTTTTAGGATGTCAAACATGACAACATTTGATGGAAACGCAGATCCATCTGACCACCTTGGGATGTTCAACACGTTGATGATGGTCCACAATGTTGGGTTCGACCTAAGATGTATTCTGTTCCCCATGAATCTGATCAGACCTGCCAGACAACGGTTCAAAAAGTATAAAAAACATTCGATAAGCTCTTAGATGGTGTTGTCTTCCAAGTTCAAGAAAGTGTTTCGAGCTTCAAAGGAAACTCGCGTAGAGGCTGACTCATTGGCCAACATAAAACAACAACCTGGTGAGTCCTTGAAAGCATATCTGAGCAGATTTGCCAATGTTGCAGCACGAGCTAGAGACATTGATGATAACTCCAAGCTCATGGCTATGAGAACAAGAATCCTGGTGGGAGGCGATCTATGGCAGGAGCTCTAGCAAAAAAGGGGTTAAAAGTGTAGAAGAGTTCTTGGGCCGAGCTCAGTAGTGGATAAACTTGGAAGAGGTGCGATCTCCTATCGCAGAAACCAGCCGACCCCTATTCAGCCCACTGGAGCAGTGACGGGCGGTGCAGCTGCAGCTCAACTTGTACCCAGAATAATCAGGCAGGAAATAATAAGAGGAAAGGGAATGGTTAGGGCGACCAGAATGACACAAATACGGACAAGTCCGGGGAAAAATTCAAGCCCGTTTATGCCACCTACACTGACCTAATGGATACACGGGAACATATTTTCCTGGCAAAATCTAATCGCCTTCTGTGGATAAAACCAGAGCCATTAAGGCATCAGAGGGCAAAGAGTGATCCCTCAAATTTTTGCCAATACCACAATGACATCGATCATAATACTGATGATTGCCGATAACTGAAGGATGAGATTAAAACTCTCATTTGGCTGGACAATTAGCCCAGTACACCTGAAACCAAGTTGCTCCCAATCAATCTACCAGGCAGAATTCTCATCCAGTTTTGGAAAATTCTGACAGGTCAGCCAAAAACTCAGACGGATCAGATGAATCAAAACCAAGTCAACCCTCCCCCAATAGTAGGAGATATAACTACTATTGTCAGAGGACCTCATTTGGCGGGCACGAGCAATGGAGCCCAAAATAGGTATATACAGGTGCTGAAAACTCATAACAGTAAGGAATTTATCCCAGAGCAACGGTTACCAAAACAACAGCGGTTGGAAAAACAACCAATCATTTTCACAGAGGAGGAAAATAGCCACGTTCAATTCCCACATAATGAACTGCTGGTGGTAACTGTGTAACTCACTAATCGAAGGGTACAAAGGATATTGGTATATAATGGAAGTTCAGTAAATCTGCTTTTCAGGTCAACCCTAGAAAATATGGGATTATCCACGAACGATCTAAAGGTGAACTCAATGACGCTGTATGGATTTTCAAGTGAAGGGACGGCGGCCATAGGGACAATCGCACTGGTGGTTACGCTAGGGGATGATGCACAAATTGTTACTAAAATACTTGAGTTCGTTGTAATCAATTATTCGGCTGCGTATAACGCAATTTCGAGATGACTTAGATTGATGGTTTTTGAAGCCATCACCTCGATCCGACACCTGGCAATGAATTTCCCCTCAGCCTTAGGGATATACATAGTACGTGGAGACCAGATCACTGCCCGAGAATGCTACAACATAGCCATGAAGGGAAAATCACAACCATGGCAGTAGGCAATGGTCATAGATGAAGAAGGTGAGGAGTCCCGAGAAATGGAAGTTACCAATGGGATGGAAGAACCTTGCGAAGGGGATAACGAGGTCCCCCAATAGGACAACATTGATCCGCGAATAGGTGAAGATAGATCTGAGCTCAAAGCTATGGAGGAGCTCGAGGAAATCAGTGTCGACCCTGAAATACCTTCAAGAGTTATCAAAGTTGGGAAGAGTCTTGGAGATAAAAGGAAGAAAGAGTTGGTCGAATTCTTAAGGAAGAACCTGGACATCTTTGCCTGGTCGCATGAAGATATGGTGGGAATCAGTCCAACTTTAATAATGCATACTTTGAACTTGGACAAGAATGTGCCTGCATAGTCCCAAAAATGAAGGCATTTGGGGAAAGTACAATCGGAAGCATTTGAAGAAGAAGTAGCTCGCCTACTTAAATGTGGATTTATTAGGGAAGAAAAATACCTGATCTGGGTTGCTAACCCCATTCAGGTCTCAAAGCCAAACGCGAAGTGGAGAACTTGCATTGATTTTTCCAATCTCAAAAAGGCTTGTCCTAAGGACTGTTTCCCATTACCTAGAATTGATCAGTTGGTAGACGCCATCGCCGGTCATGAGCTTATGTCTTTCATGGGCACGTATTCTCGATATAACCAGATCACGATGAACTCTACAGACCAAGAGCATAAAAGCTTTTTGACTAACCATAACGTATACTACTACAAAGTTATGCCATTCGGGCTGAAGAATGCCGGTGCAAAGTACCAACGATCGGTCAACAAAATGTTCGCTAACCAGATCGGGAGAAACATGGAAGTGTATGTCGATGAAATGCTCGTTAAATCAAAGACTACCACTAACCATGTATCCAACCTGGAAGAATGTTTTGGCATACCAAGGAGGTATGACATGAAGTTAAATCCCCAGAAGTGCACTTTCAGAGTTTCATCGGGAAAGTTTCTGGGATTTATAGTCAACACAAGGGGGGATATAGACAAATCTAGAGAAAATCAAATCATTGTTGGAAATTCCTTCACCTAGGTCATGCAAGGAAGTACAAAGTTTAACTGGAAAGGTGACGACCCTAAACCACTTTATTTCAGATCCACTGATAAGTGTCTCCCATTCTACAACTTTCTCAGAGGATACAAGAAGTTCAAGTGGACCGAAGAATGCAAACAGGCATTTCACGACCTGAAAGCTCACCTAGCTGAACCCCTTGTACTATCAAAACCGACGTCTGGGGAATGTTTATTTTTGTATCTGGCCATGACGGAAAATGCAATAAGTGATGTGTTAGTTCGAGAGGAAAATCGAGCGTAGAAACTAGTGTATTATGCAAGTAAAAGATTTCTTGGAGTTGAGTCTTGGTATCCATCAAATAGAAAAGCTTGCATTCTGTCTTATTTTGGCTTCAAGGAAACTCATACCATATTTTCAGTCTCGCACTATCCACGTCTTAACCGACCAACCTTTAAGGTAGGTTTTGCAATAACTTGAAACATCGGGACGTCTACTAAAATGGGCCATCAAACTCTCGCAGTTCGAAATGTTATATATGCCACACACAACAATCAAAAGTCAAGCCCTCGCTGACTTTATGGTTGAGTGCACAGGTTTTCAGGACGAGTCGATAAGAGAACCGGTGCAGAAATTGTGGAAAATCTTCGTTGATGGATCCTCTAATGAAAATAGATCGGGAGCTGGGATAATTTTAATCTCACCTGAAGGGCATCGATCCATACAGCTCTCAGGTTCGGATTCGAAGCATCCAACAACAAAGGTGAATATGAGGCCTTATTGGCAGGGCTAAGGGTGGCAAAAGAGCTAAAAGCAAAGGCAATCCAATGTTAAAGTGATTCCTAGCTAGTAGTCAATCAGATATTGGGAGAATACCAAGTTCGCAGTATCAAGATGGCGACCTACTTAGCCAAGGTTAAAGGTGAGATTTCTGAATTATAGTTTAGCTCCGTTGATTAAGTACCCCATGAGCAGAATTCCAATGCTGATGCTTTGGCTCAACTTATTACCACCAAAGAGGCAGATACATTGAATGTAGTTCCGGTGGAATTCTTGGAAAGCCCGAGCATAATAGCAGAAATGATTGAGGGTGAAATGATTGACATAGAACCGACCTGGATGACCCCCATAGTAGAGCATCTCACAATCGGAAAGTTACCTGACGATCGGAAGGGTGCAAGAAAGTTGTGGTATCAAGCTCTGCGATATGTTATGGTTGAAGGGATTCTATATCAACGAGGGTATTCGCTACCTTTCCTACGGTGTGTTCTGCCCGAGGAAGTGCAGACTATCTTGTAAGAAATACACGAAAGCTTCTGCGGAGACCATGTTGGGGGGCAAAATCTGGCTCTAAAAGTACTGAGACAGGGCTATTTTTGGCACATGCTGACAAGGGACTCGATCTCGTATGTGTAGAAATGTGACAAATGCCAATACTTTGCCATAGTTGCTCGAGCAACTCCCATCGAGCTAACCATGATCTCATCCCCTTGTCCATTTGTAGTATGGGGAATTGACTTGATCTGTTCTTTTCCAATAGGAAAAGGTAAGCTAGTTATGCTATTGTCGCCATCAATTACTTCACGAAGTGGGTGGAGGTCGAACCTCTGGCAACCATCACCTCGAAGAGAACCCTAGATTTTGTTGTAAAAAATATCATATGTCGATTTGGGCTCCCAAAAAAGATCGTGTCTGAAAATGGAACTCAGCTCGATTGTGATCTCTTCACAATCTTTTGTGAAAAATACGGCATAACAAAGAGTTTTTTGTCGATAGCATACCTGCAGACTAATGGGTAGGTGGAGGCTGTAAACAAGATCCTAAAGGTGAGCTGAAAGAAGAAATTAGATGAAGCCAAGGGACTATGGCCCAAGCATCTCCCACAAGTACTCTTGCCTATAGAACCTCACATCGAACCTCCACAGGCCATACCCCTTCCTCTTTGACCTTTGGAAGCGAAGATATGCTCCCGATTGAGGCGCTGGTGATGACCCACAAATAGAAGTCCTTTGATCAAGATCAGAACCACGAGCTACTGAGTGCATCCCTTGATCTAATCGAGGAAAAACGAGAAGCATCACAATTACAACTCGCCCATTATCAACAGAAAATCACTTGTTATTTCAGTTTGAAAGTAAAAGGACACAGACTTGGATTAGGTGATTTGGTTCTCCAGAGGGTGTTTTTGGAAAGTAAAGATCCCAAGGACGGTGTGTTAGGGCCGAACTAGGAAGGACCATACTAGATCGTGGAGTTCCTGGGCGAAGGGACTTTCAAGCTAGTCCGGTTGAGAAATAGTTCCGCAGACCTGGAATTCCCTACACCTAAAAAAGTACTATCAATAAATTTTTTGTCTTTAATGTTTTTGGAATTACTGTTTTTGTAAGGCTTATCTATAAAATCCATTTCATTTTAATAACAATTGGATTATTACGTAATCAATTTTATCATTTTATTATCGTGGGATCACTTTGTAAAAGCAACCTAGAACATTTATAAGTTTTGGTTGCTTGGGGGGCACATAACCAAAGAAAGCTTTCAAAAGAGTTCAGCATATTCAGATGAAATCTGGAACTTAGAGTTTGGAAAAATTTATTATTCAACAGCTTTTTAAAGCTCGGATTTTCAAATTCTGAACACAAACTAAGATTGAGAAATTTCTAAAACAAAACCCCTGGATATAACCAAGTCCGATGCCTGATTCCTAACTGGTACAATGCTATTAAGCAGACTAAAACCCCTGGATATAACCAGGTTCGAGGTTTGATTCCTGACATGTACAATGAAATTAAGCCTACTAAAGCCCCTAGATATGACCAGGTCCGAGGTTTGATTCCTAACAGGTATAACGTAGTTAGGTGGGAAAAATCTTTGATACAACTAAGATATTGACTAAAATTAGTTAGTCGACCCATAAAAAATCTATCCCAATCTAAAGACAACCCCTAAGATTTCGAGTGGACGAGAATCAAAGAATTCACAACCATGAGAAAACACTATACTAAGGGGAACACGAATAGATCACAAATTAAATATGTATTCAAAAGCATATTGTTATCTCGAAGGAGAGAAAAAACCTCGATCTGAGCTCGAAGGCAATTGTTTTAGTCCCTAAAGACTTAGTTACAAAATATAAAATAAAGAAAAGAAATTATTGAGCTCCGTCGACTCACTCGGAGGATGTCACTTCCTCGTCATCCCCTTCAGCGTCATCAGAAGCCTTGACAGTCTCAGAGAGTTCGTGTGAGAATTGAATCTTGAATTAGGCAAGATAAGGCTCCCAAAGCCCTGGCTGCATGAAAGTGAAGTTCCCGTCCTGGTTGAAATCCCAGCACCGGTAAAGCATCTCCTCCATTGAGTTCGATGATTCTGCAAGCTCCTTATTGAGGCGCTCATTCTTAGCCTACAGCGGTCCAGTCGACGGCTCTCTTCCAGGACCTGATTCTTAGCAATCCGCTTAACTTCTTGGGAAGCAATTAGGGCAGCCTTTGTAGATCGCTCTCTGTCTTGGAAGGAAACCAGAGCGGCTTTGGCAGACTACTCGCTCTCTTAGGCGGCGTTTAGGGTGGCTTGGAGTGTTGGGTTTTATGCCCTTATAAAACCATGTCGGACATGTAACACGATTTCATGTTGTCAATAAAAGTAGTAGAAATCATTTAGTTTGACAACCGTGTTGCTTGCTTGTTTTATTACATGATTATTGAAATAATACAAACATTTATAAAATCCCAAACATATGGATAGTTACAATTATAATGACTAGGTCACAGTGGATTGTAGTTTTAATTATATGTTCAAAAGAACGAATCCTAAGATTAGATCATTATATTGGATTTCACTGATTAGGCAATCTATGATATGATCTACTTACATATTCAGGGTGTGATATCTTGTCCAAGGCAGTGCCAAGTAGATCAGATTGGATGCATTTGGTTACATCGGACTAATATAATGACTAGGTCACAATGGATTGTAGTTATAATTATATGTTCAAAAGAACGAGTCCTAAGATTAGATCATTGCATTGGATTTCACTGATTAGGAAATCTACAATATGATCTGCTTACACATTCGGGGTGTGAATTCTTGTCCAAGGCATTGGCCAAGTAGATAAGATTTGATGTATTTGGTTACACAGGACTAGGACCGATATTGATTATTGATTGATAAATAAGTATTGTTGTTACCGAACTAATCAATGTCACAACGTTGACCATAGGTTAAGTCAATCTTAATTCTGAGTGATAATATTTTGCTAATTATATTATTTAAATCTTTTGACTTGTTCGTTACTAGCTTACCTTACGGTCTAGTCCACACTTACATCTTGGATATTTAGTAGTGTAATATAGTGGGAGTATTATTCATAGATATGAAATCTATAACTTCTGTATGAGACATGAAAAGATGATTTCATTAATTGCTTTGTTCAAAAGGTTAAATGATTGAGATCTCATTTATGTAATTAAGTTCACGAAAATATAATTTATAAGGAACATAGTGGGAATTAAGGATAAAATACTGATGAGGGTAAAATTGTAATTTGCACCAAACTCGTTAGTAAGTAATCGATAGAGGATTGACTGACTGTAATGGTTATAACAATGGATAACATATTTATGGTTTGGAAAATACGTTCTATGAATTCAAGAGTCCAATTCTGAGTCTATAATGGAGTCACGAGGAATTAATAAGGTAGTGAAATTATTCATAAATAAATTCACGGTAACTTATTGGAGCTTGAATTCATGGATCCATGGTCCCCGCATCACCTTTGAGTAAATCATCTAAAATGTCCCAATTAATTGATTTAATTATCAATTAGGATTTTTAAAGTTGACTAGGTCAATTTTGGAAAATTTACAGAGATATGATATTTAGATAATAAAAGAAAATATTTGGGTAAATTATTAATATTGATAAATTGATATCAATATAAATAAATAATATTAAATCAAGTTTCAAATTATAATTGGTTAATTTGAATAAGGATTTAATTTTTTAATTAAGAAAAATAAATAAATAAAAGGTTTTGAATTTAGGCCCAATTGAGATTTAATCTCAAAACAAAGAGATTGGGCCTAAGTCCATTTATGGCACCCCAAGGCTTTTATTTTTTGTTTATTATTTTTAATTAATTTAAATTTAAATATAAATAAATCCCAATAAGTTGCCTATCTAAGGAATATGATATCTAGGGTTTTTATAAGGAAGTCAGTCTTAGTAGATTCACTGGGTAAGTGAAAACCTAGACAATCTAATCCTTTCTTAGCCACTATCTCTTATTCTCTTCTAGATCTCTATCTCATGTGTTGAGAACCAGCCCACACTAGTTCTAGGTTGATCAAAGGCTTGTTGAGGAAGATTGTGTTGCTGATCTAGTTCAATCTCTTGATAATACTCTGCTACAAAAAGGAATCAATGGTTAGAGAGATTGAAGGAATGAGTTGGTCCAGTTCCGGTTCGTATTCGTAAGTTTCTACATGTTTGTGTTTATGTTAATTTATGAATAGGATGTTCATATGTATGTCACTCCCGCGCAGGCCCGCAGCGGGCTTTTTCACAAAAAAATATATTTTATTTTTTTTATTTTCTTAAATTGGATATGTTGTGCAGTTAAGTTTAAAATATTTAAAATTGATTATCTGGTTATTATAGATATTTTAGCTTTTTAAAATATTTTGAATTGGTTATTTGATAATCACGATATTTTAAGATATTTTTTTTATTTTGTTATAAATGAAATATTAAAATTAGTTATCTGATTATTCAAGGTATTTTTATTGTTTAAAATATTTATAATTGGTTATCACATAATTCTAGATAGATTAGATATTTTAAATTTGGTTAAAAGATATTTTGATATTTTAAAATTTGTTAAAATATTTTAAAATAAAATATCTTGTCATTCCTAACAACGTAATAGCCTAGTTTAAATTAATTATTTGAAATTGAATTTTGTTTGATAAATTCTATTTTAATTAATTTAATAGTTTGCAACTTGTGTTAATCAATTATATTGAATTTTGTCTAATGAATTCTATGTTAATTAATTATGATATTTTGCAAAATAGTATATTGTTGTAGTATATTTGCATCATTTAATAATACATGCTTATAGAGTAACATGTTAGGCCCATCCAATTTTTAACATATCAAGCATCATTATTAAGTTATTTTTTGCAGTTGGGCTTTAAATATAATTATAATGATGGCCTAACTTTTGTGTTTGAAAAATGTGGGAAAACTCAAATAAAACTTTCATAAAATGTTAGGTTTTATTTGGGCCCAATTGAACATGTAAACTTTAAATTCCTCTCTTGTGGGTGGTTCCACTTGTGAAGACCCATTTGCTTTGCATTACTAGATTGAGCTTAATCAATTGAATAACAATTAATAAAACGAAAGTTCAAATTCCTGTCTTTTTGGGTTTGTATGGAAGTTAGGAAGCCTTAGTAGTGGGTCTGACATACTGAACCCAACTCTCCTCCATGCAAACTCGAATTGTTAAGGCCCATTTACCTAAGTTGGACTTAATTGTATTAGGTTATTCTTTTTAGTTGGACCTAATAATTTATTAGAAGCAAATTAATTCTAATTCTTGGATTAATTTTCAATGGTAATTTTAGAATTAATGGAAAAATTATAAACTATGGTTTATTAATTTGGCAAACCTAAGTTGGTTTATTGATAATTTTAATAATTTGGCAAACCTAAGTTGGTTTATTGATTAGTTTAATAATTTGGTGAACCTAAGTTCGTTTATTCATAATTTTAATAATTTGGCAAACCTAATTTGATATTTTTAAAAAAGAATATAATACTAAAATACTTAAAAATGATTTTTAAAATTTGAATTCTATCTCCACTGTTGATTTAACAAGGTTAGAGTTCAGTGGGACCTCATGGCACTTTGATTTTATCTCCCTACAGAAGGTGTTCATTGGACTTCTTAACATGGATAAATTTCTTAGGATAGATGGTTATAGATGGACCTTCTATAGACTCATCCCAATGGTGACTATGGGAATTAAGTATATAATAATCGAAATTGTGGGTCAAACTCATAAAGTAAGAAATGTTTGCGACTCTCACCTACTGGGACACATGAGTTTTTGTTACTTTGATCGGATGGATAGGTAGTTAATAAAAGTCTATGAAGTTTTATTAATTGGGATGTTTCTTTATTTAACTAAATGCATATTTGTGACTCTTGCCTACAGGGACACATAGGTTCATGGCTAGTTAAAGTACCTAAGAAATAGAAGATAAGTGTTTTAGTATTTTGCTTATCTCAAAACATTTTGTATGTTATGCTATTTCTAAAAATTTAATGAATAAATGTTTGTCAAACAATGCGTTGATTTCTACTTAGTTGATAATCGTAGCTCTAGGCTTCCCACCTCACACTCTCTCTGCTCTCTAAAAGGTTACTCTATGGTGAGAACCTCATGAAATGTTTGTCCAACATCAACATGTTGTTGATTATGGACAACATTGAGTTCGTGATAATCAAAGATATTCCTATTTTTCCTATGCAACAATCACCAAATCCTTCAAAAGAGGATTTTTTATGGTGGTTCGAGCAAAGGAAACGATGCTAATACTACTAAACAAGCTTGAGGAGAAGCTGCTTTAAGCCTTTTATTTGAAGAGCAAATGAGAAAGAAATTCAAACAAAAGGAACAAGAAGTCAACTGCCAAGGCACCCAATGCTGCAAAGCATCTTGGAGAAGGGCCTGGTTATAAGTACACAGAAAAGGGGAGTGTTTCCAACTGCAAGGAGACTGGGAATTGGAACAAGATTTCCCAACACTCAAGTCATATGGAACCCAAGATAACGAAATTTTTCTTGGATGCATGTGATTTTAAAGGAAGATACTTCGGTTTTGGATCACTGAATCAAAATCTACTAAACATGCATGTACCTTTTTATAATTTTTTTAGCACTAGGAAAGCCATGAAGGATAAAAAGCTACAACTTGGAATCCATCAAGGGTTGTTCGTATCAAACAAGGAAAAATGATAAAGCTTGAATGAATTTTGGAAATAAATATATTGTTTTAAGACAATGTTTATTTTATTCTGATTTTCAATGGAAATTTTTAATTTTAGTTTTTCTTATTACATCAACAACAATTTGTAGTTACTTTCAAAAGTAATAGAATCCTATTTCTTTCAATGGATGTGAATTGTGGGGTGGATGTATGAAAAACGGGCTATACCTATAGCAACTAAATGAAGCCTATGTTCTAAATAATGAGTTGTTTAAGATAGCTAAATCTAGGACCCTTAAACAACAAAAGGTCAATAACGGTAGAAATGACGTACCTTTGGCATCTTCACTTTTGTCATATTTTCTATGATAGGATTCAAAGACTAACAAATGTTGGGCTTTTGAAGGAACTCACCCAGGGTAACCTACCTATTTGTGAATCTAGTCTCGAGGGCAGAATGACAAAGTGTCCATTCTCTGTGATAGGAGAAAGGGCCAAAGAACCACTAAGGCTAGTATGTTCAAATGTCTGGGGACAAATGAATGTTTAAGCAAGGGGTGGTTATGAGTATTTTGCCACCCTCATTGATGATTTCTCTAGAGACTCATGTAAGTACCTAAAGCATAGGAATTCTGCGAATTTGTTAAGAAGTTCAAATAATTCATTGCTATGGCTTTAAAACCATATAAGGTAAAACGTTAAAGATCATGCGATCTGATTGGGGTGGAGGATATTTGGATAATCAGAACCAAGATCATTTAATTGAACTTGGATAATTATCTAAAGAAACTGTCCCAAGGACTTCGCAATAGAACAGTGTTGATGAGCGGTGTGAATCGCACGTTTATGAAAATGTGTGTTCTATGATAAGCTATTCAACTCTAACAACTTCTTACCCAGATATTTTCCGGAGACATACTACCTAGACCACATGTGATATTTATTAAATGTTGTGTCGTCTCAAAAGCTATCTCCAAGACACCACTAGAATTATGAAATGGTCGTTAACCTGATTTACGTCATTATGGAATTTGGGGGTGTCCGGTTTATGTCCTGAGGAAAAAGGTAGGAATGCTATAACAACGAACTGAGGTTTTCTTGTTTCATGGATATTATAAAGGTACTTAAGGTGGTTTATTTTATAGTCCAGTAGACAAGAAAGTGTTTGGCTCTACAAATAATACTTTTCTGGATAATGACTACATAATTAATTTCAAGTCTCATAACAAAATAATATTAGATGGAAAAACAATAAAAAATTGTTCCATCCTCACCAACACAAGTCGATGAAAACAAGATTGATTTAGAAACCACTAATCCCAGTCAGAATGTTATGATGCCTCATCATAGTGGGAAGGTTTCTCAGAACCTGGTACCTATGACATGGATAGTGAAACCCAAAAGTTGGTTGGGTACACAAGTAACAATGATCCGTTGACCTTTAAACAGGCAATGGGTAAGTCTGAAAGGGATCTTTGACTCAAAACCAAGTACCAGAAAATAGAGTCTAAGTACTCTTAGTTTGTATGAGATCTTGTAGATGTGCCATTGGACTTTAGGCCCATGGGGTGCAAGTGGATCTATAAGAAGAAGAGAGGAGCTGATAGAAAGGTTGAGACATTTAAGGCTCAACTCGTGGCAGAGAGAGAAAGTTGACTTAGAGAAAAAAATTTCTTCGGTAGCCATGTTAAAATTCAATTAGTATACTCTTATCCATAGCCACAACTCTTGATTAAGAGATAAGGAAAATGGACATCAAAGAAGCATTTTTAATGGCTATCTTGATGAGACCATTTACATGGATCAATCATAAGTATTTAAAGTAGCTGGACAAGAAAGTTGGCAAGCTGAGTAGGTCAATCTATGGACTTAAACAAGCTTCGCACTCTGGGAATGAAGGTTAAATGGAAACATTAAGACCTGTGGTTTTGAACAAAATGTAGTTGAACCTTGTGTGTAACAACTTAGGGAAAAAATACATTGTGGTGTTCTTAATCCTTTATGTAGATGATATCTTAGTCATTGGAAACAATGGAAAGAAATTTTCAGACATAAAGAACTGGCTGGAAATGAAATTTTAGATTTCGTTGTAGCAAGTTGTGTTCTTGGTATCCAGAACATAAGGGATATAAATAATTGAATTTTTCCTCTAACTCAAGCAACCTGCTTAGGTGAGGTACTTGGTTGTTACTCTGTAACAAATTCCGAGAAAGGATGTTTAGTGTGTTGACGTGAAATTTATTTTTCTAAGTAGAAATCTCCACAGACTCCACAAGAGAAAGAAAAGATGTAATGAATTCCTTATGCATTTGCAATTAGAAGTCTAATGCATGTTATGTTGTGTGTTGTGACCGAAGATCTACTATGCAGTGGGAGTGGTGAGCAAGTGTCAGTAAAACCTTGGAAATGAACAATAGATGGAGGTCGGTATCTTTGATGGACTAGAGATTATATGTTAGTCTTTTAAGGTGGATCTTTGAACCTGTTAGGCTACACAGATTCATATTTTAGACTGATGTTGATGACATGAAGTCTACTTCTAAAAAAATGTGTTTACTCTTGGGGGTGGAGCTATGATTTGGAGAAGCGATAGGTTGTCTGCCATCTCAGTAGCTGTGATTTGGAGAAGCGTTAGGCTATCTGCCATTTCAGAATCCACCGTGGAGGCTGAGTACATAACTGCGTCTATGGCGGCTAAGGAAATAGTCTGGCTGAGGAAGTTCTATACGAATCTCGGTGTTATTCCAGAAATGGATAAACCACTCATCTTGTCTAGTGACAGTAATGAGGCAATAACGAATTCGAAAGAACCTCGAAGCTACAAAAGAGAAAATCATATAGACAGAAAGTACAACATTATCGAGGATGTGTGGCGAAGACGTGATGTGAAGGTGATGAAGATAGCATTGGAATGCAGTCTTTAATATCCCATTACAAAGATATAAGCATAAAACATAATTGTGAAGCATGTAGAATGCATAGTTTTTGAGAAACATGTCCCATTTGTTTTAAAAGGGCAAGTGGGAGTTTGTTGGGTTTAATGCCCTTATAAAACCATGTCAGACATGTAACAAGATTTCATATAGTCAATAAAAGTAGGAGAAATTATTTAGTTTGACAACCGTGTTTCTTGCTTGTTTTATTACATGATTATTGAAATAATACAAACATTTATAAAATCCCGAACATATGGATAGTTACAATTATAATTACTAGGTCATAGTGGATTATAGTTGTAATTATATGTTCAAAAAAACGAGTCCTAAGATTAGATCAGTGCATTAGATTTTCACTGATTAGGCAATCTACGATATGATCTACTTACACATTCGGGGTGTGATGTCTTGTCCAAGGAATTGACCAAGTAGATAAGATCAGATGTATTTGGTTACATCGGATTAGGACCGATATTGATTATTGATTGATAAATCATTTTTATCGAATCTAATCAATGTCACAACGTTGACCATAGGCTAAGTCGATCTTAATTCTGAGTGATAATATTCTTCTAATAATATTATTTAAATCTTTTGACTTGTTCGTTACTAGCTTACCCTACAATCTAGCCCAGACTTACATCTTAGAGATTTAGTAGTGTATTTGAGTGGGAGTATTATTCATAGATATGAAATCTATAACTTCTATATGAGAAGTGAAAGATGATTTCCATAATTGCTTTGTTCAAAAGGTTAAATGATTGAGATCTCATTTCTGTGATTAAGTTCACGGAAATATCATTTATAAGGAACTTAGTGAGAGTTAAGGATAAAACGGTATTTTGTACCCAACTCATTAATAAGTCATCGATAGAGGATTGACTGATTGTAATAGTTATAACAATGGATAACATATTTATGGTTTGGAAAATACGTTCTATAAATTCAAGAGTTCAATTCCGTGTCAATAGTGGAGTAATGAGGAATTAATAAGGTAGTGAAATTATTCGTAAATAAATTCATGGTAACTTATTGGAGCTTGATTTCATGGATCCATGGTCCCCGCATCACCTTTGCGTAAATCATCTAGAATGTCTCAATTAATTGATTTAATTATCAATTAGGATTATTAAAGTTGACTAGGTCAATTTCAAAAAAATTTATAGAGATATGAGATTCAGAGAATAAAAGAGAATCTTTGGGTAAATTTATTAATATTGATAAATTTGTGTCGATATAAATAAATAATATTAAATCAAGTTTCAAATTATAATTAGTTAATTTGAATAAGGATTTAATTAATTAATGAAGAAAAATAAATAAATAAAAGGCTTCGAATTTAGGCCCAATTGGGATTTAAATTCAAAACAAAGAGATTGAGCCCAAGTCCATTTATGGCACCCCAAGGCTTTTATTTTTTGTTTATTATTTTTAATTAATTGAAATTTAAATTTAAATAAAGCCTATTAAGTTGCCTATATAAGGAATATGATATCTAGGGTTTTCATAAGGAAGTCAATCTCAGTTGATTCATTGGATAAGTGAAAACCTAGACAATCTAATCATTTCTTAGCCACTATGTATTATTCTCTTCTAGATCTCTATCTCATGTGTTGAGAACAAGTCCACACTAGTTCTAGGTTGATCAAAGGCTTGGTGAGGAAGACTGTGTTGCTAATCTAGTTCAATCTCTTGATAATACTCTGCTACAGAAAGGAATCAAGGGTTAGAGATATTGAAGGAAGGAGTTGTTCCAGTTCCATTGCACAATGTAAGTATTTACTTTCCTCTGTATTTGTTCAATTTCACAGCAGCATGTTCTAGGAATTTGCATGTTTGTTTGATAATATGTAAATTGCATGAAAATAAACAAAGATCCTATAATATGTATTTCCAACATGGAGCTCATCACTCCTAGCGCGAACCCAAACAATTCCATGGAGTTGAGCTAGGACAGACTGCAAAAGGAAAAGGCAAGTCAAGGTTAGTAAAAAAAAGGGAAGAAAAGAAAAGGAAATGCTAGAAGAATGAAAGGGGCTCACTGTGAGGTTCATCCCCATAGCAGACTCGAGAACATCTTCGGGAGTACGCTCCTCCATCGCCCTCAGATCCTTGACATTGGCTCTGTATGCATGACCCACCATATGGCTCGCCATCTCATATATAGTCTCCCAAAATGCTTCAGGGATCCTTGTCAGCTTGAGTGGCTTTACAGGGATCTGAACGGAGGGAGCTTCGCCTTGGATCACTTGAGGAACCGAAAGAGGTACATGTCGAGGGAGAGGAGGAGGAGCCTCGAGAACTATGACTGTTGCCACCGGTGCTGGGGCTGAGTCTGTTGTTGCTGTTCCCGGGTGGAGCCGGTACCTTTGTCTTTGACTATAGACTTAGTGGAAGTTCCATTCTTGAAGGCGTTTTTCTTTGGCAATCTAGGCCTCTTCACCATGGGTCCAGCTCCGACCCCGCCAGCCTTAAAGGCACCCCTTAAACCCGAGGCATTTGGCAAGTCCATATCTTCATCAGAAAATGAACGAGCAGAAGATTCAGATACAAGGGATAATTTGTCAAAGTAATCCAAAGACAAGAAGAAGAGGAAGAACCCTACCCTGCGAGCTAGGGGAGGAATCTATTACCATCAGCTTGAGGTTATGGACTGGACTAGGTATAACCACTAACTCCTAGACTACAAGAGGTAGGGGAGAGTCTAGAATTATTTCACCCTGGGTCCTAAGGGTTCAGGCTCTTCTTCTGAGCTGGAATCATCTACATACTGCCTAAAATTGAAGGAGAATACATCCTAACATAAGGAAGGCCATGTCCTATGATTTTGCCCATATTCCTAAAAAAATGGAGGACCTAAAGTGGAGGGTGTTGTCAACCACAATGGTGCATCTGGGGTAGCTATGATCATAGAGTATCACCAGATGATCCATACATTGGAGGAGTGTTGTGTTCAGGTCTGGGTCAAAAGGATGTCAACTAACGAGTTGATGGGGGTTGAAGCGAATTAGCCTAAAATTGGCAGCAACTCGATCTAGTTCTCTATATGGGATACCTTGGACGGAGGTGTCGACTACTGCCCCAAACGTAACTCGCTCTAGATCAGGACCCTGATTATCTTCAGGAGCTCTCCTTTTGCGCACCAGCAGTGCCATTTCTTCTTCCTCCTCGGTGTCTTCAATGGCGGGCAAGACTTCTTGAGGAGGGGGGAGATTGAGAAGAACGAAAGGTGGACCTCGGGTCCTGATATCCAACATGTCTCCTTTGCTGATCAGGTTGCAGGCCACCATGGTAGCACAATTCACTACTTGATGGAAGTCCTTCTACTTCAAAGGAAGACGAGACAACATCTCGTATTGACTCCCAAGGGTCTTAGACCATTCTGTCCTCTTGAATTTAGTTGCACAAGGAACGAACTCAGTTAGAAGGATTAAACAAAACAAATGAAAATGATAAGAGAGTTCACATACAAAATTTAGAAAGTTAGGAGACTTACGAGGGCAATTGAAGTATCGTTGATCGCAATTCTTGAACCCATTTGACATAAAGAACTAGTCTTTATAGTAATTTGGGTGGCTGGGGAGGTCAATGACGGATGCTGAGTTGGGGAAGCAAACAAAGTAGTAAAAGATGTCACCTCGCCTTTTCTGATCAAGACTGGCCTTAAGGTAGATGAAGTACATAATATCTGTCGGGGTTGGGACCTCCGACTCGTGCCTCAAAAACAGATATTTCAACCCTGCCAAAAGTCGATACGAGTTCAGGGGGAGCTGGAGTTGTTGACGCAGTTTTTTGCCAACAGTAGATTAAGAAATCTAATAATGATATTAGTTCTTATTTGTAAACCATAATGAAATAATAAGAAACCTTTCGTACATACACAATTTTACATGGTTTAGTGGTTAAAATACACCTAGTCCCCGAGACAATGTTATTGCTCTTCTCTCACAATTTATGCAGAGTTTCAGTAATACGAAAAGGTTGCCCCCTTCCCTGTCCATTATCCCTCATATTTATAGTGGAATTTCCTGGACAAGTTTGGGTAATTGTGTGAATAAATATGGTATACATTTAATACATATTATTTCCATTTACATTGGGATATGATTTGATAACAGAATCTATTCCTTCTATCTCGGATAATAAATGATAAATGTGCAATATAGCCTGGGCATTAATGAGCGTATAAAGAGCCTCCGAGTCCTTTGCGATCCTTCAGTATGCGTTCTGACCAGGTTTCCACGAGATGAATATATTCATCAAGTTGATGATCAAAGATTATGTGAACCTTAGCTTGGACTAACTTCAGAGTGCCCAAAGGAGGATCTGGTCACTATAGGTCTCGAAATGGATCGTTATCCTAAGAGGCGGTATGATAATAACCTATATGTCGTATTGCCAAGTCCAAACTCGAGCTGCTCACGTGATTACTAACCAGAGGTTCTACTTGGCTACTTTTCCACATATGCATCTGCCAATTGTACCCCGAGATGAGTAACTAAACTCGTGCTAAATTTTAGGGGACAACATTTTCCCCCCAAGCTCCTGCTCGTGATTGATGTCATCACCTTCTCACATGCACAGTAGGGGCTTTTAGGCTTTTGCCATGTAAAATCATGTTTGCTTACTACTCAGGTGTTGGACACGTGGCTGTGTGTAATTGGTGACCATTCAGGTTTCGAGGACTGTGACAACTATCCTGTCAACCTTTTCCCACCGTATGGTTCATTTAATCCTAGCCTTTGGATCTCAAGCTGACCCAATCAGATAGCCCTAATTAGTTCTCATAGTTTACGTATAAATAGGGGGATCAGACCTAATCCTTACCACCTTTGTATTCAAAAAGTTTCCTTTAAAAAAAAATTCCCTTTTTCTTCTTAAACTTCTCCCAAAAACCTTCATCGCCTTTCAAACTCTCAGAAGCTTTCAAGGAGCTTCTTGTGGACGTATCGATATTTTCTTTGAGTCGGACAAATAAACTGTAACTATTTCCTCACCTGGTTTGAATCTTTCAATTCTTGATTTTCCAGTGAGTTTCTTTCTTCAAAAAAGATTCTTTGCTCAATATCATTTAGGCTACATCTAAGTGTAAATAGGAAGTAGGGTTCGGTTAGGAAAAATGAGCAAGGCTAAGCTTGTTTAAAAATACGGTATTCTTAAAACTAGGCAACTTTTTTGGGTTTTACAAAGAAAAAGTTACTGACAAATAGATTAGAATACCTGTTTGGATGTAGAAGCTAAAAGGATTTTAGGTTTGGTTCTGGGTAGCTTAGGGGTCATGATTCTTTAAGCCGTTTTGCATTAAACCGTTTTCAAAAGAAAAGTAGTGGGTCTGATGATCTGACACACGAATCCCAAAGTATCAAAGAATTTTACAAATTTAAAGCGTGTGGCCTAGGTCCATGCATGGCTGATGATAGGACACATCTTAGCTCATATACATTTTAAATCCTAAAAGTAAACCACTTAATCCCTCGGATTTTCGTACCTTTACTGTCGTACCTAGTAATTGTCTTAGGTCGCCACTAATAGGCTGCTTTGTCGTCAAGCGAGCTAAACCATGGTCCCCCAAAGAAAAACACCGTGAGCTCCTCTGATCAGAGAAAGAATAAGGGCAAGCAAGTCATGTCTGACTCTCCAATTCCTCATTTCGGGCCTGTGGTGGAGAGGGAACTTGTCATCGTCCCCAACACATTCTTCGAGACCAAACATATAGTGTCCTGGATAACGATAGAGGGGAAAGTTAACAAGATCCTGCTGAACCATGGGATTGAGATGGCCTCCATGCCTGATCTCCGTTGGAGGGAGAGTGGAGATGTGCCCCTCTCCAAGATGACTATGGGCTTGGAGTGATGAGAACCCGAAGGCAGGTGCCTTCCTCCCACTGGACCAGTACTTCATAGATTTCTTGAACTACGTCAGACTGGCTTCGTTCCAGCTCCCGCCAAACTCGTATCGACTTTTGGCAGGGTTAAAATATCTGTTTCTAAGGTAGGAGTGGGAGGTCCCAACTCCGGCAGATATTATGTATTTCTTTTGCGTCAAGGCCAGTCCCGACCAGAAGGGGCGAGGTGATAGCTTTTACTACCTCACTCGCATTCCCAACTCAATATCTATCATCGACCTCCCCAACCACCCAAATGACTATAAAGATCTATTATTTATGTCAAATGGGTTCAAGAACCGCAAGCACCGATACTTCAACCTCCGTCGTAAGTCTTCTATCTTTATGATTTAGCACGTGAACTTTCTTATCACTTTCACACTTTTTTTTTTTTTAATTATTCTAACTGAGTTCATTCCTTGTGCAGCTATATTCGCGAGGACATGGCAGTCTGAGACCCTTGGGGTTCAATATGAGACTTTGTCTAGTCTTCCTTCGAAGGAGAAAGACTTCCGTCAGGTTGTGAACGATGCCACTATGGTGGCCTACAACCTGATCAGCAAGGGCTAGGTGCTGGCTCTCAGGACCCGAGCTCCTCTTCCTATTATTCCCGAGCTCTCCCCTCCCCAAGAAGCCTTGCCAACCATTGAAGACATCAAGGAGGAAGAAGATGTGGCACCGCTGGTGCACAAATGACATGCTCCAGGAGATAATCAGGGGCCTGATCCAGAGTGAACTGCATCCGGGGCAGCAGCCGGCCCCTCCGGCCACGAGACAATGTTATTGCTTTTCTCTCACAATTTCTGCAGAGTTTCAGTAATACAAAAATGTTGTCCCCTACCCTCTCCATTGTCCCTCATATTTATAGTGGAATTTCCTGGAAAAGTTTGGGTAATCGTGTGAATAAATATGGTATACATTTAATACAGATTATTTCCATTTACATTGGGATATGATTTGATAACAGAATCTATTCTATCTTGGATAATAAATGATAAATGTGAAATATAGCCTGGGCATTAATGAGCGTATAAAGAGCGTCCGAGTCTTTTGGGATCCTTCAGTATGCGTTCTGACCAAGTTTCCATGAGATGAATATATTCATCGAGTTAATGATCAAAGATTATGTGAACCTTAGCTCGGATTAACTTCAGAGCGCCCAAAGGAGGATCTGGCCACTATAGGTCTCGAACTAGATCATTATCCTAAGAGGCGGTCTGTTAATAACTTGTATGTCTTATTGCCAAGTCCCAACTCGAGCTGCTCACATGATTACTAACCGGAGGTTCTACTTGGCTGCTTTTCCACATATTCATCTGCCAATTGTACCCCGAGCTGAGTAACTAAACTTGTGCTAATTTTTAGGGGACAACATTTGCCCCCAAGCTCCTGCTCGTGCTTGATGTCATCACCTTCTCACTTGCACAGTGGGGGATTTTAGGCTTTTGCTATGTACAATTGTGCCTGCCTACTACTTAAGTGTTGGACACATGGCTGTCTATAATTGGCATCCGTTCGGGTTTCGAGGAGTGTGACAACTATCCTGTAAACCTTTTCCCGCCGTATGGTTCATTTAATTCTGGCCTTTGGATCTCGAGCTGACCCAATCGGATAGTCCTAATTAATTCACATAGTTTATGTATAAATAATGGGATCAAACCTAAACCTTACAACCTTTGCATTCAAAAAGTTTCCTTTCAAAAACAAAATTTCCCTTTTTCTTCTCAAACTTCTCCCAAAAACCTTCATCGCCTTTCAGGCTCTAAGAAGCTTTCAAGGAGCTTCTTGTGGACGTATCTATATTTTATTTGAGTCGAACATATAAACTCTAAGTATTTCCTCACCCGGTTTGAATCTTTCAATTCTTGATTTTCCAGTGAGTTTCTTACTTCAAAAAACATTCTTTGCTCAATATCGTTTAGGCTACATCTGAGTGTAAATAGGAAATAGGGTTCGGTTTAGGCTAAACGAGCATGACTAAGCTTGTTTAGATATAAGGTATTCATAAAATTGGGCAGATTTTCTCAGTTTTACAAAGAAAAAGTTAATGGTAAATTGATTAGAATACCTGTTTGGATGTAGAAGCCGAAAGGGTTTTAGGATTGGTTCTGGGTAGCTTAGGGGTCACGACATTAAACTGCTCTCAAAAGAAAATTAGTGTGTCTGATTATCAGACACACGAATCCCGAAGTATCAGGGAATTTTACAAATTCAAAGCATGTGGCCTAGGACCACGAGTGGTACCACACGCTGATGCTAGGACACTTCTTAGGTCATATAAATTTTAAATCCCAAAAGTAAACCACTTAATCCCTCGGGTTTTTTTACCTTTACTGTCGTACCTAGTAATTGTCTTAGGTCGCCACTAATAGGTCGCTTTTTCGTCAGGCAAGCTAAACCATGGCCCCCCAAAGAAAAAAGACGCGAGCTCCTCAGCTCAGAGAAAGAATAAGGGCAAGCAAGTCGCGTCTGACTCTCCAATTGCTCATTTCGGCCCTATGGTGGAGAGGGAACTTGCCATTGACCCCAATGCATTCTTCGAGGCTGAACATATAGTGTTTCGGATAATGACACAAGGGAAAGTTAACAAGATCTAGCTGAGCCATGGGATTGAGATGGGAGTTGATGGCCTCCATGCCTGCCCTCCGTTGGAAGGAGAGTGGAGTTGTGCCCCTCTCTAAGATGACTATGGGCTTGGAGTGATGAGCACTCGAAGGCTGGTGCCTTCCTTTCACTAGACCAGTACTTCGTAGATTTCCTGAACTACGTCAAACTGGCTCCGTTCCAGCTCCCGCCAAACTCATATCGACTTTTGGCAAGGTTAAAATATCTGTTTCTGAGGCACGAGTGGGAGGCCCCCACTCTGGTAGATATTATGTGTTTCTTATGCCTCAAGGCTAGTCTCGACCAGAAGAGGCAAGGTGACAGTTTTTACTACCTCACTCACTTTCCCAACTCAGCATCCGTCATTGACCTCCCCAGCCATCCAAATGACTATAAAGATCTATTTTTTATGTCAAATAGGTTCAAGAACTGCGAGCACCGATACTTAAACTGCCCTCATAAGTCTTCTATCTTTATGATGTAGCACATGAACTTTCTTATCACTTTCACACTTTTGTTTTGTTTTATGTATTCTAACTGAATTAATTCCTTATGCAGCTATATTGGCAAGGACAGGGCGGTCTGAGACCCTTGGGGGTCAATATGAGACTTTGTCTATGTAATGCCCTGGTTACTCCATGACCGTTACTGTGAGCTTTGAACCGTGCTTAAATCGATAATCGAGTTCTTTGGTTAAAAACGTGCATCTAGGTGTTATTAACAGGTTAAGGTGAAAAACCAATAAAAAATGAAAGGATATATTTTATTTAAAACATAAAACTATTCATGGGCCCATAAAAACGTTTACACGTTATTTACAATACTAAATGGTCATTACAGTGTAAAATTTACAACCCGCCGACCTAAGCAGCAAAAATAGGGTTAACCCCCTAGTTCCTCCGAGAATCTCCTTGGCCGTGGTGGTCGAGCGGCCGCATATGTACACATCACCACCTAAGCTATCCACTCAAGGCTGGGTGAGTTTTTCATTCCCTTTACCTGCACCACATACCACCCATGAGCCAAAACCCAGCAAGAAAACTCATTACTGCATGTAAATAATATCAAATGATGATCATGATAATCATACAGAGCTTATAGCCCTGAATAGATGAGTGAATATCACTTTGAGGTCCTGTTTAACCATGATGGGGCTTTTAGCCCTAGTCAGATGAGTGACTGACGAGCAAGTCACTAACGTAAACCAGGTGAGTGACTGATGAGTGAGTCACTACGGGCTCAGCACCCATAGCCATGTGATGAAGCAGTCACATGGGCCTTCTGGCCCTGGCTCTAAGTGACTAGCCATAGGCTAGACAATCGCTTTTAGTTTTCATCGAACTTGAGGTCAGTTTGGCATTAATGCTCACTATGAGTCATTCAATGTAGATGTTGATTAGATCTAATATTTGTCAGCTTGCGTTAAACACGCTAAGATCGTTCTTGACTTATTAGTCAATACCATGTGCTCAGTGCTTAGTACTACTGCCGAACTTGACTACTAAGTCACTGCTTCACAGTTAATACTGACACCATTGCCAATTCTGACTAATTAGTCATTGCCATCCACAAGTGAGCAAGTTTTGCTAAGCATTTGATATGAAATCAATGTCCACATTTAAACACTCAACATGCCTCATGAATAACCATGCATGTCACATATGGGGTGCAGTTTTCTTACCTCTGGTTCAAGCGAGAAATAGTAAAAAAATTATCCTTGAGAACGATTGACCTTTTGATTCCATAGCAGTTCCCTTGTCATAACCAATTATAATAACCATTAATGAAAATCAACAATAAAAAGGGCCTTGACCTAAACCTCACTCTCGGGACCCCGAATTGTACCCAAACGGTGAGTAGATTCGATCCCGAGCCTTAGGAATTGAAACCCTGAGCCAAAAACCCTTAAAAATACCTAAAAGGGGGTTCTGGAAAAGCAGGGTAGCGTTGTAGCGCTACCCCCTAGCACCCCAGTGCTATAGGAAGAATAGAATCACTCTGCTAGCGCTGTAGCGCCCCCTTGTGGGCGTTGTAGCGCTACAACCAGGCAGAAATGCCCTGGTTCTTCCCCCCTTCGACGCCACCATTTCCAACCTGAACCAAAAGCTTCCAAACCTAATTTTATGTCCTAAATGAACCCAAAAACCATCCATACATTTCCTAGGCATCAAAACCCAAGTAACCCTAGCAAAAATCTCCCATCAATTCCCTTTAACCAACCTAGAAATACAAGGTGAAATCCAAAATAAAAACAGAGCAAAGCTAAAGTTTTAATGGCTAGAAACTTACCTCAAGCTCAGTTTAGGATCCTCTTCAATGGTGGAACACAATCCTAAGCCCTCAAGATCCACTTCCCTAGCTTGAATCCTTAAACGAAGCTTAAAAATACAAAGGAAAAGGAGAAGAAAATGATGTACGGGAGAGAAACTTTTGATACTCTGTTTTGGCAAGCTTCTACAACCTTCAATGGCTTAAGTATTTCTTAGGGTGAAAAGACCTTTTTCCCCCTAGGTCATTTAAAGTCTTCTAAAGGCTCCCAAGGGTAAAATTTTCATTTCCCGCCTATTTTGTTAATCATAATTAACACCCTCCAATTCCCATTATTCTCAAAATTCTCAAATGCCAATAATTCATATTCCATTACCCTTTAATTCCCATCATATCCTAATGCGACCAGGCAAAGACATCCAGGTTCTTCGTTAGGAATTCGACCAGCTCCATTTTCTTTTCGGCTTCAAGATTTTTTCCAATTTTTACAACTCTTGAAGGTACTTCTGGATTGATATTTATTTCCTCGAGCTCTTCTATTGCTTTGAGCTCAGATCTATCTTAGCCTACTCGTGGATCAATGTCATCCCATTGGGCGACCTCGTCATCCCCTTCTCGAGGTTCTTCCATCCCACAGGTAACTTCCATTACCTAGGACTCCTCACCTCCTTCACCTATGATCATTGCCTGCTGCACGGGTTGTGTTTTTCCCTTCATAGCAATGCTGTAGCATTCTCTGGAAGTGAGCTAGTTTCCTTTTATTGTGCATATCTTCGAGGTTGAGGGAAACTTCATTACCAGGTGTCGGATCGAGGTGATGGCCTCAAAAGCCATCAGCGTGTGTCATCCCAAAATCGCGTTATACGCAGCCGAAAAATCGATTACAGTGAACTCAAGTATTTTAGAAATAGTTCGTGCCTCATATCCTAGTGTAAGCACCAGTCTGATCGTCCCTATGGTCGCCATCCCTTCACCTGAAAATTCGTACAGAGTCATTGAGGTCGCCTTCAGATCGGTTACGGACTATCCCATCTTTTCTAGGGTGGACCTGAAAAGCACATTTACTGAACTTCCATTATCTACCAATATCTTCTGCTCCCTTCAATTACGAGTTTCACAGTTACGACCAACGGGTCATTATGTGGGAATTGAGCGTGGCTAGCATCCTCCTTCGTGAAAATGATTGGTTGTTTTTCCAACCACTGTTGTTTTGATTTCCGCTGTTCCAAGATAAATTCCATACTGTTATGAGTTTTTAACTCATTTATATACCTCTTCTCGGCCTTGCTGCTCGTGCCCTCTAGATGAGGTCCTCTGGCAATAGTAATTATATCTCCAATTATTGGGGGAGGGTTGAATTGATTTTTCAAATCCATCTGAACCCTTGGCTGACCTGTCGGAGCTTCTGAAGCTAGACGAGGATTCCGCTCAGCAGCTTGATTGGGAAGCAACTCAATTTCGGGCGTACTGGGCTAACGGTCTAGCCCGAATGAGAGTCTCAATCTCATCCTTCAGCTGTCGGTAATCATCGGTATTATGACCTGTAATGACCCAATTATTTCTAAGACTTAGATCCTTAAACCTACTAGACATAACTGCTACTTTGAAGAGAACATACATGAGAAAAATTCATAACTTTATTGAAAACTTTAAAATAATATTTGTAATACATAAATAAGCTCATTGTTTTAAAATAAATCATAACTTTAAATGAAATTGTTTACAAAGCTAAATGCGAAAAATACATATATAAGTAATTTTAAGAGACTAAAGAAAATAACGTCGTCCTCGAATCGACATGCAACCCATCCATTCCATTCACCTCAAAATGCATGCCAAACTTCCAAGAATCCTTTCGCCTTTGTATCTATTTTCCTTCATCAAACTAAAAGTAAAGGAGTGAGCCTTATGCTCAGCAAGGAAAACCACTAACAACATAAAACATATACATAAATTATATCATAATCACATATACTATAAACATATGTCATATAATACTACAATGGCCATTATACTACTTGGGGCTTGTTAACTAGGCAAGTCATATGCCCAATAGATTTGTGGGGCTTGCTAGCTAAGCAAGTCATATGCCCATAAATTATTGGGGCTTGCTAGCTAGACAAGTCATATGCCCAAGGTCTATAAACATACTATAGATAATGTTAACATACAACATAAGATGGCATAACATATAACATAACATATCATACAAACATACAAGATCTATCCTATTTTCCTTAACAAAACCGAGATTTTTTAGAACAAATGCGGGACTTGGAACACTCCTAAAACCAACAATAAGAATGGTGAGAATCTCTAAAGAGTAAAGAATAAATGTGGGAAATAAACCTTTAAAAAGAAACTTACCAAGAAAGATCCTTAAGTTTCAAAAACCTAGTCAAAAACAAATATCAAAAGTTAGGATCTGATTAAAAGGAACTAAAGAAAAACTAAAGTAGTTTAAAGAACTAGAATTAGAGAATAGCAATACCTTAGTAAACCTTATGGATTGGTCTAACTTCAATAACAAAATACACTAATCCTCACTTCCCAAGTATTTTATAAGGCTTAAGAATGGCAAAGCTTTTTCCCAACCCAAGTGTTTATCACTCTATGGAATCACTAGCACCTTGGAGTCTCTGATCACAGCTTGAAGAGTGAGTGGAAGGGATAGGTACTAAGTCCTATTTATAGAGGTAAGGAGTGAAACCAACCCCATTTTGATTTGAATAAAATAATGATTTTAAAATGAAAAAGAATTGAATTTTCGTCAATCAGAGGCTAAAGACTCGGTCAAAACGATCAGAGGTAGGTCTAAGTAGTTAAGGCTTGTTTATAAAATAAAAAAAAAATGTTGCTAAGGGTGATATATCGCCCCTATGTGGCGATATATCAGCTCTACCCTAGTTCCGAGTCTTCGTTCGTCCGTTCGTGCAATGCTAACGTGTTTTCCGTATCCTTCGTCAGGTGATATATCGGCTCCCAACTGTGATATATCGGCATACGTGAATATTTTAAACACGTAATTGCATTTTTTTTAGCATAATTTGAATGGGATAACTACTTTGATTGAGTGAACTACGACCCTAACAATTTCTGGTGAATACTAAAGCTTATATTTCCTTATTTTATCATTAAAAATACTTAATTTCTTAATAATCATGCTTATGACAAGTGTCATAATCCTATTGGCTCTATCTAAACCTTAGGTTATAATAAATATCATATTTATTACCAGCAATATTAATCAAACCTTATGTTATAATGAATATTCTTAAACTATAGGTTAAACTTATAAAATCCATAACTATTGCTAGGAGTTTCCAACTAAGTCTCGGTTTGAACCAAAATCCACGAAATCTAAAATACTACAACTACTACTAACTAGCTAACTAAGTAAACATTCTGGGACTCTACATGACTAATGTCATTGTGGAATCAGCAAAACTTTGAGGGATCTTTCTTCATCCTTTGATGCCATAAAGGTTCTAGCTTCTTCCACAAAAGGCGATTAAAATTTGCCAGGAAGATATGTTCCCGGGTATTCGTTAGGACAGTGTAGGTGGCATAAACGGACTTGAATTTCTCCACAGACTTGTTCTTCTTCATGCCATTCTAGTCTCCCTCACCATTTCCCTTCCACTTATTGTTTCTCGTCTGGTTATTTTCGCTGGTTCCTGCGACAGCAGATCACGCCTCTTCCAAGTTTATCCACTCTTGAGCTCGGGCCAAGAATTCATCTACACTTTTAAATACTTTTCGTGTGAGTTCTTGCCATAGATCGCCTCCCACTAGGATTCCTGTCCTCTTCTCCATGAGCTTGGAGCTATCATCATCGTCCTTAGCTCGTGCTACAACATTGGCGAATCTGCTCAGATATGCTTTCACGGATTCACCAGGTTGCTACTTTACATCAGCCAATGAGTCAACCTCTACACAAGCTACCTTAAAGCTCAGAATTCTCTCTTAAACTTGGAAGACAACTTCTTCCATGAGATTATCGAATGTTTCTTGTACTTTTTGAACCACTGTCTGGCAGGTCCGACCAGAGCCGCGAGGAACCTGAGATTGTTTGCTATCATCATTGTATTGAACATCCCAAGGTGGTCGGATGGATCTGTGTTTCCATCAAATATTGGCATGTTCGGCATCCTAAAGCCTATAGGATACATAACAACTGCAATATTCGAAGCGAAAGGTTCGAGCTCCTCATCAGAGTCACAGTCATCAATCCTCTTTCCAAATAAGAGCTTCTTCATCTACTCCTCCATCAAGGCCAGTTGCTCAAGGGTTAGGTCCTTGGTCTCTAGGTTAACTAGGGGCTGTTCAACTGCTCCCATCCTATTGTATGCATTTGATGGGTTGTTTTCCCTCCAAGCTCGAGCTTGGTTAGGTAGGACATTCCCATTGTCACGTATGATAGACGGACCTTCCTAGTGTTGAGTATAACTCATATCATTGTTGCGAGCTGGATGCCTTCTTTGTGAGTTCAAATGATCGCTCAGGTCGGGCTGTGGATCATACAAAGGACTTTGCGCCGAGCTTAGGTGATTTCTACGGTCTCTCTTAAACATGCCTACATGCTGGCTCCCTGTCCAGTAACTTTCATTTGCAAAACTTACAGCCCATGATTGAGATTGGGGACCTGGATTCTCAGCACATGTCTGTGGGGCGTAAGTATCTACTAATGGGGGAGGATTTCTCCTACCATTTCCATGAGCTGAATCATCTCATTGTGGGCGTGGTGGTGTAGGATGTCTGACCAGTGATGGAGGATGCCTTATTGGTGATGCTCTACCCCAATGTCACGAGTTCTCTGTGCCTGGGGTTCTACTCGCGACACAGGTGGATTCGGTGGGGCGTTTTGTCTCCATGAACTTGTCCTAGCTAGCCCTGGCAGGTTGTTGTGAGCATTCCTAGGAATCTGTGCAGACGGCACGAAGCTAGGGGTCGTAGTTCTGACCGACCGACTGACATGTTGATGATGACTCTTGTGATGACCAATGGGCTAAGAACTTTGGTGGTTTCATTCTGAAGGTATAGAGCTCAGAGTGGTGGTCCTGACAGAATGATTGGGTTTGGACCGGTTATTCTTGTGGGACTTATGAGACCCACTTTTCCTCTTTCCGACATTAACGTAGGTTGAAAGAGGGGGTAACCAAGCCAGAACCCCCTCAATCTGTCCGTTTTCCCTTATGAGATGGCTCCTTAATTGGGCATTCTCCATCCCAACGGCAGTCAAATATTATGGATTAAGATTTGGTTGGAGTGACGTCGAACTCCCAACGTCATCTTGGCCCACCATTTGTTTCCCAGGACGTTGCTGAACATCTGGGGGCCCTTTTAGTGGGAACATCGATATGATGGGCCTCTTGCCCACCAAGTTGCTCCATTTCATTGTCATGCATCGACCGAGTAAGCACCATGATTAATTTTGAATGAAACTTGTAAAGCATTAATTTTCTCTCAATGAACGCACCAAACTGTTGACATAGTTTTTTTTGCAATAGTAGATTATTTTTTCCAAAGGATATCAATGCTTATTTGTAAACAATAATGAAATAATAAGAAACCTTTTGTACACACACAATTTTACGTGGTTTAGTGGTTAAAATCCTCCTAGTCCACGGGACAATGTTATTGCTTTTCTCTCACAATTTCTGCAGAGTTTCAGTAATACAAAAAGGTTGTCCCTTTCCCTATCCATTATCCCTCACATTTATAGTGGATTTACCTGGACATGTTTGGGTAACCATGTGAATAAATATGGTATACATTTAATACATATTATTCCCATTTACATTGGGATACGATTTGATAAGATAATATATTCCTGTTATCTCAGATAATAAATGATAAATGTGCAATACAACCTGAGCATTAATGAACGTACAAAGAGCCTCCGAGTCTTTTGGGATCCTTCAGTATGCGTTATGACCAGGTTGCCACAAGTTTAATATATTCATCGAGCTGGTGATCAAATATTTTCTAAACCTTAGCTCGGATTAAATTCAAAGCGCCCGAAGGAGGATCTGGGCACTATAGGTCTCGAACTGAATTTTTATCATAAGAGCCGGTCTGATAATAACCTGTATGTCGTATTGCCAAGCCCTAACACGAGCTACTCACATGATTACTAACCAGAGATTTTATTTGGCTGCTTTTCCACATATTCATCTGCCAATTGTACCCCAAGCTAAGTAACTAAACTTGTGCTAATTTTTAGGGGACCATTGGAATGGGGCCAGTTGATGTAGTTCATAAAATCTACGAAGTACTGATCTAATGGGAGGAAAGCACTTGCCTTCAGCTGCTCATCACTCCAAGCCCCAAAGTCATCTTGAAGGGGGGCACAGCTCCACTCTCCTTCCAACAAAGATCGGGCAAGGAGGCCATCAATTCCCATCTTGATCACATGGCTCAACAGTATTTTGTTCACTTTCTCCTACGACATTATTCGGGATACGATGTGATCGATCTCGAAAAAAGCATTGGGGTCGACAATAAGTTCCCTCTCCACCATTGGGCTGAAACAAGGAATTGGAGATTCAGACGCGTTCTGCTTGTCTTTTTTCTTGTTCTGAGTAGAGGAGCTCATGATGGTTTTCTTTGGTGGGGCCATGATCTTGCTCGCGTGAAGACAAAGTGGCCTATTAGTGGCGACCAAAGATAATTACTAGCTACAGCGATAACAATATGATGACCCGAGGGTTTGAGAGGTTTACTTTTTGACATTTCAAAATTTACACGAGCTAAGATATGTCCTAGCATCAACGCGTGGTTCCACGCGTAGTCCTAGTCCACGCGCTATGAATTCGGGAAATTTTCTGATACTTTAGGATTCGTGTGCCAAACTCATCAGACCCACTACTTTTCTTTTGAAAGCGGTTTAATGCAAAATTGCTTAAGGAATCCTGACCCTTAAGCTACCCAGGGCCAAACCTAAAACCTCTCAAATTCTACATCCAAACAGGTATCCTAATCTATTCATCAATGACATTTTTCTTACATAACACATAAAATTTGCCAAATTTTTAAATACCTTATTTCTAAACAAGTCTAATATCATTATTTTAGCCTAAACCAAACCATATTTAAACTCAGACATGGCCAGAACACAAAACGATATTGAACAAAAAATGTTTTACGAAGTAAAAGTCTCATTGGAAAATAAAGAAGTGATAGATTGAAGTAAGATGAGGAAATACTTATAGTTTATATGTTTGTTCAATGAGAATGATTGATGCGTCCATAGGCAGGAGCTTGAGAGCTTATGAGAAACTAAAGGGCGATGAAGGGTTATGGAAAAGGTTTGAGAGAAAAAGGGGATTTTTTTTTTCTGAAAGGAAAGCTTTTGAATGCAAAGGTTGTAAGGTTCAGGTTTGATCTCCCTATTTATACGTAAACTTTGGGAATTAATTCGGACCATCTGATTGGGTCAGCTCAAGATCCAAAGGCCAAGATTAAATGACCAATGCGGTAGCAACAAGTTGACAGGACAGTTGTCACTGTCCTCGAAACTGGAACAGAAACAAATTACAGATGACCACATGTTTAACACTCGAGTAGTAGGCAGACACGATTTTACAAAACAGAAGCCTAAAAGCCCCTACTGTGCGTGTAAGAAAGTGATGACGTCAAGAACGAGCAAGAGCTTTGGGGACAAATGTTGTACCCTAAAAATTAGCACGAGTTTAATCACTCGGCTAGGGGTACAATTGGCAGATGAATATATGGAAAAAGAAGATGAGTGGAACATCTAGCTAAAGATTATGTGAGCAAATCGAGTTAGGACTTGACAACACGTCATTGAGGTAATTGGCAGGTAGCCTCTTAGGATGACAGTTCAGTTCGAGACATGTAGCAGCTGGATCTCCTTTAGGGCACTCTAAATATGTTCAGCTCGTGTAAACATGGTCATGATGCATAATGAAGGATTCCGAAAGACTCGAAGGCACTCTATACGCTCATTAATGCCCATGTTGTATTGCACATTTATTGTCCAAGATAACAGGAGTATATTCTGTTAGGCAATCGTATCCCTATGTAAATGGGAATTAACTTTATTAAATGTTGACCATATTTATGCACACGGTTACACAAACCTGTCCAAGAAATTCCACAATAAATATAAAGGATAATGGATAGGAAATGGGAGTGCCTTTTTTGTAATACTAAAACTCTGCAGAAATAATGAGAAAGCAATAATATTGTCTCGTGGACTAGGTGAATTTTAACAACTAAGCCACGTAAAATCATGTGTGTAAGAAAGAGTTCATATAAGTTCATTTCAGTTTGCAAATAAGCATTAATACTCTTATTAGATTTCTAAATCTACTGTTGGAGAAAAATCGCGTCAACAAGTGCAGTCTCATATTTATAGTGGAGTAATCATGAGTTTAATAAATATGATTATTGAATTAAAGAGTTTTCGTTAATAATCTTTTTATTTATTGAAGCTTGGAATTATTGATCCATAGGTTCCTGGGGCGGCTCTATCAACACTATTCAAGGTAAGAGTTGATAAAAGGTTCAAAATGTGAATGAGCTATTTGAGAGAATATTTACTCTTCGGGATAAATATACAATTATGTGATAATTGAAGTTACACAATTTATTATTGTATTAATGCAATTTTCAAAATTGTGTAGAAATAAAAGAAATTGATTTTAATCAATTATTTTATTTAAGTGAGAAAGGATAAATATGGATAGTCAAAATGAGTTTTGATTATTATATTTATTTAATTAATAATAAGATGATAATGAAAATTCAAATTTTGAATTTTGAAATTCAAGTTGTTATCTTTTCCTTCAAAAAATGATACCTTATTTGAATTTCTAATTATTAATTAATTAAAATAAATATGCATTAAAATTTAAATCCTCTTATTTTAGGGAGGTGTTAAACGCATAGGGCTTCCTGGACTACCCTATGCGTATACCATTACTAATAATGATCAGTTATTTGTTTTTTTTTATTTAATTAATTAATAACTATTTTGAAAAGGGTTTTTAAAATGCAATGTAAGACTTTCTCTTTAATTATCATTTATTTTATTATTATTAAGATGATTAATTTTGTTTGATTATTATTATTATGATAATAATACATATATATTGTATATGATAGAAAATAGGAAAATAAGTTTTTTCAAGAAGAATAAAAAAAACTGATCAACTTTTTCTCACAAAAGATAAACCTTTCTCTCTAGCCTATAATAAAGAGTCTCATGTGTTGAGAATACTTTTGATTCACAAATTTGATTCGTGTTCTGTATGTGCCCACCCACATCTTGAGGTGTAGAGAATGCCTTGGAAGATCTTGGTGTGAGTACTCTAGCAAGGATAGGAAGATCGAAATATTTACGAAAAGATTCAAGGATTCTTGATTGGCTACAAGAGGTAAACCATTTCGTATTATTTTTCATATACATATTTTTTTTATTAATATATTGCATATTAAAGGATCCTCATATAAAGTTGTTTATATGAAATTTTTTGTTGTATACAATACTACCATTACCGCAATATCTGATGCGCACTTGGAATAGTTCCTAACAGGCAATCCCTTGTCCTGTCTGCACTGTCCCATTTCCCTTGGGCTTTCTACCCTTGCCTTTGTCCCCGCACCTACTGCTGCTAGGGGTCTGGCTGGGTACTGCAAACTAGGATGGAGCAATAACTCCAACACTGAACCCAGGCTGATAAGCATTGTATCCAGTGGGCGTTGCTCCATATCTCATTGGTGCTGCACTAAAACCAGCGGGTGGCATGGCACTAAAGCCAGCTGGCGAGACAATTGGAATGGATTGGGCTCCCGCTACACTTGGTTGGACAAGAGCGTAGGGTGGATACTCGGTGCTCGAATACACGGGGCCTGGCGTCGTCGGAGAAGGAAAGGTGACGAGCCCCCCAAATGCTTTGATTTGGGAGTTTTCCCAACTAATATACTATTCTGCTCGATGAATGAAGTCATCAACCCATCGACACCCTCTCTGCTGGAGGTCATCCCACAACGAGGACCCCACATGGATCTCGGCCTGTAAGGCCATTAGCTCCTGGCCGTCGTCGACCCTCTTGTTCCTCACAGCTTCCTCCTTGAAGCATTTGATGTAAGCTTTGAGGGTCTTGAAGCGTCCTTGCATTATGTTGGCCAAAGTGTTGACCTCAAAGCTCACCTTTCGAGCTACTATGAATTGTCTTCCCAATGAAGAAGACAACTGATGCCATAAGTGAATGGATACCGGTTTGTGTTACTTGAACCATTCATATGCTGGCTCCATCAAGGTTATCGGGAACACATGACACTTGGCGTCTTCGGAGAGGAGATGCACTGACGTCAACCTGTTGAACTTTGAAAGGTGGTCGATGGGATCCGTACTACTATCATAGGACATGATAGCAGGCATCTTAAAGCCTCATGGTAATAGGACTTCTATGATGTGAGGAGCACATGGCTCCCCATCCTCATCCTTCGAGTTGGAGTCATGGCACTGCCATTCTAAGCATTATCTTCTTAAAGCTCTCTAACTTCAGAGAGAGAGGGTCGCGGTCTTGGTTGACACTTTGTGTTGGGTTATCCCTCTTTTGAGCGTTAAGACTGTCCCTAAGGTCTGACGAGCCCTTCCCCTCGAGTTCGTGCCCGAAAGCCTTGTTACACCTACTAGCATTTAGGTCGTCTCGTAGGTAAATTTGGCATCATAATGCACCACTGCCCTTGGGGTATGCTACTTTTTTTTCCCTGTTGCACTCAATGTTTTCATTGTTAACTGAAATGGTAATGTCACGTTCTCAGTTAACGGAGAAGTTTTGCCTATTGCCCCCTTCGCCATTGTTCCTATGTTGATGACGAGGTGTTGGAGGGACACCACCTCCAAGCTTTGTGAGATTCGTATTGGCATGCTTGGGCAGAATGCCTTGGGCTCCATGGGTGCTAACGGCCTGGCAGTGTCCTTAGGCACCTAGGTCTTTACCATTACTAGCTGGCCTCGGGGCGTGGTTGTCTTCGTGGTTTCGACGAGCCTTCTTTTGCTTGGGAGCAGGGTTGTCGTCGACCTTACCCTTGCCACGATCTTGCAGCACAGGTGGCGCACTAACTCCAGCTGGGTGCACGGGCGGCACGACAGATGGCAAATCTCGCACCACATCAGCCAGGTGCTAGGGAGGCACACCGACTGGGTTGACAGGTGGCACTCCAGCTGGGTGCACAGGTGGCATACCAGCTGGCTGCCTAGTTGGTACTTTGCCATGGTCATCCACTCACAGCTCTTGGGCCGCTAGAGTAGTCCTCGTGGTGTTAACCATCTCTTGTAGGGCGACGATATTAACCTCCTAGGTGTCGAGTTTTTGCTACTGAGTGGCCACTTGATAGCGAAGCACCACCACTTGTGGCATCTCCTCCGCGTCCATGGGTTGAGGATATTCCTTCGCATAATACTCGTCGTATACGCCGTCAATTCAGAGTTTTTGTCGTAGTCTTCCACCATCTCAAGGAGGTCCTGTGGTGGTGGATGGCTGGTTTTTCCTCCCTTAACTCTGGCTGGAGGAGCGGCATCGTCTGGTGCATTTACCACAACACTGTTTATAGAGGTCGGGGTCATTAATGTTAATCATCTATCATTAATATAAATTCCCCCATTCTGGGGTATTAATTCGAATTAATACAAAAAGGGGTGCACTAAATAGAGACTACGGCCCAGGCGGATTGCACGAGGCCCATTGCAGGAAGTTGTCCACTAGCTTTATGGGGAACATGCCTCTGATAATGTCAGGGTGCGGCTGCATGTTTTCTCCCTGCGAGGTGGCATAGTGGGAAATGTCGATTGTCGAGCGTACAACTCGACACTACTACTCGAGGATCTTCCAAAAGGTTGTCAGACGATCTTCTGGTGGCCCATATGCATAGTTACTAACACCTGGCAGCTCGTCTAGGTTCCGAGGACAAAATCCTAGAGGTGGAGGACAGATGATAGAAGAAGGCGCGATGACCTCTATACTGGTGCTCAGGGAATGATCTTGCTTGGAGACATCCACACCTCGAGGTCAGACCTCGTGGGGTGGCTTCCCTTGAAGACATCCGTGTTTGGCTGGCTCAAGGTACCTGGAGGAGTTCACCCTCCAAGAACATCATACCTTGTCTTGTTGTTAATTACTCCTAATTTCCAGGTGTCAGGTGGTAAAAATTACGGACAACAAAAATAATCAGAAGAGTATATTTCCTTCTTTCTATTTCTTTTTCTCACAAAATAATTAATTTATCAAAATTAGTTATTCGTAAATAATTTATCATAATTATTTAAGATAAAACAAATTGGTACTCACTCTCTTTGCCAAATAGATAAGTAAAATAGTAACATCTTTAACTTTGTAGAAAAATAAAAATGATATCTCAAGGGTACCACATTTTCATAAATATCACAATTTTAATTAAGTTGGAAAAGTTTCTTTATACCATCTTTTACTCAAAAAAAATATACTTAGTCTCATAAAAATAATACTACTTGATTAATTATTTTACAAATAAAAACTACATTATTTTAATTAAAATATTTCATATTTTAAAGTATAGGAAATTACACTTTTCATGTATACAGTCTAGGGTTTAATTTACATGAGCATGTACCTTATTTATTGTATTTAAAAAGACATTTTCTTTCAATAAAATAAAAATTCCAACTAGCACTTTTATTTGTTTCAAATCACATAATTGAACAAATCACATTTTCTCTTACAAAATAATAAAAAAAAGCTTCATGTGTTTAATTAGTTAAAATTCTTGTTAAAATGAAAACATTTATCTCTTGTTTACATAGGTTCTAAAATATTATTTTGGGCATAAATAGTGTGGTTTTAAAATCATTGATTGATTATCACCATCAAAATAAGAAAAATTACAGCAATCATAATTACTTAAAAAAATAAAACATTTGAACATGTTTAAATTATCACCTAACATGTTCCTACTATTCAAGTATTCCAAGAAGCAAAACTATTAAGCATCAAGAATATAAACCTTCTATATATGTTGACTAGTGATTTGGTCAACGACACAGAGTCACTAAAAATGATAAAAATAAGATGAATTGCACTCAAGAAAGTGGTTCTACCCCAAAGAATGATAATGACCTACGTCCACTTTGTGTTCTTTTTGATGTAAAACTTCAAAACCTGCAATCAGTGAACTAGGGTTCACGGGTTTCACGAGGTTGAAGATGAGTACAAGTTTCATGGATAAAAATACTATATCTCTCCTGATTAAACAAAATTCCCTATAAATACCAAAAATTGCCTCCTTATTTTCAATGAATCCCATGAGTCCTATTTATAGGCTCAAGGATGTACATATGGGCCAATGGGCCATCCTTAAGTTCTGTTACAAGCATATTTAAATAATACCAGACATAATGATATTTACATATAAAGAGAATTAAGTATCCTTGAAATATCCAACTCATAATTGCATTTGAATTCTGGCTTTGATCCTACGAACAGATCTGATCGCATATGTCAGCATATCAGCTTCCCTATTACTCAACATGTCCCTCGTGCCTATCAGGCAACTTAATTTTCTTTTAAATTCCTAGTCGTTGGTCAACCAAACTTTCATAAAAAAAGAGTCACGTGCTGCTTACATGCGCCTCAATCGTGTCACGTCATCACGTAAATATTTTGGGTAAACATTTGCCCCCAAAGTTTATTTTAATGAGATCAGCATTTAATAAACTTATTCGACCAGATATTCAGCTGACCTGTCACATTCAACTATACTTACTTTCTCGAAAAGGCAAGTAATCATGACCTTTATAGTTCCCAAAAATGATTCAACGAATATTGCTATTGCTATTCAGCTGACCTGTCACATTCAACTATACTTAACAAATACCCTTGGCCGATATAAATACCCTTCTCCTTCCTTTATTCCCATTTTACACGATCATTCTCTCTCTTCAAGAACACTTAGAAAAAAATCTCCAAGAACCTCAGACATTTGAGTGCGATCCGAGACGTCTTCGAGCTTCGAGCAAAAATACATGTTTTCACTTACTTTTACAGTAGATTTCATGTATTTTGCCTCTGATTTACATGTTAACACTACTGGGCTTATACTGTTCTTGTGAAATATTTGGGTAATCGGGCTTAAGAAAAAATACATAGGAACATTAGGATAAAAATAGGTATTGTTGGAAACATTGCGCATAAAACAATGTTTGAGGTATATTTACACTGATTTCGGGTACAAAATCGAAGTGAAAATTCAATTTTTGGTATTTTGGAGAAATTGGGTTTTTCCCGTCTATTTTCGGAGTTGAAAAGTCTTTCTGAAAAAAAAAATTCAAATTCACTTTTTGATCCGTTTGTCCACCCTGCTCGCATGTTTATTGTGTTTTTATCAGGATGTTGCTGGTCGTATAAAAGCTTAACTTTTGTACACGAGCAGCATTATCCTTGCTTTTCCTTTTCTTCTATCTATTGGTCGTAGATTATCCCTTCCCCTTTGCTCTTCTCAGATATTCATGCATGATCCCTGGGGAGGTGAGAGACCAATAGACAACGATCTTCTCACTTTGCTGTTCGAGGATCAAGAACAGCCTTCTCTACCTTTTTCAGAGCCTTTGACTTTACACCCAAACCTTGCAACCAATCCTTCTCACAATCCTTCACAGAACCAACCAAATATGGGTTGTGTCAAACACATCGCTCATAGAAGAAGAAAACCCACAAACTCTCCTACCATCCCAGCCTGCAGCCTCTCCTACCAGCCAGCCTACAACCAATACCGAAGGTCCTTCAAATGATCCTCAACCCTTAAATTTTTCACCACCAGATATCCATCCCAAAGCTCATCCACGTGATGGCCCTTGAACAGAGGTAGCCTGGTACATCGCCCCTCCAAGCGTCATATCGACCAGGATGGTGGCCAAGTATCCCAAGGAGTATGAGCTTCCTGAGATTACATTATACAAACCTACACCCAACTAAAGGGAAAACATGCCTGGAGGCACCTACAGCGCCTGGTCGAGGTATCATATAGAAGCGGGGGCAATCTTGCCCTTGCACAACTTTTTCTGGGGGGTGGCCAATTATTTCGAGGTCACCCATTAGCAAATAACTCCCAATGGATATAGAGTACTTTCAGCACTCTATATCCTATACAAGCACAAAAAATGGTCTGTGCCTATCCCTCATAAGATCAACTACCTGTTCGATCTCAAGTCCAACCCCAATCAAAACAACATGGGGTTTTTCCATTTCTACCACCAGGAATCTGCTCGTACATTCCTGAGTGACATAACCTACAAGTCCAACATAGGAAAGTACTTCCAAGTGTACTTCCTTACGACCGAATTGGTCACAGACAGCATGGCCTTAACACGAGGAGGTAAACTTTTTAAACTTCATTTGACATTTATCTAGTCGCTTTTCATTTTTCCCTTGTTCTTAGTTCGTTTGCGTTGTACTTAGGTCCATGGTATCAACCGGTCCCCACTCCAGAAATGGAGATAAGAGCCACAACCCTAGCAAGCATTACGAACATAGAAAAGAGCATCGAAGAGTTGGTCACGGAGAGCAACATGTGGCTAGTTGGCCTTTTAGAACCTCACTAGGAAGTGAGGGAATCCACTGCGGGGAGTGCACTTGGAGACGACACTAAAGCACAAGAAAACCTCAAGCAACAGCAGGATGTGTCACAACCTCAAAGGTGTCGACCAATGGGAGTGACCATTTAAGAGCCCAACCCCAATACAAGACCAACTAGTACCCCCTCCCAACATGGGAGGGGAAAACAAAAACTACCAGAATATGCTGGTCCTATACTCGAATCCTCTGGTGAGAACGTATAGATTTCTCACTCTTAAATAAATTACCCATCCCTTATCATTTATTTGATAGGGACGACAACTTTAAATTTACGACCAGTAGGTTTTGCTTGGCCTTCTTTAAGGCAGATAGTGAGTGTAGCAATATTCTTTAAATAATGCAGCAACCACTAATTGTAGTCCGGGTATACTACTTAGAATTTCCTTCTAGTTTGTTTCCTTACCCTCTAGCTCTTATTTCTTGAAATTTCTGCTCGTTTTTTTTTTATTTTGTAGTCATGCAATCTGATGATGCATTCGACATCTACGCCTCTTGAGGTACACCAACGAGCACAAAGAAGTTTAGCAGAAAAAATTATGGAGAAGCTAGTGGGGAACCTTTAAGAAAAAAGGTTCGACCAGAGGACCCTCCGGCTCCTATTCCTTCTAGAATAACTACACCTCCCCCTCCTCCTCCCCGCACCAGGCCTTCCACCGACCAGACGCGGGGATCTTTGGCAGCAAAATTGATGAGAAATGCTTATAGCTCAACAAATGATAAACTGTAGAAACTATCCAAACATCGCCGCAGCCAGGAGGCCTTTGTCTGTCTCCCTTCACTGAAACCCATCCAGGTCCTTGCTCGTGGGTTCAATGAAGTCCTCGGTGTAATTTTCTTCTGCATTGTATTTTAGTTGAACAACATTTCATTTGATTAGCTCTAACAACTTCATTTTTCCACTGTTCGCAGGGTATTCTGACCATGAACAACGCTTGGTGCCACGCTGAGGAGGTCCAGTTAAAGCATGCTGAGGAGATCAAGGCATGGGAGGCCAAGGTTAAGGCAGCTGATGAAAAAGCTGTTGTTTTAACCGAGGAGCTGAACAAAAGTACAAGAAGACCTGACTAAGGCTATTTCAGCTAAGGATAAATTCAAGGAAGCCTCCAAGACCAACTATAAGGAGGCAGCTAAGCTGCAAGAATATCTGGAGGCTAGCATGAAGGAGGCCACTGGTCTGGAGGACAGAGTCAAATTGCTCGAAGAGAAAGTTGCCCAAAACTTGGAGACGTTCCAAGGTGCCACCTTCAACTGCTTTTACATGATCTAGAAGAATAATCAAGATGCAAATTTTGATTACCTTTCTGAGCAGGTAAAACAGGTTGAACTTGCCAAGTGCACTGCTGGCTTGGAAGAGGAGAAAAGTGCTCAAGAATCTCCTGAAATTTCCTTGGCGACGGGCATAGATGGTGCTGAAGAAGAAGCTAGCTCTTCAGTCGATCAACAGTCTCAACAAGACCCCCCTTCAGCTGCACAATAGACATTTTTATTTATGTAATTAAAATACCCGAACAGATTGTTCGTGGTGTTAAGACAATTTGCTGCATAAGTTAGTTTTGTTTACCTTTTAATATTTTTAATTACATCCGAGCATCAATTGCTCATGGTGTAAAGACATCTCATTTTGATATTATATTAGTTGCACATTACTATTGCTATTATAGCATCTACTCGTATGACCGAACATAGCATAACACTTTATTATGATTTCACAAAATTAACTAAAAAATTTGAAAAAAAAAATACTTTAAGTGTCGTAGTATGGTTTCCCTTATTCTGCTCGTGTGTTTACATGTGTTTATGATATGCATATGCTTTGCTTGCTTAGTATCTTATATGCCCCCCAAGTGATCGAGGAGTATAAGGTTCTTGGTCACTTGCCATTGACCAATACCTGTTCGAACATTACTACTCATGTACTAATAAACAATTAATGATAATATAGAAAAACCACATGTAATGAGTAAATACTTGTAAGAAATATAATATAATTGGCTGCACACAGTTCCTTTTATTTCTCGTAATAAAATGGACAAGATGCGAGCCTGTACGAGTGATCAAAAATTGATCTTACAGATATCAGCGACCAGCCATCCAACTGGCTAGCCCTTGTTCAAAAACTTGTAAAAAGTAAAATTAATACAAGCCAATTCTTTAAAAAGAATTCTTCATTGATAATACTTGCGCAGGTGTTCTCCATTCCAATAGCGAGGAACGAGATCTTCATTTAAGAGAGCAAGTTTGTATGTGCCTGGTTGAAGGATTTCTTCAATCTGATACGACCCTTCCCAGTTTGGTCCGAGTACACCAGCAACCTGATCGCGAGTGTTAAGAAAAACTCTTCTATGTACCAAATCTCCCACATCAACCTTTCTTTCGTGTACTTTAGTGTTAAAATATCGAGTGACCGTTTGCTGGTAAGCTGCAACTCATAGTTGAGCTTGCTCGCGCCTTTCGTTAATCAAGTCCAAAGACTCCATTGATAATTGGTTATTCTTACTCTTGTTGTATGTCATCGTTCTATGTGGTGGTGGATCTAACTCAACGGGTAACATGGATTCATACCCATAGGCTAAGGAAAATGGCGTATGGCCTGTTGTTGTTCGGTGAGATGTCCTAAACAACCAGAGTACTTCTGGAAATTTTTCTGTCCATGCTCCTTTTTCTTCTTCGAGTCTTTTCTTCAATGTGTCCTTCAAATTTTTGTTCACATCTTCAACCTGTCTGTTGGCTTGTGGGTGAGCGACTGAGAAAAAGCTCTTCGTGATACCATGCTGCTCTTAGAAATCGGTGAAAAGGTCACTGTCAAATTGTGTGCCATTATCTGATACAATCTTTTTCGAAAAACCATATCGGCATACAATGTTTTTGACAACGAAATCCAATACTTTCTTGGTTGTGATTGTTGCAAGTGGTTCAGCTTCAGCCCACTTAGTAAAGTAGTCGATAACAACTACTGCATACTTGACATTCCCTTTTCCTGTGGGCAAAGATTGATCAGGTCAATTCCCCGAACTACGAATGGCCATGGGTTTTGCATCTGTTTAAGCTCATTTGGGGTTGCTCGAGGTTTCTTGGAGAATCATTGGCATTTATCACACTTCTTAACAAATTCCATGGAATCTTCGATCATTGTAGGCCAGAAATACCCTTGTTAGAGAATATTCTTGGACAAACTTTGCCCCCCAGCATGATCTCCACAGAATCCTTCGTGTACTTCTTATATCAATTCCTTAGCCTTTTCCTTGGAGATACACCGTAATAAAGGCATTGAGTAACCCCGTCTATATAAGATTCCATAGAACAGGATAAACCGAGTCGATTGCCTCTGAAGCGTCCTCACCTTATTCCTATCTGCTGGTAACAATCCTTGTTTGAGATATTGTATGACGGGAGTCATCCATATGTCGGGCACTTGTATTACTAGTGAGGATTCTCCCACTTGAATTCTTGGTGCTAATAAACGTTCAACCGGTATTATGCTCAAAGTGTTTGCATCTTTGGCGCTTGCTAACTTGGCTAAGGCATCGGCATTTGAGTTCTTGTCGTGAAGTACTTGCTGAAGAGTATACTTCTCGAACTGTGCTAGTAAGTTCTTCACCTTGTTTAGATAAGAAACCATCTTAAGACCCCTGACCTGATATTCTCCAATAATCTGATTAACTACTAGCTAGGAATCACTATATATTTCTAGTGACTTTATGTTCACATCCTTTGCTAGTCTCAAACCTGCGAGCAGGGCCTTGTACCCGGCTTCATTGTTAGAGGTTGTAAAGTTGAATCTTATCGTACAGTGAAACTTATGTCCCTCAGGGGTGATTAAGATCAGCCCTGCCCCCGCGTTGTGCTCGTTAGATGACCTATCTATGAACAGTCTCCAGAAGGGAGTTTGGTTTTGATCATCTGTCTCTATCATCGGCTCGCTGGCAGGGAGTCCGGTGAATTCAGCAACGAAATCCACTAAGGCTTGTCCTTTTTATTGCTACTCGAGGTGCATAGACAATTTCAAACTACCCCAACTCAACTACCCATTTTAATAGTCGACCAACAGCTTCTGGTTTTTGTAAGACTTGCCGTAGTGGCTGGTCGATAAGCACTATTATGGGGTGAGCTTGAAAGTAGAGTCGCAGTTTTCTAGACATCAGTATCAAGCAGTAAGCCAATTTCTCTATAGGCAGATATCGTAATTTCACTCCCACTAGCCTTTTACTTACGTAGTATACTACTTTTTGAATGTTGTCTTCGTCGATTAAAACAGCACTGCAACATACTCTGTTATGGCTAAGTAGATGTACAAAGTCTCTCCTTCAATCAGCTTGGATAAAATTGGCGGTTGCAACATATGGGCTTTGAGCGCTTGAAAAGCCTATTCACATTCTTCTGTCTATTCAAACTTTTTGTTTCCTCTGAGTATATTAAAAAATGGGACACACTTGTCCGTAGACTTAGATATGAATCTACTCAGGGTAGCAATTCTTCTTGTCAGGCTTTGCACATCTTTGACTTTGACTGGTGAATGCATCTCGTTCAGTGCTCGAATCTTTTCAGGATTAGCTTCGATTCCTCACGAATTTACTATGAATCCCAAAAATTTTCCTGATCCAACACCAAAGGAACACTTTAGAGGATTTAGCTTCATCTAATGTTTGTTCAAGATGTTGAAGCATTCCTGTAGGTCCTTGATGTGCTCACCGAATTTTCTCGACTTGACCAGCATATCATTAACGTAAACTTCCATGTTGTTGCCGATTAGTTCTTTTAACATGTGGTTGACTAGTCGCTGGTAAGTCGCACCAGTGTTTTTCAAACTGAAGGCATTAATTTGTAGCAGTAAAGTCTCATATCTATTCAAAAGCTAGTGTGGTCTTCATCAGGTGGATGCATGATAATTTGATTATAATCAGAATTCGCATTGATGAATGAAAAAACTTCATGTCCTAATGTAGCATCAATCAGCTAGTCAATTCTTGGAAGTGGGAAACAATCCTTCGGGCATGATTTATTAAGGTCTATGAAATCCACGCACGTCCTCCACTTACCATTGGGCTTGGGAACTAGTACAGGATTAGAGACCCAAAATGGATAAAATGCTACCCTGATGAATCCATTTTCCTTCAGCTTCTCGACTTCTTCTTTCAGGGCTTTAGATCTATCTTTGTCGAACAACCTTCTTTTTTGTTGCACTGGTGGATGATTTTTGTCTATATTCAAGACATGACTAATCACTACTGGGTCTATCCCAACCATATCTTTATGCGACCAAGCAAAGACTTCCTGGTGCCACCTCAAATACTTCATCAGTTTGTTTTTTATTGTTATCTCTAAGTTTTTATTGACTTTCACAATCCTGGTCGGATCTTTCTCTTTTAGTTGGACCTCCTCGAGGTCCTCCATGAGCCCAACATTTTCTTCTAAATCCACAAAGAGAGGATCTAAGTCCATATCCTCACTTTGGGCAATGCCCTATTTGGTGACTTGTTCACCTGATTGGGCTTGTGACTCATTTACTACTAGCATCCTTTTCTCTAATTCGCTCCCCGATCCACCTCGTCTTGCCTTTGTGATCAAAGAGTTTTAACATTCTTTGGTCTCTCGCTGATTTCCCAACACACACCCAACACCTGCATTAGTTTAAAACTTCATGGCCAGATGCCAGACCGAAGTTACGACTCGCAGATCGATGAGTATGGGTCTTCCAATCATAGCATTAATGCGGATGGACAATCAACTACTATAAAAGTAGCTAGCAGTGTCCTATTCGTGGGTGCAGTTACTGCTGTGACTAGGAGTTTGATTGACTCGGTTGGTGCTTGCCCTTCACCAGAAAAACCATAGATGGTTTGGTTGCATCTCTTTAAATCTTGCACTGATAATTTCATTCTTTCCAGTGAAGAATTGTATAAAATGTTGGCCGAGCTTCCTGTATCCACCAGCACTCATTTTACCATCATGTTGGAGATCTGAACATCCACGACCAGAGGATCTGAGTGGGGGAATCAGACATGATGTGCGTCCAGCTCGGAGAAAGTTAGTAATTATTCCTCTGTTCAAGCTTTTTTGGGAGTTCGCTCCTCAACGTTTAGCATTTCGATGTCCTGATCATTATGTAGGGTTCTGAAATATCTCTCCCTCACCTTACCACTATCACGTAATATATGTGGTCCTCCACAGATAGTCAGCAATGTACCAGCAACAGGAGCTGGCTGCAAAGGAGGTGGGTGTTGGCGCACAGGTCCCTGTCGTTGCCTCCGTCGGCCTTCTGTTGAGAATTTTGCTCCTGCTCATACGTATCTCCTCAGATTTCCTTGTCGAATAAGGAACTCGATCTCATCCTTAAGCTGGTTACACTCATTGGTATCATGGCCATAGTCGTTGTGAAAACGACAAAACTTAGTTGTATCCCTTTTGGATATGTCTTTCCTGATCGGGGCTGGTCGCCTAAAAGGAATGGTGGTATGACTGCATGATACACTTCAACGCGACTATCGACCAGGGCAATGTAATTGTAGAACCTTGGTTTGTATATGTTTTGTTTAGGGTGCTTGTTATCAGATGTCATTAGTTCAGTGCTTGCCCTTTTTCCCTTATTCTTATTGTTACCTTTGTCGTTGCCGTTGGGTTTACCAAACCCACTAACGGCTTTGGTTGGGTCTTCCTTCATACCCTAGTCGACCTTTGGGGATTTTCCTTCATTGTCTGCTCGATCCAAAAATTCTTGAGTGCTCTTGAATCCATTCTTCCACAGACTACTCTAGAGGGGAGAATGGTGTTGCACTCCAGCTGTGATTGCCATTATCTTTCCCTCGTCTCCAATAGTTTTGGCCCAAGCAGCTTCTCGCATAAGCCGCTGTATATACTCCTTGAGAGTTTCTCCTTCCTTATGTCGAATGTCGACCAGCTGATTAGCCTCTATTGGATGTACTCGGCCAACATAAACTCATTCATAAACATCTCTTAGGAAACTATACTGGCCGGAGGGAACTTGAAGTATCATTCCTAAGCAGAGTCAGACAAAGCAGTAGGAAAAATCCTACACCGAGCATCTTCGGACACCTTCTGGATGTCCATTTGTATCTCAAACTTGTGTACGTGAGATACTGGATCTTCTCCTCTAGTTAAGTTGGGAAAAACTAGCATTTTGAATTTGCTCAGGATTTCTACCACAATAATTCTATTAATGAATGAGGTGCCCTTTCTTCAATCATACTCTATGTGGGACATTTGATTCTTGATCAGCTGCTGCATGGCCTGATTCAAGGCACCTATCTGTGCTTGAACAACATCTGGTATTGTAGGAGTAGCTGAGCTGAGGGGAAGTACTCATTGTGTCTTTCCCTTCAGTCATTGAGCACATCCCTCAGATCTTCATCCATACATCTCTGCTCGCTTGCACCTAGTTGGTCAAAGACATTAGGTTGTTTAGGCTGTCCCTCAACATTTTGGCTTGTCGGTCGGTTCTCCATTGGGGGAGGATTTCGCTATCCGTCCCTTTCCTCCTGCTACTGACCATTGTTCCTCCTACCAAAGTCTGCCCCAATATAGTCATGCCTGTCTCTAAATTGTGACATGTGAGTGCGCGAACTGCTGTACGCATTGTTCCCCTCTCTTCTTCGTGTTTCATCTCGGTAAACAGATGGGGGCCTGCGTTGGTCGTTGGTTCCTCTAACATTAATATGTCATGGGGGATCCTGGACCGCAGAGCCTAAGTCCACCTGCCTCTTGCTTCCTGAGGGACGTTGTCCCTTGCCAGGAGGGTTCTGTTCCCCAGTTGTTTGTCGTCTAGGGCTTCTGGGATGCTGCTCATCCCTATTTTGACTATGATGTTGAGCGTTATCTCAACCAGATCGAGAGGTTGGTTGCTGCTCATTGTTTCTGTCAGGATTTTGGGTTTGCCTTTCCTGTTGAGCAGCGGGAGGTTATTCTGTTCTTTGTGGACTCCTTGGGTGTGAGGGATTGTTATGATACTGAGGATGATCTGACTGTGAATTCTGACGAGGGTGGGAGTTTGGTGGTTGATGTAGCTGAGAGGTTGGTGCAGGTTGTCCTCGAGCCAACTGAATGACTGCTTCTAAAGTTGTCATGGCATCTCTCTGCCAACGATCTATGTCAGCCTGCCGGTCAATCTCGATTTGCTGCAGCACCATAGTTTCAACCACATTCTCCTGGTTAGCTTTCAAAGTAGATAATTCCTCTTGCAATACTATCCGAAGTTGTTCGCAATGTTTCAGCATCCATCTCTTCCTCTTCCAGTTCTACTTGTGGCTCGTCCTCCGCTACACCTTGTGGAGGAGGTGGATTTGGCACACTTTCAGATGTCTGCCCAGTTAGACCCACTCTCCTAGAGTTCTTTGCCATTGTTTATCTTGAAGGCCTTGAGTTCGACTCTCAATGAAAGCACCAAAATGTTGACTAGCGATTTGGTCAACGGCACGGAGTCACTGAAAATAATAAGAATTAGATAAATTGAACTTAAGAAAGTAAACGACAACAAGATTGATAGTGGTTCTTCCCCAAAGTATGGTAATGACCTACGTCGACTTCGTGTTCTTATTGATGTAAAACTTCAAAACATGCGATTAGTGAACTAGGGTTCATGAGTTTCACAAGGTTGAAGATGAGTAAAAGTTTCGTGGATAAAAATACTATATCTCTCTTGATTATAAAAAAATTCCCTCTGAATACCAAAAATTGCCTCCCTCTTTTCAATGAATCCCCTCAGTCCTATTTATAGGCTCAAGGATGTACATATTGGTCTATTGGTCTATTGGTCGTCCTTAATTTGTGTTACAAGCTTATTTAAATAATAATAGACATAATGATATTTACATATAAAGAGAATTAAATATCCTAGAAATATCCAACTCATTAATGCATTTGAATTTTGGCTTTGGTCCTACGAACAAATCTGGTTGCATATGTCAACATATCAGCTTCCCTATTACTCAACATGTCCCTCGTGCCTATTGGATAGCTTAATTTCCTGGTCATTGGTCGACCAGAATTTCATAAAAAAACAGTCACGTGCTGCTCACATGCGTCTCAATCGTGCCACGTCATCACGTAAATATTTTGGGTAAACAATATATACAAAACTCTGTTAGGAATATATTTTACAGGATCATAAATGTTCTCAAGTATGTTTCATATATTAAAAAAATTAACATATAAAACAACCTAGAAACATGTTTCTAATTATAACGTCCTGGATAACCAAGACTGTTACACTGTATATTTTAAAATAGTGCAAGACTTGCTAGTCAAGTTGTTTGAACATAAATGTGATTCTAAAGTCACTAACAGGTTAGGGTTAAAAGATTTTGATTATAAACGGTTAATTTTCATTAAAACAAATATTCAATACATGGGATCCCAAAAACAAGGTTTATGTGGTAAATACAACTCTCAAAAGTCGATACAACAAAAGCCAGTCTAACGGCAAAATACAATTTAGAGCTCTATTCTTGTAACTTTCCCTCAGCCGTGGTAGTCGAGCAGCAGACGATGTACACTCTGTCCCTAGAGCTCTCCAACTCATGGTTGGTCCAGTTTCCCATTGCCTTTACCTGCACCACGTATCACCCGTAAGCCAAGGCCCAGCAAGAAAACCATAAACAACAAACACATATAACAATAGTAGCATTCAATCAACTTTAATCCAATTAATTCAATTATTTAGTAGAGTACAAGCATTAAGCTAAACAATGGTAAACATGTATTTTCAAGCATACATCTCAATTATTAATAAAACTCTTCAGGTGTCGGTACCCTTAGGCTGAGTCCTCTGTTTATCTAGCTGATCTAACTCGCTTAGGCTGACCTGCGTTCAGTACGCTTATCATCATCCCCGACACCCTTAGGCCATACTTTCATATAATGCATAACAGCCATATAATCACTAATACATACATTAAATTACAGGGAAATTTAGTCCCGTTCACAACTACATGGGTGCAGTTTTCTTACCTCGAATCCCGAGCGATAAATAAAGAGCGGTCCCGAGCACAATCCTCACTCCTGAGCCTTAACGATAATCCTAGTCACAAATAACCATGGATAATTATCAATCTGTAATTCAAATAAAAGTTTTGGAAACAAATACTAGCCTCCGCGACCTAGAATTCTACTAAACCAGGAAATAGAATTCGTCCCGAGCGCTTAGGTTTGAATCCTCGAGCCTCCCAGAGCCTAAAACCTTGGTTGCCCTTTATTTTCCATTTAGGGTCGCGACTTGCCCCTAAGAGTCGCGGTCCGGCCCTTAGATAGAGGCCAAGCCCTCCCTACTGGAGGGCACGGGCCACGACTTGCACCCCCTGGGTCGTGGCGCGCCTGGCAAACCAGAGGCATCCAGCCTCCTAAAGCACGTGGGACGCGACACCTGAAGAACAAGGCCGCGACCCGAGCCCCCAAACCCATAAAAACCACCCTTTTTCCAGCGTTTTCTTTGAGTCTATGCCTTACAATTCAACCCAAACCTTCATCCATACTCAAAATTTAACCCAAAATCATCATCCATATAACCTAAACATCATATCCAATCTATAAACAATTCCTTTGCACCCATCAAACACCCATAATCAATCATAACCTAGAGTTCATGCAACCTCTAAACATTAATAGCAATGCAGCAGAATTCAGTAGTTAGAACTTTGAGACCTTACCTCAATTTGTAGTTTAAGTCCTCAGCAAGCACTTGGAATAATCCTAGCTTTAATTTCCCAGCTATCCTCAGTTCAATTCCCAGCTTGAATCCCTGGCTTTTCTCCATCAAATTCTAGAATTTTCCCCTTGAGTTCTAGAGAGGGAAAGGGAGATAGTTTATGTGAGGGAGTGAGAGAGAGAGAGCCCTTCTTGGTGTTTTTGATAAATTCCTAAGGCTTTCTGTGTATATCCTTAAACCAAAAAAGACTAAATTGCCCCTCTAAAGTCTCAGCCTCTTTTAATTGTTCCAAGGGTAAAATGGTCTTTTCCCAAATTCCCGCTAATTCTTCAAGTCATCCTATCAATTCCTAATTAATCCCGACATGTCCAAATAATTACCAAATACTTACTCGTTACTCAATAAACCCCAAATTGTATTCTAAGTTCCCAAAATACCCCTAAGCTCACCCCGAGCCAGGAATTAAACCCCGCTGTGACTTTTCCCCTTCCTTCACTCTCTCTAACCTATGTTCCTTTCTGTCGCAGAGTAATAACATGATAGTGAATTGGATCTTCAAACTACACAGTCTTCCACAATTTCCTTTGATCACCTAGACTAGGGTGGCAATTCTCAACACATGAGATGGGAAAATTATGGAGAATAAGAGAGTAGTGATAGGCGGCCACAATAGATCTCTTTTGAGTCTAGGTTTTTGCTTTTTCACACTTACTTGACAACCCTAGACTTAAGTTCCTATTTATAGCAACATTTTATGGTTAATTTAATATAATTAAATAACTAACAAATAAATTAAAAATCCCTATATGGCTGAATATTTTGCCAAGCCTTGGGATTTTTCCATTTTAAATTCAAAGCATAAAAGCCTTTTATATTCAAATAGTATTATTTTCTATAATTATATAATAAAACAAAACCCTTATTAATTAATTAAATAAATCAATAAATATATATATATTATAAACAGATTTCCTTATATACGAAATCTGTTTTATTAAAACATTATATATATAATTGTAATTATGTTTAAAAAATAAATAATTAATTAAATCATTTATTCAAATTAACTAATTATAATTTGAACCTTAATTTAATACCATTTATCTATTTGACACTAATTTGTCATAATTAATAAATTTGCCCAAAATTCTCTTTTCTTCTCTAAATTCTACATCTGAGTAAAATTTTCCAGAATTGACACAAAATAATTTTTACAATCCTAATTGATAATTAAATCAATTAATCGAGAATATCTAGATGACTTAATCAAACGCATTATGGGGACCATGGACCCATGAATTCAAGTTCCAATAAGTTACCGTAAAATTATTATCGAATAATTTCACTATCTTATTAATTCCTCGTGACTCCACTAAAGACTCAAAATGGCACTCTTGAACTCATTGAACGCTTTACACTTAAAGTAAATACATTATCCATTATTGCAACCATAATTTTTCATTCAATCCTCTATATTTGATCTATAATTGAGCCAAGTACAAATTACAATTTTACCCCTCATTGTATTTTATCCTTAAATACCACTAAGTTCCTTGTCAATGATATTTCTGTGAACTTTAATCATAGAAATGAGTACTCAATCATTTCACTTGGTGAACCAAGCTATAAGGTGATCGTCATTTCACTTCTCGCTAGAAGCTATAAATGTTCATATCTATGATTAACACCCCCACTCAATTATACTACCAAGTCCCCTAGATGTAAGTATGGGCTAGTCTGTAGGGTAAGCTGGTAACGAACAAATCAAAGACCTTGAATAATACAATCAGTTAGAATACTAACCACTCAGAATTGAGATTGAATTGACTATGGTTAACTTTATGTTATGACTATATTAGATAATAACGATACATTTGTTTATCTCTCTAAAGTCAATGGTCCAGTCCGATGTAACAAATACATTCGATCTTATCTACTTTGCTAATATTCTGGAAAGTACATAACACTACTATGTGTAAGTAAATTATATCGTAGATTGGCAAGTCAGTGTAAATCCTGTGCACTGACTAATCTTAGGACTAACTTATTTTGACCATATAATCATATTTATATTCCACTGTGATTACGTCACTATAAATATGATTAGCTATATGCTCGGGAGTTAATAGAAGTTTATATTAAACAAATAATCATGAAAATAAAACATGTGAGCAAAGTGATTGACCAAGTCAAAAATGATTTCTATTCATTTATTTATAATAAAATGAGATTACAAAGAAATTGGGTTTTAATTAGGGCATAAAATCCCAACAAACTCCCACTTGCACTAATTGAAACTAACACCTTAATTCTACTAATCCCATTTCCTTGATATGCTTATCAAATTTTGCTTCTGGCAGTGTCTTTGTAAGTGGATCCACAATATTGTCTTCAGATGAAATCTTCATAACCTTCACATCTCCTCTGTCCATATATTCTCGAATTATGTGATACTTCCTTTTTATATGCTTAATCATCTTGTGATATCGAGGTTCTTTCGAGTTGGCTATCGCTCCTGTGTTGTGAGAAAAAAACACAAGTGGTTTATCCATATCTGGAATAACACCAAGGTCTGAATAGAACTTCTTTAGCCAGACTATTTCTTTACTTGCTTCAAATGCAACTATGTACACAACCTCCATGGTGGAATCTAAGATTGTTGCCTGCTTTACGCTTCTCCATATCACAGCTCCACCCTCAAGAGTAAACACCATTCCAGAAGTAGACTTCCTGTCATCGACATCAGTTTGGAAATTTGAATCGGTTTAGCCTACAGGGTTCAGAACACCACCCTTATAGACTAACATATAATCCCTAGTTCATCTTAAATATTTCAAGATATGCTTAATTGCTATCCAATGTTCTAGTCTTTGGTTTGACTGATACCTGCTCACTACTCCTACTGCATAGCAGATATCTGGTCTAGTACACAACATAGCATACATCAGACTTCAAACTGCAGATGCGTAAGGAACTTTTCTCATTGCATCTTCCTCTTCAGGAGTCTGGGGAGACTGCTTCTTTGAAAGATGAATTCCATGGCGGGACGGTATATGTCCTTTCTTAGAATTTGTCATTGAGAAACGTTCAAGCACTTTATAAATGTAAGATGCTTGAGATAGAGCTAAGAGTTTTCTTTCAATCCTGAATGATCTAGATACCTAGAACATAACTCACTTCACCCAAATTATTCATCTGGAATAGAGTGCTCAGCCAATTCTTCACACCTGATAATTTCTTAACATTGCTTCCAATGAGTAAGATATCATCTACATAAAGAACAAGGAATACCACTATTTGATTTGCCCTTAAGTGGTAAACACAAGGCTCGTCAATATTTTGTTCAAATCCATAGGTTTTAATTATCTCATTAAGCCTAATATTCCAGGAACGAGAAGCTTGCTTAAGACAATTAATGGACCTATTCAACTTGCAAACTTTTCCATCTTGTCCAACTACTTTAAATTCTTCTAGTTGATCCATATAAATGACTTCGTTAAGCTTCCTGTTAAGAAAAGCTGTCTGGACATCCATTTGTCAGATCTCATAGTCGAGAGCGGCTACTATGGATAGGAAGATGCAAATGGACTTAAGCATGGCTACCAGACTAAAAGTTTCCTCATTGTCCACGCCTTCTTTTTTGGTATAACCCTTTGCCAATAATCAAGCATTTTAAATTTCAATCTTTCCATCAACACCTCATTTCTTCTTGTAGATCCACTTGCACCCAATGGCCATAAAGTCACTAGGTGCTTCCACAAGATCCCAGAAAGAATTTGAGTACATGGACTCCATTTCCTGTTTCATGGCTTCGCGCCATAGTTCCTTTTCAGGGCTAGGCATTGCCTATTTGAAAGACAATGGATCATCATCACCAGTGTCACCAACAACCATATTGGCTTCACCATCAGAACCATAGCGAATTGGGTTCCTAGAAACCCTCCCACTACGACGAGGCTCCGTGACTGTTTGCTCAGGAATAGTGGTACTTTCTTCATTTAAATTGACTTGCGATGGTTGGACATGAAGAGTGGGAATTTCATCATCAACTTGCGTTGATGACGATGGAACATTGGTTGGAGTCAATTCTTCAACCATCTCCTCTAAAACTACTTTGCTGCATGGTTTGAAGTTTTGGACATAGTCATTTTCCTGAAAAATAACATTCATGGAAGTAAACACTTTCTTTTCTAAATGACTATAGAAAAGTCCACCCTGAGTTCCTTTAGGATAGCCAAAAAATATGCAAACTTTAGTTCATGGTTCTAGCTTTCCTTCCTTTTTCCTCAGGACATAGGCAGGACACCCCCCAGATTCTATAATGGCGTAAACTAGGTTCACGACCATTCCAGCGTTCTAAAGGTATTTTAGGGATTCATTTGGACGACACAACATTTAGAATGTCATTTAAACTTTCAATTTCATGTCCCCAGAATTAAGTTCGAAGAGTCGAGTAACTAAGCATACATCTAACCATTTCCAATAAAGTTATGTTCTGGCGTTCCGCTACCCCATTTTGTTGCGGAGTAACCGGGGAAGTAAGTTGAGATAAATCCCAAGGTCAATTAAATGATATTGGAACTGCATATCTAAATATTCTCCATCCCTATCAAATCGCAAGATCTTTAATGTTTTACCTATTTGGTTCTGGGCCATAGCAAGGAATTCCTGAAACTTTGAAAATGTTTCTAATTTCCTATGCATTAGGTAAAGACATGAGTATCTAGAGTAGTCGTTAATGAAAGTGACGAAATACTCAAAACAACCCCTGGCTTTCACATTCAGAGGTCCACAGACAACTGAATATACTATTCCAAATGGTTCTTTGGCCCTATCACCCTTTCCAGAGAATGGACACTTGGTTAGTTTTCCCTCTAGATATGATTCACAGACAGGTAATTCACCTAAGGTGAGTTCCCTCAAAGGCCCTTCCTTTGTAAGTATTTTAATCATATCGGACCTAGGTTTAGCTACTTTGAATAAATCATTATTAAACGTGAGGGGCTTGTCAGGTTGCAATATATAAAGCCCATTGTCCAAACATGCAATACACAATTGTGGTCCATTGAAAGAAATCGATAAATTCGAACTTCTAAAAGTCATAACAAATTGTTCTGATTACAACATGGAAATTGAAATTAAATTTCTACTAAAATCCAGAATAAAAAATGCATCATTTAAAATTAAATATTTATTTCTAAACTTCAGGTGAGCTCTTCCTCTACTAAAATCCAGAATAAAAAATGCATCATTTAAAAAATGATAGACTTGAAAGTTTTAAGCTTGTTCATGAGCTGCGTCAGAACATAATCAGGTTTATTCAAAACATAGTTGGTAGTGAACGGTAGGAAAGCTGGAGAGAGATTGTTGAGGATTAAGTTGACTTGAGTCTCCTCATCTATTTGTAATAACCAATGTTATTATTTTCTCCTTAAATATGACCATGGGTTAGTTTTTATTATAGTTTATAGTTTAATTTGAGTGGTGGAAATTAAAAAGATTGCTTTAAGTTTAAATTATTTATTTTAAGGTATGGTCTTGGAAGTAATTATAGTTTACATAATTATAATTATTATAGCTAGTAATTTATGGAATTTTATTATATGATTTAATTAGTGTAGAGTTTTAAGTTTTTAATTAAGTTACGCACACATGTTATTTGGTGGTCTAAGAGGTATACACGTGGTATAAAAATAAGTCATAAATTATTTGAATTTAGATATATTGGCTGAAATTCCCTACAAAATTAATAGGTGGATTTTTCATGAATGAATGAATACCAACCTAGTCATAAGCATGTCGAGCTTATTTAGGATGGTTTTGACTCATTTTGAACTTAAGGAACTAGGTGTCACTCTAAGCCTGAAAAAAGGAAACTAAGTGACTAAGTTGGTGATGATTAAAAGTTTTTGAGTTTGAATGACTTAGGTGTATGTGTGGGAGACAAAGGAGGACACAAATGGGAACTTTGACTCCATCTTTGTTACATAAGAGGCTATGTGGCATTAAGAGAGTAGTTGTAGCACATGACCAGGAGAAGGAAAGGGGCTGCCCGAAACTACCAAGGGGGAGGGAGATTCGAATTTTAAAAACTTGTTGAAGGATAGTGGAGAAAATTAAGGAAGGGAGTTGAGACCTAGAGCCTATAAATAGAGCATTAGAGTTCTTCATTTTTCACACTCAAAACAAAGCTTTCAAGCCTCTCATTTTCGAAATCCATAGTTCCCAAAAAGCTCTCATCTTTTTGCCCCATAAACACACCATAGCTGAACCACTATAGTCTTTATATTCCTTGGGATTTCTTTTTCTTCTATTTTCTCTATAAAGCCTCAAAACACTATATCCATTATAAACCCTATAACCGAAACACTAAACCATATTAAGCCAATATATAGCCAAAATATTGAAGCTCTTGGTGTCATTGTTTGAAGATAGGCATTAAAGTGAAAGCTCGGTATTTCATCTTTTGGTTCTAGGGTGATGGTATGACTTTACGAGGTTTAGAATTTTTGAAAGTATAGTTTTATTATAATTCTCCAATCATAAATTTTTATTCATATATAAAGGTTTTGGGTGATTCTCCATAGCAAAAGCAATCTCCTTTCTTTTCTTCTTCCATACTCAAGGTAAGGAAAATTAGGTAGTTTAGTTTGTGACCTAGTTTGTGATATGTATGACCCTAACATTTCAGGTACAAAAAGAAGATAAGTGAAGCTGGACCTAAGGTGTTCAGAAATGTACGACGGAAATAAGTTGATGACCGATAGGCTCGGTTGTCAAAATTGTATGAGAGACTTATGTTCAGGGCTTAATTGCCACCCCTGTATAAGCACTTATCTTTTTCATATAACTGTCTTGTTATTATGACCTGTGATTATTATTATGACCTGTGTAATGACCTACTACCATAGAGTCGTTACAATGGGATTTAAAAATGTGCCATTACCTCCCTAATCGAGGTTTTAGGTTGAAAAGTGTGATTAAATTGAAATAAAGACTCATTGGATAACATTAATTATAAAGTTTTGGAAATTCATTCAAAATCATAAAAGTTATACATTTGGGATCCCAAAATAATGTTTGAAATTTTTTTACAACTCAAAATGTGAATACAGTCAACCTAAGCGACAAAACCAATCATTACAACATATTCCTCAAAATAACCCTGGTCGTGGCAGCCAAGTGGGCCGAACATGTACGCGCGGCTCCACGCTCTCCAACTATGGTTGGTAGACCTTTTCCTTGCCCTTACCTGCACCATAGAGCACCCGTGAGCCGAATCCCAGCCAGAAAACTCAACACATAACAACTCACAATTCAATCAAATAATATACATCATAAACAGTTAACAGATTAAACATAGAGCGACCTATGCTGACCCAGGTGCTTTACTAGGCCTTGGGTTCACGGTCTTCACCAAGCAGGTGGATACAGCACCCTTAAAGGGTCTCGTCCTAGTGGCCTACACTCAACATGCTTTTGCCGTTCCCAGTCTTTGCCATTCTGAGCCCTTTTTCGTACTTGGCCTTCGCTGTTCATTGATGATCATGCACAACATAGCATAGTACTTACAAGTATTCAAAAATATATTTAACACAAATATTAGGGCCACACCCTGAAACACAACCAATAGGGCCATGCCCTGCTCTACGGGCACAAACAATTTTCTTACTTGTGTCCCGGGTTGACTGACTACTGCGATCTCGAGCACGATCTCCTAAACTCGAGCCTTGGCATAAAACCTAGTCACAATGTTGTAATAAGTAGATATCCTCAATCCCTAACCCATTAAAAACTTTGGATTAAAATGCTAGTCTTCGGAACCTCAAATTCTACTAAACCAGGTAGTAGAATCCTTCCTGAGCCTTCAAATTTGGGTTCCTGAGCTTAAAACCCTCAAATGTTCAACATTTCCTATTTCAGCTGCAATCCAACCCTTAAGGGTCGCGATGCGCTCAAGTTAGATAGCCCTAAGCTCTCATCAAAGGGACACAGGCCGCGGTTGCCTGGGCAAAATTCGAGGGTCCCCAAGCCTCTAAGTTCATGCAGGCCGCGACGTCGCCTAGGCTGAACAACCTTAGAACCTAAATACTTTCTCTCACCCATCTCATTCCAATGGATGGGCGATCTGTACTTCCTCGAATATAACATTTCATACGGAGCCACCTCGATAGTCGTCTGATAGCTGTTATTATATGAAAATTCAATCAAAAGGAAATACCTACTCCAAGATCCCCCAAAATCCAGCACACAAGCCCATAGCATGTCTTCCAGTATATGAATTGTCCTCTCAGACTGTCCATCTGTCTAAGGATGATAAGCGGTACTAAACCGCAACTTTTTGCCCATAACCTTCTACAGGCTCTCCCAAAACTTAGAGGTGAAGGTGGGGTCCCTGTTGGATACTATCAACCTCGGAGTCCCATGAAGTCACACAATTTCCTTCACATACAATTCAACATACTGGTCCACTGTATAAGTTGTCTTAATAGGCAAAAAGTTGGATGATTTGGTGTACCTATCCACAATCACACACAAAGAGTCATATTGTCCTACTGTCTTCAGTAATCCAACGACGAAGTCCATGGTGATACCCTCCCATTTCCATTCTAGAATACTTAAAGGCTCCAACAACCTTGCTGGCCTCTGATGTTCATCCTTCACATGCTGATAGGTCAAACATTTGGCCACATAATCCACTACATCCCTCTTCATCCCCAGCCACCAATACAATGTTCTCAAGTTTTAGTACATTTTTGTCGTACCTGGATGTAAGGAATAGTGAGTGGTATGAGACTCCTCTAAAATATCTCACCGGATGCTGGAATCCATCGGAAGACAAATCTGACCCTTATACCTCAGTAAACCCACCTCTGAAAGATGTTGCTAGTTGACCGACTACGAATGCAATTCTTACTCTGGTCATCTCTTCAGCTAACCTCTCTAATATCTTCCTCGAACTAAATAATTTCCTTGGGCCCTTCCGACTCAATGCATCGGCCACCACATTGGCCTTCCCTGGATGGTATAGAATGTCACACTCGTATTCCTTTACCAATTCTAGCCAACGCCTCTGGCACATATTCAGATCAAACTTAGTAAAGAAATACTTTAGACTTTTATGGTCGATGTATATTTCACACTTCTCTCCATACAGATAATTCCTCCGAACCTTCAGTCCGAATACGACCAGTGCCATTTGCAGATCATGAGTGGGATACCTTTGCTCATACTCCTTCATCTTTCTCGATGGGTAGGCTATCCCCTTCCCAGCTTGCATCAACACACACCACAAACCCTACCTCGAAGCATCGCAGTAGACTACAAACCTCTAATCGTTTGATGGGATACTCAATACCAGAGTGGTGATTAGTTGCTGCTTCAACTCCTTGAAACTGTCAATGGTGTAGCTATTCTAGAGAATCCCTCAACGAACCGATGATAGTACCCTGCTAATCCCAAGAAACTCCTAACCTCTGGTACACTGCTCGGCCTAGGCCAATCTCTCACTATCTTAATCTTGCTTGGGTCCAAAAAAATCCCCTCATTACTTACAATGTGGCCCAAAAATGTTAGTTGGGGTAACCAAAACTCACATTTGTTGAACTTAGTACATAACCTATGCTCTCTCAACCGCGATAGTACCAAGCGAAGATGCTTCTCGTGCTCTGTCTCTAATTGGAAGTACACTAGTATATCATTGATGAATACGATCACAAACTTGTCCAAATAATCCCAGAAGAACCTATTCATCAAGTCCATAAAGGCTGCTAGGGCATTGGCTAATCCAAAGGACATGACCAGGAATTCATAATGTTCATACATTGTGCGGAATGTGGTCTTTTGTATGTCCTCCTCTCTAATCCTTAACTGGTGGTAACCAGACTGAAGGTCAATCTTGGAGAGCACCATCTTCCCATGTAACTTATTCTTAATGGGAACATCTTCTTAATGGTCAACTTATTCAGCTCTCTGTAGTCAATTCACATCCTTAAGGATCCATCCTTCTTCTGGATAAACAACACTGGAGCACCCCATGGTAAAAAACTAGGTCTGATGAATCCTAAATCGAGTAACTCATGCAACTAAATCTTCAGTTCTTTCAACTCTGCCGAAGCCATTCTATAAGGGGTCCAAGATACTGGCTCTGCCCCTGGTGCCAACTCTATGATGAACTCGATCTCTCAGTGTGGTGGCAACCATAGCAAGTCTGCTGAGAACACATCAGGAAACTCGCATACTATTCTGGTCTCTTCCAGTCCAACTAAAACTACCCAAGAAGTATCCACTATGTTTTCTAGGAATCCTATGCAACATTCATGCATTAGGTCTCTAGCCGAGATCATAGGTACTCACGGTCCACTCACTGTTCCCACAAATACAAAGGGTACCTCCCCTTCCGGTTCAAAGGTCACCATCCTTCACTTGCAGTCTATCGTTGTCCCGTACTTTGATAACCAATCCATCCCAGTATCATATCAAAGTCATTCAATGCTAGCTCAATCAGATCCACAAACAACTCCCTACTGTCTATCTCTATTGGTAATGCTCTAACCCATGTCGTAGAGACTACTAGTCCCTTAGTTGGCAACAAAGTCTTGAATCCCCTAGCATATAAATTACTAGGTCTACACAAATGATCTATCACTCTAGCAGATGCACACGAATGAGTAGCTCCTAAATCAATCATGAGGTAAATGAAGAACCGACACTAGAAATCTAATCTGTCACGACTGAGGGACTAGCCTCAGCCTCGATCTGGGTCAAGGTGAATACTCTGGCTGGAGTGAGGCTGTCGCTCTTCTTTGGTTATTCTTTTCTGGCTTGTGGATAGTCCTTCCTCAGATGACTAACACTCCCACAAGTGAAGCAGGCTCTGACTATACACTCTCCCTGAAGTCGGTTGCCTTCACCAAGGAAACTCTGGGAAGCTCCTCCAGTTGTCTCCCCTGCCCTGACGGCCACTAAACGCACCACGTGCCCTTTTATTTGAACTAAGAGGAACAAAAGAATCTTGGGCCTTTCTCTTCTGCTCACTGGGGCCACTACCTCGACTAGAACAGTGAAAGGAGGCACCGTCCTCCGAGCGTCATGCCTTGCAGCGCCCTCTCGCCATATCTGATCCTCAGCCCCCTCAGCGGAAAGGGTCTTATCCACTACCTGTGCATAGGTGGTAGTCCTCAGATCAAATGTTATCCTGATGTCATGGGATATCATGACATTTAATCCTCGCACAAAGCGATCCCTTCATGCCATATCAGTAGGCATCAACTCCGGTGCAAACTTCACCAACTGGTCAAACTTCAGTGCATATTCTATAACCGTCATTCAGTTCTTAGTCAAGTTGACAAACTCATCCACCTTTGCAGCTTGGTCTACCACACTGTAGTATTTCTCGTTGAAGACGTCTCTAAATTCTTCCCAAGTCATAACTGCCACATCCCTTCTTTGGGACACAATTTCCCACCAGATTCAGGCATCTTCTCTCAACATGTAGCTAGTACAGGCCACTCTCTCGTTCCCTTCCACCCACGTGAAATCCAGTATGGAAGAAATCATATTCATCCACTACTCTGCCCACAGTGGGTCTAGTCCACCCTCAAAGGTGGGAGGGTGTTGCTTCCTAAATCATTCATATAAAGGCTATCACCTATTTTCCATCACAGGTTAGGCTAGCACTGTTCCACATCTGGTGGAATCTGTAACCCAATACCCCAAGGAGGGGCCTGTTGCCTCAACTCTCGGAGCTCACCTTTCGTTCAATGAATTTTGGCTTCCATTTTGGCAAACAACTGTTGCCAATTCTGTGGGGCAAGTGGAGGGTCCTGACCCTGGTTGTCATCTTCGGCCCTATTGTCGTGGAGTCTAACCGATCTCCGAGGCATAACTGTAATATGCCTGCAATCAATGACGCCGCACATCATGCATGATAACAACATCCAAAAACTACCTCCCAGTCCTAGCAATCAATCACAAACAACAAATGAACACATCACACACAACATAAGCATATAGCAACCAAGGGGTCGTGTCCTGGCAACATACATATATAAACACATTCATCATGCTCTATCTATAATATTCAGGCAAACAGGGCAACCCAGACAAGTAGTTAAACACATAGTTCATTTAAGAACGACCAACCCTGAGTCGAGTTTGTCACTGTCAGCGAGCGTACATGTTCGGTCGATCTCCTGGAACCATAAAGCTTGGCATGCTCTGATACCAAGTTGTAACGCCCTACTACGTTAGAGCCATTACCATGTGATTTAAAAATGTGCCATTAGCTCGCTAGTTGAGGTTTTAGGTTAAAAAGTGTGATTAAATTGAAATAAAGGCTCATTGGATAACATTAATTATAAAGTATTGGACATTTATTCAAAGTCATAAAAGTTATACATTTAGGATCCCAACATAATGTTTGAAAATGTTTTACAACTCAAAATGTGAATATAGTTGACCTAAACGACAAAACCAATCATTACAACACATTCTTCAAAATAACCATGGTCGTGAAAGCCAGGTAGGCCGAACATGTACGGGCCGCTCCATGGTCATGGTTGGTCGACGTTCCCCTTACCCTTACCTGCACCATAGAGCACCCGTGATCCAAATCCCAACAAGAAAACTCAACACATAACAACTCACAATTCAATCCAATAATATACAACATAAGCAGTCAATACATTAAACATAGAGCGACCTATGCCGACCCAGGTGCTTTATCAGGCCCTAGGTTCGTGGTCTTCACCAACGGGTGGATACAGTCCCATAGAGGGTCTTACCCTAGCGGCCTGCACTCAGCATGCTTTAACCATTCTTAACCTTTGTCGTTCTTGGGCCATTGTCATTCTCAGCCTTCATCATTCATTCATAATCATGCACAACATAGAATAGTATTTACAAGTATTCACACATATATTAAACACAAATATTAGGGCCAAGCCCTGAAACACAAACAATAGGGCCATGCTCTGCTCTACGGGCACAAACAATTTTCTTACCTGTGACCTGGGCTGACTGACTACTGTGAACCCGAGCACGATCCCCTAAACCTGAGCCTTGGCGTAAAACCTAGTCACAACACCATAATAAATAGATATCCATCAATCCCTAACCAATTAAAAACTTTGGATTAAAATACTAGCCTTCAAGACCTCGAATTCTGCTAAACCGGGTAGTAGAATCCTTCCCTAGCCTTAACATTTGAGCTCTCGAGCTTAAAATCCTTAAATGGCCAACATTTCCTATTTGAGTCACAGCCCAACCCTTAAGGGTTGCGACGTGCTTAAGTCAGAGAGCCTTGGGCTCTCATCAAAGGGACACAGGCCACGACGCGCCTGGGAAAAATTCGAGGCTCCCTAAGCCTCTGACTTCATCCGAGCCGCGGCGCCTGAGGAACAGGGTCACAGATCGAGCCCCAAAACCCAGAAACTCCACCATTTTTCTACGTTTTTTCCTTGAGCCTAAACAACCAAATCACACCCCAAACAATATCTAAACGTAGAATTGAGTCTACAATTCTCATCCACACAGCCTAGGCATCGTAACAACCCCAAAAATCATTCCATATCCTCACCAACACTCAAAACAATCTAAAGTCTAACCCTCATGCAAGCCTTTGGTTCACAGCAGAACTAAACAGAAAAAGATCAAGTTTGAACCCTTACCTCACTGAGAATTCGACCTAAGCTAGCTGTTTAGCACTTCTAGCTTCACAACCTCAATTATTTTCCTCAAATTCTGAGCTTCACCACAAAAATTTACCAAAATCCTCTAAGCCACCAAAAAAGGGAGAGAGAGTCGGGAGAGAGAAAGAGAGATAGGCTGAAATTGTTCCGTTTGTTGTATCCCCTTAGCTCTAGAGTTTTGATCAGCTTAAGCCCATCCTCGGCTACCTAACGACCAAAATGGCCCTAGATATAATCATAGTCCTTTAATGCCACCAAGGGAAATATTTTCATTTACCACATCCCGCTAATTCCTCGAATGATCCTATTACTCCCCATTTAATCCCCGACATACTCAAATGATCGCTAAATCGCTACCCATTATCTGGTAAATCCGAACAGACAGTATATTCCCATAATACCCTTGAGCTCACCTCGAGCTGGGTATTCGACACCATTGTGACTATTTTTATATTTCGCTCTCTAGGACCATCTCGGATCACACATCCCAAATACATCACCACAATCTTGTGGTATCAGGCACAACATACATATAATTCACATTTATGCCCTCAACGGGCCAAAATTACAATTATGCCCCTATTAACCGAAATGGGCCCACATGCATATTTAATTCACCTAAACATGCATTTCTAATCACATAATAATTTAGTCCACATAATAGCATAATTAAATCAATTATTGCCCTCCCAACACTCTAATCAAGGAATTAACCCTCATTAGCAAATTTGGGACATTACAACCTATAACTATGACCTATGATTATGACCTTTTATGACCTATGGTTAAGATCTTGATTATGATTATGTTTTAAGGTATTATGAACATTTGTATGATTTATGATATGTTTGCTATGATTACTTGTTATATGACTTTTGTTTGTATTTTCCATACTGGGCTTAGAAGCTCACTCCCTATTATGTTGTTGTCCAAACAATTGAGGATAGAAAGGCTGGTGGCAAGTGAGACCTAAGAGCTTAGTGATGTATTCGTGGGGACCATATAATTGAGGAATAATCTAGCAGGCCTATTTATTAAAGCATTTTCTTTTAAAGTTTTATTTTTATGTCTTAATGTTGCTCATTTATAGTGTTACAAAACTTATTTTATTTTTGTAAAGACATGAGATCCTTTTGCTTATTATGATTTTCTTAAATAAAGGAGCAATATTTACGTTTATGATTCAACGTTGTTGTAATGCCCTACTTCCTTAGAGCCATACTAAGTGAGTTTAAAATGTGAAATTGACTCGCTAATCAAGGTTTAGGTTAAAAGTGTAGCTAAACCGTAATAAGAGTCAAACAATTTGAAAAAATAATTATCCATTGAAAATTATAAAGAGATATACATTTGGGATCCCAGAATACTATTTAGAAATATTTACAACTCAAAAATATAATTAAAGTCGACTAAACAACAAAATCAAGTTTAGTACAAACATCACCCAAAAATACCCCTGGTCGTGGTAGCCAGGCAGGCAAAACATGTACACATTGCTTCACGCTCTCCGTACTCATGGTTGGTCGACTTTCCCTTTGCCCTTACCTGCACCATAGAGCAACCGTGAGCCAAAGCCCAGCAAGAAAAATCCACACAAGCAAATAACATATGCATAACCATCAATTAACACATAACAAAACTGCCATCAGGATAAACACATATGGCCATGCCATCCTAGGCACTTTACCAGGCCCTGAGTTCACGGTCTACACTGTGAGGATATCCCAGGTATCCTATAGGGACCTATCCTGGCAGCTCGCACTCCGTGTGCTTCACGTTGCACCTGGCCCCATGTCGTACTCGGCCTTGCCATTCTCAGCCTTCGCCGTTCCCGGCCCTTGCCGTTCTCGCCCTTCGCCGTTCTCGGCTCTTGCCATTCATTCACATATATGCACACATAGCATAATTAAACAAATACTTAAACATGTATAAACATAATCAATGGGGCTACGCCCTGCAATACAGTCATATAGGGACGTGCCCTACAACATAACTATAGGGCCTCGTCCTGCTCTACGGGTACAACAGCTATCTTACCTATGTCCCGAGCTTTCCAAGCATCGATATTCCGAGCACAGTCCCTTAGTCCGAGCCACGCTGAAAACCTAGTCACAACATATCAACAACATCCATCCATCAAGTTCTAATCCATTAAATTACTTTGGGTCATAATTCTAGTCTCCGGGACCTTGAATTCTATCAATCCGGGTGATAAAATCCATCCCGAGCCTTAACTTTTGGATTCCTGAGCCTAAAACCTCCTTTGAGTCCAAAAACACACTAAGTGTCGCGGCCCATTGAACCCATGCCACAGCCCGCCTCAACCAGAAACCCCCAACCACAAAACAGGGCATGCGTGCCGTGGCCCAAGCTAGGGTGTGCCGCGACCCGCCCTTCTTCCTGGCCACCAAATTGTTCTAGAGGACCGCGACACAGCAAGAACAATGCCGCAGCTCGACCTTCGAACTCAAAAAAAATCCTCCATTTTGTCCACAAAATTCAAGCCAATTTACCCTAAAATCAACCCAACATTTCAAGTCAAGCATCACAAAAGTTCTATTACAGTCTCAACAACAAAACCTAACAAGAATTAACCCCAAACCTTATCTAAAACTCAAGAATGATTCTTCATCTTGCTCACATGCATAACTATGGAATACCAGCAGAAAATCAACATAATTCATCAAGTTAAAAGCTTACTTTTGTGCTGAATTAAACCTCTGAGTTAATCCCCTAAGTTCCAAGCTTCTAGCCGCCAAAGTTCCAACTTGATTCCTTAATCTCTGGTTAGTTTTTCACCAAAACCTTCAAGCTTCCAAGGGAGAAGAAAGAAGCGAAAGATAGAGAGAGAGATGGTCAGTTCCTTAGTTTCTCAGTGCGTCCTCAATTTTGTTTTATTTAACTTAAGTCTCTAAGGTTACCTCAAAGACTCGGGGTACCAAAAACGTCCCCGAGGGCAAAAATGTAAATTTCCCCAACATTCCCTCCTAAACACTCTTACTTCAAATATATCTCAAAATATTTATTTTCATAACCTGATAACCCCAATAAAATATCTAATACCCGAAATACCCCTCGACTCACCCCGAGTTAGGTATATGACCCCGTTACGAGTTTCTAGCTAAACCGCTCCTTAGGACTATCTCAGATCATGCAACACATATATATCATAATAATCACATCTATGCCCTCAATAGGCTAAAATTAAAAACTTGTTCCTAATAACCAAACGAAGCCCACATGCATATTTAATTCACCTAAACATGCATCTCTAATCACATACTCATCAAAATTCACATATTATAATAATAAATCACTTATTGCCTTCCAGGCACGCTAATCAAGGCCCTAAGCCTTATTAGCAAATTTGGGAGGCTACAACTATCCCCTCCTTACAGAAATTTCATCCTCGAAACTACTTGAACAACTTGGGATACCGCTTCCGCATATCTGATTCAAGTTCCCACGTCACATTCTCAACCTTGTTGTTCCTCCAGAGCACTTTCACCAAGGCGATGGTCTTGCTCCGCAGGACTTTATCCTTCCGGTCGAGAATTTGAACCGGCTTCTCCTCATAAGAAAAATCTTGGTCTAGCTCCAAGTTCTCATAACTCAGTACATGCGTCGAATCTGATACATACTTCTGGAGCATGGACACGTGAAAAACATCATGAACCCCTGATAAAGCTGGAGGCATCGCCAATCTGTACACTACCTCTCCAACCCGTTCCAAAACCTCAAAGGGGCCAACAAACCTAGGGCTCAGCTTGCCCTTAACACCAAATTGTTTCACTCCTCTCAAAGGTGAAACTCTAAGGAACACTTGGTCACCGAGTTGAAACTCTACGCTTCTGCGTTTCAAGTCTGAGTAACTCTTCTGGCGACCCTGGGAGGCGAGCATTCAAGCTCTAATCTTTTCAATCGCCTCATTGGTCCTCTGAACCATCTCAGGACCTAGATATCTCCTCTCACCCGTCTCATCCCAATGGACAGGTGATCTGCACTTTCTTGCATATAGCATCTTGTACAGAGCCACTCCGATAGTCGCCTGATAGCTGTTGTTCTACGAGAACTCAATCAAAGGGAGATACTTACTCCAAGATCCCCCAAAATCCAACACATAGGCTCGTAGCATATCTTCCAGTATCTTAATCGTCCTCTCAGACTGTCCATCTGCTTGAGGATGATAAGTGGTACTAAACCGCAACTGCGTGCCCATAGCCTTCTGTAGACTCTCCCAAAACTTGGAGGTGAAGGTGGGGTCCCTGTCAGATAATATTGACCTCGGAGCCCAATGAAGTCGAACAATTTCCTTCATATATAACTCGGTATACTGTTCCACAGTATAAGTCATCCTGACAGGTAGAAAGTGGGCAGACTTGGTATACCTATCCACAATCACCCACACTGAGTCATGCTGTCCGACGGTCTTCGGCAAACTAACCACGAAGTCCATGGTGATATTTTCCCACTTCCACTCTGGAATCCCTAGAGGTTGTAGCAACCCCGCTGGCCTCTGATGTTTAGCCTTTATGTAACACCCTGGATAGCTAAGACCGCTACACTATGTACTTATAAAGGTGCAAGGCTTGCTAATCAAGTCATTAATTTAAAAACATGTCAATAAACATGTATGAGCTAGGGTTAAAAGGTTTTGGTCTCAAAAGTTTAATTTTATATAAGTAAGCAGTTATATACACGGGATCCCAAAAGAAACAGAGTTTAAAAATTGGATTACAGACTCCCAAAATAATACAAACAACTGTCAGCCATACTAAGGAAAAATGGATAATTTCTGGGTCATGCGTCCCTGCCTAAACCTCAACCGTGGTGGCTGAGCAACTGGTCATGTACATTCCGCTCACCGAGCTCTCCAAATCAAGGCTGATCAAGCTTTCCCTTGCCTTTACCTGCACCATGTAGCACCCGTGAGCCAAGGTCCAGCAAGAAAATAGGATATGTAACACAAACAATAATAACAGATAGTAAATTTACTAACCATGAAATTTCACCAAATAATCCACACACTAATCATTCAGCATATATTCAGAATCATGGATGCAATCAAACACTTATAACATTCATATCACACAATAATTAGGGCCGACAACTTAGGCCGCACCCCTTGTTTACCCCACTGACTACGGCCCGCTTAAATCGAGCTCAATGCATATTAGTGTAACCCTTGGCACCCTTAGGCCATTGGTTCACTAATTAGCTTGCATGGCATAATACCATCTACTCAAGCATACACAATAGGGAACCCTTAGTCCCATCACATATATTAAACCAGGTGCAGTTTTCTTACCTTTAATCTTTGTTGTTACTGATTAAGAGCAACGCTCCTCAAGCATGATCCGTTCCCGAGCCTTAGCTTATATCACCTAGCCACAACCAAGGTAAAGGATACCATCAACAAACTTAAATGAGCTTCCAGACAAAGTTCTAATCTCTGAAACTTTGAATTTCACGAAACATGGTAAAAGATTCAATCCCGATCACCCTAGGTTAAATTCCCAAGCCTAGAATCTCAAAATCCCAAAATTCCTTAAGAGTCGCGGCATTAGCCATCCATGCCACGGCATGGCCCCATTCAGAGACCACCCAATGCCCAAAAACAGGTAAGGCCCGCGGCCCTACTTAGACCATGCCGCGACCTGCCCTCCTTCCTCAGCATCCATCAGCTTTGAAGGGCCGATTGCAACTGCGCATCCACTAACTGTACCTCCTTGACCCGCTCTAACAAGGTCGAATGCAAGGTAATATTGGCTAACTGTCCTACCACCAGTTCTATCTTTCCCCTGACCATCTCATCAGCTAATTCCCTCGAGATATGGGTGGAACTATACAACTGTCCTGGGCCCCTCCGGTTCAACGCATTTGCCACCACATTGGCTTTCCCAGGGTGGTAAAGGATGTCACAATCATAATCCTTAACCAGCTCCAACAAACGTCTTTTCCTCATGCTCAGATCCTTCTGAGTAAAGAAATACTTCAAACTCTTATGGTCAGTGTATATCTCGCACTTCTCCCCATACAAATAATGACGCCACACCTTCAGTGCGAATACCACTGCTGCTAGCTCCAAGTCATGAGTAGGATACCGCTGCTCATACTCCTTTAGCTACCGAGACGCATAGGCTATAACTTTCTCATTCTGCATCAACACGCTGCCTAAACCCATCCTCGATGCATCCTAATAGACCACAAACTTTCCTTCCTCCGAAGGAAGACTCAACACAGGTGCAGAAATAAGCCGTCGCTTCAACTCTGGAAAACTGTTCTCACACTTCTCTGACCAAACAAACTTCTGATTCTTTCTTATCAACTCTGTCATCGGTGAAGAAATCTTTGAGAACCCCTCTACGAACCGTCTGTAATAACCGGCCAATCAAAGGAAACTTCGAACCTCCGAGGCGTTCCTTGGCCTCGGCCAACCCCTTACTGCTTCTACCTTGGACGAATCCACCTTAATCCCTTCTGCCTCAACTATGTGCCCAAGAAAAGTCACCTCTGGTAACCAAAACTCACACTTCTTAAACTTGGCATACAACTGATGCTCCCTTAACCTCTGTAGAACCTGTAGGATATGTTGCTCATGCTCTGCCTCTGAACTGGAGTATACCAAAATGTCATCGATGAAGACAATGACGAACTGATCTAAGAAGTCCTTGTACACCCTGTTCATAAAGTCCATGAAGGCTCCCGGGGCATTGGTCAGACCAAAAGACATGACCAAGAACTCATAATGCCCATACCGTGTTTGAAAGGCCGTCTTCGGTATATCCTCATCTTTGATCCTCAGCTGGTGATAACCAGATCGAAGATCAATCTTTGAGAACACTGTCTTTCCCTGCAGTTGATCGAACAAGTCATCAATCCTTGTTAGAGGGTACTTATTCTTGATAGTTAACTTGTTCAATTCTCTATAATCTATACACATCCTCAAAGTCCCATCCTTCTTCTTAACAAACAACACTAGAGCGCCCCATGGAGAATAGCTAGGCCTGATAAATTCCAAATCCAAAACTTCTTGCAACTGTATCTTCAATTCCTTCAACTCTGCTGGTGCCATTCTGTACGGTGTCCTAGATACTGGTTCTATCCCTGGTGCTAACTCAATCTCAAACTGAATCTCCCTGCACGGCGGCAACCCTGGTAAATCCTGAGGACATATATCCAAGAATTCACACACCAATCTGGTCTCTCCTGGACCTACTGGCACAATTCTAGCAGTATCCACTACACTGGCCAGAAAACCTATGCATCCCCCCAGCAACAAGTCTCTGGCTCTCAACCCTGAAATCATGGGTACGCGGGGTCCAGACACCGCATCAATAAAGACAAAAGGGTCCTCGCCCTCAGGCTCAAAATTCACCATCTTCTTCCTGCAGTCAATAGTAGCTCCATACCTGACCAACCAATCACTCCCTAAGATCATATCAAAATCCTCCATATCTAACTCAATAAGATCCATCGAAAGTTCCCTACTATCAACCATCACTGGCAATGCCCTAATCCATCTCCTAGAAACTACCAGTTCCCCTATAGGCAATAAAGTCCCAAACCCTGCAGTCCAATACTCACTAGAAACAAAAGAATGTGTAGCACCAGAATCAATCAATACTGCAAAAGGGAAGCCAGCACTAGAAAGCTGACCTGTCACTACCGAGGGACTAGCCTCGGCCTCTGCTTGAGTCAAGGTGAATACTCGAGCTAGAGTCAAGCTATTCACCTTACTTGCTTCACCTTTCTTCACCGTTGGGCAGTCTTTCCTGAGATGCCCTACTGCTCCGCACACAAAGCACGCCTTTGCCCGAAACTCACCCAAATGGCATCTTCTACACCTTGGGCACTCCGGATAGGTCCGCCATGCCTCACGGCCACCCTGACGGCCACCCTGACCCCTCCTATCAGGACCAGTAGCGGTCGAAGTGTCATGACCTTTCTCTTGAAGTCACTAAGGCCTCCTTCCCTACCTGTCCCTGAATAAGGGGGCACCACTCTGCGGCCCTCACTCCTCACCGCACTTTCCCTCCATATCTTGTTCTCCACTTCCTCAGCGTTAAGAGCCTTCTCAACGGCCTGGGCATAAGTTGTCCCTCCAGGTACCGTTGTGATCCTGACATCCCGGGCTATCATAGCATTAAGCCCCTTCATAAATCGATCTTGCCTAGCAGCATCAGTAGGCACAAGATCTGGTGCAAACTTCATAAGCCTATCAAATTTTAGGGCATATTCAGTAACAGTCATATTGCCCTGCACAAGACTCACGAAATCATTAATCTTTGCTGCTCTGACAACAACATTGTAGTACTTCTGACTGAACAAGAATCTGAAACCTTCCCAACTTAAAGTAGTAACATCCCTGGTCTGCGATGCCACATCCCACCAGATGCGTGCATCCTCCCTCAACATATAAGTGGCACATGCAAGTCTATCGTGCCCTTCTATCCTCATGAAATCCATAATTGTAGTAATCATAGTTAGCCATTGCTCGACTTTCAATGGATCCGGTCCACCCTCAAAGATTGGGGGTTGCTTCTTCCTGAACAGCTCATACAACGGCTCCCATCTGTTACCAACCTCCCCTGACTGCACAACTGGTACCACTGCAGGTGGTACAATAGGGGCAGCACTCCCTGATGGAGCCTGCTGTCACAGAATACGGATCTGCTCATCCTGACTCTGTAATCAAGCTTGCATATCAGCCATTAACTGCTGCCAGTTCTCAGGGACTGGCGGAGGAGTCTGGTCCTGGTCATCACCCCCAGTCCCGGACCTAGTGCCGGCTAGTCGTGTGTATTTTCTTGGACGCATAGCTATCCAAGTCAATCTACAAATAACGACTCGGCAGTCAGATCATGATGACAGGGTAAAAACTTCTCCAAGATCCACCAATAGAGCATAATCAATCACAAACAATCAACATATAAGCATCCATCCTCACGCACTGGCTGCTAATAAGCATGCCTCCAATCTCATTACACAATAGCTATGAAACAGGCATTCATCCATGCACAATATACAATTAATCATCCAAATATTCATTTACATGCACGACGATGCTAATAAACATGCCTCAATATTCTCACACAACAGTCAAGGGCCAAGCCCTATCAGTATCTCATGCTTCCTAATAATCCAAAAACAACAGCATTCATAACTCATTTCAGGCACATAAGCATATAAACACATATACACATTACCGAACCCTGATTTGAGCTTATCTCTAGCAGCGAATGTACATATCCAGCCTGTCTTCAGGAACCCTTAAACCTAGGACGCTCTGATACCAAGTTGTAACACCCTGGATAGCCAAGACCACTACACTGTGTACTTATAAAGGTGCAAGACTTGCTAATCAAGTCATTAATTTAAAAACGTGTCACTAAACATGTATGAGCTAGGGTTAAAAGGTCTTGGTCTCAAAAGTTTAATTTTAAATAAGTAAGCAGTTATATACACGGGATCCCAAAAGAAACAGAGTTTAAAAGTTGGATTACAGACTCCCAAAATAATACAAACAATTGTCAGCAATACTAAGGCAAAATGGACAATTTCTGGGTCACGCGTCCCTGCCTAAACCTCAACAGTGTCGGCTGAGAAACTGGTCATGTACATTCCACTCGCCGAGCTCTCCAAATAACGTTGATCAAGCTTGCCCTGGCCTTTACCTGCACCACATAGCACCCGTGACCCAAGGCCCAGCAAGAAAATAGGATATGTAACACAAACAATAATAACGGATAGTAAATTCACTAAGCATGAACTTTCACCAAATAATCCACACTAATCACTCAGCATATATTCAGAATCATGGATGCAATCATACACTTATAACATTCATATCATATAATAATCAGGGCCGACAACTTAGGCCGCACCACCTTTTTACCCCACTAACTCCGGCCCGCGTAAACCGAGCTCGGTGCATATTAAGCTGTCCTTGGCTACCAGTGGCTAAGCCGCGCCCTGTCCGCTAGTGTAACCCTTGGCACCCTTAGGCCGTTGGTTCACTAATTAGCTTGCATGGCATAATACCATCTAATCAAGCATTCACCATAGGGAACCCTTAGTCCCATCAAATATATTCAACCAGGTGCAGTTTTCTTACCATTAATCTTTGTGGTTACTGATTAAGAGCAACGCTCCTCAAGCACGATCCGTTCCCGAGCCTTAGCTTATATCACCTAGCCACAACCAAGGTAAAGGATACCATCAACAAACTTAAATGAGCTTCCAGACAATGTTCTAATCTCCGGAACTTTGAATTTTACCAAACATGGTAAAAGATTCAATCCCGAGCACCCTAGGTTAAATTCCCAAGCCTAGAATCTCAAAATCCCAAAATCCCTTAAGGGCTACGGCATTGGCCATCCATGCCACGACATGGACCCAATCAGAGACCACCCAATGCCCAAAAACAGGTAAGGGCCGTGGCCCTACTTAGACCATGCCGCGGCCCGCCCTCCTTCCTCAGCATCCATCAGCTTCGAAGGGCCGCGGCTCACCAAGAACTATGCCGCGGCCCGACCCCTTCGAACCCAAAAAAACCACCATTTTTAACTCCCAAACCTCATGCAAACTCACTCAAAACCACCGCAAATCCACAACTCAATTATCCAAAAACTTCCCACAAGATTCCAACAACACAACCTAGCTGAATCCTAGGCTAGAAACCCATAGAAAACCCATTTAAATTACTGTAAATTTCTAACCAAAGAACTCAAAACCCAGCCATGCCAAACTCGAATTTAAGCCTCTAAATCACGAATTATAACTTACCTCTTCAGCTGAACTCCTTTTCTAAGCAGAATCCCTGTTAATTCCCAAGTTTTCCAGTTCCAATTCAACCTTAAAATCAATATCACAATCATCTCATTACTCAATCAAAAACTCAAAGTTGCTAACTTCAAAACACAGTTTAATTCTTACCTTAGCCTTGATTAATTGTTCTCTGAATAATCTCTGAGCTTAGCTTCAAATCCCCACTGAATTCCCAGCAAATTTCCAGCTTAAAGTCCTAGAAATTCTCTGTTTTTCCCTTCCTTGTGCTTTCCTTGAGAGAGAGGAAAGAAGAGCTGAGAAGAAAGTCTAAGTTAGTTTATTTCTTCTGTCTACAACTTTCTATTTTTAGTAAGTTATCCTTATCACTTAGGACAACCTAAGGCTCGGGGTGCCGGAACCGTCCCCGAGGGCAAAACGGTAAAATTCCCCAATATTCCCGCCTAGACTTCCTAACCTCAAATATATCTCCATATATTTATTTTCATAACCCGATAGTCTAAATAACTACCCGATACCTAAAATACCCCTGACTTATCCAAAGTCAACTATTGAGCCCCGTTGTGAATTTTCCCGCTATCTAGCTCCCTAGGATCGCCTCAGGTCGCACGCTGTAAATTTACCCACATAATAACGTGGTTCTCACATTTATAACATTTAATCACAATTCAACATTCATATAATCACACAGACATTCTTAACATATAATCATGTATTAAATCAATAAATACACACATAAACCAATTATGCCCTCCCGGCACACTAATCAAAGCCCTTAAGTCATATTAGTGATTTTGGGTCGTTCCACTTTACCTGCTGACAAGTTAAACACTTAGCCACATAATCCACCACGTCCCTATTCATTCCTAACCACCAATACAAAACACTCAAATCTTGGTACATCTTCGTCATACCTGGATGTAAGGAATAGGGAGTGGTATGCGATTCATCCAAGATCTCCCGCTGGATATCAGAATCCATCGAAACACAGATCCGATGCTTGTACTTCAGTAACCCCATCTCTGAGATAGAAAAGTCCTGAGCCACTCTGACTAAGATATTCTCTCTATGCCCTCTTAACTGGGAATCCTTCCCCTGCATCTCCTTGATCCTCTCAAGGAGTGAGGATTGAAGAGTGATGTTAGCTAGCCGACCAACCACCAACTCTATACCCGCTCTAGTCATTTCCTTAGCTAATTTATCAGATATCTGCCTCGAAATGAACAATTTTCCTGGGCCCTTCTGACTCAATGCATCAGCCACAACATTAGCCTTCCCAGGATGGTATAGGATGTCACAATCATAATCCTTTACTAACTCTAGCAACCGTCTCTATCACATATTCAGATCCTTCTGAGTAAAGAAGTACTTCAAACTCATATGGTCGGGGTTGTCTCACACTTCTCACCATACAGATAGTGCCTCCAGACTTTAAGTACAAATACCATCGCTGCCAACTCCAGATCATGTGTGGGATATCTTTGCTTGTATTCCTTTAACTGTCTCAATGCATAGGCTATCACCTTTCTGGCTTGCATCAGTACACACCCTAAACCCTATTTGGAAGCATCGTAGTAAACCACAAACTTCTCATTGTCTGTCGGCAGACTCAACACTGGAGCGGTGATCAGTCGCCGCTTCAATTCCTTGGAACTGTTTTCACACCTGTCTATCCACACATACTTTGTCTTCTTCCTCGTCAATTCAGTCAATAGTGGGCTATTATGGAAAACCCCTCAACAAACCGCCGATAATACCCTACCAATCCCAGAAAACTCCTGACTTTAGAAATGCTACTCAGTCTAGGCCAATCTCTCATTGCCTCAATCTTACTTGGATCAACCAGAATCCCCTCCTTATTGACAACATGGCACAGAAACGTGACTTGCAGTAGCCAAAACTTGCACTTGTTGAACTTAGCATATAACCTATGCTCCCTCAACCGTTGCAACACCAAACATAGATGCTGCTCATGCTCTGTCTCTGACTGAGAGTACACCAAAATGTCATCAATAAACACAATCACAAACTTGTCCAGATAGTCCTTGAAAACTCTATTCATCATGTCCATAAAAGCTGCTGGGGTATTGGTTAATCCAATGGACATAACTAGGAATTCATAGTGTCCATATCTCGTGCAGAAAACGGTCTTTGGTATGTCCTCTTCTTTGATCCTTAACTGATGGTAACCTGACTGGAGATCAATCTTGGAAAACACTGTCTTTCCCTATAGCTGGTCAAATAAATCATCGATCCTAGGCAGTGGGTACTTATTCTTAATGGTCAACTTGTTCAGCTCCATGTAGTCAATACACATCCTAAGAGATCCATCCTTCTTCTTGACAAACAACACTGGAGCACCCCATGGCGAGAAACTCGGTCTAATGAACCCCAAATCCAGTAACTCTTGCAACTGAATCTCCAACTCCTTCAACTCTGCACGAGCCATTCTGTAAGGTGTCCTACAGAATGGCTCTGCCCCTGGCGTCAACTCTATAACAAACTCAATCTCCAGCTACGGCAGCAACCCTGGAAGATCTGCTAGAAATAAATCTGGAAAGTTACATACAATCTGGTCTCACTCGGTCCAACTGACACAACCCTAGAGGTATCCACAATATTCTCTAGGAATCCTATGCAACCTTCCTGCATCAAGTCTCTAGCCTTCAGTGGTGAAATCATAGGTACTCGCGGTCCACTAATTGTCCCCACAAATACAAAGGGTACCTCCCCTTCTGGTTCAAAAGTCACCATCATGTGCTTGCAGTCAATCGTTGCCCCATACTTCGATAACCAATCCATCCCTAGGATCATATCGAAGTCATCCATTTCTAGTTCAATCAGATCAACAGACAACTCCCTACCATCTATCTCTACTGGAAATGCTATAATCCATCTCCTAGAGACTACCAGTTCCCTAGTCAACAAAAAAGTCTGAAAACACCTAGCATACAAAACACTAGGTCTACACCACTGATCTATCACTCTAGCAGACACAAAAGAATGAGTAGCTCCCGAATCAATCAATGCAGTATAAGAAGACCCAGCACTAGAAATCTGACCTGTCACAACCGAGGGGCTAGCCTCTGCCTCAGTCTGAGTCAAGGTGAACACTCTGGCAGGAACGAGACTATCGCCCTACTTCGGCTCCTTTTTTCTGGCTTGTGGGCATTCCTTCTTCAGATGATTGGCACTTCCACGGATAAAGCAGGTCCTAATCCTGCACTCTCCCTCATGTCGTCGTTTTCATCTAGGACACACTAGAAAACTCCTCCAGTTGTCACCTCCGCCTTGACGGCTGCCAAAAGCACCCAGTGCCCTCCTATCCAAACTAGGATGAACTAAAGAATCTGGGGCCTTTCTCTTCTGCTCATTGGAACCACTACCCCGACTAGATCCAATAAAAGGAGGCACCATCCTCCTAGCCTCGCGCCTAATAGCGCTCTCTCTCCATATCTGATCCTCGGCCCCCTCAGCTCTAAAGGCCTTGTCCACTACCTGGGCATAAGTAGTAGTGTCCGAATCCAAAGTAATCTTCACATCACGGGCGATCATAACATTCAACCCCTGTATAAATCTATCCTTTCTTGCTGCATCAGTCGGCACCAAATCCGACGCAAACTTTGCCAACCGGTCAAATCTCAAAGCATACTCAGTAACTGTCAACCAATTCTGAGTCAGGTTGATGAACTTGTCAACCTTCGCAGCTCAGACTGCAACATTGCAATATTTCTCATTGAAGATGTTTTTGAATTCTTCCCAGGTCATAACTGCCACATTCCTTCTTTGAGTCAGTACATCCCACCAGATGTGGGCATTTTCTCTGAACATGTAGCTGAGACAAGCTACCCTATCGTTCCCTTCCACCCTCATAAAATACAAGATGGAGGAAATCATATTCATCCACTGCTCTGCCCGCAGTGGATCTGGTCCACCCTCGAAGGTGGGAGGATGCTGCGTCCTGAATCTTTCATACAAAGGTTCTGTAATGACCCAACTACTCTAGACTTTTGGACCATTAACGAAACTATACATACTAATCCTTAATAAAACTTACATTTGTGAAAATACCATAACTTTATTAGGAAACTTGTAAAAAAAAATAAGAGTTACTTACATAATATATCAAGTAGAATATGGGATCCCATTGTTTTAAAAACAGAACATAATTTAAAATAAAAAGGAGTTACATAGCAAGTGCGGAAAAATACATGTAAAACCATAAAAACAAGACTACATCCTCGAAAATCGAACTCTCGACTCCTTGAATCCATTCATCACCGATACACAATCCCCAAGCATCCACGAACCTTACCGCCACTATAGTTATTTTCCTGCACATATAAACAAAAAGGAATGAGCCTAATGCCCAGCAAGGAAAATCTACCACATAGTTCGTATACATAAATTTCATAACAAACATAAAAACATAACATAACATAACATTGCACTTATATCATACACATACTATAATGGCCATTATTAATTGGGGTCCCATAGACTAAACAAGTCATATGCCCATTAGATTAGTGGGGTCCTACTAGCTAAGCAGGTCATATGCCCATAATCTATTTAGGGCTTGTTAGTCATATGGGTCATATGCTAAAGCCTACAAACATACATATCATAACACTTATCATAACATAAGAAACATAAGATAACATATAAAACATATAACATATGAATTTTTATCCTATTGTCCTTACCAAAATACCGGGATAAGAGGACAGAGTTAGGACTTTGGAACACTCCTAAGAACCATTTGAAAAAGAGTGAGTATAGTGAAGAAGAGAAATGAAAGGAATGGAAGGACTAAACCATTGAGAAAAATACTTACCAAAAACTTATGTGCAAGTTCTTAGATTTCCTAACCAAAATAAAGAATAAGGGTAGAAGGCTGGTAAAAGATTATGAGAACTTAAAGAAAATAATATCAATGAACTAGAGTGTGGAAATACCTTGAAGACTTGTAGACCAATCTAAACCTCGAACCGAAATACTATGAAACCTTACTTCCCCAAGTGTTTGATAAGCATATGATGATTAAGCTTATGATTTCCCCACCCAAGTGTTTACACTCTCACACTCACCTAGCAACTTGCAGCCTCTGAACTTAGAGTAAAAGGTGAATAATGGCTGGGTACTAGGTCCTATTTATAGAGTTTAGGAATGAAAGGATCTTAATTTAACTTGAATAAAAATAATGGCATTTTAGGTGAAAATAATTTGAATAATTGTTCAGCAGAGGCTGAAGACTCGTTCAAAAAGTTGCTGGACTTATCAAGAGGTTGAATGGCTGAATGGAAAACGATTTCAAAACTTTTCAAATTATGCTGAGAGGGGCGATATATCGCCCCCTGTAGGTGATATATCGCCTGGGCCAGTATGTCCGAGGCAGTCGTGCATCGTTTCGTGTTTTTCGTATCTACGTGCTGCGATATATCGCCCCTTATAGCTACGATATATCGGCATTCGCTGATTATTTAAACACGAAATTACACATTTTTAGCTTAATTCAAATTGAGTAAATAGCCTTGACTAAGCGCTCAAACGTATTCAAAGCTGCTGACTGACCTTAGAGCATTCAAACTTTACCCTTATTAAATTTAATCCTCAAAATACTTAATCCTTAATCACCCATACATAACATGTGCTTAAAATCCTATTGGTTCTTATCTAAACCTTATAGTATAATAAATATTATCCTTAATATCAGTCATATTAATCAAACCTTAGGTTAACATTAATATTCTTAAACTATAGGTTAAACTTAGAAAATCTACAAGTACTACTATGAGTGTCCAAATAAATCCCGGTCTGAACCAAAAATCCACAGTTATAAAGATAATACTATAAATACTATAATACTACTATCTAACTAGCTAAGTAAAGTTCTTGGACTCTACAGGTTCCCACCTGTTCTCCATAACAGGCTGAACCGGCACTGACGCCACAGCCTGTTGAACTGACAACCGAGTGGCCTGAGGAGTGGCCTGCTGCCTCAGCTGTTGAAGTTCTTCCTCTGTTCAATGCAGTCTCGCTTCCATTTCGGCAAACATCTGTTGCCAATTTTGTGGGGCAGGTGGAGGGTCCTGACCCTGGTTGTCATTCTCGACCCTACTGCCGCAGAGTCTCGATGATTGTCGAGGCATCTCAACAAGATGCCTGCAATCAACGACGTCGCTTATCAAGCATGATAACAACATCCAAAACCACCCCCCAATTCACATCAGCCAACCATAACAACAATCCACATAACATACAAATAGCATATAACACTCAACGGACCATGCCCTGGCATCATGCATATGTTAACTCATTCATCATGCTCTATATAAAATAAGCAAGCAAATAGGGCAGCTAAGCACATATTCAAACATATAAGTCAACCATTACCAACCAACCTTGAGTCGAGCTTGTCACTGACAGCGAGCGTACATGTTCAGTCAATGTCCAGGAACCATAAACCTAGGCTCACTCTGATACCAAGTTGAAACGCCCTACTTCCTTAGAGTCGTTACCAAGTGAGTTTAAAATGTGCAATTTACTCGTTAATCGAGGTCTAGGTGAAAAGTGTAGCTAAACCATAATAAGAGTCATACAATTTGAAAATATAATTATCCATTGAAAATTATAAAGCTATATACATTTGGGATCCCAAAATACTATTTAGGAATATTTACAACTCAAAAATATAATTAAAGTCGTCTCAATGACAAAATCAAGTTTATTACAAACATCTCCCAAAAATACCCCTGGTCGTGGCAGCCAGGCAGGCCAAACATGTACATGTCGCTTCACGCTCTCCGTACTCATGGTTGGTCGACTTTCCCCTCGCCCTTACCTGCACCATAGAGCACCCATGAGCCGAAGCCCAGTAAGAAAACTTCACACAAGCAAATAACATATGCATAACCATCAATTAACACATAACAAAACTGCGATCAGGCTAAACACATACGACCATGTTGTCCCAGGCGCTGTACAAGGCCCTAGGTTCGTGGTCTACACTGTGAGGATATCCCACGTATCCTACAGGATCTCACCGTGGAAATTCACACTTCGCATGCTTAACGTTGCTCCCGGCCCCATGTCGTACTGGGCCTTCGCCGTTCCCGGCCCTCGCCGTTCTCGGCCTTCGTCGTTCACATATATGCACACATAGCATAATTAAACAAATACTTAAACACGAATAAACATAATCAATGGGGCTATTCCCTACAACATAGTCATATAGGGACGTGCCCTACAACACAACTATAGGACCTCGCCCAGCTCTATGGTTACAATAGTTTTCTTACTTGTGTCCCGAGCTTTCCAAGCACCGATATCCGGAGCACAGTCCCGTAGTCTGAGCCTCGCTGAAAACCTAGTCACAACGTATCAACAACATCCATCCATTAAGTTATAATCCATTAAATTATGTTGGGTCATAATTCTAGTCTCCGAGACCTTGAATTCTATCAATCCTGGTGATAAAATCCATCTCGACCCTTAACTTTTGGATTCCCGAGCCTAAAACATCCTTGGAGTCCAAAAACAATCTAAGTGTTGTGGCCCCATGAACCCATGCCGCGGCCCGCCTCAACTAGAAACCCCTAACCCCAAAACAGGGCATGCGCGCCGCGGCCCAAGCTAGGGTTTGTCGCGACCCTCCCTTCTTCCTGGCCACCAAAATGTTCTAGAGGGCTGCGACTTAGATAGAACAATGTCGCGGCCAGACCCTTCCAACCCAGAAAAATCCTCCATTTTGTCCACCAAATTCTAGCCAATTTACCCCAAAATCAACCCAACATTTCAAGTCAATCATCACAGAAGTTCTACTACAGTCTCAGCAACAAAGCCTAACAAGAATTAACCCCAAACCTTATCTAAAACTCAAGAATGATTCTTCATCTAGCTCACATGCATATCTCTGGAATACCAGCAGAAAATCAACATAATTCATCAAGTTAAAAGCTTACCTTTATGCTGAATTAAACCTCTGAGTTAATGCCCTAAGTTCCAAGCTTCTAGCCCCCAAAGTTCCAGCTTCAATCCTTAGTCTCTGGTTAGTTTTTCGCCAAAACCTCCAAGCTTCTAAGGGAGAAGAAAGAAGTGAGAGATAGAGAAAGAGAGGGTCGGTTCCTTAGTTTCTCAGTGCTTCCTCAATTTTGTTTATTTAACTTAAGTCTCTAAGGTTACCTCAAAGGCTCGGGGTACCAAAAACGTCCCCGAGGGCAAAAATGGTAAATTTCCCCAATATTCCCTCCTAAACACTCTTACTTCAAATATATCTCCAAATATTTATTTTCATAACCTGATAACCCCAATAAAATATCTAATACCCGAAATACCCCTCGACTCACCTCGAGTCAAGTATACGACGTCGTTGTGACTTTCTAGTTAAACCGCTCCTTAGGATTGTCTCGGATCGTGCAACACAGATATATCACAAATATCTCATAATAATCACATTTATGCCCTAAACGGGCTAAAAGTACAAACATGCCCCTACTAACCAAACAGGGCCCACATGCATATTTAATTCACCTAAACATGCATGTCTAATCACATACTCATCAAAATTAAAATATTATAATAATAATCACTTATTTCCCTCCAGGCACGCTAATCAAGGCCCTAAGCCTTATTAGCAAATTTGGGACGCTACAGCTGTGTTCTTGATAATATTATGAGAAATTAGTGCATTACACTATTGTAGCTCCATGCAGTTCAACTTCCTGAAAGTAGTTCGTCATCTTGATTAGGTGATCACGAACATGTTGAGATGGTTCCATCCGAGCATTGGCATACTTCTTGACATTTCCATCTTTGTCTTGAGAGTGTCAACAATACTATTCAACATGTAGTACTATGCCTTGGTTTTAGCCGCCTCCCAACACTCGTATTTGTCTCTTACAGACTTGGTAGTTCCTTCAGCTGGAACTTCCGGGGATTCCTTAGTCATGACGAACTTGGAGCTTTCACCAATCAACACAATGTTGATATTTTGCTTTCACTTAAGGAAGTTTTCTCTAGTGAGTTTCTCCATCGATAATTGAGAAAAGATGGGAATAGACACAACCATAATTAAAACTACAAATTATCAATAAAATAGAAATCACTCACTTTTGCTCAATAAAACTTCTACTCACACAAATGTTAAGAAATAGCACAACATATACCAAATATATGCAAGATATGAGAAAAAAAATACCAAAAAGAATCATATCTCTATTTCTTTAGGTTTTTAACTAATCTATGATATCCTTGTCCCAGTTGGCGAGAGTCAAAAAGTACCACTAGTTAAATAGAGTTGTAAACTCATTTAATAATTGTAACGCCCTGGATAGCCAAGACTGGTACACCGTGTATTTTAATAGTGCTAGACTTGCTTAACATGTTATTTGGCCTCAAATGTGTAACTAAACGTGATTCACGGTTTAGGGTTAAAAATTTCAGTCAAAAGGAATAGGTATTTCATTAAAATGTTAAGTTGTAAATGTGATCCCATTATAAACATTTACGAAGTCGTTTACATTTCCAAAAGGTAATAACAATTCAAAAGTTACAACACAGACGACCTAAGTGGGAAAATAGTGTTTGACCTTAGTTCCTCTAAGAAACCCCAGCCATGATGGTCGAGCAGCCGCATATGTACACGTCGCCACCGAAGCTCTCCAACTCATGGCTGGTCCAGCTTCCAAATCCCATTTCCTACACTACATAGCACTCATGAGCCAAAGCTCAACAAGAAAACTTAAACATACTCATAAGGAATTAATAACATATTAGTGAATCATAATAAGCATGCCTAGCAGTAATAACCCTGCTCATGCATGCATTTTATTCATATAAATGACTACAGTGTCATATCAAGGCTAGTTGCCCTAATTAGCCGACTGATAAGTCATACTGTGGCCCAGTGCCCTAGGATATGAGACTAATAAGTCACCTCGGGGCCTGTTTCCCTATCCTCTGTATAACCAGCCTTGGAGCTGGCCCAGTGTACCTGGCACTATTAATTTTCCATGACCATTGGGTCAGAAAAGTGTATAATGTGCTCCTGATTAGGCTTAACCATAACGACCAGCGCTCAGCGCTATTTCCGTCCTTGACTTATAAGTCAAGCCTTTCTCAATCAAATAATGCGAGCAGGCGTACATTATACAACAATCATCCAGATACAGAGGCCCAATTATAATCATAATCATGCGCATTTATAGGGTCCCAGGCCCTAATCAAATCTATATTCAACAACCGGGCCAAGCCCTAATCACATACATCACGTATTGGGTGCAGTTTTCTTACCTTTGATCCAAGCACATGTTAAATATGAACAACCCACGAGCACAATCCTGGCCTGAGCCCTAGTGGTAACCTAGTCATAACCATAAGTAGTAATCTTGTTAAGATTCAATCCCAAAAATAAACTCTGAGACCACTCTCGTTGTAACGCCCCACATCACTATGGTTTCTTCCTGGAATGACGACTGGCCCTACAAACTAATACGAGTCTTTCTAGTGTGATTTGTCCTCACTCACATGCTTCCTGGAAAAACTTCCCAGGAGATCACCCATCATGAGACTACTCCAGGTAAAGCAAGCTTAACTTTGGATTTCTCAAGTGATGGGCTACCGAAAGGAAGATGCATCTTGTTGGCATAGTTAGTACCCATCAATCCATTTAAGCCCTCTTCAATTGTGTATTCCCATACCTACACAATCTTAGAATGATCACACTTGACCTTCCCCAGGTGATGTGGGATTGAACAGCTTTTTACCCGGTCTTTCCCCTTGTGGATGATGGAATTCTAACTGTCACAGTCACCCCCCCCCCCCCTTAGAGGTCCGACATCCCCGTCGGCCACACTTCCGGCTGGGTCATGGCTCTGATGCCATTTGTAATGCCCCACGTCACTATGGTTGCTTTCTGGAATGATGACTGACCCTGCAGACCAACACGAGTCTTTCCAGCATGTTTTTTCCTCACTCGCACGCTTTCTAGGAAAACTTCCCAGGAGGTCACCCATCATGAGACTACTCCAAGTCAAGCAAACTTAACTTTGGAGATCTCAAGTGATGGGCTATCAAAAGGAAGATGCTTCTCGTTGGCATAGGTAGTACCAATCAATCCATTTATGCCCTCTTGAACTCTGTAGTCCTATACCTACATAGTCTTAGAATCATCACACTTGACCTTCCGCAGGTGATATGGGATTGCACAGCTTCTTACCCGGTCTTTTCCTCTGCGGATCACGGGATTGTGACTGTCACACTTGTGCTCTCGGGACTTCTAATCCTACCCAACGGGGTGGTGGAACCATCCCCCGAGCTTCCAAGCCCTTCCCAAGCCCTAAATTTGGGTTTTGCTGAGATTGGTATAGTAGGGGCGCCCAACCAAGTCAAAGGACCCCCTTACCATTTCTCATGCATAGCGCAGGGGCGCCCAACACAAGGGCAGGGGCACCACCCTACGAACCCATAAATCCTGGGTTTTTCACTTGCGATTTCCCTGAACTCAAACCACCAAAATTCACCCCCCAAGCATAACCCAAACTCATAATTCAACCTCAGAATATCATCAATACATTAATACCTCCAAAACCCAACCTTAAACTTGATCAAAATTCCACCAAAACTCATAACTCACATCTTGACCTTCAAAGCTCAATAACAACCCAAGAACACCCTTAAACCAAAACAAATTTGAATCAAAACAGAGGTTAGAGCTTACCTCAGCTGTGTAATTCAATCTTTAACTTGCTCCTTGTAACATCCCATAGTTTGAACACCGTTAGTAGCCAGTTCGAGCCAGTGAAGAATTTTGTGAAATATTATTTTGATAAATAATATTATGTGAAATGATGTTATTTTGTGAATTTTATAGCTGTTGTGCTAATTTGATAAATGGTTTAACTCTATGTAAAGAAAATTGGTCTTGGACCGAGGGGCAACCCCAAATAACGGAAAAATCTCCGATTAGGTAAATTGAGGAATACTATGGCATAAAAATATTTGGCAACCGGGACTGTACAGTCGAGCCAGTAAATTTAAGAAAAATTGATTGTGGTTATAATTCCAATCTACTGGGTTTAAGAATGGAAATTCTTGCCCGAGCCTCTAAGGGCATTTTGGTCAATTTGATTAAATTACCAAAATTATGTGTTATGTGAAAAAATTTATTTTCGGTCACATTTATTTTATTTTAGCTTGGAGATATTTAAAAACTACAGGGTAAAAATTTGGTTAAACTTGGAGAGTGAAATTACCAAAGGGCCCTTGAGTGCATTAGAAGTGAGTTAAAATGGGCAAGTGCATTTTAGTCATTTTCAAAGGAGGAAAGAGGGTGTGATGGGCAGCTAGCTAGGCTATGCCCTAGTGTACTCAAGTGTCTATGACACCTATCCTCGGAAGAGTAAGAGGATACCTCACCCATTGGCTAACCCTCCAATTATTCCTCTTACACACCAATCATTATTTTTTTTATTTCCTTCCTTTTCTCAAGAAAACAAAAAGAGAAACTCTCTTCATTTCCCTCCCCAAAACTGAGAGGTCTCTCTCTTCCCTCTCCATTTTTGTCATTTTCTCTCCAAGGAGCAAGAGCACTTACTCTACATTGAAGGAAGGAAGAAAACCCAAGAGCACACTAGGAAAGTGTAAGTTTCAAAACTTGTACATTTTTTCCTTCTCTTTTTCTTTCAAACCTGAAATCCTAAGAGGTTTTACTATCCATGCATTAGATTCTAATAGTCATGCATGGCATGAATCTTGTGTTCTAGGTCTAAAGGGAAGTTTTTCTAAGAAGTTCTCAAAGATTTGAAGCTTGTTGACATTTTAGCGAGAACAAAGGTAAAGATTTTAGAGTTTTGGTAATTTTCCACTAATCTCCATCTTCTACCCTAAAATTACTTTTTAAAAATATTTATGTGGAACCTTGGGGCTCGGTTTGAGTGTATAGAACACAAGGAAGAAGTTTGAAAGGATAAGGGAACCTTATCTCCGAGTTTTTGGTTGGGTTTTTGAGCTGTTTTTGGTTATTGATGTTATATATGATTGTATAAGTGGTTTTGTTAGTTTTACTAGTTTCTTTTACGCTTGAGGGTTAGATTGGTTGATTTTCATGTATTCATGTGGCTAGGGTTTTGCTAGTTGTGTTTATTTTTGCTAGAATGGGTAGAAATGCATGCTGCCAAGTTTTTGTGTTCTAATTTCCAACGAGTCAGATTGTACCCTTCTACCTATGTTTGAGGAAATAATATATATGGTTGCATAGTTATAGATGAGTACTTGAGTTTAGGCTTTTGAAAATCGAAAAAAAGTTTTTTCAAACCTATGTTATGAACCTTTTTGGCATCTTGATGCAATCTGGAAAATTTCTGGGCAGCATGCACTACCTAGATTTTTTTTAATATTGAACAGGTTTACTGAGCAAAAAGCCATAAAATTTAGTAAATTGTTAGTTTAAATATGTATAAGGATCACAGAAAATTTTTAGAGGAAAATAAAAAATTGTTAAAGAGTAATGTTTTTTCAAAGTTTGCCCTAATAATCTGAAATCGAAATTTCTGGGCAGCAGACACTGCCCAGATTATCTTACATTTTTTAATGGGTTCCACTATCCTAAAAATTATGTAGAGAAACTAAATTAGATATTATTAAATATCCTGGTAAATTTTTAGGAAAAACTAGGCTACGGTATAGGAGAAATAATTTTTCAAAGAACCCTAGAAAACAAAATCTGAGAAAAACTCCTGGGCAGCAGGCACTGCCCAAATTTCTTTAAATGATTTAATGGGTTTTGCCTGCCCAAAAATTATGAAACTTGGTGATAAATTCTTTACGATAGGTATTAAGGTCTGGTAAAGGTTTAAGATTACAAAATTTTCTAAGTTACGTAAAAACGGGGAGAAATAGTAATTTCGAACCTTAACAAAAAACGAGTTTTGGGAGGTTAGTTCTCCTAACCTAAATTGAATTTTTGACATGAGCTTTCGCCTAGTTCTCGTTATTAGGATGCTTAATACATGAACAATATTTTAAAGGGTTGTGGTTAGAGAACCTAACATTGAATATGAGCTTAAAAACAAGATTTTTATTACGTTAAAATGGATAGTGAAAAATTTAGGTTCAGAATTGGAAATGAAAATGTTTTCAAAAATAACAAAAGTTTTGGATATCTAACAAATTTCAAATTAGTTTAAGGTTATTGAGAATTCATTTTTACCTTTTTCTAAACACGGGGTCCAATTTCCCTTTCTTTTCGAAAATGGCATAATAGAGATCCTAGGTTATGGAGTAAAGATGGTAAAAATGGGAGTTAGGTTTTATAAAACCGTAAATTGAAAAGTATTATCATTAACAGATAATAAATTATAAAAAGGTCGAAACGAGGTATTTTTGGGTAATGAATGGAAAACAATAAACTTCGTACTTCAGTAGAAAGTGGGTGGTTTTCTAAGATTAAGAGTCATTTTAAACTTCTTTTATAAATAACCAAAATACATGTAATACGATTGAGAGATTTTCTAGAGATTGAGTATTAAAATGCACAACATGAAGAGCATGTTGCGGTAAGGATGATTTTTCTCAAGAAACTGAAATAGATTTAAAGCGGAATCTGGTCTTATACACTGTAAAGTGTATAAGAAAAATGTCAGTATAGAGTCTCTAAGAGAACTTTATTGAATGTAGCTATCATAGAATATTAGCTATACGAGTACGCCATAGTTTAATTCGAGTACACTGTATTAATTAAGTAATCAGAGAAAGGGAAAACAAATAGTGGAGTTAAAAGATCTAGCTGGGTACTAAAGACTCCAAGTAAGTTAGCTTTTCTATTTCGCTACAACATGAATATACTAGTGTGTGCTTGTAGTAGTAGATTACACTAGTTTTGTTTGGGTCTTTAAGACCAGGGTACGCTTAATGCCCACCTTTGCAATGCTTATGCATTCTACTGCTTAATGGTAAGTGAGTTCAGGTTGGAGCCAGAACCTTATTACAATACTATCATGGTTGGAGCCAGGGAATGGTGAAATTATAGTCCGAGTTGGAGCCAGGACATGGTGAAATTATAGTCTGGGTTGGAGCTAGAACTTGGCTAAATTATAGTCTGAGTTCGAGCCAGGACATGGTGAAATTATAGTCCAGGGTGGAGCCATGACGTGGTAAGATAAAATCTGGGTTGAAGCCAGGACATGGTGAAATTATAGTCTGGGTTGGAGTCAGGACACTAAGAGTGAATTTGGGTTGGAACCAAATTCCTTTGTGTTTGTTTGAATTGATTCGAATTGTATAATTATATATCTTGAATGTTCTCAGATTTTCTGAGTGCAGGTTGATATGATATGTATGAAATGGGTTCTCAGAATATTGGTTGCGCCCAACACCAATGTGCTTGATTTCTGTATGGATATTTTTAAGAATTGTATGATAGGCTTTGAATTTATTCCAATACCCTAGTGATCGTCAGTGATATCTACCTTAGGACAACCCGTTACATGGTTTAGTATATTTGTGTTCAAGGCTATTCTTACTAAGCATTTTAGCTAACCTAGTTGTTTCATGTTGTAGGTAAGCGCAAAATCAAAGTGGAGCAGTGAGCATCGGAGTCTGCTTGTAGACATGTACATGTGGCCCGACTTGGGGAGATTTTGATGGAACATCATTTTGAAAAGAAACGTTGGGAGTTGTTATCTCTTTCATGACATTATTTTTGCTTTAAATTTGTAAAAGAGTAGTTGTGATTCTATTTGCTAAAAATAAATGTGTGCGCACACGATCTTTTTAAAAGTTTTTTTATATGGATTTTCAGTACAAAGAGTTAAAAGTAATTTTTTTTTAAATTTCTGCCTGTTTTGGTCTTGTACCTTTTGAGGGTTATTACAAGTGGTATCAAAGCTCGAGTTGAGCGATTATGTAAACAAACCCATATGTACATTCGACAAGATAGACCGAAACTCACTATAAGTATTGTCTTTTCATACCTGTTTCCTTTGCTTTCTTTATTTACTTCGATTCTATAAATTGTAGGTTATGGCTGATATACCTGAGATAGGTGACCCTGTTATAGAGAACCTACCCATGATCCTTACGCCTAGGCTCAATTACTATAGACTCTTTAACAACGAGAATCCTCAACGCTTCGATTACGATCAACGACATCGGTGTGTCATTTGGCAATGGACACATTACATGACAGAAGTCTTTGATAGGCCCAACACACTCGAGCGACGAAGAGTTCGACATGTTGGCACTTTTCTAAGAGGCTCAGCATGGAAATGGTTTCTTTGTAGATGTTGGCAGCTGGTTCGCGACACATGGGATGACTTTCGTATGGAGATCGAGCTGACATTTGGGCCATGGATTGGTATATCTCCATGGTTGATAGCATACCTTGAGGCAAGGCAGTAGAGCCAGACGAGGATTCCGATATAGAGCTGGATATGCTGATGGATAGGGTAGATTAGGTTTTGCTGTGAAAGTCTTGTTGATACTTTTGTAAAGACTTTGCAAACATATTAATTTATAGAACTTTTGAATAGTGGTAGCAAGCGTATGTAGAAACCCCAAACGTTTTAAAGGTTCTCTTTTGTATTTATAGTTCTGCTAACTAAAACCTTGTGGCATGATCTGTTGTGATCATTTTGTATTGCTAGGTTATACCCCTGAATGTTATGACTACCTATTTTGAGTTGAATCGTTATGATTTTTTTTCCTTTTCCTTATGCACGAGAAACTTGTATGCTAAAAGGTTTTAAACATTATTGTATAGAGGCTCGTGATGGTGCCTAACACTCGAGCCAAGGGCGGTCGAATTTTTAATCCACCAGACCCAGCCGAGAGAGCGGCCATTGACCTAGAGGTAGGTCATGGCCGAGGCAGTGGAGGGGGTCAATGCCAAGGGAGAGGCCGTGGACAAAGAGCACAACTGAAACCAAATCTGGCAACTCAGATAAAGGATCTGAGAAGGACTATACATGAACAGAATGCGGTGAATGGCTAGATGTTCGAGGCACTGATGCAGAGATTCCCGGAAATTCCACACAACCTCACACCCCAACACCCAAGGAAGACGTTCCTAAACAACAGGAATTCCCGGTGCAAGAAGACCCATTGGTGGGAACATATCCGCCAGCTGATGCAACTAGGACAGAACAACTGAAACCAATCTCAGAACGGTTAATCTAGAAAAATCCACCTGTGTTCGAAGGGATTTTGGACCCCCTGATGGTATAGGAATGGGTCAGCGTGCTAGAGAGAATCTTTGACTTTGTGGTGGCTACCGAAAGGGAAAAGGTAATCTGTTGAATATATATGTTGAGGAAGGACGCCCACATCTGGTGGGATATTGCTAGGAAGGGGTGTGACGTTGGACAGATGGAACAACTAGACGGTGATAGATCGGAAGGTGGTTGAGCTTGCCAACCTAGTCTAAGGGTCATCTACCATACAGGAGTGTGCAAGTTTGACCAACTCTCAAGATTTTCTTCGGATCTAGTACACACTGAAGCCAACCGGGTACGCAAATTCTTGAAGGGGTTGAAAAGAGAGATAGCTTAGTTCGTGGATATTGAGAAGACCAGCCCGGATACTTATGATGAAGTAGTAGAGAGAGAAATTTTCCAAGGATCCTTACAGAGCTGAAGAACGAGCATATGTTCCAAATGATCAAGGAAGATACTCTAACAACCAGAGAGAATCTTCTGGGAGGTTTACATTCAGAGGCAATCGAAGTATGGGAAAGACCAATACTCCAGGAAACTCTCAGTTTCCTAATGGTGGAAATAATAAACAAAGGATGGAGCCACCAAGTCGAAGTTCGAACTTGAACAAGCAGCCTAGGAGAGAAAACAACTATTGGCCACAGTGCAACAAATGCAATCGGTGCCACCCAGGCGAGTGTAACAACAACAACTGCTTCACTTGTGGAAAGCTGGGTTATTTCTCCAAGTACTACCCAAATCATTGTCAGAAGGGGAGAAATGACCAACCAAAGCCAGTAGGCACTGCACCACGAGTCTATGCACTCACCGAGGGTGATAAAGGAGTTAGGAATTTCAACATGGTGTCAGGTCATCTTCCTGTGGATAATAACTCAGCATGTGAATTAATGGACACTGGTGCATCCCATTCTTTTATTGCTGCATCTTATGTTGATAAGATAGATGGGCAGCGTGAGCTATGAAAAATGTATGCGGTGTACCTTACCTTTGAGGGAGGATATGATGGTACAGTCTTGGGTTAGAGTCATACCAGTCTTGGTAGAAGGTCGGGAGTTGACCATGGATTTGTTAGTTTTAGATTTACACAAGTACGATGTTATTTTTGGTATGGATTGGCTAACCAAATACGGAGTGGTGGTAAATTGAAAACGAAGAAAGGTGACTTTTAACCCACCTGGGGAAGAATTGTTCATGTTCCAAGGCACAGCCAGCGAGAAGAATTTCACTATAATCTCTTCGATGAAGGCTAGAAAATTATTGGACGATGGATGTATCAACTACCTGGCGAACGTAATAAACAAGGATAGGGAATCTAAGCTATAACCAATTGAGGTAGCAGGGGTGTGCAAATTTCTGCAAGTGTTTCCTAAAGACCTTCCTGGGATACCCCTGGACCGAGAAGTTAAGTTTGAGATCGAGTTGATTCCAGGCACCACACCTATTTCAAAGGAACCATACCGGATGACACCGACAGAACTTAAAGAACTACAAGCACAATTACAAGAATACCTGGATAAAGGATTTATATGACCAAGTCATTCTCCTTGGAGAGCTTCAGTACTATTCATGAAAAAGAAAGATGGCTCCATGAGAATGTGTATAGACTACAGTGAACTCAACAAAGTGACGATCAAGAACCGATACCTATTGCCCAGAATTGATAATCTATTCAATCAACTGCAGGGAGCATCGATATTCTTGAAGATCGACTTGAGATTCGAATACCACCAGTTGAATGTCAAGGAATCGAATATTCCCAAGACTGCATTTTGAACTCAGTATGGCCACTATCAGTTCACGGTAATGTATTTTGGACTCACCAATGCACCCACGATGTAACGCCCTGGTTACCCTAGAACAGTTACGGTAAACGGTGGACTGGAAATTTGACCCGCTACCCGAGTCCTTTGGTAAAAAACGTGCTCTAAATGTAATTAACAGGTTAAGGTGAAAAACTAATAGAAAGGAAATGGATATTTTCATTACAAACTGCTCTGCAGAGCTAATCAAAACATTTACAAGTTGTTCTCGGTACAAAATGGTCATTACTGTTTCAAATTTACAATCCCGCCGACCTATGCAGCAAAAGTAGGGTAAACCCCCTAGTTCCCTCTGAGAACGCCTTGGCCGTGGTGGTCAAGCGGCTGCATATGTACACATCACCACCTAAGCTCTCCACTCAAGGCTGGGTGATCTTTTCTTTCCCTTTACCTGCACCACATAGCACCCATGAGCCAAGGCCCAGGAAGAAAACACAATAAAGCATTATATAATATCAACAATGATCATAATAATCGTCCAGGAATATCAGTCCCAACAAGTAGGTGACTATTGCAAGAGTCACTAATACAGGGACAGCACCCTCTAGCCATGTGACGATAGGGTCACCAGGGCTTAACAGGTAAGTGAGCCTTTCATAAGTTTGAACAGGACAGGTGTATGGTGAATAGTCACCAGCATAACCTTCCTCATGACCTTAGAGTCATAACCCTGGAACAGTGTTCCCTAGCCATGTGACAAACAATCACCGTGGCCATATGCCCTGGCTCTGAGTAACTGGTCTTAGACCAGACAAGCGCTTATAAGTTCATCGACCTTAGGGTCGATCCAGCGTTAATACCCCATATGAGTCATTCTTTGCTGATATCGATTAGATCTAATCTTCATTTGGCTCGGCGTTCATGACGCTATGCCATTTCTGACTCTTTAGGTCAGTGTCGCTGACTAATTAGTACATATACAAGTATTCAACATTTGCAAGCATTTAATAGGCAATCCATGTCCCCATTTATCAATCAACATGCCTCAATAATAATCATGCATGTCACATATACACAAGGTTTAGTTCTCTTACCTTTGGTTCGAGTGAAAATTAATATAAGAACGACTCCTAAGAACGATCAATCTTCAGGTCCTTTAGCAGTTTCTTGGTCATAACCAATTATAGGATTCATCAATGAAAATGATAACAAAGGGTTCCCAAAATAAAACCTAGCCTCCGGGACATCGAATCCTACTTAACTGGGTAGTAGGATCGATCCCGAGGCCTAAGGCTTGAATCCCCAAGCTAAAAGCACATTTCTGCCAAAAAATGTCCTTATGGGTCGCGGCTCACCATAGCCATGCCGCGGCTCACCTCCCTGACAGAGGCATTTCTGCCCCTGAAACCAACATAGGCCGGGGCTCACCATAGCCATGCGACGACCCTTTACCCCAAACCAGCAAACACCAGCTCGACTTCCCCTGCGTTTTCCCTTGGAACCAAACCTTCAAACCAGTTCCAAACACCAACCTAACACCCAATTCAACCCCTAAACTTCATCTACAACTCACCCTCATCAAAACCTATGTTAAACATCAACCTAACTTCCATTAATTCCAACTATCAACCAAAGAATTACAAGCTGAAAACTTAAACAAAAACAGAGTAAAACCAGAAAGTTAATGGCTGAAACTCACCTCAAACTTGAAATTAAATCCCCTTCAATGGCTGAACCAACTCTATGAACTCAACCCCTTGATTTCCTAGCTTGATTCCTCAATTTGGGCTCAAAAACTCCAAAGGAGAAATGAGGGAAAAGAATGTACGGGAAGGAAATTTCTTTGCTCTGTTTTTGTTCTATTTTTCTACAGCCACTAAAGTCTCATATACATCCAAACCAAATGACCTAAATGCCACTAGGTCACTTAAGGTTTCTAAAGCCTTCCCAAGGGTAAAATTGTCCTTTCCAACCTATACCGTTAATCATAATTAACGCTCTCCAATTCCCGCTAATCTCAATAATCTCAAACACCAATAATTCATATCCCATTACCCTATAATTCCCGGTAGTGCTCTAATCATTAAAATCACCCCGAGACTCACCCCGAGCCCCGAGCTTAAACCTGTCATGACCAAACCGATAATTTATATTTAGAGATCGTCTCATGCCGAATAACTCAAACCAATCCACATTATAATGTGGCCTCACAATATATCATTGACATGCAAAAAAATATACAATTATGCCCTCAACGGGTCAAATTAACAAAGTACCCCTGTAAACAGATGTGGACCCACATGCATGCATTTAACATCACATTATAATATAATTCTCATATACATGCATCATATCATTTAATGACATAATTAAACAAGTATGGCCCTCCCGGCCTACTAATCCTGCCATTAAACCATATCGGAAAATTCGGGGCATTACAACTATCCCCTCCTTACAGAAATTTCGTCCTCGAAATTTACCTGAACAGCTTGGGATATTGACTCTGCATGTCTGACTCCAGCTCCCAGGTCACCTCTTCGACCTTGCTGTTCCTCCACAATACCTTAACCAAAGGTATCGTCTTGTTTCTGAGGACCTTATCTTTTCTGTCAAGGATCTGAATAGGCTGTTCCTCATAGGAGAGATCTGCCTCAAGCTCCATATCTTCATAGCTCAAAATATGATTAGCATCAGGCACATACCTCCAAAGAGCTGAAACATGAAATACATTATGCACGAAAGACAACGCCGGAGGCAAAGCTAACCTGTAAGCCACCTGACCAACCCTCTCCAGGATCTCAAATGGACCTACATATCTGGGGCTCAGCTTGCCTTTCTTCCCAAACCTTCTCACCCCTTTCCATGGCGAGACTCTAAGGAAGACATAGTCTCCTACCTGGAACTCCACGTTCCTATGTTTGGGATCTGCATAGCTCTTCTGTCTACTCTGAGAAGTAAGCATTCTAGCTCTAATCTTCTCTATGGCCTCATTGGTCCTCTGAACTACCTCAGGACCTAAGTATCTCCTTTCACTTGTCTCATCCCAATGAATGGGAGACCTACATTTCCTACCATAAAACATCTCATAAGGTGCAACCCCAATGGTAGACTGATAACTGTTGTTGTAGGAGAATTCTATCAAAGGCAGATACTTACTCCAAGATCCACCAAAGTCCAGCACACATGCCCTCAGTATGTCCTCCAAAATCTGGATCGTCCTCTCAGATTTCCCATCTGTCTGAGGATGATAAGCAGTACTGAACTTCAACTACGTCCCCATGGCCTTCTGCAAACTCCCCCAGAACATGGAAGTAAAAGTAGGGTTCTGATCTGACACGATCGACCTAGGCGCACCATGGAGCCGCACGATCTCTCTCACATAGAGATCTGCATACTGGTCAACTGTATTAGTAGTCCTCACTGGCAGAAAGTGAGCTGACTTGGTGTAGCGATTCACTATCACCCAAATAGAATCATGCTGACCAACAATCTTGGGTAAGCCCACCACAAAATCCATTGTGATGTCTTCCCACTTCCACTGTGGGATATCCAGAGGCTGCAGTAGCCCTGCCGGCCTCTGATGCTCAGCCTTGACCTGTTGACATGTCAAGCACTTAGCCACATACTCTACTACATCTCTCTTCATCCTTGGCCACCAATATAACGATCTCACATCCTGATACATCTTCGTGGTGCCTGGATGCAAAGAGTAAGGTGTAGTATGAGATTCATCCAGAATCTCTCGCCTCATTGCAGTGTCTAACGGAACACATATCCGCCCCTTGTATCTCAATAAGCCTAATTCAGACACTGTATAATCTCTGGATGCTCTAGCCAGAACATCCTCTCTGATCTTGATCAGCAGTGGATCACTCAGTTGACCCTCCTTAATCCTCTCTAACAGTGTAGACTATAACGTAATGTTAGCCAACTGGCCCACCAGCAACTCTATACCAGCTCTGGTCATATCATCAGCTAATTCCCTGGCTATCAGCCTCATACCATAAATCTGACCCGGACCCTTCCGGCTTAAAGCATCAGCTACCACGTTGGCCTTTCCTGGATGATACAGGATCTCACAATCATAATCTTTTACTAATTCCAGCCAATGCCTTTGCCTCATATTGAAGTCTTTTTGGGTGAAGAAGTACTTCAGGCTCTTGTGGTCTGTATAAATCTCACACTTCTCTCCATAGAGATAGTGCCTCCATATTTTCAGAGCAAAAACCACAGCTGCTAACTCTAAATCATGAGTAGGATATCTCTTTTCATACTCCTTCAACTGACGAGAAGCATAGGCAATAACCCTCTATGATTGCATCAAAACACAGCCCAAACCCTGATGAGAAGCATCACAATAAATCACAAACTTCTCCTGACCTGTTGGAAGACTCAGGATTGGAGCAGTAATCAATCTCTGTTTCAGTTCCTGGAAGATGTTCTCACACTTATCTGACCACACAAATTTCTGATTCTTGCGTGTCAATTCAGTCAAAGCACTAGCAATTTTTGAGAACCCTTCCACAAAATGCCTGTAATATCCTGCCAATCCAATGAAACTTCTAACCTCAAAAGTATTCTTTGGCCTTGGCCAATCTCTGACCGCTTCGATCTTCGTTGGATCCACTTTAATCCCCTCCTTACTGACAATGTGTCCAAAAAAAGACACCTGAGACAACCAAAACTCACATTTCTTGAACTTAGCAAACAGTCTGTGTTCCCTCAGTCTCTGCAGAACCAATCTCAAGTGATACTCATGTTCTGACTCTGACTGAGAATATACCAGAATGTCATCAATAAAGACAATCACAAACTGGTCTAGATAGTCCTTGAACACCCTGTTCATCAGATCCATAAAAGCAGCAGGGGCATTAGTCAATCCAAATGACATAACGAGGAACTCATAATGCCCATACCTGGTACGGAAAGCAGTCTTGGGTATATCTCCCTCCTTGACCCTCAACTGATGATAACCAGAACGAAGGTCGATCTTTGAGAATACCTTCTTGCCTTACAACTGATCGAACAGATCATCTATCCTAGGCAAAGGATACTTATTCTTGATTGTCAGTTTATTCAGTTCCCTGTAATCAATACACATTCTCAGAGAACCATCCTTCTTCTTTACAAACAGAACTGGCGCACCCCAAGGTGAGAAACTAGGTCTGATAAAACCCAAATCCAACAGTTCTTGCAACTGCACTTTTAATTCTTTCAACTCAGCTGGGGCCATTCTGTAAGGCACTCTAGACACTGGCTCCATCTCTGGTGCCAGTTCTATAACGAACTCAATTTCTCTATGCGGTGGCAACCCAGGAAAATCTTCTGGAAACACATCCAGAAACTCACAAACTAACCTGGTATCCTCTGGTCTCACTGGCATGACCTGGGTGGTATCAACCACACTGGCTAAGAATCCAATGCAACCTCCCAGCAACAAATCCCTAGCCCTCAATGCAGAAATCATAAGAATGTGAGGTCCATGCACAGCACCAACAAACACAAAAGGATCCTCACCTTCAGACTCAAAGGTGACCGTCTTCCTTCTGCAATCAATGGTTTCCCAATACTTTGCCAACCAATCCATACCCAGTATCATATCAAAGTCAGTCATAACCAACTCTAATAAATCCACTGACAACTCTCTTCCCTCTACTGTCACTGGCAAAGATGTGACCCACCTCCTGGATACCACCAACTCTCCAGTGGGTAACAAGGTACCAAATCCCACAGCATAGAAATCACAAGGTCTACACAATCTATCAATAACACTAATAGAAATAAAAGAGTGTGTAGCACCAGAATCAATCAACACATTATAAGGGGTTCCAGCACTAAGAAGCTGACCTGTAACAACTGAGGGAGAAGCCTCAGCTTCTTCTTGAGTCAACGCAAACACTCGAGCTGGGGCCGAGCTGTCCACCTTTCTGGGTTCTTCCTTTCTTGCCTTAGGGCAATCCTTTTTAAGATGACCCACTGCTCCACAAGAGAAGCAGGCCTTTGCCCTACATTCTCCCAAGTGATGCCTCTTGCACCTTGGGCACTCAGGATAAGACTTCCAGGCTTCACTGCCTCCTGGACGACCCATTGTAATACCACGGGGCCTCCTATCAGGACCTGGAACTGTGAAGGTGTCAGGAACCTTCCTCTTCTGATCACTGGGGCCAACACCCCTACCTGAACCCACAAATGGAGGACCTGGCCTCCTGAATTCCTTTCTGGCTGCACTGTCACGCCAGATTCTGTTCTCTGCACTCTTAGCTGTGAGTGCCTTCTCCACCACCTGTGCATAAGTAATAACTCCTGCCACAGTGGTGATACGTACATCTCAGGCTAACCTGGGCTGTAGCCCCTATAAGAATCTCTCTCTCCTGGTCCCATCAGTGGGCACTAGCTCCATGGCAAACTTTGCCAAACGATCGAACTTCAAGGCGTACTCAGAGACTGATAAGTTCCCCTGAAGTAGCCTAATAAACTCCTTGGCCTTCGCCGCCCTGATAGCATCATTATAACACTTCTCATTGAACAGAGTCTGAAACTCTTCCCAACTCAGGGCATTTACATTCTTGGTCTGGGTAATCACCTCCCACCAAATCTGGGCATCCTCCCGAAACATATAAGTAGCACAGGCCACCCACTCATTACTAGATACCCTCATACAGTCAAGGATAGTGGTAATCATGCTCATCCATTGTTCATCCTTGGTAGGATCTGCACTGCCCTCAAATACTGGAGGTTGTTGCTTCTTGAACCTTTTGTAAAGAGGCTCCCATTTATTTCCAACCTCAGGCTGCTGCCCAGCTGCTGGCACCGACACAGGAGGTGCCTCAGATACACAGGCCACTGAAGGCCCTTGCTGTTGCTTCAAGAGATGAAGCTCTTCCCCCTATTTCAATATAGTAGCCTGCAGATCACTGACTATCTGCTGCCAGTTAACAGGAGCTGGCTGTGGAATCTGAGACTGGTCATTTTCCTGACCCTGGCTATTATTATTATTCTGGCCCTGATCACTCTGGCCAGCTGATGTGTCTGTCTGTCCCGGATTCATAATTCTGTCACTGATACCTTGCTGAAATAATGATCAATACGGCCAGTCAGGTAGTAATAACTAAACCTCTTGCCGCCTTACGGTCCAAGAACAAGCAGACAATTATCACATTCCACAGTCATACATACATAGTTACCAAACCATGAGTCGAGCTTGACTTCAGTGATGTGTGTACATGCCCAGCCAGTCTACAGGAACCCTAACCTTGGCATTGCTCTGATACCAAGTGGTAACACCTTGGTTACCCCAGAACAGTTACGGTGAACGGTGGACCAGAAATTTGACCCGCTACTCGAGTCCTTTGGTCAGAAATGTGCTCTAAATGTAAATAACAGGTTAAGGTGAAAAACTAATAAAAAGGAAATGGATATTTTCATTACAAACTGCTCTACAGAGCTAATCAAAACATTTACAAGTTGTTCTCGGTACAAAATGGTCATTACAGTTTCAAATTTACAATCCCGCCAACCTAAGCAGCAAAAATATGGTAAACCCCCTAGTTCCTCTGAGAATGCCTTGGCCGTGGTGGTCAAGCGGCCGCATATGTACACATCACCACCTAAGCTCTCCACTCAAGGCTGGGTGAGCTTTTCTTTCCCTTTACTTGCACCACATAGCACCCATGAGCCAAGGCCCAGAAAGAGAACACAATAAAGCATGATATAATATAAACAATGATCATAATAATCATCCAGGACTATCAGTACCAACAAGTAGGTGACTATTGCAAGAGTCACTAATACAGGGACAGAACCCTCTAGCCATGTGACGATAGGGTCACCAGGGCTTAACAGGTAAGTGAGCCTTTCATAAGTTTGAATAGGACAGGTGTATGGTAAATAGTCACCAGCATAACCTTCCTCATGACCTTAGAGTCATAACCCTGGAATAACATTCCCTAGCCATGTGACAAACAGTCACCGGGGCCATATGCCCTAGCTCTGAGTAACTAGTCTTAGGCCAGACAAGCGCTTATAAGTTCATCGACCTTAGGGTCAGTCCAGCGTTAATACGCCATATGAGTCATTCTTTGCTGATATCGATTAGATCTAATCTTCATTTGGCTCGGCGTTCATGACGCTATGCCATTTCTGACTCTTTAGGTCAGTCTCCCTGACTAATCAGTACAAATACAAGTATTGAACATTTACTAGCATTTAATAGGCAATCCATGTCCACATTTATCAATCAACATGCCTCAATAATAATCATGCATGTCACATATACACAGGGTGCAGTTCTCTTACCTTTGGTTCGAGTGAAAATTAATATAAGAACGACCCCTGAGAACGATCAATCTTCAGGTCCTTTAGCGGTTTCTTGGTCATAACCAATTATAGGATTCATCAATGAAAATGATAACAAAGGGTTCCCAAAATAAAACCTAGCCTCCGGGACATCGAATCCTACTTAACTGGGTAGTAGGATCGATCCCGAGGCCTAAGGCTTGAATCCCCAAGCTAAAAGCACATTTCTGCCAAAAAATGTCCTTATGGGTCGTGGCTCACCACAGCCATGCCGCGGCTCACCTCCCTGACAGAGGCATTTCTGCCCCTGAAACCAACATAGGCCACGGCTCACCATAGCCATGCGATGACCCTTTACCCCAAACCAGCAAACACCAACTCGACTTCGCCTGCATTTTCCCTTGGAACCAAACCTTCAAACCAGTTCCGAACATCAACCTAACACCCAATTTAACCCGTAAACTTCATCTACAACTCACCCTCATCAAAACCTAAGTTAAACATCAACCTAACTTCCATTAATTCCAACTATCCACCAAAGAATTACAAGCTGAAAACTTAAACCAAAACAGAGTAAAACCATAAAGTTAATGGCTGAAACTCACCTCAAACTTGAAATTAAATCCCCTTCAATGGCTGAACCAACTCTATGAACTCAACCCCTTGATTTCCTAGCTTGATTCCTCAATTTGGGCTCAAAAACTCCAAAGGAGAAATGAGGGAAAAGGATGTACGGGAAGGAAATTTCTTTGCTCTGTTTTTGTTCTGTTTTTCTACAGCCACTAAAGTCTCATATACATCCAAACCAAATGGCCTAAATGCCCCTAGGTCACTTAAGGCTTCTAAAGCCTTCCCATGGGTAAAATTGTCCTTTCCAACCTATACCGCTAATCATAATTAACGCTCTCAAATTCCCGCTAATCTCGATAATCTCAAACACCAATAATTCATATCCCGTTACCCTATAATTCTCGGTAACGCTCTAATCATTAAAATCACCCCGAGACTCATCCCGAGCCCCGAGCTGAAACCTGTCATGACCAAATCGATAATTTATATTTAGAGATCGTCTCATGCCGAATAACTCAAACCAATCCACATTATAATGTGGCCTCACAATATATCATTGACATGCAAACAAATATACAATTATGCCCTCAATGGGCCAAATTACCAAAGTACCCCTGTAAACAGATGTGGTCCCACATGCATGCATTTAACATCATATTATAATATAATTCTCATATACATGCATCATATCATTTAATGGCATAATTAAACAAGTATGGCCCTCTCGGCCTACTAATCTCGCCATTAAACCATATCGGAGAATTCGGGGCATTACACACGACATTCATGGATCTTATGCATAGGGTACTGGATGAGTATCTAGACAAATTTGTGATCGTGTTTATAGAAGATATACTCGTATACTCACGAAACCAGGAAAACACGCCCAACACGTGAAACTAATCTTACAACGATTGAGTGAGAAAAAGTTGTACGCCAAGTTTACCAAGTGCAAATTCTGGTTGACTCAAGTGAGTTTCTAGGACATGTGCTATCAGGAGAATAGATTATAGTCAATCCGGCCTAAATCGAGGCGGTGAAACAATGGAAAGCCCCAAAGAACGCACAAGAGGTCTGCAGTTTCTTGGGTCTGGCAGGGTATTATATACGCTTTGTGGAGGGTTTCTCCAAAATAGCTACACCTATGACCGCATTGACCCGTAAGAACATCCATTTTGAGTGGATAGACAAGTGCGAACAGAGTTTTCAAAAGTTAAAAACCAGATTAATAATTGCTCCAATGCTCACTATCCCGAAAGGCACAGAGGGTTATACCATTTATAGTGATGCATCAGGTCAGGGACTCAGAGCAGTATTGATACAACATGGGAAGGTGATCGCATATGCCTCCCGACAACTAAAAAATTACGAGAAAAACTATCCAACTCCCATCTTGGAGTTAGCAGCGGTAGTGTTCGCATTGAAGATCTGGAGACACTATCTCTATGGGATCCACTGCGATATATACACGGATCACAAGAGTCTGAAATATTTCTTCACCCAGAAAGAGTTAAACATGAGACAACAGAGGTGGTTAGAATTGTTCGACGATTATGATTGTGATATATTGTACCACCCAGGCAAGGCTAATAAAGTAGCTGATGCATTGAGTTGGCAGCCAATGGCTTATGTAATTTTGGTGCAAGAACTACGAACCGATATATCCAAATTGGATTTGGAGATATTAATGGGTAGATTGGAAAAGTTATCCGTGCAACCCACGATCATGGAAGCGATTCAAGGGGGACAACTTGCATATCTGTGGATCCAACGATCGGTGCATCAGATGATGAAAGACATGAGGCCATGGTTTCACATCATAGAGGATGGAATGCAAGGTTTCCAGGGCAGAATATGCGTACCCAATGATGATGAGATCAAGTGGAAAATATTTTATGAGGCTCACAATACTCCTTATGCTATGCATTCGGGAACCACTAAGATGTATCAGGATCTCAAAAGAAACTTTTGGTGGGTAGGAATGAAGAGAGATGTAGTGGAATATGTGGCACAGTGACGTGTCAACAAACCAAGGCAGAGCATCAGTGACTCACAAGGCTATTGTAACCTCTAGAGATCCATGAGTGGAAATGGGAAATGGTCGCCATGGACTTTGTTACCGGGTTACCACACACTCTGAAGGGGCACGATGTAATTTGGGTTATTGTGGATAGATTGACAAAATCCGCTCATTTCTTACCAATTAAGACAACAGACGGTGCAGATAAGTTGGCAGACTTGTACATTGCTGAGATAGTGCGATTACATGGGGTTCCCATCTCTATAGTGTTCGATCGTGCTGGACGATTTACCTCCGCGTTTTAGAGAAGAATGCAAATGGGATTGGGAATTAAACTCAACTTTATTGATACCTTCCATCCACAGACGTATGGCCAGAGTGAACGGACAATTTAGACTTTAGAAGATATGTTGAGAGCTTGCGTGCTAGATTTTCAAGGTTCTTGGAGTGTGAAACTCCCATTAATTGAGTTCGCCTACAACAACACTTACCATGAGTCGATCAAGATGGCTCCGTACGAGGCACTATATGGAAGAAAGTACCGATCCCCAATCCATTTGCATGAGACCGATGAGAGGTAATTCTTGGGATCAGAAGAGGTAGACCAGGCTACAGAAGACATTAGATCAATCCGTTGAAGGTTGCAGACCTCTATAGATCGACAACGCAAATATCTTGATCATCATCGGAGACCATTATAATTTGAAGTTAAGAACAAGGTACTATTAAAGATAGCTCCACTAAGAGGAGTTATGAGGTTCGGGGAAAAGGGCAAGTTGAGCCCTAGGTACATAGGACCGTTTGAGGTTCTAGAACGCATTGGAAAGGTGGCTTACAGACTAGCCCTTCCACCCGCGTTCTCTAGAGTTCACGATGTATTCCATGTGTCAACATTAAGGAAGTATGTGAACTACCCCCACTCATGTGCTAAGTTACGATGAACTTAGCATAGATCCTCGACTAAGCTATGAGGAAAAACAAGTCGTGATTCTGGATTGGAAAGACAAGGTATTAAGGAACAAGACAATACCTTTGGTAAAGATGCATTGGTGTAACCACTGCATTGAAGAGGTGACCTGGGAAACGGAAGCCGAGATGCGGGAGCGGTACTCCCATCTGTTTTGAGTTTCGGGGATGAAACTTCTATAAATGGTAGGTATGGTAACTCCGCATATTTTGAACACCGCTAGTAGCCGGTGAAGAATTTTGTGAAATATTATTTCAATAAATAATATTATGTGAAATTATGTTATTTTGTGAATTTTATATCTGTTGTGGTAATTTGATTAAGGGTTTAGGCCTATGCAAAGAAATTTGTCTTGGACCAAGGGGCGAACCCTAATAATGGAAAAATCTCACATAGGTAAAATGAGGAATACTATGGAAAAAAAATACTTGGCAACTAGGACTGTATAGTAGAGCCAGTAAATTTAAGATAAATTTCTTGAGGATAAAATTCCAATCTACCGGGTTTAAGAATGGAAATTCTTGCCCGAGCCTCTAAGGGAATTTTGGTCAATTTGAGTAAATTACCAAAATTATGTGTTATGTGACAAAATTTATTTTTGGTCACTTTTAGTTTATTTTAGCTTGGAGATATTTAAAAACTATAGGGTAAAAATTTGGTTAAATTTGGAGAGTGAAATTTCCAAAGGGCCCTTCAGTGCATTGGAAGTGAGTTAAAAGGGGCAAAGACATTTTAGTCATTTCCAAAGGAGGAGAGAGGGTGTGATGGGTAGCTAGGCTATGCCCTAGTGCACTCAAGTGTCTATGACACCTATCCTTGGAAGAGTAAGAGGCTACCTAACCCATTGGCTAACCCTCCAATCATTCCTCTTACACACCAATCATTATTTTTGTATTTCCTTCATCTCAAGAAAACAAAAATAGAAACTCTTTTCATTTCTCCCCCCAAAACCGAGAGGTCTCTCTCCTCCCTCCCCATTTCTACCATTATCTCTCCAAGGAGCAAGAGCACTCACTCTCCATTGAAGGAAAGAAGAAAACCCAAGAGCACACTAGGCAAGTGTAAGTTTCGAACCTAGTTCATTTTTTCCTTCTCTTTTTCTTTGAAACTTGAAATCCTACGGGGTTTTACTATGCATGCATGAGATTATAATATCCATTCATGGCATGGATCTTTTGTTCTAGGTCTAAACGGAAATGTTCTAAGAAGATCTTAAAGATTTGAAGCTTGTTGATGTTTTAGTGGGAACAAAGGTAAAGATTTTAGAGTTTTATTAATTTTCCACTCATCTCCATCTTCTACCCTGACATTCCTTTTTAAAACTCTGCATGTGGAACGTTGGGGCTCGGTTTGAGTGTATATAACACAAGGAGGAAGTTTGACAGGATAAGGGAAACTCATCTCCGAGCTAGAACCATCAAAGGTAGATTTTTGGTTGGGTTTTTGAGCTGTTTTTGGTTATTGATGTTTGATCTGGTTGTATAGGTGGTTTTGTTGGTTTTTGAAGTTTGTTTTATGGTTAAGGGTTAGATTGATTGATTTGTTGATTTATATGCATGCATGTCGCTAGGGTTTTGCAAGTTGTGTTTATTTTTGCTAGAATGTGTTAAAATGCATGCAAGTTTTTGTGTTCTCACTTCCAACGGGATAGATCGTACCCTACTAACTCTGTTTGTGGAAATAATTTTTATGCTTACATATTTCTAGATGAGTACTTGAGTTTAGCATTTTGAAAATCGAAAAAAAATTGTTTTCAAACTTAAGTTATGAATGTTTTAGCACCTTGATGCAATCTGGAAAATTTCTGGGCAGCATGCTCGCCCAGATTGTTTTGAATATTTAACACGTTTTACAGAGCCAAAAGCCATGAAATTTGGCAACATGTTAGTTTAAATATGTGTAAGGATCACAAATAAAAAGTTTATAGGAAAATGCAAATTTTTTAAAAGAGTAATGGTTTTTCAAAGTTTGCCCTAATGATCTGAACACGAAATTTCTGGGCAGCAAACACTGCGCAGATTGTCTTAAATTTTTTAATGTGTTACCCTATCCTAAAAATAATGAAAATTTTAGAGAAACTAAATTACATATGGTTAAATATCTTGGTAAATTTTTAGGAAAAACTGGGCTACGGTGTAAGAGAAATAAGTTTTCAAAGAACCCTAAAAAAAATCTGAGAAAAACTTCTGGGCAGCAGGCACTGCCCAGATTTCTGTAAAGGGTTTAATGGGTTTTTTCTTCCCAAAAGTCATGAAACTTGGTGAGAAAATTTTTAAGATATGTATTAAGGCCCTGGAAAAGTTTTACATTAAAATATGTCATCGTTTAAGAGTAGTAAGTTTTCTAATTTACCTAAAAACGGGGAATATAGTAATTTTGAACCTTAACAAAAAACGGGTTTTGGGAGGTTGTGGGTAGAGAACTTAACAGTGAATATGAGCTTAAAAGCGAGATTTTTATTACGTTAAAATGAATAGTGAAAAAGTTAGGTTCGAGATTGGAAATGAAGTTGTTTTAAAAAATAGCTAAAGTTTTGGATATCTAATAAATCCTAAATTAGTTTAAGGTTATTGAGTATTCATTTTTACCATTTTCTAAACACGGGGTCCAATTGCCCTTTCTTTTCAAAAATGACATAATAGATATCCTAGGATATGGATTATAGATGGTAATAATGGGAGTTAGGTTTTATAAAACCGTAAATTAAGAATTATTATTGTTAACGGACAGTAAATTATAAAAGGTCAAAACGCTGTATTTTTGGGTAAAGAATGGAAAACGGTAAACTCTATACTTGAGTAGAAAGTAGGTGGTTTTCTAGGAGTAAGAGTCCCTTTAAACTCCTTTGATAAGTAGCCAAAATACGTGTAATATGATTGAGAGAGTCTTCTAGAGATAGAATATTAAAATGCACATCACAATGAGCATGTTTCGATAAGGATGATTTTTCTCAGGAAACCGTAAATTGATTTAAAGCGAAATCTGGTCTTATACAATGTAAAGTGTATAAGAGAAATGTCAGTATAGAGTCTCTAAGAGAACTTTATTGAATGAAGCTATCAAAGAATATTAGCTATACAAGTATGCCATAGTTTAATCTGATTACACTGTATTAATTAAAGTAATCCTAAAAAGGGAAAATGAATAACAGAGTTAAAAGATTCAGCTAGGAACTAAGGACTCCAAGTAAGTTAGCCTTTCTCTTTCTTGGCTACAACATGAATATACTAGTGTGTACTTGTAGTAGTAGATTACACTAGTTTTGTTTGGGTCGTTAAGACCAGGGTATGCTTAATGCGTACCTTTGCAATATTTATGCATTCTACGACTTAATAGTAAGTGAGTTCGGGTTGGAGCCAGAACCTTATTATAATATTGTCCAGGTTGGAGCTAGGACATGGTGAAATTATAGACTGGGTTGGAGCCAAGACATGGTGAAATTATAGTTCGGGTTGGAGCTTGAACCTTATTATAATACTGTACAGGTATGAGCCAGGACATGGTGAAATTATAGTCTGGGTTAGAGCAAGGACATGGTGAAATTATAGTCCGGGTTGGAGCCAGGACATGGTGAAATTATTGTCCAAGTTGGAGCCTGGATATAGTAAGATAAAGTCTGGGTTGGAGCCAGGACATGGTGAAATTATAGTCCAGGTTAGAGCCAGCACACTAAGAGTGAATTTGGGTTGGAACTACGATCCTTTGTGTTTGTTTGAATTGATTTGAATTGTATAATTATATGTCTTGAATGTTATGGGATTTTCTGAGTGCAGGTTGATATGATATGTAAGAAATGGGTTGTTGGGTGTAACGAATGTGCTTGATTTCTATATGGATATTATTAAGAATTGTATGATAGGCTTGGAATTTATTCCAATACCCTAGTGATCGTTAGTCATATCTACCTTAGCGCAACCCATTACTGGGTTTAGTATATTTGTGTGCAAGGCTATTCTTACTAAGCATTTCTACTTACCTAGCTGTGTCATGTTGTAGGTAAGTGCAAAAGCAAAGTGGAGCAGTGAGCGCCGGAGTCTGCTTATGGATATGTACATGTGGCCCAACCTGGGGAGGTTTCGAGGGAACATCATTTTGAAAAGAAACGGTTGGAGTTGTTATCTCTTTAATGACATTTGTTTTGCTTTAACTCTGTAAAAGAGTAGTTGTAATTTTGTTTGCTAAATCTATACGTGTGCTCACACGATCCTTTTAAAAGTTTTTTTTTATATGAATTTTCAGTAGAATGAGTTAAAAGTAAAATTTTTAAAATTTTTGCATGTTTTGGTCTTTTTCCTTTTGAAGGTTGTTAGACTCCTAACCAAATTCCCAGCTTCAAGCCTTAAATTTTCAAGCTAACTCCCTTCAAATTTCAAAACTTCACCCAAGGGATGTGAGGGAGAAAAAGTAACAAGAGAGAGAGGGAGAAAGAGAGAAAATGTGAGAGCTGAGAGAGTGTTTCTTTGATTCTACTATGTTCTGGGTTGGCTGGGTATTTCAATCCCTTAGGCAAGAAATGACTAAATTACCCTCTAGTAAAACTTAGGTCGTTTAGTGCCCTCAATGAAAGGCGTGGAAAAGCCCAACTACGAGTTGCAGCCTACCAGCAAAAGGTCGCTCGATATTTTAACTCTAAAGTATGCAAAAGAAAGTTTGACGTAGGAGACTTGGTACATATAAGGGTTTTTCTCAACACTCGCGATCAGGCTGTTGGAGTGCTTAGACCAAACTGGGAGGGTTCGTATCAAATTAAAGAAATTCTCCAACCAGGCACATACAAACTTGCTTGCTAAAACGGAGATCTCATTCCTCGCTATTGGAATGGAGAACACCTACACAAGTATTATCAATGAACATTTCTTTTTAAATATTTTGCTTGTATTAATTTTACTTTCTACATGTTTTTGAACAAGGGCTGGTCAGTTTGATGGCTGGTCTCTTATAAGTGTAAGATAAATTTTTGATCACTCGTACATACATGAATTTTTGTCCATTTTTTTACGAGAAATAAAAGGAATTGTGCGCAGCCATTTATTCTTGCAAATTATTGTATTTATTACAAGTATTCGCTCATTGCGTGTGTTGTTTTGCTATATTATCATCGATTGTTTATATGTACACGAGCAGTAATGTTTGAACAGGTATTCGTCAATGGAAAGTGACCGAGAACCTAAAACTCCTCAATCACTTGGGGGGTATATAAGATACTAAGAGAGCAAAGCATATTATAAAAAATATGTAAACACATGAGCAAAATAAGGGAAAGCATACTGCAACACTTGGATGATTTTTTAAAATTTTTGGCAGATTTTGTGAAATAATAAAGTGTTATGCTAGGTTTAGTCGTACGAACAAATATTATAATAAAAGTTGTAATATCAAAATGAAATATCTTTATACTAAGAGCATTTGCTGCTCGGATGTAATTAAAAATATTAAAAGTAAATAAAACTGCCTTCGGCAGCAAATTGTCTTAACACCTCAAACAAATTGTTCGGGTGTTCTAGTTACATATAAAAAGTATGTCTATTGTGCAGCTGCGGGGGGGTCTTGCTGAGGTTTTTGGTCGACAGTGGTTCCATCTTCCTGTTCGGCTCCATCGACACCTATCGCTAAAGAAATTTTAGGAGACTCCAGGGTATTCTTCTCCTCCTTCAAGAGAGCAGCACACCTAGCAAGTTCAGCTTGTTTTATCTGCTTAGGAAGATAATCAAAGTTCGCACATTGATTGTTCTTCCAGAACATTTAAATGCAATTGAAGGTGGCTCCTTGAAACCTCTCCATGTCGTTGGCATTTTTCTCTTCGAGCAGCTCAACCCGATCCTCCAATGTGGTGGCCTCCTTCATGCTCGCGACCAGATCTTCTTGCAGCTTGACTGCCTCCTTATAGTTGGTCTTAAAAGAATCCTTGTATTTATCCTTAGTAGCAACATCCTTATCCAGATTTTCCTTGATCTCATTCAGCTTCTCGGTCAAAGCAGGAGCATTGTCCTCTGCTTCTTTGACTTTGGCCTCCAATTCTTCAACTTTGGCCTCCCATGCTTTGATCTCCTCATCATGTTTCAAGCCAATCTTCTCAACATAGCGCCAACCATTAGTCACAGTCAGAAGAGCCTGTGAACAATAAACAAATAAAGTTGTTAGTATCAATAAAAGGCAATGCTGGTCAATTAAAATAAAATAAAGAAAAGAAACTTACGTCAAGCACTTCGTTGAGCCCACGAGCAAGGACCTGCTTGGGTTTTAATGAACGAAGGGAAGAAAAGCCCTCTTTTCTGCGATGATGCTTGGATACCTTCTGGAGTTTATCGACTATTGAGTTGGAAGCGTGGCTCCATAATTATGTTGCCAAGGATCCCCCCACCTGGTCGATAGAGGACCCAGCGCGAGGAGGTGGATGAGGAGTGGTTGTCCTGGAAGGAGTAGGAACTATAGTGTCTATTGATCGAGCCTTTTTGCTTAGAGGTTCCCCACTGGCATCTTCAGCGTCTTTCCCGCTCGATTTCTTCGAGCCAGCAGATTTGCCCCCGGAGGCATAAATGTCGAACACGGTGTTGGTTTGCATGGCTACAATAAATAGTTTTGCATAATGAGAAAATAAATCAAAAGAAATTCTATGTACTGTACCCAAACTACAATTACTGGTCGCTACGTTATCTAAGGAACTACAAGTACAATCACTATCTGCCTCGAAGAAGTCCAAGCTAAAACTACTGGTCGAAAAATTAAAGTTGTTGTCCTTATCGAATAGATTATAAGGGATGGGCAATGTATCTAAGAGTGAAAAATACATAATGCTCTCATAGGAGGATTCAAACACACGACCAGCGTATTCAGGCAACTTTTGTTTTCCCTTCCCATGTTGATGTGGGATATCAGCTGGTCAGGTGTTGGGGTTAGGCTCTTGGATGGTCACTCCCGTTGGACGATGCCTTGAGGGTTGTGACATATCTTGTTGTTGTTTGGGGTTTCCTTGCTCCTCAGTGTCATCTCTAGTGGCACTCCCCGCGGTCAATTCCCTCACCTCTTGGTGAGGCTCCAAAAGGCCGACCAGCCTCAAATTGCTTTCTGTGATCACCTCCTGATGCTTTTTTCTATATGCATCATGCTGGCCAGGGCTGCAGCCCTTATCTCCATTTCTAGAGTGGGTTCTTGTCAGTACCATGGACCTAGACACAATACAAATCGACTAAGGACAGAGAAAAAAGAAAAAGAAAAAGAGTAAGAGAATACTGAACAGAGACTAACGAGTTTACCTCCTCGAGTGAAAGCCATGTTATCTGCGACCAAATAGGTTGTGTGGAAATACTCTTGGAAGTACTTCCCCACATTGGATTTGTAGGTTATCACTCAGGAACATGCGACCAGATTCCTGGTGATAAAAATAGAATAACCCTGTGATATTTTGGTTAGGGTTGGAATTGAGATCAAACAAAAAATTAATCTCGTGAGGGGTGGGCATAGGCCACTTTTTATGGTTATACAAAATATAATGTTGAAATTACTCTATATCCATTGGGGATTATTTGAAATGGGGCGACCTAGAAATAATTTGCTACCCCTCAGAAAAAGTCGTACAAGCGAAAAATTGCCCCCGCTTCTATATAGTACCTCGACCAGGCACATTTTCCCTTTGGTCGGGTGTAGGCTTATATATAGTAATCCGAGGAAGCCCATACTTCTTGGGATACTTTGCCACCATCCTGGTCAATATGGCACTTGGAGGGGCAATGTACCAAGGTACATCTGCTCGTGGGCCCTCATGTGGACGGGCTTTAGGTTGGATATCTGGTGGTGCAACCCTTAAGGGTTGAGGGTCGCTCGAAGGACTCTTAGTATTTTTTATTGGCTGGCTGGTAGGTGAGTCAGTGGTTTTTCCTTTTCTCTAGGCAGTTTGTTTGACACGGTCGATATTGTGTGTTTTTCTTTGGTTCTTTTCGAGGAAAACCTGTCGTAGGAATTGGGGGTGTTGTCAAAGGCTCTAGTATGGGCAGAGAAGATTGTTCCTGATCTTCGAACAACAAGGCAAGGAGATCGCTGTCTATTTGCCTCGCACCTCCCTAAGGATTGTGCATGAATATCTAAGAAGAATAAAGGCAAGTGAGAATCTACAACAAATAGGAAGAAGAAAAAAAAGGAAAGGATAACACTGCTCGTGGATAAAAGTTATGCTGTTATCCGACCAGCAACTTCCTTGTAAAAACACAAAAGAACTTGGGAGTAGGTTAGAAAAACATATCAAAAAGTGAATTTGAAAAGTTTTTCGGAAAAAAATTTCAACTTCATAAACGAGCAGGAAAAACTCAGTTTTTCCGAAATACCCAAAATCGAATTTTCACTTCGATTTTGGACCCGAAATCAGTGTAAATAAACCCCAATACTCTCCCTAAACTTTTTTTATGTGCAATATATTACCTAGAATACCCATTTTAACATAGTGTTTCTATGTGTTTTTTTCCTAAACCTGATTTACCCAAAAACTCATAAAGAACAATGCAAAACAAGTTGCAAAAACAGACAAATCATGACAAAAGATGAGGAAGAATTGCTACAAAATTAGTAAGAGGGGTTCAAAAATGTACTGGAAGTGAATTTGTTGAAGAAATTTCTTGAAGTTGCTCGAAGATGCCTTAGATCACACTAAAACACTTGACGTTCTTGGAGGTTTTTCTGAGTATTCTTGAAGAGAGAGGAGGATCATGTGAAAATAAGAGAAAGGAAGAAGGGGGTATTTATACTGGTCAAGGGTATCTGACACGTAATGATTAAATTTGAGGGTTTTTTCATGGGAAATTGTAATAACCGTCAAATTTTTTCTGGGGAACCGAAAAAGTCATGATCACTTACCTTTTCGAGAAAGTAACTACAGTTGGATGTGACGGGTCAGTAGGATTGTTGATCGAGTAAGTTTATTACATTTTGTTTGCATTAAAATAAACTTTGGGGGAAAATGTTTCTCAAAATATTTGCATGATGACGTGGCATGTTAAAGAGGCACATGAGAGGCACATGGTTATTATTGATGAATGATTGGTCGACCGATGACCAGGGTATTAGATGAAATTGAGCTACTCGTGGAACCGAGACAAACACTTAAAAATAGTTATAAGTTAGATATTCCAGAGATATTTACTAATTTAAATGTAAATATCATTATTTATGTTATTATTTTGTTATACTTGTAATGACAATTGAACAAGGTCCATAGGCGAATATGTACATCCATGAGCCTATAAATAGGACTCATAGGATTCATTTATTTCAGGCACAATAGTGTGTATTAAGAGAGAAATAGTGATTTTATACACAGTACTTGTATCCATCTTCGAGATTTATGAAAATCAGTGCACCCTTGTTCGTTGATCGCATGTTTTAAGGTTTTACATCAATTAAAACACTAAGTGGACGTAGGTTATTACCAATCTCTGGGGCCGAACCACTATAAAATCCTAGTGTTGTTTACATTCTCGCATTCAGTTCTCTAATTTTTATCATTTTTGTGACTCTGTGTCGTTGACCAAATCGTGGGTCAACAGATATTAATAAAACTAATTTCTATTTTTATGCAAAAATAATTAATTTTATTATTATCATAACCAAAATATCATAAAAATATCTATTTTTAAATTCAACCAAAATCTCTTATTAATTTTTAAAAAAATATCTATTTTCAAATTCAAGAAACATAAATATCTAGACATTACCATTACTTTAAACATCAATATCTAATTTTAGAATAAAAATAATGAATTTTATCAACATGGTTATAAAAGAAGATATTTTTACAAATTGAATTAATTTAACAAAATAAATTAATAAAAAGATAATAATTAAAATTAAGATATTTATGGAAAAAAAAATTGGTGAAACAAGCCCATCGCGAGTCTACCACGGAGCCGCCGTACGGACCTGGGGTCCCCAGTGACTTTTTACTGTGTGCCCGACACACAAACTTCCCAAATAGTCCCCAAAAAAATATTTAAAATTATGTGCAGTTTTTCAATTCTAAAACCAACACAAAAATTGCAACAAATACACATAAACACAATATGCTTTATAATAAAACAAAATCCAATCAGTTATGATAAACATATCTCAAAATTCATTAAACATATTCATGTATGAAAAAATTGATTACCAAGGCTCTCAGGCCAGTTGTTAGGAATATATTTTACAGGATAATAAATATTTTCATGTATTTTTCTGTTGACGCGGTTTTTCGCCAACAATGAATTAAGAAAATAACAAGGTTGAATTAGTGCTTCATAATAAACCGAAATAAGAAATTAACTCTCAAGAACACTAATCTTTTTACGTGGTTCGGTGGTTAAAATCTACCTAGTCCACGACTCTATATTATTACTATTTTCACTCTCTATTTTGGTAGAGTTTCGGTATTACAGAATAGTCCCCTTCCCTGGCCAATATTCTCAGTATTTATAGAGAAATTTATTGGACGCGTGAGTTAATCATCGATTTACATATTTATTACATTTAATATGAAATATTCCCATGTATACTAGGATATGATCTGATCACGAAATAAATGGTCTCCTAATATCTGGGACATTTAAATATTACAGGCTGGCCATAAATGATCGTATAAAATATCTGGGTCTTTGGGGATCCGCGGATACGCCATATATTAAAATTACCACGAACTAGATATGTCTTCTAGCTCATACTATGGAGGTCGTGCCTTATGAATATCATAAGCTTGTGCTTCGCAACCTATGCATCCCTAGCTCGTATAACCATCGTGAAAATCATGTTGTCCACGTGGATAATAATTGGATTCCTTGGCTATTTCTTCCCTCTATTTATTTGCCTGCTGTACCCGAGCTGAGTGAAAAACTCGTGCTGAAATTAGGGTACACATTTGCCCCTCAAGTCCCTACTCGTGATTCATGATGTCACTTTCTGACCTACCTAGTAGGGAGTTTTAGACTTCTGTGGCAATACACCATGCTTGCCCACTAATTGAGTGTTGGACACGTGGAACACTACAATTGGTGTCTGTTCAGGTTTCGAGGACTGCAATAATTATCTTGTCACTTTTTTGCCATCGTTTTGTCTTTCGAAACACAGCCCTTGGCTCTTGTACTGACCAAATCGGATGGCTCAAATTGATCTATGATGTTTACGTATAAATAGTGTAAGCATTTTTCACAGTTCACCACCTTTTATTCGAAATCTTTCTACATTTTCTCTCTTCTGCATTTTCAAACCCTTCTTCTTTCTCAGAGAAAACCCAAGAACCATCTGTTGCAAAAAAAATTACTAAGTGACTCATCATTCTTGTTCGCTAGGCGATATGATGGCTCCCAAAAAGAATGCACCAAAGAAAAATGCCCAGCTAGTCTTCTCAACAAAAGCAAAAGGGGAAGGAGGTCACCCTTGAGTCTCTCATTCCCCACTTCGGTCTAGTGGTGGAAAGGGAAGTAGTGGTGGACCCTAATGCTTACTTCGAAGCGAAAATGATCATCTCCAAGATCATGACTTGGGGGAGAGTAAACAAGATTTTGCTGAGCCATAACATCGAGGTCGGGTTCGGAGTCCACATTGCCCAACCTCTATTCGAAGGGGATTGAAGCTGCTCCAGGACGACTTCATGGCCTGGAGTGATGAGCATTTGAAGGTGGGGGCCTTCCTTCCCCTGGATCAATATTTTGCTGATTTCCTGAATTATGTGAAGTTGGCCCCTTTTATGCTCCCCCAAAATTCTTACAGGCTTTTGGCGGGGCAGAAATACCTATTTCTGAAGCACCAGCGGAAGGTCCCCACTCCGGCAGATATTCTATAATTTTTCTGCCTTAAAGCCAGCCCAGAGGAAAAGGGTCGAGGTGATGAATTCTACTACCTCACCAGATTCTCGAACTCTGCTTCGGCCATCGAGCTCCCAAGCCACCCCAATGACAACAAGGACTTATTTTTTATGTCGAATGGGTTCCGAAACTATGAGCATCGATACTTCAACTGTCCTTGTAAGTTTTTTTGCTTCTGACCTCAGCTCGGAAAATTTTATTCTTTCTAAAATATTTTCCCTTGTACTTGCATTAATCTGAGTTTAATTTTCATGCAGCCATATTCGCAAGGACAACGAAGTCTGTGACCCTGGGGGTCAGTACGAGAAATTATCTGGGCTGCCCCTTAGTGAGAAGGATTACTGCCAGATCGTGAATGACGTCACGATGCTGTCATGTCAATTGATTGGTGAATTCTAGACATTGGCCTTACGGACCCGGGCTACTCTCCCAGTAATTCGCGAGCTCCCCTCCTCACAAGAAGATGCCTTGTAGGGCACCGACGACGAAGATGAGCAAAAGGACGACGTTCCTCTTATGCGAATGAGGCGGGTTCCCGGGGCTGTTCGGGAACCTGATTTAGAGCAAGCTGGGTCAGGGGCAACAGCCGACCCCTCCGGCCAAGGTAACCCATACCCTTATAGAGAACTAGATAGGGATGTTGCCGATTTTAGGTTGGTTAGATTTAACCCAAATTAGCTCGTCCATCGCCAACCTCACAATCCAGACCGTAAAGTCACCCTGCTCCAGTGTGTGGATCACTTAATGTTGCGCCATGATACTTATTACCCTAAGGGAACCAATGTTGTTGCTAACACCTTAAACTTTAGGTCCGCCATTTTTGAAAGAAATACTAAACTTAGATTCTCCTTCTCCTCCAGTAGTCCCAAAACTGGAGGTCATGATAATAGACTCCTCCCCTAGCCCGGAAGGTAGAATCTTTATTTATTTCCTTTGTGTATGTGTTTTTAATTTACTTATGAACTAATCCCTTTTTGTTCTTTTCAGGTGACAAGATGGAACAACCCAAAGCCCCTGACCTCCGTACAGCTTTCTAGAGGGGCAAATCTAGCTCGAACCCTGTCGTGAAGAGGCCCCGATATACAAAGAAGGCTTCTCCTGCGGCAGGAAATACATCAAAATCCCCTGCTAAGGGGAAGGGCATGAGCTCGACATCTCCCGAATCTATTGTCACTGAGAAGAGGATTCCTCCCCCTCCACCTCCACCTCAGTTCTCATCTTCTCAGGATCAGGTCATACAAGATGATCCCTCAGCTCCTCCTCCCCCGGCTGCTACTGTCGGCATACCAGTTGATCCCCGGGATTTAGAGAAGATCCCCAAAGGCTTTCAGGGAATACTCTACGAGACGGTGAGCCACATGGTGGGGCACGCTTACAAAGCCAGCTCAAGCGACTTGAGGACGATCGAGGAGCAGAGCCTGGAGAACATCCTGGAGTCAGCCTTGGGGATGACCCTTACAATAAGATATCATTCCTTAGTGACATTTTTCTCTTTACTTTTCCAAAGGGTATATCTAACTTGCCTTGCTATTTTGCAGTCTGCCCTGGCTCAGCACCGTAGCATACAGCTAGAAATGATGAGCTTGAGGCCGAACTCAATGCCGCCAAGACCGCCCTGACCTCTACTTAAGAAGGCGAGCAAGCCACCATGGTTGCCTTTGCGGCTGCTCAAAAGAGCAAGTACGATGCCAAGTTTGCCCTTGCCTCATCTCCGGAAAGCAAGCAGGCCGCAAAGATTGCCCTGGTTGCTCTCCAAGCCCAAACTTCCTAGCTCCAGGCCGAGGTTTCTGAGGCCAAAGCAAAACAGCTAGAGGCCGAGGCCGCAGTTAAAGAAGAGAAGGCAGCCTCACTATCTTCCATGGAAGATATGTTGTACCATTGCTGGGCTTTTAACCAGGATGGCAACTTTTCTTTCATGGCTCCCGCATTGTGGGATCGATACCTTGAAAAATTCAAGGCTCGGATCTTGCAAGAGTCGTCGGAAACGAGGGATGCTTCTACATCGGACGAGCATGAACGCGAGGATGTCACGTCCTCAGAGCATCCTGGAGGGGCTCAATGAGTCTTTTTTTCTGTCCAGGATGCTCAATGAGTCTTTTGTTTTGTTTTTTTTATATCTGTTTGTAAACAATTTCCCTTGGGCTCAATTCGAGTTTTTTCTCCTCAGAACAAATTTAATTTCAATTTATATCTATCTAACTTTTAATCTATTTGTCTTGTCCTTGATTATCTCTCATGTTTATGACTTCTTAGACTTGTACATTCGAGATTTTAGGAATTGATTTCTAGATTGGGATAGATATTTTAAGCTCGGTTATATCCAAACTTAATGTGTTGATTTATATCATACCTATTAAGAATCAGGCCTTGGACCTGGTTATAACTGGGGTTTTAAATATTTTAAACTTAGTTCGTGTTAGGTTTATTGACATCTCGAGCTCTTAGAAAAAACATCAAATATTCAATTTTGCTGACTTCTAAGTTTTGGACCTGGTTATATCTGAGGTTTTAAGTGATTAAAAATTAGTTCATGCTAGGATTTTTGACATCTCGTGCTTTTAAAAAGCCGTCAATTTTCCAAGCTCCTAAGTTTATTAACCTGGTTGTATCCAGGATAGTTTTGTACCTGGTTATATCGAGGATTTTATGTAATTTAAACTCGTCCATTGATCTTATTATGATCCACCTCGGGTTATATGCCCCCCAAGTAACCAAAATGCAGAGACTTTCTTGGGTGCTTTAACAAATATCAATACACGAACTAATACAACCTTATAAAGAAAAATTATTTAAAACTACTTTAACAAGAAAAATTACACAGTAATCCCCTGTTATTTAATTAAATGGCTTTTATAATTAAGCCTTCCATGGATGATTGTACTACTGATAATACTTTTTTAGATGCATGGCGTTCCAGGTCCGCGGGACTATTTCTCCATTAAGCCGAGCTAATTTGAAAGTTCCCTCACACAATACTTCCACGATCTGATATGGTCCTTCCCAGTTCGGTCCTAAAACATCGTCCTTAGGATCCTTCTTTGCCAAGAAGACCCTTCAGAGAATCAGGTCGCCCAATCCAAACTACGTCTCTTGACCTTAAAATTAAAGTAACGAGTGATGTTCTATTGGTAATGTGCGAGTTGTAACTGTGAATCCTCTCATTTCTCATCAATCAGGTTGAGAGACGCATTAAGTAGCTCATCATTCTGCTCCTGGCTGAATGTCCTTAGCCTGTCCGTGGCTACCATAGCTTCGACAGGAAGGACGACCTCACTTCTGAAGGTCAAGGAGAAAGGTGTGTGTCCTGTGGAGGTCCTGTGGAAAGCTTGGTATGCCCAAAGTACTTGCGGGAGCTACTCAGGCCAGACTCCTTTGGCCTCATCTAACCTTTTTTTAAGGCTCGCCTTTAGGGTCTTATTCACAGCCTCGACCTGTCCATTGGTCTATGGATATGCTACCGACGAAAAACTCTTAATAATGTCGTACTTCTCACAGAAGTCGGTGAAGAGGTCAGTGTCGAACTGGGTCCCATTATCTGACACGATCTTTTTAGGAAGCCCAAATCGACATACAATGTTCTTTACCATGAAGTCCAGGACTCTCTTTGAAGTGATGGTTGCCAAAGGCTCGACCTCTACCCACTTCATGAAATAATCGATTGCAACCACTGTGTAACGAACTCCTCCCTTTCCCATAGCTAAGGATCCTATTAGGTCAATTCCTCAGAATGCAAATGTCCATGGGGATGAGATCAACGTTAGCTCGACTGGAGTAGCTCGGGCTACTATGGTGAAGCGCTAGCATTTGTTGCATTTCTAAACATTAGAGATGGATTCTTTCATTAATGTGGGCCAAAAATAACCCTTCCTTAATATTTTTAAGGCTAGGTTTTGCCCCCCAGCATGATCTCCACAAAAGCCTTCATGCACCTCTTGCAGAATGGTTTTAGTCTCCTCAGGCAGAACACACTGTAGGAGAGACAGTGAATGACCACATTGGTATAATGTGCCATCCACCATTACATACCTCGGAGCTTGATATATTATTTTTCTTGTGTCCTTTCTTTCCTCAGGCAGCTTTCCCGTTGTAAGGTATTCCCTTATTGGGGTCATTCAGGTCGGCCTTGTGTCGATCATCTCGACCTTTACCATTTTTTCTTTGACACTCAGATTTTGTATGAATTCCACTCGTACTACATTCAAAGTCTCAGCTTTTTTCGTGGAGGCAAGCCTTGCCAAAGCATCATCATTAGAATTCTACTCACGAGGTATCTATTCAACAGTATTGTACTCAAATTCTGATAGCTCCCCCTTCACCTTAGCCAGGTAAGCCGCCATCTTGGTACCACGAGCTTGATACTCCACCAATATCTGATTGACCATGAGCTGGGAATCTCTATAGCACTGGACGACCTTTGCTTTCTGGTCCTTTGCCACTCTAAGTCCGGCTAGCAAGGCCTCATATTCGACTTCGTTGTTGGATGCTTCGAATCTGAATCTCAGAGTTGTATGGAATCGATGCCCTTCTGGAGAGACTAATATGATCCCAGCTCCAGATTCGTTCTCTTTCGATGACCCATCTACGAAAATTTTCCAGAACTCCTGCACCGGTTCCTTCAAAAGCTCTTCTTGTAATCCGGTGCACTCAGACACAAAATCAGCAAGGGCCTGACTTTTTATTGAGGTTCGTGGTACGTACAGTATCTCAAACTGGCTGAGTTCAATCACCCATTTTAAAAGGCGTCCCGACATTTCAGGTTTTTGCAATACCTGCCTTAAAGTTTTGTCGGTCATGACGTGGATGGAATGGGATTGGAAATATGGTCTGAGCATCCTAGAAGCTAATATTAGGCAGAATGCTATCTTTTCTATAAGTGGATACCGTGATTCTGCTCCGAGAAGTCTCTAACTTATATAATACATCGATTTTTGAGTGCGGTCTTCTTCCCGAACTAACATGGCACTGACTGTATTTTTTGTCACAGCCAAATAAAGGAACAGGGGTTCTCCAAACATAGGCTTAGACAATACTGGGGGCTCGGTCAAGTGCGTTTTTAGGTCGAGGAATGCCTGTTCGCACTCCTCAGTCCATTCAAATTTCTTGTTTCCTCTGAGCAAGTTGTAGAACGGCAAGCACTTGTCAATGGATTTTGAAATAAATCGGTTTAGGGCTGCCACCTTTCCAATCAGGCTTTGAACTTCTTTACGTGAACTAGGCGAAGGCATTTCCAATAATGATCTGACTTTATCTGGGTTCGCCTCTATCCCCCTTGTATTGACTATGAGTCCCAGAAATTTTCCCGAAGTCACTCCGAAAGTACATTTCTGGGGATTCATCCTCATATTATACTTCCTTGAGATCTCAAAACATTCATTTAGATCAGATACATGGTTATCGACAGTCTTGGATTTGACTAGAATATCTTCTACAGACACTTCCATATTTTTCCCAATCTGACCAATGAACATTATGTTGACTAACAATTGGTAGGTAGCTCCGGCGTTCTTCAGCCCGAAAGGCATAACTTTATAACAATATACATTAGTTGGAATCATAAAGCTAGTACGCTCCTGGTCTGCAAGATTCATCGCGATCTAGTTATATCCAGAATATGCATCCATGAAAAACATGAGCTCGTGTTCTGCGATGGCATCTACCAACTGATCAATCCTCGGCAATGGAAAGCAATCTTTAGGAGAAGATTTGTTCAGGTCGGAGAAATCAATGCAGTTCCTCCACTTTCATTTGGCTTTGGGACCAGGACAGGATTTGCGACCCAAATTGAATATTTTGCTTCACGAATAAACCCACACTTTAACAGCCGAGCTACTTCTTCTTCCAATGCTTAAGCTCAGACGGTTTCCAAACGTCTCTGTTTTTGGGATTTTGTAGGCACGCTTTTGCCCAAGTTTACAGTGTGCATGATCACACTCAAGCTTATTCCCACCATGTCTTCATGCGACCAGGCGAAAACATCTAGATTACCTTGTAAAAATTTAACCAGCACTTTTTTCCTACCATCACCCAGATTTTTCCCAATCTTAATGACTCTTTAAGCGTCTTTGGGATCTATGTTTACTTCCTTGAGCTCCTCAATAGCTTGGAGCTTTGATCTTTCCTTGCCCATTTGTGGGTCGATATTATCATTTGGGGTGACGTCACTATCCTTTGTTTCTTGAGGTTCTTTCGTCCCACGGGCAACTTCCACTTCTTGGGACTCCTTATCTCCGTCACTTATGGCCATCGCTTGCTGCCCGGATTGTGATTTTCCCTTCATAGAAATGTTATAGCATTCCCTGGCAGCGAGTTGATCACCTCTGGCAGTGCATATTCCCGCAGATGAGGGGAATTTGATTGCTAGGTGGCGAATAGAGGTTATGGCTTCAAACGCCATCAATGCAGGTTCGCCCAAAATCGCATTGTATGTGGCTGGAATGTCGATGACTACAAACTTAAGCATCTTGGAGACAGTTCGTGGACATTCACCCAATGTTACCACTAATTTGATCGTTCTGGTAGCAGCCGACCCTTCACCAGAAAAACAATATAGAATCATTGAAGTTTCCTTCAGCTCAGTTACAAACAATCCCATTTTTTCTAAGGTGGACCAAAAAAGTAGATTCACAGAACTTCCATTGTCTACTAGTGTCCTCCTAACTCTCCTATTGGCAAGCTAAACTATTATGACCAGAGGATTGTTATGTGGGAATTGGACATGGCTGGCATCTTCCTCCGTAAAAATCATTGGTTGTTTTTCCTATCGCTGCTGCTTTGATAAGCATTGCTCCGGGATAAACTCCACTCCGTTATGGGACTTCAGTTTGTTAATATACCTCTTCTGGGCACCTCTGCTCGTACCTACCAGATGAGGTCCTCCCGAAATAGTGGCTATATCTCCTCCTGTTATCGGAGGAGGATTGTCCTGATTCATCTGAGCTCTGGCTTGATTCACTGGAGCTTCGAGAGCTGACAGAGTATTTTTTCCAGTGGGCTGACTGGGAATCGCTCGATTCTGGGTGTACTGAGCCAAAGGTCCTGCTATCTACAGTCATTAGTATTATGGCCGATATCATTGTGGAATCGGCAAAACATCTAAGGATCTCTCTTTGCTCTTTGATTCTTTAATGGTTTTGGCTTCTTCCATGGAAGGCGAGTAGAATTAGCTAAGAAGATGCGTTCTCTAGTATCCATGAGATCGGTATATGTTGTGTAGACCGGTTTAAATTTCTCCACGGACTTGTTTTTCTTTGTTCCGCTCTGGTCGCCCTCACCACTTCCCTTTCTCTTATTATTTCCCCCTTGGTTATTCTGGGAAAAAGTTTGAGCCGTAGCTACAACATTCGTTACCGCTCCGAAAGGCTAGACAGGGACTTGGATGGTTCCTGCGATGGAAGCTCGCGCCTCTTCCAGCTTAACCCACCTTTGAGCTCGTTTCAAGAACCCGTCCACTGTATAAACTCCTTTCCTCTGTAGATCTTGCCATAGGTTGCCTCCAACAAGAATTCCCGTCCTCATTTCCATGAGCTTAGAACTTTCGTCGGCATCTCTAGCTCGCGCAGCAACATTGGCAAACCTACATAGATATGCTTTCAGCGGTTCACCGAGCTACTACTTTACAATTGCCAAAGAGTCAGCCTTAATTCGAGCTTCCTGGGAAGCCCTGAATGCTCTCTTGAAATCAGTGGTAAAAAATTTCCACGAGCTTATTGAATGCCTCTTGTATTATTTGAACCAGTGCCTAGCTAGCCCAATCAGAGTCGAGGGGAATATAAGGCATCTTAGCTTGGACTCGATGTTGTGGGCCATCATTATGGTGTTGAACATCCCCAAGTGATCAGACGGATCCCCATCTTCGTCAAACTTTGACAAATGTGGCATCCTGAAACCCACTAGATATGAAGTCGCCGCAATATTCCGGGTGAAAAGCTCGAGCTCATCCTCTGAATCACACTCATCTTTCTCTTTTTCTGATAGAAGCTTCTTGATTAGCTCCTCCATCTAGGCTAGCCTTTCAAGGGTTTGGTCCCTAGTTCCTGGGTTATTCTGGGGCTGTTCAACAGCTCCCGTCCTATCGTACGTGTTTGGCGGGTTGTTGTCCCTCAAAGTTCGGGCATGGTTTTGTAGGACATTCTCGTTATCGCGTACTTCGAAAAGACCCCCTTGACGAGTGTAACTGAATCCTTCATTTCAGGCTGAATTTCTTCTCTATGAATATATGTGATCTCGCAGATCAGGCTGTGGATCGTATCGAGGACTCCATGCCGAACTTAGATGGTTTCTCAGATGGACCTCGGACCTTCCACTTCGATGACTTTCAATCAAATAACTTCCATTTGCAAAGCTTACTGCTCGCGGTTGAGGCTAAGGATCAGGATTATTGACACTTGTCCGCGTGGCATAGGTAGGGCAGACGGATGAGGATTTCTCCTGCTGTCTCCATAAGCAGGAATGTCCCGTACAAAACGAGGCGATGTCGGATGTCTTATGGATGATGGGGGATGCCTAACTAGTGAGGAAATTCTTGTCCCATTAGGGTGAACTAAATTAGCCCGCACTCGCTCCGCCACACCATTTCTAGCTCTTTGCGTTTGGCGATCCGATCGTAATGCAGGGGGTTGGTTGGAACATTTTGTCTCTGTGAGCTTGCTCCGACCCCTACTCGTAGGTTGCCATGGGTATTTCCAGGCGCGTGCGACGGAGGTACCGAACTTGGGGTCGCGGTTCTAACCGATCGACTGACATGCCGATGACCCCTGGGGGGAACACAAGGTTTAGCATTTTGGCGATCTCACGCTGTAGGCCCAAAACTTGGTGTGGCAGTTTTGACTGACAGACTTGGTTTGGATCAGTTATTCCTGTGGGACTTATGAGACCCACTTTTCCTCTTTCTGACATTAACGTCAGTTGCAAGAGGGGGTAACTAAGCCAAAACCTCTTCAATTCGCCTGTTTGCCTTAGCAAGATGGCTTCTTAACTGCATGTTTTCCATTTCTATCGCAGTTAAGTAGTCTGGGGTGGGATTCGGCGGCAATGACGCTGAACTCCCAGTATTTTCGTGGCCCACCGGTTGCTTTCCCGGTTGTTGCTGAACTTCAGGGCCATGCTCATTTGAAACAGCGGTATGATGGACCCCCTGCCCACCAGGCTATTCCATCTCATTGTCGTGCATTAAGCGAGTGACCACCATGATGAGATTTGATTGGGATTTTGATGAAAGCACTAATCTCAACTCTCAATGAAAGCACCAATCTGTTGACGAGATTTTTCGCCAACAATGAATTAAGATAATAACAAGGTTGAATTAGTGCTTGATAATAAACTGAAATAAGAAATTAACACTCAAGAATACTAATCTTTTTACGTGGTTCAGTAGTTAAAATCCACCTACGCCATGAGTCTATATTATTACTATTTTTCTCTCTATTTTGGTAGAGTTTCAGTATTACAGCATAGTCCCCTTCCCTGTCCAATATTCTCAGTATTTATAGAGAAATTCCTGGGACAGATTTGGGTAACTGCATGAGTCAATCACAAATTTACATATTTATTACATTTAATATGAAATATTCTCATTTATACTAGGATATGATCTGATCACGAAATAAATGGTCTCCTAATATCTGGGACATTTAAATATTACAGGCTGGCCATAAATGATCATATAAAATATCCGGGTCTTTGGGGATCTGCGGATACGCCATATATTCAAGTTACCACGAAGTGGATATGTCTTCGAGCTCATACTTTGGAGGTCGTGCCTTATGAATATCATAAGCTCGCGCTTCGCAGCCTATGCATCCCTAGCTCGTATAACCATCGTGAAAACTATGTTGTCCATGTCGATAATAAATGGATTCCTTGGCTATTTCTGCCCTGTATTTATTTGTCAGCTGCACCCGAGATGAGTGAAAAAATCGTGTTGAAATTAGAGTACACATTATATATTAAACAAATTAACATATAAAACAACCTAGAAACATGTTTCTAATGAATTTCATAAAGTAAATCAAATAACAGAGTTCAAGAATCTTACTTTTACGCAGCGGATATTGAGACTCATTCCTTCACTCTCTCTAACCCTTGTTAATTTTTGTTGCAGAGTAATAACAAGAGAGAGAACTAGATCTTCAAACTACATAGTCTTCCATAATTTCCTTTGATCACCTAGACTAGGGTGGGTAATTCTCAACACATGAGATGGGAAAATTATGGAGAAGAAGAGAGTAGTGATGGGCGGCCACAATAGGTCTCTTTTGAATCTAGGTTTTTTCTTTTTCACACTTACTTGACAACCCTAGACTTAAGTCCCTATTTATAGCAACATTTTAGGGTTAATTTAATTTAATTAAATAATTAAAATAATAACTTTAAAATCCCTATATGGCTGAATATTTTTTGCCAAACCTTGAGATTTTTCCATTTTTTAATTCAAAACATAAAAGTCTTTTAAATTCTATTAGTTTTATTTTCTATAATTTTATAATAAATCGAAATCTTTATTAATTAATTAAATAAATATAGTATAATATATATTATAAACATATTTCGTTATATACGAAAACAGTTTTATTAAAACTTTATATATATAATTATATTTAAAAGATAATTGATTAATTAATTAAATCATGTATTCAAATTAACCAATTATAATTTGAACTTTGATTTAATACCATTTAACAATCTGACACCAATTTGTTATAACTAATAAATTTGCCCAAAATTCTTTTTTCTTCTCTAAATTCCACATCTTACTAAAATTATCCAAAATTGACACAAAACAATTTTGACAATTCTAATTGATAATTAAATCAATTAGTCAAGACTATCTAGATGATTTAATATAAGGCATTGTGGGGACCATGGACCCATGAATTCAAGCTCCAATAAGTTACCGTAAAATTATTATCGAATAATTTCACTACCTTATTAATTCATCATGACTCCACTAAAGACTCAGAATTGCACTCTTGAACTCATAGAACGCTTTACACTGAAACTAAATATGTTATCCATTATTACAACCATAATTTTTCATTCAATTCTCTATAGATGATCTACAACTGAGCTGGGTTCAAATTACCGTTGTACCCCTCATTGTATTTAATCCTTAAATACCACTAAGTTCCATGTAAATGATATTTCCGTAAACTTTAATCACAGAAATGAAAACTGAATCATGTAACTCGTTGAACCAAGCTATAAGGTGATCATCATTTCAATTCTTGCTAGAAGCTATAGATGTTCATATCTATGATTAACACTCCCACTCAATTATACTACCAAGTCCCCATGATGTAAGTATGGGCTAGTCCGTAGGGTAAGCTGGTAACGATCAAATCAAAGGACTTGAATAATACAATCAGTTAAAATATTAACCACTCAGAATTGAGATTGAATTGACCTATTGTTAACTTTATGATATGACTATATTAGATAATAACAGTACATTAACTTATCTCTCTAAAGTTAGTATCGGTCCAGTTAAGTGTAACAAATACATCCGATCTTATCTACTTTGCTAATGTTCTGGAAGGAACATAACACTACAATGTGTAAGTAGATTATATCATAGATTGGCAAGTCAGTGTAAATCTTGTGCACTAACTAATCCTAGGACTAACTTATTTTAACATATAATCATATTTATATTCCATTGTGATTACATCACTATAAATATGATTAACTATACGCTTGAGATTTAATAGAAGTTTATATTAAACAAATAATCATGAAAATAAAGCATGTGAGCAAAGTGATTGACTAAGTGAAAAATAATTTCTATTCTTTTATTGATAATAAAATGAGATTACAAAAAAATTGAGTTTTAATTAGGGTATAAAAACCCAACAAACTCAACTAACATTTTTAAAGAACTTAATACCAATATCAAATCTTCAAACCACCTAGCATATTTCAATAGCTTCTATGCATTCAAAAATCCAATTGGCATGCACCAATGATTTAGACCATCTTCAAGACATAAACTCCAATATAAAGCTTTCACCAAATGTACCATTAAACATAAAATACAACTAGTCATGCTTCTTTTTTATAACAATAGAATACATAAACTCACCATGCTTATAAATGCACAAATAAACAACAAAATAAAAATAAAAGAACCTTAGGCCTAAAACAAGGCTTGGTCGAACCTATAATATATCAACAAGAAAAGAAAAAAAATATTCCACCAATTAGATATGCTCAAGACCCAAAAATTAATCTTTCAAATAGGATCATAATGCTCACAAGGGTTTTGAAACCCTAAAAGATACAACCTCAAAACAAATATTATCACGTTTCTAATATCAAGATAAATTCAATAACAATAAAAAATATCTAGACTAAAAAAAAACTCTTCAAAGCTAAGGATTTAAACATAACATTTCTTTCCAAACATCAACCAATATTTCAAAATCACAAACAAGGACCAAAACAAACAAAACTCAGTCCATACAAGAATCTTAAGGCATCTAATACAACATTTACATTGGTGAACCCAAGATTAATATAACACCAAAACAAGGTCCTTCCTCACCTTTAGTACACCAAAGTGTCGAAATCTAAAGGCCTCTCATTTTTATTGCTAGCCCCAACACCCTTGTATGATCATCAAACCATTAGGCCAACCCAAAACCCAATTTCCATCAATCAAACATAAGAAATAAAAAGGAAATCTTACCCTTGTATGTGTAGGTCAATTATCTATCCAACACAATCTCTAGGTCCTTGTGAAATTAAACCTATCACCTCCATCGCAACCCAAAATACTTAGAATTAAGAAGAAGAAGAAGAAGAAGAAGGAGAAGAAGAAAACTATGAATCTCAAAGCTTACCTTAGGGATTTCGAAGCCTTCTATTCTTTCCCTCTTCCTTTATTTCTTTATCAAGCTCTCTCTCTTCCTTTCTTTCTTTAGATGGATGGCGAGGGATTCAAAACTGATAGGAAGAAACTTAAGGAACTATTTATAGGGGATAGCTAGGTTAAGGGAAAAAAATGAAAATTTGAACTGGGTTTTTTGTAACCCAAAAATCCTATAATTTGAGACCCTTTTTTGACCCAGTTAATATTTCTAAAAATTTGTAGATAATTTAATTAGCTTTCTAACGATACCAAGTTTGTCTAAATCAAATATCTACAACGCAAGTTATGACTGTTTCACTGAGGTTGGGTCCAAAGTTACACGAACTAAAAAAAAAGGCAACTCTCTTCTTACAATTTGTTTCTCATTTCTCACTAGTGTGAACACAAGCATTCTAGAACATTTCCTCTTTATTTCTCTCATTTTCCCTTTTTCTTAATTAATAAAATAAATAAAAAGGAGAATAAAAATTACTATGCATGGAAACTAATGCATGCTCACCATGTATACCATGCACATGCACACACATAAGTGCTCAAGACTATCTCTACTACTCATGCACCCTATGCACACAACCAAAAATCAAGCAAGTTCACAAAATAAAACCATTAAATAAAAAAATTAACAAATTTCAATTCAAATAATTTCTACAAAACAATTCAAACAATAAAAATAAAATTATGACAATTAACAATTAATAATAAGAAAAAAAATGTACACAAATAATAAAAAAAAAATTGGTACGCTAGGGGATGGCGCCCCCGCGCTGTCACCATTTTAGAATTTTTTTTTTTTTGTTTTGGGAAAAGGTTGGGGGCTCGAGGGATTGCTCCATCACCAGAATTGGTGGAATGGGAAGTCCTGAGAGCTAGGGAATTGTCTTGGAGTCGGTATACGGGATTAGTTCTTAATAGGGGTATTGTTTATGTTGTGACTAGGATTACTGTAAGGCTCAGGAAAAGGGTCGTGCTCAGGATCGTATCACTACTTGAACAGGACTCGAGGTAAGAAAACCGACATTTGCACCATGCTTAGGGCATTGGTCATGACATGTGAATGTAGTTATGACCGTGTACTAAATATGATTCAGCTATTCTATGTTAATCTGTAAACGTGTTTAATCCATCTGTTGTAGTGCACTTATTTGTGAATGATCTTCATGGGTTGGATTCTGTAATAATCACGTGTAGTACAGGTCATGATGGCTGGGCCACTATAGGGGTGCGGCATGCACTCTCTTGGCACGTGTTGTGTAAATAAGTTAATTTATAACTGTGAAGCGTGTTAATTATGATTGACATGTTATTGAATAAATGATTCTTTTAAACTGGGGTTTCTTGCTAGGCCTCAGCTCACAGGTGCTTTGTGGTGTAGGTAAGGGCAAAGCTAAGCTGGACCAGCCATGAGTTGGAGAGCTCTAGGGGCGGCGCATACATACTCAGTCTGCTCGATCGCCACGGTCGGGATAACTTTTGATGCACTAGGGTTAGAGTTTAGCTTTTGCCACTTAGGTCGGCTATTATTGTAACTCTGAAAATGATGTATATTTTTTATAACTCCTTTGGGATCCCTGTACATATTTAAACTCGTTAATGGAAACTTTAACTCTTTCAACAAAAAATTTTAATACCTAAACTGTTATTTATCTTTAAATACACATTTAAAGTCCAAATGACTCACTTAACGAGTTAAGCACTATTTTAAAACACACAGTGTAACGGTCCTGGATTAGTAGGGTGTTACAGTGTTTCTTCCTGAACCTCTCGTAGAACGATTCCCACCTATTTTAAACCTCTGCCTATCTTAGAATTGGTACCTCTACAAGTAGAGCCGAGCAGGGCAGTGTTCCCTGGTGGAGCTTGCTGTCTCATCCACCTGATCTCATCTTACTGCCTTTGAAGTCTCGCTTCGATTTTAGCAAGCACCTATTGCCAATCCTGAGCGATAGGCAGAGTGTTCTGGCCTTGATTATCATCTTCGGCCACATAGTCTATTGATCACCTTGGACGTATAGCTTCCAAGTATGTCTGCAATCAATGACCTGACTTATCATGTAATGATAACATATCCTGTAACGCCCTGGATAACCAAGACTGTTACACTATGCGTTTGCAATTGTGTAGGACTCGCTAATCAAGTCGTTTAGTTGAAAATGTGACCCTAAAGTCCTAATCAAGTCAGGGTTAAAGATTTTGGTCATAAACAGATAATTTTTCATTTGAATAAGCGTTTAGTACATGGGATCCCAAAAACAAGGTTTAAAGAACAAATTTAGAACTTTCAAAAGATAAATACAAGAAAAGGCCACTCTAATGGCAAAATAAACATTTTAGGTTTTCTTGTCCCTGTACCATCCCTCAGCCATGGCGGACAAGCAGCTGACTATGTACATCCCGCCCCCAGAGCTCTCCAACTCAGGATTGGTCCACCTTACCCTTGCCTTTACCTGCACCACACAACACATGTGAGCCAAGGCCCAATAAGAAAACCATATAACATAGCATAAACAATACAGACAATCATATGATTCATTAAGCAGTTATCCAGGTATTCAGCACATTATGATAGACACATAATCAACACTAGAAATTAACAAATCATAAGCCATTTAAACCAGTATTCAACAAACTATAAGCAACAACTTAACAATAGCAAACATGTCATAGTCATCATACAATACTCAGGGTTGGCGCCCATAGGCTGCACCCTCTATTTAACCCACTGACTCCGGCTTGCTTAGGCCGAGCTCAATGACTGTTTAGCTAGCCTCAGCTCTCAATGGTCGAGCCGCGTCCTGTGCGCAAATATCAATCTCGACACTCTTAGCCCGTTTATTTCATGCTCACATGGCACATCATAATCATACAACATTCAAATATAGGGAACCTTTGTCCCAACATAGCCACACAAACGGGTGCAGTTTTCTTACCTCAGGTCCGAGTGCTTTGATTAATAAGAATGACCCTCGAGCATGATCCCGTTCTGAGCCCTAGCGTACACCTAGTCACAATCCATAAATGGTACTTGGATGAGTTTAAATTCCAAAGAATAATCCCAGGACCAATCACGCACTCTCAGGACCTCTAATTCCACCAGAAAAAGTGATGAAACCGTCCCCCGAGCCCGTGAGCAAAAACCCTAAAAAGTACCCAAAAACCAAGTTCTGAAAGCTGATTAGCGCTACAGCGCTACCTATTGGGTGCTACAGCGCTAGAGTCAGAGACTCTTACCCCTAAAAAAATCACAGCTTAGTGTTGTAGCACTCCCAACCTAGCGCCACAACGGTGATCCCAGAGTTTCGAAATTCTGGGTTTCTCCCTTCGAATCTCCCAGAGCCAAAGCTCCAAAAATCCAAACACAAAACAACATAATAACATCAAAACTTAGCTAAAAAATCTCATCAAACACAGAAATCAAAACTGAGCTTTGAATCTCAAGAACACTAACTAAAAACCAAAAAACTTCTTAGAAGATTGAAGGAATCCTTACCTTTAGAGAGGAATTCGACCCTAAGTTGCCTCCAATGCCACTCCAAGCTTCAATTCCTCAAATTCCCAAGCTTAAGTTCCTTAAAACTTCATCCCAAAACCAAAACTAAGAAATCAAACTCATATTTCTCAAGAACAACATAAAGGACCTAAACCACAGAAGTGAAATTCTTACCTCCTCTTAAATTCTGAGATTCCTAAGTGTGAATGGCTATTAATCCCTTCAACAACCTAAACTTTACTTCCAATTCCTCAAAAGTTCAGCTGCCTCAAGCTTGTTGTTTGTTTCCTTTTCCTTCTAGAGCTCCTAAGAACCAAATGGGTGAGTGGAAGGGTGTTAAACGTGTATGGTTTCCTTCATCTAAAGGTTATATAATTACTGCCCAAAAGACTATTCTACCCCTCTCTCTAACTCACTTCCTTACTAAACCTTAAGGGCAACCTAGTCCTTTCACCCTTTGCAAAAATACTACCTTTTACCTAATATTTCAGTAACAACACTAATTCTCAGGTTACTAGTAGTTACCTGTAACGCCCCAAACTCCAGGGACCATTACGGTGTGCCTTGTAAACAGTGCTAAACTCGCTAATCGAGTCATTTGGCCAAAATCGTGAACTAAGTATGATTAGCGGTTTAGGGATTAAACATTTTGGTTAAGACGTAACGTTTCACTAGAACGTTTAATATATACACTGGGATCCCGAAAATAAAGTTTTAGAGTTTATTACAGAATATATTTACAACAGGCCGTTCTAAGCGACAAAACGGGGTTCAACCCTAGTTCCACTTTAAACCTCGGCCGTGGCGGACGAGCAGCTGCATATGTACACGTCATCACCTAAGCTCTCCAACTCAAGGATGGTCTAGCTTCCTCTTGCCTTTACCTGCACCACGTAGCACCCGTGAGCCAAAGCCCAGCAAGAAAACACAATAAAGTATGATATAATATCAACAACGATCATAATAACCATTCAGGACTATCAGTCCAAGCAAATAGGTGACAATAGCCAAAAGTCACAATAATGAGCATCGCTCCCTCTAGCCATGTGATGATAGGGTCACCAAGGCTTAACCGATAAGTGATTCTTCCTTAAGTTTGATTAGGACAGGTGCAAGGTGATTACTCACCAACATAACCTTCCTCGCGACTCTAGAGTCGAAACTATGGACAACGTCCCTTAGCCATGTGACAAACGGTCACCGGGGTCATATACCTTGGCTATAGTCATATGGTCGTAGACCAGGCAAGCGCTTATAAGTTCTTCGACTTTAGGGTCGGTCTAGCATTAATGCCATAGAGCCATTCAGTGCGTGATTCTCGACTTTAGAGTCGGTCCCTGACTAGTCAGTGTCATACACAAGTAAGTCATGCCGCCAATCACATATCACATGTTCCATATCCATAAACAAGGTACTCAACATGCTTACTAAATAGGTATTAGTACAACTACGACCATGCATAAACACAGAGGCTCAAGCTCTGAACGATATCATACCCAGTATACAAAGCATGTCCTAATCACATGTTTCTCATGCATCATATGCAATAACTCTACCAATCTAACATGCACCAATAACAGCCATGCATGTCACGTTTAATAGTCAACCAGCATGCATCAAGAATATCCATGCATGTCATACATAATAATCAACCGACATGCATCAATAATAGCCACGCATGTCATACTCATTAATCAACCAACATGCATCATAATAACCATGCATGTCATACATAATAATCAACCGACATGCGTCAATAATAACCACGCATGTCATACATAATAATCAACCGACATGCATCAATAATAGCCATGCATGTCATACATACACAGGGTGCAGTTTTCTTACCTCAATGTCGAGCTAGAGCGATTAAAAGAACGACCCTTGAGAACAATCAACTTTTAGTCCTTTAGCGGTCACCTAGTCATAACCAAATATAAGGTATCATCAATAAAAATGATCATCATAAGTTCCCAAACCAATATCTAGCCTCCGGGACATCACTCCCCCACTTAACCGGGTACTAGGTACAACCCCGAGGCCTAAAGCTTGAATCCCCAAGCAAAAAACATGTTTTTGGGTCAAAATGGCCTTAAGGGCCGCGGCCCTCCCCTGCTGCACCGCGGCGCGCCCTCAAACAGAGAGGGCTCTCCCTCTGCCAGAAGCCAAGGGCCGCGGCGCCCAGCCCAGATTAGCAACATGCCCATGCACGAACAAGTTTTTCCCCTGTGCGATATCTTCTCAAACCAGTCCCTCAAACCTTCATAAAACCTCTTCCTAACATACAATTAAACCCCTAGACAACTCCCATGTCCTCCCCTCATCAAAACCCAATCTTATAATCCATCAAAACCCCTTTGAATCCAAACTTCTAACAAGAATCAAAAGCTGAAAACCAAAGCTTGAAAACAGAGCACCACCTGAAGCAAGTGACTAGAACTCACCTTGGAACCTGTTTTGAGTCCCCTTTAATGGTTGTAATAAGTACCCTAGCTGCCACCTTTGATTTCCTAGCTCAAAATCCCAAGATGGCCTCAAGAACACCAAAGAGAAGATGGTGAGGGATGGTGTACAGGTTGAAGAGGAGGAGAACTCTGTTTTGCCCTGTTCTTTCTACAGCCCTCCTAAGTCATATATATCCTTAGGGTCAAAAGACCATAATGCCCCTAAGCCAAATAAACCCCTCTAAAAGCTTCCGAGGGTAAAACCGTCCTTTCCCATTTATCTCGTTAATTATAATTAACGCTCTCTAATTCCCGCTGTTCTTAATATTCCCAAATACCAATAAATCATATCCCATTACCCTTTAATTCCCGGTAATGCTCTAATCATCAATTCCACCCGGAGACTTACCTCAAGCCCTGAACTAAACTCGTTATGACTAGACCGAACACTTGCATCTCATGATCGTCTCATGTCAATAAGCTCGAACCAATCCACCTTATAATGTGGCTATATTAATTAATCACAATCATGCACCCAAAATATACAATTACGCCCACAGTGGCCAAATTACCAAAATACCCTCACAATAATAAATTCTCCCATATGCATGCATCCACCATCATATAATAATATAATTCACGTAAACATGCATATAATCATTAAATACTATAATAAATCAATTATGGCCCTCCCGGCCTCCTAATCAAGGTCCTAAACCTTATTAGGAAATTTGGGGCATTACAACTATCCCCTCCTTACAAAAATTTCGTCCTCGAAATTTTACTCAACAACTCAGAACTGGAGTTCCACTCACTGGATATAAATTTCCTTAAGTTATTTCCTGACTTCAGTATTTCAATAGCCTTACCTTAACCCGAGGTACATTTTGTTCAATAGAACCTCATTACTTATGTCACAATCTGTACTGGCTATTCCTTACCGGAATACTTAACCTAACCTTCAGATCCTCATAACTCAACTCATAGGTTCCTTCGGCCCATGCCCACTACATGGAAGCACATAACTCACTGTATACAACTGCCGGTGCCAAAAGTAAAACTGATTCAGAGTCACCCTGCTCTGACTCAATTAGGTTCCAATTGCTGAAGCGAACCAGAGCTTAACCTATCTTAATTCCTCACCCCTTTTCCCGTGGTGACGCCTTAGAGAAGATACATTCTCCAACCTGGAATTCCACATTCCTACTTTCCAGTTCAATAGTATTTCCCATTTATTCCACGAAGTGATCGTCCAAGATTCAAGCTCCAGCAATCTCATAACTCCCCTGAGCCACCTCAGGATCCAGACATATATATATATTTCCTCACTCATCTTATAAGATGTTCCTCCAATAATAATTGGATAACCCTCTCTCTCTGATTTACCACCAGTCTGAGAGTGATAATCTGTACTGAGTTCCATTTATATATTCATCGCCTTCTAACCCTTCCAAAAGTTGGAAGTCACAATAAAGTCTTCATCTAATAAGATAGACCTTGAGTTCACGAAGGCTCTCTATCCTTCTCACAAGGAAACTCAAATATTGACCAGCTGTACTATTCACCTATCCTTACTGATAGAACAAACTCACTTGGACTACCAGTCCACAATGACTTAATACCAATTCACATCGATCCATCAACCTGGGAATCCCACCGCGAAACTCATCGCGATGCTCTCTCATTCCCACTATGAAATACCCAAAGGCTGTAATGGCCTTGCTGTTTCCTGATATTCTGCCTCGACCTGCTAACAGGTTAAGAACATTTCACACATGCCTCGATATATGCCTCTTCATCCCAGGCCATCACCATAAAATTTCCATATCATGTTACCCTTCCATGATGCCTGAATGAAACAAATAAAAGAATAGCATGGGATTCATCTAGAATCTCTCAGTTAATCTCAATGTCCATCGAATCCCAGATCCGATCTCTATATCACCATAAATTCATGTCTGTCACTTGACAACCTTTAGCTAGTCCAGCTAAAGCTTTCCGTTCAACCTTGCCCATCTGTGGCTCACTTTACCATCTTTCCTTTTATCTTTCTTGAAATAATGATCTCAAACAATAAACTGGCCACTTGGCCTGCCGGAAACTCTACCCAGTCCTGGCCAGATTCTTTAATCAACATGTTGCATAGGCAATCACTTTTCCTCTATCACTAGGATGTCATAACAACCCACTAACTGATCCTGGTCTATAAAGACCCAGCACTTTCTCCCCAAGGCATCTAAAATATCTTTACTATCCATGGACACTCCTGTCCCCAAGGCACTCTTCACCCTTGGCAATTCTCCGCAGAGAAAACACCACTATTCCATCGTCCAAGACGATCATAAATCCCATCCAAGTCTACCCTTGAATGCACTATTAATCTGATTCACAAACACTAAGCATCAAAACAATTCTCAAGACCTACTCAGAACTCGCAGTGCTCTAATCTGATACTAGCTCAATCCTTTACATAATTTTCTCACTATGATCTCTAACTGGTCTTAACCAGATCCAAGATCCACCTTTAAGGGTTCCATCTTACTCAGCCACTAACTCTTTAATTCTTATAACCCCACTGAGCCACACGAGATAGTGTTTATATCTAATTCCATCTCTGGTACTAAACCACTCATTATTCTAATCTTCTTTCAATAAAAAGAAGGCCTGGCAGACCGCTTGGAAACACATTTAAAAACCCACAGACTAACCCAATCTATCCTGATCTCACCAACACAATCTAAGTGGTATCCACCACACTGGCTAAGAGTTCCATGCACCTCCCTGCACAAACTCCAGCCCTCACATCCGGTATTATAAACATATTGAATCCATGCACAGTGCCAATTGTCACAAGACTTTCCGCTCACAAGCTCAAGAATTACTACACTTTCCTTGCCATTTAAAGTTGTCCCACAATTACTTAACCGATCCACACGCTGGATCAACCATAGTCAGTCATAACTAACTCATGAAACCAACGATGAGCCCTTGCCATAACTCAACTTATCTCTTAAGTTGCCAATACCGCATTACTTTTCCCATCACAACATAACCTTGTGATCTAAATATACCATCAATATACCCTTCTCTGTATACATACCAACAAAAGAATAACATGGCGCCAAGGCCAAACAACATAATCCACAGCTCTGAACTAGAAGACTGACCTGTCATCCCCGAGGAGCTAGTCTCAGTCTCAGACTCTGATTGCCCTGGAATAAACACTCGAGTTGGAATCGAGCTGCCTATCCCCCTTTGCTCATCCTTTAACACGGGGCACCTCTTCACAATATGCCCAACCATACCACATGCAAAACATGCCCTTGCTCGGCATTTTCCCAAGTGACGCCTCCTACACCGTGCGCATATTGGACGAGTCTTCCAGCTTTCATTTTTACTTGTTCTAATAGGTGAAGGTACCACTATCTGAGCTCCATGCTCTCCAGCACTCTGCTGCCCAACTACTATACTCTCAGAAGCAAGAGCCTTCTCTACCACCTGAGCATAGGTAGAGACTTCATGCACTGGGGCAACTCTAATGCCCTGAGCTATACCAGGATTCAACGCCTGAATAAACCTTTCCTTCCGAGCTACATCTGTGGGTACCATGTCTAAGGCAAACTTGGCCAAGTCATCAAATTTAGTAACGTACTCGGTCACTGATGCATTACCCTGAACAAGATTCAGAAACTCATTCATCTTGGTAGTCTTAGCTACATCACAATAATACTTCTCATTAAACAATTGTCTAAATTCTTTCCAATCCATCACAGCTGTATCTCGTGTATGGGATACTATCTCCCACCACATCCGGGCATCCTCCCGTAGTACACATGTAGCACATATCACCCTATCGTGACCCACCAGTCCCATACTATCGAGAATGGAGCTGATCATGCCTATCCATTGCTCAGCTCTGAATGGATCTAGGCCTCCCTCAAAGAGTGGAGGATAAAACTTCAAGAATCTTCCACAGAGAAATTCCCATCTGTTCTCAACCCTAGGCTGAGCTAAAACTGATGCCACCCCTGACATAGCAAAGGAAGAGGTACTCCCCAACAGACTCCGCTGTTGCTTCAAATACCTGATCTCTTCCTCCTGCCTCTACAATCTTAATTGCAAATCTGTAAGCGTCTGCTGAACATTCAAAGATGCCGACGAAGAACTGATACCCTGGCTGTAACTCCCAGCCCCTGTATAACTATAACCAGGCCTCATAGTCCGCCTTGAGTATAAACCTGCTAATTCAATCTGCAGTCAATAACTTGATCCATTAATCACAATAAGCATATCAAGGGCTTTCTCCCACGGGAAAATCTTACCACACCACAAATCATAAACCACTTGCAGTGCTGCAGACATGCCCATGGCATTCATACATACTCATAATCCCTGCTCTTCCAAAACTCAAACCATGCTTCCAACCCCAGCATGCAAATAACACATTCACAGAGCAGGTAACCATATGATCACAGTCATATATATATATATATATATATTCACGGAGAATATAGTCATATAGTCAAGAGCCAAGCTCTATCAGAATCTCCTGCTCCCTAAAACAACGTACAGGTAAAGCATTCACATTTTATCCAAACAGCTATGCACATAGCTACAGAAATATTTACCATTCCTTGAGTGAAGCTATCTTCAGTGATGAGTGTACATGCCCAGCTTGTCTTCAGGAACCATAAGCCTTGGCTCGCTCTGATACCAAGTTGTAATGCCCCAAACACCAGGGACCGTTACGGTGTGCCTTGTAAACAGTGCTAAACTCGCTAATCGAGTCATTTGGCCAAAATCGTGAACTAAGTATGATTAGCGGTTTAGGGATTAAACATTTTGGTTAAGACGTAACGTTTCACTAGAACGTTTAATATATACACTGGGATCCCGAAAATAAAGTTTCAGAGTTTATTACAGAAAATATTTACAACAGGCCGTTCTAAGCGGCAAAACGAAGTTCAACCCTAGTTCCACTTTAAACCTCGGCCGTGGCGGACGAGCAGCTGCATATGTACACGTCATCACCTAAGCTCTCCAACTCAAGGATGGTCCAGATTCCTCTTTCCTTTACCTGCACCACGTAGCACCCGTGAGCCAAAGCCCAGCAAGAAAACACAATAAAGTATGATATAATATCAACAACGATTATAATAACCATTCAGGACTATCAGTCCAAGCAAATAGGTGACAATAGCCAAAAGTCACAATAATGAGCATCGCTCCCTCTAACCATGAGACGATAGGGTCACCAAGGCTTAACCGATAAGTGATTCTTCCTTAAGTTTGTTTAGGATAGGTGCAAGGTGATTACTCACCAACATAACCTTCCTCGCGACGCTAGAGTCGAAACTATGGACAACGTCCCTTAGCCATGTGACAAACGGTCACCGGGGTCATATACCTTGGCTATAGTCATCTGGTCGTAGACCAGACAAGCGCTTATAAGTTCTTCGACTTTAGGGTCGGTCTAGCATTAATGCCATAGAGCCATTCAATGCGTGATTCTCGACTTTAGAGTCGGTCCCTGACTAGTCAGTGTCATACACAAGTAAGTCATGCCGCCAATCACATATCACATGTTCCATATCCATAAACAAGGTACTCAGCATGCTTACTAAATAGGTATTAGTACAACTACGACCTTGCATAAACACAGAGGCTCAAGCTCTGAACGATATCATACCCAGTATACAAAGCATGTCCTAATCACATGTTTCTCATGCATCATATGCAATAAATCTACCAATCTAACATGCACCAATAACAGCCATGCATGTCACGTTTAATAGTCAACCAGCATGCATCAAGAATAGCCATGCATGTCATACATAATAATCAACCGACATGCATCAATAATAGCCACGCATGTCATACTCATTAATCAACCAACATGCATCATAATAACCATGCATGTCATACATAATAATCAACCGACATGCGTCAATAATAACCACGCATGTCATACATAATAATCAACCGATATGCATCAATAATAGCCATGCATGTCATACATACACAGGGTGCAGTTTTCTTACCTCAATGTCGAGCTAGAGCGATTAAAAGAACAACCCTTGAGAACGATCAACTTTTAGTCCTTTAGCGGTCACCTAGTCATAACCAAATATAAGGTATCATCAATAAAAATGATCATCATAAGTTCCCAAACCAATATCTAGCCTCCGGGACATCACTCCCCCACTTAACCGGGTACTAGGTACAACCCCGAGGCCTAAAGCTTGAATCCCCAAGCTAAGAACATGTTTTTGGGTCAAAATGTCCTTAAGGGCCGCGACCCTCCCCTGCTGCGCCGTGGCGCGCCCTCAAATAGAGAGGGCTCTCCCTTTGCCAGAAGCCAAGGGCCGCAGCGCACCCCTGCTGCGCCGCGGCGCCCAACCCAGATCAGCAACATGCCCACGCACGAACCAGTTTTTCCCCTGTGCCATATCTTCTCAAACCAGTCCCTCAAACCTTCATAAAACCTCTTCCTAACATACAATTAAACCCCTAGACAACACCCATAACCTCCCTTCATCAAAACCCAATCTTATAATCCATCAAAACCCCTTTGAATCCAAACTTCTAACAAGAATCAAAAGCTGAAAACCAAAGCTTGAAAACCGAGCACCACCTGAAGTAAGTGACTAGAACTCACCTTGGAATGTGTTTTGAGTCCCCTTTAATGGTTGTAATAAGTCCCCTAGCTGCCACCTTTGATTTCCTAGCTCAAAACCCCAAGATGGCCTCAAGAACACCAAAGAGAAGATGGTGAGGGATGGTGTACGGGTTGAAGAGGAGGAGAACTCTGTTTTGCCCTGTTCTTTCTACAGCCCTCCTAAGTCATATATATCCTTAGGGTCAAAAGACCATAATGCCCCTAAGCCAAATAAACTTCTCTAAAAGCTTCCGAGGGTAAAACCGTCCTTTCCCGTTTATCTCGTTAATTATAATTAACGCTCTCTAATTCCCGTTGTTCTCAATATTCCCAAATACCAATAAATCATATCCCATTACCCTTTAATTCCCGGTAATGCTCTAATCATCAATTCCACCCCGAGACTCACCTCGAGCCCCGAACTAAACCCGTTATGACTAGACCGAACACTTGCATCTCATGATCGTCTCATGTCAATAAGCTCGAACCAATCCACCTTATAATGTGGCTATATTAATTAATCACAATCATGCACCCAAAATATACAATTACGCCCACAGTGGCCAAATTACCAAAATACCCTCACAATAATAAATTCTCCCATATGCATGCATCCACCATCATATAATAATATAATTCACGTAAACATGCATATAATCATTAAATACTATCATAAATCAATTATGGCCCTCCCGGCCTCCTAATCAAGGTCCTAAACCTTATTAGGAAATTTGGGGCATTACGTTACCAATTTCACAACTAAACACCAAATGAATAACCACTACCCAATAATCCTCGATAATGTACTAATTTACCAAAGTACCCCTAGGCTCACCCCGAGCCGAGCGTTCGTTCCCGTTGTGACCTTTTTCGCTAATTGCTCACTAGGATCGCCTCGTGCCAAATAATCCAAATACATCCACATAATAATGTGGTCTGACACTAATATGACATATAATCACATTTATGCCCTCAACATGCCAAAATTACAAATATGCCCTTATATGCTAAACAGGGCCCACATGCGTATCTAATACTCATAAACATGCATTTCACATATCGATATACTCATTTAATCATGCATATCATATAATCATGCATTTGATCATTAAATCACACATAAACCAATTATGTCCTCCCAGCACGCTAATCAAGGCCCTTAAGCCTTATTAGTGATTTTGGGTCATTACATATCCAAAAATTGTCCCACGGTCCAAACAGAACATTGTAGTACATACACATGTAGAAACATTGCTAATAAGCATTTCTATCACACTCACAGTTAACAATAATGTTAATAATCATTTCTTCCATATACACTTAACAGTCAAGGGCCAGGCCCTATCAGTATATATTTCATGCTCCCTATTCTAGCATATAGATAAGGCATATAGATCACTTAAGCAATTAAACATGTATTCAACACATTCGTTACAAAACCATGAGTTGAGTTTGTCTCTAGCAGTGAGCATACATATTCAACCCGTCTTCAGGAACCATAAAATCTTGGTAGCTCTGATACCAAGTTGTAACACCCTACTAATCCACGACCTTTACAATGTGTGTTTAAAATGGTGCTCAACTCGTTAAGCTAGTCATTTCGACTCACAAGTGTAATTAAGATTAAACAATGGTTTAGGTATTAAAAAAATTGGTCAAAAGAATTAGACTTTCCATTAAAAGTTTAAACATATACAAGAGATCCCAAAAAGTATTAAACAAAATACAATTATAATCAAGGTTACAAAATTAGCCGACCTAAGTAGCAAAATTTGACTTAAACTCTAGTCCCTCAAAATCTCGACCGTGGTAGCCGAGCAGGTTGAGTATGTACACATCGCTCTAGAGCCCTCAAACTCATGGTTGGTCAACCTTTCTTTTGCCCTTACCTGCACCACAGAGCACCCGTGAGCGAAGGCCCAGAACAAAACCCAACATAGAATAATAATCAACCAATTAAACATGAATAGCTAACAATATACTTCACAGATATTAAACAACTCATTTCAGTACAACAGGCTACACAGCCTATGCCAAGCAAAGTGCTTCTCTCGGCATTAAGCATACAGGAATATGTTGAGCGAGTGTGTACAAAACTCCATAGTGGTTCCGCACCATCATGGCCTACATTTCACCAGTATTTCCAAATACGTCCAATGGTGATCAATCACACATAAATTCACAATGTAAACAGGTGCAAAAAATATAATTACAAACCATGGGTACATAACCCTAAGTATATTCCTTACACGGTTATAATTGCAGTCATGGGTCGAGGCCAATGCCCTACTCTTGGTGTGTGTGCAAATTTTCTTACCTTGATTCTAGTAATAGTGGAAACGCGACCCAAGTGTGATCCCGTTCAAGCACCTTTTGTCAGACCTAAACACAATCGATAGAACTCGGTTAACACTATGCTTAGGTCATAAATCCAACTCCAAAATAATCACAACTACACTTGTCTTAGGTTCTAGGACTGTAAGGCTTTTCACAAGCTTTCCAACCACATAAAGAACCATTTTACCCTTACACACAATTAACCTCAAAATTAATCCTTAGTTCTAGTGTTGTCTTGAAAAAAAGAACTTTGCAAGAGGGAGCTAGGAGAGAGTGAGAGAGGGAAACGTGAATGCCTAGCTACTCACCAAAACTTATCTAGTTTTGTCAAATATCTTGGCCTAAAAACCATTTTACCCTTGCACATAATTAACCTCAAAATTAATCCCAAGGGAAATTTAGTCATTTCACCATTATGACTAATTATCCCCTAATCTCTAAGTTATCCAACTAATCCATCAAATATAACTAATCCACCAACTAATTCCATTTCACTAAATATTCCCCAAAGTATGCAAAAATTACAAAAATTCTCGAGTCGGGTATTTATCCCCGTTTTGACTTTTCCACTTAACTGCTCGAATGGATCCACTCATGCCTAATATAACAAATATATCCACATAATAATGTGGTCTCAAGCCCATATCCCCAAAAATTACAAATATACCTCAACAGGTCAAATTACGAAAATGCCCCTTTTTAACAAAAGTGTGTCTTTAAACACATTTAATATACATAAACATGCATACTCAACCATATAATTATATAAATCACATAAAACAATTAGTACACACCTAATTACCTCACGTGCCCTCCTGGTACGCTAATCAAAACACTAAATTCTATTAGAAGTTTCGGGACCTATAATACGAAGCTCCAATAAACCAGATTAATAATTAAACTCTTTAATTCAATAGTCTTACTTATTAATTCCATTATTACTCGACTATAAATATTGAATTTCACTCTAAGTAATTATATAATTATATTTACAGAGTTTTCTCTTATAGTCCATTGATGTAATCAATAAATATAGTTATGTCCTCCATTTATTACTTCGCTACTTAGAGTTGGTCTAGAATTACCGTTTTACCCTTATAATTACCTCTTGTTCCTTAAGTACCATTAATTCACTAATGAATAATTAATATATAATATAATCATATTATAGATTTTATTTTATTTTGAAAAGTTTGTATATTTTTAGAGTAATGTTTTTCAAAATATAATTTTCTAAATTTGGCAACTTAGAGACTAAAATGGAAAATTTTCATACTTAGTGGGAATTTTTTCTAAGAGAGTAGATTTTCAATCTACTTTAGTCTTAATAATTATAGATTTAAGTTTAGAAAGCTAAATAATTATTAGGATTAATTTGGATATTATAAATTTATAATTTAATAAACTAATGAATTTTGTTTATAGAAAATAAAAAGGGTGCAAAGCCCTAATTTTTAAAGAAATTATGATGAATTACTTTTTTAAAATAAAATTACCTTTCTCCTTAATTTTCTTTAAAACGAACTAATTTTTTTTTATAACCATCTTTATAATTTTTTCTCAATAAAATAAATTAACTTAGTTTATCAAAGTTTACAATTTAATGATTTTACAAAAAATTATAGATATTTGTTAACTTATCAATGAAAGGGTAAAATTGGTAAGGCTAAAGTACTTCCAAGCTATATTTTTCTGGCTAGGTCCGATAAAGGAAGGGAACCAGAAATTAGTGTTGGGGATTAGAGGCAAGAACCTTAGATTTGTATTTTACAACTCAAAGCAATAAACAAGATTATTCTAAACTCTAATGGGAGAAGATTAGAAAGTGCATTAACACAAATAAACATGTTTAGAGTAGAGCTTTGTTGATGAAGAACCTTGACACATAAAATCACAAGTCTATGATTTTATGTAAACTAGAAAATGTAACAATCCTTAACATAAATGAAGATTTGTTGTCCAAAAATCTCTATTCCTAGCCTCCCTCTTTATATTTCTTGAAGTTACAACAATGGAATGAGATTGGGATTCACAAGTCTTGGATCATCATACAATTTAAGCATTCTTGATGAAGATCTTGGAGAAAACTAGTAATTTTGAAAGTTAGATAGAGAGAGGTTCTTTAAGAGAGAGAGAGAGAGGTGAGTGATCCATTCACCAATTAAATCAAATAAACTATTTAAATTAGGCGTGTCTATTAGTCTGTTTGGTCGGGTTACAACATATTTTAATCAACGCAATGTAAAAATCAGGTTTCAAAAATCCAACTCTAACCCCTCCAATTGAGAAAAAAAAAGTTTAACTCGTCCAACGTTTTAGGCGGTTTGATCAGGTTAACCCGCCCAAGCGAATCTTAAGTTTTTTTTTTAACAAAATGTTCAAATAATTAGATAAATGTCCAGTTCGGATTGAGCCAATGGGTATTTTGGGGATTTTTATATTTTGGGTTTTATTGGTACTTAAATAAATTGGTGAAATATTTAGGTTTGATGGATTAATTAACAATTTGGAGATTAGTAGTATAATTAGGTTTCTAGGAAAATGACTAAAATTCCCTTGGGGGTGAGCTTTGAGGTTAAGTGAAGGTGATGGTAAAATGGTCATTTTACCAAGAGATTAGAGTAAACCGAAGGCTGAAGTCTCTTACATGTTCCAAGCTCTTCTTCCTCTTCTTCTTTGTGAGTCCTCTTGAACACTAAGGGACACACTAAGGTTTTGGCTTGATCAAGCTTAGAATTTAAGGATTTTTTTGAAGAATTGAGCATCAAGGAAGGAGATTGAAGTTGCCAAGGCCACTCTTAGCACAGATATTCAAAGATTCAAAGAGGTATGAGCCCTTGTTCTCTATTTTTTTGCCTTGTTCATCAATGTTCTTGAGGATAGATGGGATTTTGTTCTAAATATAAAAAATTAGTGTCCTTTGAGTGTTTAGGTCTATATGTTGATGATAGGAATGTATAGAGCAATTATTCTTTGGCTCTAATTCAAATTGAATCCATGAATTGTGTTTGAATTTTAGATTTTTGGAAATTTGGGCTTTGGAACCCTAAAGTTGAAATTCTAAATTTTGAGTTGAATTTTATGTTTGATTGAGGTTTATAGGATGTATATGAGGTATTACAACTATTTTGGTGCTTAAATTATGGGTTTGGAAAAGGTGGGATCAGATTTGAATAAGATTAAGATTTTGAAAATAGTAGAAATTTTGCAGAAAAGCTCTCTAACTTGCGTCGGTAGACCAGCCTAGGGCACCCAGTCGACCGGCCTGCAATTTTAGCAGGCTTGGCCATTTTGGCTGCCAGCCTTGGCTAGACATCGACCATAGACATAGTGTTGGTGATGCAAACTATGTGGTTATTACCGTAATCTTAGTGTCGAGAGACACACTATGCTAGGAATTGACCGTACATATGGTGATGGTGATTCAAATTTAGTTGGTATAGTTGATAATGAATGCTACTATGATTATTGAGTTATGCAAATTGTTATCTGTTCATGATGTGGTTATTATGTATGTCTTGTGGAAATTTTCTTGTTGGGCCTTGGCTCATGGGTGCTCTATGGTGAAGGTAAGGTCAAGGGAAAGATCGACCAACCATGAGTTGGGGGGCTTTGGAGTGGTGTGTACACGTTTGGCTTGCTCGGCTGCCATGGTGAGGATATTTTTAGGCACTTAGAGTAGAAGTCCATTTTGTCTCTTAAGACGAATATTTTTGTACCTTTGATTGTAATTAAACTTTCTTTAAACTCTTTTTGGGATCCCTTGTATACATTTAAAGTTTTAATGAAGAAGTTTATATCCTTTGACCGAAATTTTTAATACATGAACCTTTACAAAAAATTTAATCACACTTTTCAGTCCAAATGACTCTATTAACAAGTTAAGCACTGTTTTAAACACACAGTGTGACAGTCTTGGATTAGTAGGGCATTATACTATTGCTCAAGGAGTTTTAGTCTCATACCTCTATTTGTAGAACTCACCAAATCTCTCCCAAGAGGTTTGGTAAACGGATCCACTAAGTTCTCACAAGATTTGACATATGAAATTGATATGATACTCTTATCAATCAAAATTCCCTCACATAGTCATGTCTTAGACTTACATGTCTAGACTTCCCATTATATATCTTGTTGTAAGCTCTAATCAAAATGGCTTGAATATCACAATGTATCGAAATCGTCGATACATCAACTACAGTTTTTGTTATCTCCAACATGAGATCTTTTAGCCACTCGGCCTCTTTGTTGGTTGTTGCTAGAGCTATAAACTTAGATCGATGGTTGAGTGACATATACATGTTTGTTTCTTGGATCCCCAAGAAGCGACATCCCCACCAAGGGTGAACACCCAACCGATTGTGGAGAGATTATCTCCTATAGCGGATATCCATCTTGCATCAAAATTTCACTCAAGTATCTTAGGAAACTTAGAAAATTGGAGGCATAGATCTTTGGTCCTTTTAAGGTATCCAAATACTCTTTCCACGACCTTCCAATGTCAGATACTTCGGATGCTAGTAAGCCTACTTAGTTTACTAACTGCAAATGCAATGTCCGCTCTAGTACAATGAGCGGCATACATCAAACTTCCAATTGCACTTGCATACTCTAGTTGAGCCGCCGCTCTCCCTTCATTATTTTCAAGTTTTAGACTTGAATCGAAGGGTGTGTTTTCCTCTTTGATATTAAGATGACCAAACTTGTCAAGTATTTTCTCAACATAATGAACTTGACCTAAGGCATGTCCATTCACATTTCATTTTACTTTGATACCTAGTATGGTATCAATCTTTCCAAAGTCCTTCATCTTGAAGTTAGAAGATACAAATCTCTTTGTTTCTATTATGCCCTTCATGACATTACTTAATATAACATATCATAAACATATAGACACACTAGAATGACATAGTCATCACAAGTCTAGAGTATAAGCACTTTTCCGCACTATTGTGTCTAAACCCATATGAAACAATGGCTTCATAAAACTTCACATTCCATTGTTTTGGTGCTTTATATAAACCATATAATGATTTAACAAACTTACACACCTTATGTTCATTTTCCCTTAGAACAAACCCCTCTGGTTGTTCCATGTACGCCTCCTCATCAAGGTTACCATTTAGGAATGTCATGTTGACATCCATTTGATGAACATATAGGTTGTGTATTGATGATAAGGGAAACAATAATCTTATAGATGTTGTCCTTGCTACCGGTGCATAGGTATAGAAATAATCTATGCCCTCATTTTGTCTAAACCATTTGGCGACCAAACTTGCCTTATAGTCTTGAATAGTCCCATTAGTGTTGTATTTTCTTTGAAATACCCACTTGCAACCTATTGCATTTTATCCTTGTGGTAGATCAACAATCTCCCAAGTGTGGTTAGAAATAATTGAATAAATTTCATCATTTATTGCCTCTTTCCAAAAAGTTAGAGTCCTTTGAGAACATAGCTTCTTGGAAAGTTTGATAATCATCCCCCACTTGAAGTACCATAGGATACTTCCAAGTGTCTCCCTTGTGGTTTCCCACTACTAGGTAAAGAGTCTCCACTTTAGATGTTTTATTTTGTGATCCACCTGCTTTAAGCCTTTGGTTTCTTCTAGGAAATATCGGTTGCTCTAAAATCCTTTAAGGTAACTCCTCTTGAGTTCTTTCTAATAACATCTCTTGATTAAATTATCACATTAGACTCCAAGTCTAATAGCCTATAGGCCTTGCTATTTGAGGCATAGCCTATAAATACACATTTGATTGAACTTAGACCCAACTTGGTCATTTTAGGCTTTGTGATCTTGTAATAAGCAAGGTACCCCCACACTTTGAGATACCCTAGGTTGGACCTCTTTCCTTTCCATATCTCATATGGTGAAATTTGATTCTTCTTTAAAGGAATTTGGTTTAGAATATGACAATCGATAAGTAAGGCTTCTCCCCATAATACCATAATCCTAAATTCTACCAAGAACATATGTTCTATTTTTTTCTTTCCGCTATACCATTTTGTTGGGGTGTATAAGGGGTTGTAAATTCATGTATTATACCATGCATTTCACAAAACACATTGATTTCATTGGAAAAGTAACCACTGCCCCTGTCACTTTAATTTTCATTTCAAATTGATTTTCAACTTTAGCTTTATAGATTTTAAACATGCTAAAATCACATATGTGAATCTAGAACAATCATCAATAAAGGTAATAAAATACCTATGTACAACTCTAGTAATTATTCCATTAAATTCACATAAATCACCATATATCAAATCTAACAAGTTAGTTTTCCTCTCAACACTTGAGAAAGGTTTCTTTACCATCTTAGATTTAACACATAATTTACATTTTCATGCTCAACATCATTGCATACAATTAAACCATATTTGATAACTCTTTTAATTGTACTATATCCTATGTGAGCAAGTCTATTATGCTACAAAGTAATAGAATCAAAGCCAAGCATATAAGAGAAAGAAGAGCATGCATAATTATATAAAAAAAAGTCTTTGGTACACAATTTTATCATACCATCACAAACATACACTTTCCCCATAAAGTAGTTCTCCGTGGATAGAATTAGCTTGTCATACTTAAACACAAATTTGATGTTTGGTTTGCTCAACAAATGCCTACTCACAAGATTCCTACTCATATCTGGAACATACAACACATTGGTCAATAGAAATTTCTTTCTGGATGTGAAGTAAAGATAAACATTCCCCTTGCACAACACCTTGGATCTATGATCATTACCCATTTGGATCTCATGGCCATTTCTTGATTCTTCAAAGGTTTTGAAGACCTCTCTATTGTCAGTTACATGAATTGTGGCACAAGTATCATACCACCATCCTTGCACTTTCCCTTGAATGGCATTCCCTTCACTCAAGGTAGCAACCAAGTCCTCTTCGTTTGTGTTTACCTTGGATCAATGGTTGTGGGACTTTCGATACTTGCACTTCCTAGCCATGTGGCCACTCTTGCCACAAATAAAGCAAGGGCCTCTCACACCCTTGAATTTCCCTTCATTCTTCTTAGGGGCTCGGTAAGTATCCTTCTTTGATTTGGGTTTCTTGTGAATCTTCTTTTTCGATTGATAGGGTTTCTCTATGGCGTTAGCCTTGGATGTCCAAACATTGGACTCTTCCATGTACTTGTCTCTAGAACGTGACTCCTCTTCAATCCTTAGGTTCTTCAAGATCTCTTCCAATGATTTCTCTTCATTCTCATGGAGGATCTTCTTTCTATAGCTTCTCCAAAATGAAGGTAACTTATCCCTCCCACAATGAAGGGTTCTAGCAATGTTATCTTAAGAGTTGATAGCTTATTCACAATTACTTGAAGCTCGTGTACTTAAGGGACTATGGGTTTACCATCAAAGAATTTAAATTCTATTTCTTGAGTTATGAGGAATTTCTTGGTACCTTCTTCTTCGGTTTTGTAATTCTTCTCAAGAGCTTCCCATATATCATTTGCTGATGTAGTGTTTGCGTAGAGATCATAAAGATGATCTGATAGAGCATTAAGTATGTGGCCTCTACATATGAGTTCATCTTCTTCCCTTTTATTCCTTTCCTTAATCACTTCTTGATTATCATCATCCTTTTGAGCCTCCAAAGTATTCAAATCTTTGTCAAGAATATAGTACACCTTCAAAGTCATAAGAAGAAACATGATATTCTCTTGCCAACAAACAAAATTTGAACCATCGAATCGATCTAATCTCACAAGATCTTGAGACATGAACTTGAGGGCTGAGATTGATGAGCTTTCTTCCATAGCTTTCGTTAGTAGATAAACCTTAGAGATAGACAAACTAGATAAGAAAACTTAGGTTTAGAGATAGAGATTTTTTGTTGTTGGGGATTAGAGGTAAAACCCTTAGTTTTGTATATTACAACTCAAAGCAATGAACAAGATTAATATGAACTCTAATGGAAGAAGATTACATAGTACATAAACACTAATTAACAAGTGTAGAGTAGACCTTTGTTGATGAAGAACCTTGACACATAAAATCACAGGTCTATGATTTTTTGTGAACCACAAAATATAACAAGGCTTGAAACAAATGAAGATTTGTTGTCCAAAAACCTCTATTCCTAGCCTCCTCCTCGAGATTACTTAAAGCAACAACAATGGAATGAGATTGGGATTCACAAGTCTTGGATCTTCATACAAGTCAAACTTTCTTGATGAATATATTGGAGAAAACTAGTAATCTTGAAAGTTAGAGAGAGGTTCTTTTAGAGAGAGAGACAAAGAGATAGGTGAGTGATCAATTCACCAATTAACTCAAATGAACCCTTTAAATAGTATAGGAACCTCATTAGACTCAACTAATGAGATTAGACAATTTTAATTTAAATTTTGGAGCCAAAACATGTCATTCTACGAATTTGTATAGATAGCCCAGGTGACATGTCACCTAGTACCAGGCGATGCATTGCCTAGCCTCTTTAGAGACGAGCGACGCATCGCCTCCTAGAGGCAACGCAAAGCCAATGTCTCTGACTTGGCACTCCAAAACTTGTCTCAAAACATCCCCAAATGATCCCAAACATTTTGGGTACTCTTATATACTCCAAAGAAACATTTTGGACTCAAAAAAATGATTTATAAATGTCTATACTAAAAGTCAACACTCACATGTTCACTTTAGTGAAACCGTTATGGATTTTGCTCCTCTTCATGCCTAACCAATTGCACCATGTATTTAACCAATCATAACAATGTGTATAAAAGCAAACTTTTAAATAATTAGACCCGTTGTGGGAATTTTTTTGGTAACTGTAAGTGTCGTTTTACGACTTAAAATGTGCGAGGACAATAATACCTTAGTGGGTATTCGATTTATGACCTTACTGTCCAAGGTATTTTACTATACTATAAATGTCATAATTAATCCGAGTATATTGTATGCTAGTTACAGTATTGCTTAATGAGATGGGATGGTCCGTGGGAGGATTGTACGCACACAACAAGGATTGAAAGAGACATGTCTACAACATGAATTAATTAGTGTATTTCTACAACATGAAGAATTCAGTGTGTGATTTACATGTCTACAACATGAATTAATTAGTGTATTTCTTGCTAGAAGTAGGAATTATATGTTGGCGGAGACTGAGATAACACCACCACAAAAAATAGAATCTACAAAAAATTTGGATTGAAAGAGACTTAAAAAAAGATTAAGAAAGAACATGCAAACCTAATTAGAACAATGGTGTTCTTCAGGTTTTGATGAAGCTTCAAACCCTAGCCAAATCACCACTTTCAACAATCCTTAGAGCGAACCCTTGAGCAAAACAAAACACAAACCAAGGCTTATACATGTTAATAAATGTTGTCCTAATACTCTATTTTCCATCCACCATTGATGCTTGAGGACTTCTCTTCAGGAAATGAGGATTGAGATTGAACAAGCCTTCAACTCTCTAAGCCAAGCACATTCTTGGAGAGTTCTTGGAGAAGACTATAAATTCTTGGAGCTAGAGAGAGAATGAGGGCAGAGAGTGATCAAGTCTTTCAAATCACTATTTTTGACCCATATATACAGTGGGCACCGTCATTAGGTCTAACCAATAGGATTAGACTTGCAAAACACGTCATAAAGAGCATTTATGATTTTTCACGTAATACAGCAGGTGACGCATCGCCTGCTAGGGATCCTGGTAACCCTAGCCAATAGGCAATGTGTCGCCTCCTGGGTGGCAATGTATCACCACCACCTCTGACTTTGGACACTTCCAAAGGTCCAAAAAATGCTCCAAATGCTACCCTATGTGAATTCTACTGAGTGCTTATACCTTGCTTGTATTTTAACACTTAATCATTTGTATTTAACCAATCATAACAATCCCCCACTTTCTTAAATACAAGCAACGTTATCTAGCATAAATAGTTTTGGTGCATAAAATAAAGTGCCTTTCCGTTTGAACTTTATCTTAGTGAAGATACCACAAAGTATTATCGAAATCATTAGTAGCTTAGAGCTTGAACCAAGTATTCCATATGAAAATACCGGTTATACCTCACACACCTCCACAATATCTTTTTTTACCCACTTTCTCGCTTAGCACTATCATGGCCATGTGCTCATCCCTTCATGGACTTTCCAGGGAGAAACTCCAACTCCTATGAGAGGTGGCACCACCTCTAAGTCCACATAGGTGAAGTTCTTACAACACCTTAGCTACCTTTATAGATGCTTGTTACACTCAACTAAACTTTATTAAAAGCCCTAGGCTTAACCCTAACTCAGTAGCAACCAACACTAACCATCTTGGATGGAACTCATCATAAGTTTTATTGTTGAAACTATTCACTTATCAATGAATTGTTCTTACCTGTTGAACTCTTTCCCTTGATTTGTACAAGTTGAGAGTTGGGTTTCCATCATTGGTGAATCTATTCTTCTAGGATTTTCAATCCCATCCCTTTTGAAGTAGAACTTACTAACCTTCTCACAAGAGGTTTTGTAAATGGATTCGATAAGTTCTCCCTTGTTTTAACATATGAGATCGATATGATTCCACCTTGAATCAATTGTCTCACATATTCATGTCTTAGACTAATGTGTCTTGACTTTCCATTATACACACTATTATATGCTCTAGTAAGTGTGGATTGGCTATCACAATGTATTATAATTGTTGATACCATATCCATGGTTAAAGCAATATCCTTCATGAGATTCCTAAGCCACTCGGCCACTTTGCCAGTTCCCGTTAATGCTATAAACTCCGCTTCCATGGTTGACTGTGAAATACACGTTTGCTTCTTGGAGCCCCATGAGATTGTACCTCCTCCAACAGTAAACACCTAGCCGGTGGTGGAGAGATTATCTCCAATTCCCGATATCCAATTAGCATCGGAATATCCTTCAAGTATCTTTGGAAAGTTTGTATAGTGAAGACTATACTCCTTGGTACCCTTGAGATAACTAAGTATTCTCTCAATAGCTTTCCAATGCTTGATACTCTGATTGCTAGTAAATCTACTAAGTTTACTAACCGCATATGCAATATTCACTCTTGTGCAATGAGCAACATACATTAGGCTACCTATTACACTTGCATATTCCAATTGAGCCATCGATCTTCCTTCATTCTTTTCAAACTTCATGTTTGAATCAAATGTTGTATGTCCTCTTTGATTTTGAGATGACTGAATTTGTCAAGCTTTTTCTCAACATAGTGCGTTTGGCTTAACACATAAACCCCACTATTCTTTCTAACTTTGATACCTAGAATGGTATCCACCTATCCAATGTAATGCTCTACTTCCTTAGAGTCGTTACTAAGTGAGTTTAAAACGTGCCATTAACTCACTAATCGAGGTTTTAGGTTAAAAGTATGACTAAATTGAGATAAAATCCATTACTAGACATTAAATATAAAACATTTGGTTATTCATTGAAATTTCATAAAGTTTCACAGTTGGGTTCCCAAAATTCAATTTAGAAAATATATTACAGATCAAAATGTACACGTGGTCGACTTAGGCGACAAAAAAACTATTACAATACATTTTCCCAAAAACAAACCCTAGTCGTGGTGGCTAGGCAGGTCGAACATGTACCCATCGCTCCACACTCTCCGTACATATGGTTGGTCGACCTTCCCCTTGCCCTTACCTACACCATAGAGCACTCGTGAACTGAAGCCCAGCAAGAAAACTCAACACAAAACAAATAACATATGCATATTTATCAACAACATATAACAAAGCAGCCAACGAACTAAACACATAGCGGACATGCCGTCCCAGGCGCTTTACCAGGCCCTGGGTTCGCAGTCTTCACCGTGAGGATGACTCCGACATCCTAAGAGGGTCTCGCCCTAACAGCTCGCACTCCGCGTGCTCAATGTCGTTCTGGCCCCATGCCATACTCGGCTTTGCACTCCGCGTACTAACACCGCTCCCAGCCCTTGATGTACTCGGCTTTGCACTCCACGTGCTCGACGCCGTTCCCGGCCCCTTGCCGTACTTGGCTTCCTGCCGTTCTCAGCCTTCACCATTCATTCAAAATATGCAATACATATCATAATATCAACAAATATTTGAACATATACTTAACATAAACAATAGGGCAACCCACTGAAATTCAATCACATAGGGCCATGCCCGGCAATACAAACAATAGGGCCATGCCCTGCTCTACGAGTTCAATAGTTTTCTTACCTGTGTCCCAAGCTTCTTGAGCACCGCAATCCCAAGCACAGTCCTTTAACTCGAGCCTCACTGAAAACCTAGTCACAATGCATTCACAATAGCCATCCATCAAGCTCTAATCCAATAAATAACTTTGGGATATAATTCTAGCCTCTGGGACCTTGGATTCTACCTATTCGGAAGGTAAAATCCTTCCCGAGCCTTAACTTTTTGGTTCCCGAGCAAAAAACCTTCAAATAGAAAGTATTTAGCATTTGGGCCGCGGCCCAGCCCCTTAAGGGCCGCGGCGTGCACAAGTCAGAGGCAAAATGCCTCTCTGTTTAGGGACACGGGCTGCGGCGCTCCAATCCTTAGGCCGCGATGCGCCTTGGCAGACAGAGGCTTCCAGCCTCTTTGACACACACGAGCCGTAGCACTTGAAAAACAGGGTCGCGGCTCGAGCCTCCAAACCCATAAAATCACCATTCTTCCTGCGTTTTCTTCGAGCCTAAACCCCAATTCTCATAATTCAAACATCAATTAAACTCATAATTATGTCTAGAATTTATATTCCTACAATCTAATCATCATAACTAAACCTCTAAACAATTCATACTCTCACATGACACCCAAATTCATCTCAAATACAGCTAACAAGATCTAACCCCATGCAAGCTTAAGTTCTAATAAAACCAACAAAATTCAATCTTAATAATAAAGTTAAAGTCTTACCTCTGCAATATCCACACCCTTGAGCTACCTTCCCAAGTTCTGTCAGCCTCTAAACTTCAATTGCCTACTAGATCCTTTAGTATTCCCTCAACCTTCAAGCATCCAAGGAAGGAGGAAGAAACTGAGAGACAGAGAGATGAAAAGAGCTGAGAATTCTTTTTGTTTCTTTCCTTCTGTTTTCTTCTACCAGACCCTAGAATCACAGCTGCCTATAGATAAGCTTATCCCTTGCCAAAGGTCTAAAATACCCCTTAAACTTATCCTCAATCCTTAAGTAACCCAAGGGAAATTTAGTCATTTGCTAAATCTCGTTAAGTCCCCGAGTACTCCTATAAATCCCCATTTAATCCTGACATGTCCAAATCATTACTAAATTACTACCCATTACTCAATAAATCTCGAACACATATAACATTCCCAAAATACCTCTAGGCTCCTCCCGAGCCAGGTATTTGACCTCGCTGTGACTTTCTAGCTAAACTGCTCCCTAGGACCGTCTCAGATCGTGCATCACAAATATATCACCACTCACTCTTGGTATCAATCACAATATACACAAATATTTCATTTATGCCCTCAACAGGCTAAAATTACAAATATGCCCCTAATAGCCAAATGGGGCCCACATGCATATTTAATTCACCTAAACATTCATTTCTAATCACATAATCATCAAATTCACATATTAATGTAATTAAATCAATTACTGCCCTCCAGGATCGCTAATCAAGATCCTAAGCCTTATTAGCAAATCTGGGACGCTACAACTATCCCCTCCTTACAGAAATTTCATCCTCAAAATTACCTGAACAACTCGGGATACTGATCCCGCATATCTGTCTCAATTTCCCAAGTTGCCTCCTCCACTTTGTTGTTCCTCCATAACACTTTTACTAAGGCGATGGTCATGCTCCGCAAGACTTTATCCTTCCGATCGAGAATCTGAACAGGATTCTTCTCATATAATAAACCTGGTCTTGCTCCATGTTCTCATAACTCAGTACATGTGTAGAATCTGATACATACTTCTGCAACATGGATACATGAAACACATTGTGAACCCCTAATAGAGCTGGAGGCATCGCCAATCTGTAAGCTACCTCTCCAATCCGTTCTAGAATCTCAAAGGGGCCAACAAACCTAGGACTCAGCTTGCCCCGTACACCAAATCGTTTCACTCCTCTCAATGGAGAAACTCTGAGAAATACATGGTCTCCAACTTGAAACTCAACGCTCTTGCACCTCAAGTCTGAGTAACTCTTTTGGCAACTCTAGGAGGCGAGCATTCGAGCTCTAATATTTTCAATCGCGTCATTGGTCCTCTGAACAACCTCAAGACTAAGATACCTTCTCCCACTCGTATCGTCTCAATGAATAGGTGATTTGCACTTCCTCCCATATAACATCTCATACAGAGCTACTTCGATAGTCGTCTGATAACTGTTGTTATACAAAAATTCAATGAAAGGGAGATACTTACTCAAAGATCCCTCAAAATCCAGCCCACAGGCTCATAGTATATCCTCCTGTATCTGAATCGTCCTCTCAGATTGTCCATCCGTCTGAGGATGATAAGCGGCACTAAACCGCAACTGCTTGCCCATAGTCTTCTGCAGGCTCTCCTAAAACTTGGAGGTGAAGGTGGGGTCCCTTGTCGAATACTATCCACCTCGGAGCCCCATGAAGTCATACAATTTCCTTCACATACAATTCAGCATACAACTCCACAGTATAAGTTGTCCTAACAGGCAAAAAGTGGGCGGATTTTGTATTCCTATCCATAATCACCATCACCGAATCATGTTGTCTCACAGTCTTTGGCAATCATACCACAAATTCCATGGTAATATCCTCCCATTTCCACCCCGGAAACCCTAGAGACTGCAACAACCCTGCTGGCCTCTGATGTTCAGCCTTTACCTGCTGACAAGTCAAACACTTAGCCACATAATCTACCACATCCCTCTTCATCCTCGACCTCCAATATAGAGTTCTCAAATCTTGGTACATCTTTGTCGTACTCGGATGTAAAGAATAAGGAGTTGTATGAGACTCATCCAAGATCTCTCGTCGAATACTAGAACCCATCAAAACACAAATCCGACCTTTGTACTTCAGTAATCCCATCTCTGAAATAGAGAAGACTTTAGCCACTTCGGCTAAGACGCTCTCTTTGTGCCCAATCAACTGGGGATCCTCTCCCTGCGGCTCCTTGATCCTCTCAAGTAATGTAGACTGAAGAGTGATGTTGGCTAACTGACCAACCACCAACTCTATGCCCGCTCTAGTCATCTCTTCAGCTAACTTATCTGATATCTATCTCGAACTAAACAACTGTCCTGGGCCTTTCCGACTCAGTGCGTCGGCCACTACATTGGCCTTCGCAGGATGATACAGAATATCACAATTGTAATCCTTTACCAATTCCATCCAATGTCTTTTGCACATATTCAGATCCTTCTGAGTTAAGAAGTACTTCAAACTCTTATGATCGGTGTATATTTCGCACTTGTCACCATAAAGATAATGTCTCCAAACCTGAAGTGCAAATACCACCACCACCAATTCTAGATCACGTGTAGGATATCTCTGCTTATACTCCTTCAACTGTCTTGATACGTAGGCTATCAACATTCCAACTTGCATCACTACACATCCCAAACCCTGTATGGAAGCATCACAATAAACTACAAACTTCTCATTGACTAATCGCAGACTCAATACTGGAGCGGTAATCAGTCACCGCTTCAATTCCTTGAAACTGTTCTCACACCTGTCTGTCCACACATACTTAGTCTTCTTACGTGTCAATTCGGTTAATGGTGTGGCTATCCTGGAGAACCCCTCGATGAATCGCCAGTAATACCCTGCCAATCCAAAGAAGCTCCTAGCTTCTTGTACACTGCTCGGCCTAGGCCAATCTTTCATTGCCTCAATCTTACTTGGGTCAACCAGAATCCCCTCCTTACTGACAATGTGTCCCAAAAATGCTACTTGCGATAACCAAAATTCACACTTGTTGAACTTAGCATATAACCTATGCTCTCTCAACCGCTGTAATACCAAACGTAGATGCTGCTCGGGCTCTATCTCTGACTGAGAGTACACCAGTATGTCATCAATGAATACGATCGCAAACTTGTCCAAATAGTCCTTGAAGACCTTGCTCGTCAAATCCATAAAGGCTGCTGGGGCATTGGTTAATCCAAAGGACATAACCAAAAATTCATAGTGTCCATACCTTGTGCGAATAGCGGTCTTCGGTATGTTCTCCTCTTTAATCCTTAATTGGTGGTAGCTTGACCCAAGGGCAATCTTAGAGAACATTGTCTTCCCCTCAAGCTGATCAAACAAGTCATCGATCCTGGGTAGTGGGTACTTGTTCTTAATGGTCAACTTGTTCAGCTCTCTGTAGTCAATACACATCCTTAAGGATCCATCCTTCTTCTTGACGAACAATACTAGAGCACCCCATGGAAAAAAACTCAGTCTGATGAATCCCAAATCCAATTACTCTTGCAACTGAATCTTCAGTTCCTTCGACTCCGCCGAATCCATTCTATAAGGTGTCCTAGATACTTGCTCTGCCCCTGGTGCCAAATCTATGACGAACTCAATCTTTCAGTGTGGTGGCAACCCTAGCAAGTTTGCAGGGAACAAATCTGGAAACTAACATACTAGTCTAGTCTCACTCGGCCCAACCAACACAACTCTAGAAGTATCCATAATGTTTTCTAGGAATCCTATGCAACCATCATGTATCAGGTCTCTAGCCTTCAGTACCGAAATCATAGGTACTCGCGGACCACTCACTGTCCCCACGAATACAAAAGGTGCCTCTCCTTCTGGTTCAAACGTCACCATTCTGTGCTTGCAGTCAATCGTCGCCCCATATTTCGATAACCAATCCATCCATAAGATCATATCAAAGTGATCCATTGCTAGCTCAATAAGATCCACAGACAACTCCCTACTGTCTATCTATACTGGCAATGCTCTAACCCATCTCCTAGAGACTACCAGTTCCCTAGTTGGGAACAAAGTCTGAAATCCCCTAGCATACAAATCACTAGGTCTACATAATCGATCTATCACTCTAGCATAAACAAATGAATGAGTAGCACCCGAATTAATCAATGTAGTAAAAGAAGAACCAGCACTAGAATCTGACCTGTCACGACCGAGGGGCTAGCCTCAGCCTCAGTCTGGGTCAAGGTAAATAATCTGGCAGGAGCAAGACTGTCGCTCTATTTCAACTCTTCCTTCCTCGCTTGTGGGCAGTCCTTCCTCAGATGACTAATGATCCCACAAGTAAAGCAGGCCCTGATCTCGCATTGTAACGCCCTGGTTACCCCAGAACCTTTGGTTAAAAACGTGCTCTAAGTGTGATTAACAGGTTAAGGTAGAAAAACCAATAAAAAGGAAAGGATATTTTTTTCATTATAAATTGCTCATGTGCTAATCAAAACATTTACAAGTTGTTCTCAGTACAAAATGGTCATTATTGTTTCAAATTTACATTCCCACCGACCTAAGCAGCAAAAATAGGGTAAACCTCCTAGTTCCTCTAAGAACACCTTGGCCGTGGTGGTCAAGTAGCCGCATATGTACACATCACCACCTAAGCTCTCCACTCAAGGCTGGGTGAGCTTTTCTTTCCCTTTACCTGCACCACATAGCACCCATGAGCCAAAGCCCAGCAAGAAAACACAATATATCATGATATAATATCAACAACGATCATAATAATCATTCAGGACTATCAGTCCAAACAGATAGGTGACAGTCGCAAAAGTCGCTGAAATGGGTACAACTCCCTTTAGCCATGTGACGATAGGGTCACTAGAGCTTAACAGATAAGTGAACCTTCCATAGCTTAGACAGGATAGGTGCATGGTGATTAGTCACCAACATAACCTTTCTCATGACAATAGAGTCATAACCTTGGAACATCGTTCCCTAGCCATGTGACAAGCAGTCACCTGGGCCCTAAGCCCCAGCTCTAGTAACTAGTCTTAGACTAGACATGCGCTTATAAGTTCATCGACCTTAGGGTCGGTCCAGCATTAATGCCTTAGAGCCATTCAACGCTGATATCGATTAGATCTAATCTTCATTCGGCCCTGCGTTCAGGACGCTTATGTCGGTTCTGACCTTTAGGTTAGTATCCCTGACTAGTCAGTGCTATATACATATACACAATATTCACTAGCATATAATATGCAATCCATGTCCACATTTTTTAACCAACATGCCTCAATAACAATCACGCATGTCATATACATATACAGGGTGCAGTTGTATTCTTACACTGTTTTCTTACCTCAGATTCGAGCTACAATGATTAAAAGAACGACCCTTGAGAATGATCAACCTTTAGTCCTTTAGTGGTCACCTAATCATAACCAAACACTGGACATCATTAATAATAATGATCAACATAGGTTTCCAAACCAATATCTAGCCTCCGGGACATCAATCTAAACTAATCCAAGTAGTAGGAACACTCCCGAGGCCTATAACTAAGTTCCCGGGGTCAAAACATGCCAACGAGGTGAAAACTGGGCAAGGGCTGTGGCCCTAGCACCTTGGGCCGCGGCCCCCAGAACTTCCTGAAGCAAGGGCCGCAGCTTCTAGCACGCACAAAGAGCCCCACCTGTTTCTTCATGTCAGGGCCGCGACCCCCAACTCTGGGCCATTACAAAACATGTTTTTAACACTCCAAAGCCTCCAAAATCATACCTAAACATTCCCCAATCATCAAATCAAAGTTCCCAAGCTTCCCAATGCTCCAAAACCCTCAAAATTCAAGGTTCGAACGAACCGAAAACTCAACAATTTACAAAATCTAATTCAAAGCTTAGAAACTCAAAAAAATCAAAACTTAAACTTCGATTACCTTCGATTGGGTTATTTTACGTCAAATCCTTCGGTTAAGAAGCTTATAATCTTTCCTAGGATCGCTATGCCTTGATCCTCGCTTGATTCCGACTCCTAGAACTCGAGATTTCTTCGAAAAGGCTCAAACGGTAAAATGAACTGACGAAAGGGAGAACGAGAGGTTTTCTAATGTACGTTCTATCTGATAAGCTACTTCAAGCTTAAGTAACCTCAAATAAAACCAAATGCTCGGGGTCCCGAAAACACCCCCGAGGACATTATAGTCAAAACTTCCAAAATTTCCTCCTGATCTCAAATATTCCCAATTTATCATCAAATAAACATTCCTATTACCCATAATTGACCCCGTTATGATAAAACCTCTAATCCATTATATATGACCGTCTCATGATGAATAGCTCGAATATATCTCCATAATAATGGAATCTCATTTACAGATCACATTATGCACCCCAAATACACAAATATACCCTTAAAGGGCCAAATTATCAAAATATCATAATATTCAAATGTGGACCCACATGCACGCATATAACATCATATCATAATATAATTCACATATACATGCATATTATCAATTAATGGCATAATTAAGCAAGTATGGCCCTCCCGGCCTACTAATCCCACCATTAAACCACATCGGAGAATTCGGGGCATTACATGCATTCTCCCTGATGTTATCGTCTGCATCAAGGACACTCTAGGAAGTTCTTCTAGTTGTCTCCCCCGCCCTGATGGCCACTAGAAGCACCTCTTGCCCTCTTATCCGAGCTAGGAGGAACAAAGGATTCTGGGGCCTTTCTCTTATGCTCATTGGAACCACTACCCCGACTAAATCCAGTAAAAGGAGGCATCGTCCTTTGAGCATCGCACCTAGCAACGCCCTCTCTCCATATCTAATCCTCGACCCTCTCAGCTGTAAGGCCTTGTCCACTACTTGTGCATAAGTGGTAGTCCTCAGATCCAAAGTTATCTTGACATCACGGGCAATCATAACATTCAATCCCCGCACAAACCGATCTCTTCGTGCCATGTCATTCGGCACCAAATCTGGTGCAAACTTTGCTAACCGATCAAACTTCAAAGCATACTCATTATCTGTCATTCGATTCTGAGTCAAGTTGGTAAACTCATCATCCTTAGCAGCTCGAACTACGGCAGTGTAATACTTCTCATTAAAAATGTTCCTGAACTCTTCCCAGGTCATAACTACAACATTCCTGCTCTGCGACACAACATCCCACCAGATGCGGGCGTCTTCTCTCAACATGTAGCTGGCACATGCTACTATCCCATTTCCTCCCACTCTCATAAAATCCAGAACGGAAGAAATCATGTTCATTCACTGCTCTGCCCGCAGTGGGTCTGGTCCACCCTCGAAGGTGGGAGGATGTTGTTTCCTGAACCTCTCATACAAAGGTTCCCATCTATTCTCCATAGCAGGCTGGGCTGGTACTGGTGCCTCAACCTATGGAACCTGCAACCCAATGCCTTAAGGAGGGGCCTATTGCCTCAACTGTCGAAGCTCTTCTTCTATTCGGTGATTTCTAGCTTCCATCTCGGCAAATAACTGTTGCCAATTCGATGGGGAAGGTGGACGATCCTAACCCTAGTTGTCATCCTCAACCCTATTGCCGCGGAGTCTGATTGATCACCGAGGCATTATCACAATATGCCTGCAATCAATGATGCCGCTTATCAGGCATGATAACAACATCCAAAACCACCTCCCAATTCACATCAACCAGTCACAAACAACAATCTGCATAACACAGATAACATACAAAAATCAAGGGGGCCATGCCCTAACATCATGCATATGTCAATTCATTCATCATGCTCTATTAAAATATTCAGGCAAACAGGGCATTTTAGCAAACAACAAGCACATAATTCAATAATTACCAAACAAACCTGAGTCGAGCTTGTCACTGACATCGAGCGTATATGTTCAGTCGATCTCCAGGAACCATAAACCTTGGCTCGCTCTGATACCAAGTTGTAACGCCCTACTTCCTTAGAGTCGTTACTGAGTGAGTTTAAAACGTGCCATTAACTCGTTAATCGAGGTTTTAGGTTAAAAGTGTGACTAAACTGAGATAAAATCCATTACCAAATATTAAATATAAAACATTTGGTTATTCATTGAAATCTCGTAAAATTTTACAGTTAGGATCCCAAAAATCAGTTTAGAAAATATATTAGAGATCAAATTGTACACGTGGTCGACTTAGGCGACAAAACAAAAATTATAATACATTTTTCCAAAAATAACCCTAGTCGTAGCGGCCAGGCAGGCCGAACATGTACCCATCTCTCCACGCTCTCCATAATAGAGCACCCGTGAGCCAAAGCCCAACAAGAAAACTCAATACAAAACAAATAACATATGAATATTTATCAACAGCATATAACAAAGCAGCCAATAGGCTAAACACATAGCGACCATGTCGTCCCAGGCGCTTTACCAGTCCTAGCGCCGCTCCCGGTCCTTCTCACTTTGCACTCCACGTGCTCGACGCTCTTCCCGGTCCCTTGCCGTACTCGGCTTCTTACCGTTCTCGTCCTTCGCCATTCCCGACCTTCGTCGTTCATTCACAAATATGCAATACATAGCATAATATCAACAAATATTTAAACACATACTAAACATAAAAAATAGGGCTACCCCCTGCAATTCAATCACATAGGGCCATGCCCTGCAATACAAATAATAGGGCCACGCTCTGCTCTACGAGTACAATAGTTTTCTTACCTATGTCCCAAGCTTCTTGAGCACTGCAATGCAGAGCACAGTCCTCTAACCCGAGCCTCGCTGAAAACCTAGTCACAACGCATTCACAATAGCCATCCATCAAGCTCTAATCCAATAAATAACTTTGGGATATAATTCTAGCCTCTGGGACCTTGGATTCTACCAATTTGGGAGGTAAAATCCTTCCCGAGCCTTAACTTTTGGGTTCCCGAGCCAAAAACCTTCAAATAGCATATATTTAGCATTTGGGTCGCGGCCCAGCCCCTTAAGGGCTGCGGCGCGCTCAAGTCATAGGCAAAATGCCTCTCTGTTGAAGGACACAGGCCGCGGTGCGCCTAGGTAGACAGAGGCTTCCAGTCTCTTCGACACACATGGACCGCGGCGCCTAAAGAACAGGGCTACAACTCGATCCTCCAAACCCATAAAATCACCATTCATCCTGTGTTTTCTTTGAGCCTAAGCCCCAATTCTCATAATTCAAACATCTATTAAACTCATAATTAAGTCTAGAATTCATATTCCCACAGTCTAATCATCATAACTAAACCTCTAAACAATTCATACTCTCACATGACACCCAAATTCAACTCAAATATAGCTAACAAGATCAAACCCCATGCAAGCTTAAGTTTTAATAAAACCAGCATAATTCAATCTTAACAATCAAGTTAAAGTCTCCCATCTGCAATATCCACACCCTTGAGCTGCCTTCCCAAGTTCTGCCAGCCTCTATACTTGAATTCCCAGCTTAGATCCTCTAGAATTCCCTCAGCCTTCAAGCATCCAAAGAGGGAGGAAGAAACAGAGAGATAGAGAGAGGAAAAGATCTGAGAATTCTTTTTGTTTCTTTCCTTCTGATTTCTTCTACTAGACCCTAGAATCACAACAGCCTATACATAAGCTTATCCCTTGCCAAAGGTCTAAAATACCCATTAAACTTATCCTCAATCCTTAAGTAACCCAAGGGCAATTTAGTCATCTGCTAAATCCCGTTAAGTCTCCGAGTAATCCTATAAATCCCCATTTAATCCTGACATGTCTAAATCATTACTAAATTACTACTCGTTACTCAATAAATCTCGAACACATATAACATTCCCAAAATACCCCTAGGCTCCTCCCGAGCCGGGTATTTGACCCCGTTTTGACTTTCTAGCTATACTGCTCCCTAGGACCGTCTCAAATCGTGCATCACAAATATATCACCACTCACTCGTGGTATCAATCACAATATACACAAATATTGCATTTATGCCCTCAATGGGCTAAAATTACAAATATGCCCCTAATAGCCAAATGGGGCCCACATGCATATTTAATTCACCTAACACATGCATTTCTAATCACATAATCATCAAATTCACATATTAACATTATTAAATCAATTATTTCCCTCCAGGCATGCTAATCAATGCCTTCAGCCTTATTAGCAAATTTGGGATGCTACATCCAAGGTCTTTCATTTTAAAGTTGGAGGATAGAAACCTCTTCATTTCCATTATTTCTTTCATGTCATTACTCAAAATCAACATACCATCTACATATAGGCATACAAGTATGACAAAGTCACCACAAGTCTTAGAATATAAGCACTTGTTTGCATTGTTGTGTCTAAATCCATTAAAAACAATGAATTTATCAAACTTCTCATTGCATTTTTTGGAGCTTGTTTCAAACCATATAATGATTTGATAAGTCTACACACTTTTTGTTCATTTCCTTGAAGAAAAAAACCTTCCGGTTGTTCCATATAGACCGCTCCTCGAGATCCCCATTTAGGAATGTCGTTTTGACATCCATTTGGTGAACATAAAGGTTGTATATAAATGATAAGGCAAACAACAATTTTATAGAAGTAGTTCTTGCTACTGATGAATATGTGTCAAAGTAATCTATTCCCTCTCTTTGTTTGAAACCTTTGGCTACTAGCCTAGCCTTGAAGGTCTGTATGGTGCCATCGATATAGTATTTCTTCTAAATACCCATTTGCATCCAATTAGTTTGGACTCCTTTGGAAGGTCAACAAATTCTCTGTGGTTTGACATAATTGAATCTATTTCATCATTAATTGCCTCCTTCCAAAAGGTGGAGTCCCTAGAGGACATTGCTTCCTTAAAAGTTTTGGGATCATCTTCTATTTAAAGTACTATTGGATGTTTCCAAGTAACTTCGCCATTATCACCTTCAACAAGGTATAGTGTCTCTATTGGAGAACACTTCTTATTTGATCCCAAATCTTTGAGCCTTTGGCTCCTTCTAGGTAATTGAGGTTGCTCATCAACTATTATAGGAGTCTCCTCTAAAGGAACTCTAGTTTGAGTTGGTTCTAACTTGTTGTCATCGCATGACATGTTCTCAAAGAACTCAACCTCTCTAGATTCAATTATTACATTAGACTCCAAGTCTAATAATCTATAAGCTTTTCTATTTTGGGCATAGCCCACAAATGTACATCTTATAGCTCTTGGACCCAACTTGGTCCTTTTAGGATCGGTGATCTTGAAATAAGCAAGACACCCCCACACTTTTAGATAACCAATGTTTGATTTCTTTCCTTTTCATAACTCATATGAAGATATATTATTTTTCTTCATGGGAATACAATTTAAAATATGACAAGCGGATAGCAAGGCTTCACCCCACAAACTAAAACTCAATTTATAATGTAATAGCATAGGATTAATCATCTCAATAAATGTTCTATTCTTTCTTTTCACTATACCATTTTATTGTGGAGTATAAGTGGTTGTACATTCATGAATTATTCTATGTTCTTCACAAAACAAGTTAAATTCATTTAAAAAATATTCACCACCCCGATCACTTCTAGGTATTTTAATAATCCTTTCAAGTTGATTTTCAACTTCCGCTTTATACACTTTAAACACATCAAATGCTTCGTCTTTATTTTTAAGAAAATATACATATGCGAACCTAGAGTAATCATCAATGAAAGTAATAAAATATCTACTTCCTCCTCTGGTCAACATTCCATTAAGTTCACATAAATAACTATGTATCAAATCTAACAACTTAGAGTGTCTTTCAACACTAGGAAAATGTTTCTTTACCATTTTAGATGTAACACATAATTCACATTTTTCATGCTCAACATTATCACAATCAATTAATCCACATTTGACAGCCCTTTTAATTGTGCTAAATCATATATGTGCAAGCCTAACATGCCACAATGTAATAAAATTTGAGTCAAGCATATAACAATAAGAAGAAAATGTATTGTTCACATTATCAATAGATGTACAAAGTTTGAACTTGCCATCACAAGCATATCCCTTTCCCACAAAAACATTGTCTTTTGATAGAATAAGCTTGTCGAAATCTATCATAACCTTGATTCCTGGTTTGTCAAGAAAATTACCACTTACAAGGTTTCTACTCATTTTCGGTACAGATAAAACATTAGTGAGTAGAACCTTCTTGCCGAATGTGAAGAACAAGTCAATGGTTCCCTTTCCTTCCACCTTGAACTTTTTCTCATTACCCATTTGGATTTCATGCTCTTCCTTTGAAGATTCAAAGGTCTTGAATAAAGATCTATCATAGGTTACATGAATGGTGGCACAAGTATCGTACCACCACCCACTCACCTTTCCATTAATGGCATTGACCTCACTTAGTATGGCCACTAGCGAGTTGACCTTTGCTTCATTGTTATGGCTCCTCTTGAACCTACAATCTCTAGCAAAGTGGCCATTCTTTCCACACACATAGCAAGGTCCCTTGGAACTCTTGTATTGTCCCTCATTCTTCTTGGGCCCCAAGAGTTTTTGTCCCTTGCCCTTGTTCTTGCCATTTCCCTTGCCTTTGTTAGGAGGATTTGCCACAACATTGGCCTTAGAAGTCTCTCCACTGGACTTCTCATCATTCAAGTCTCTAGAACGAGATTCCTCCTCAATTCTCAAGTGTTTGAGAATTTCCTCCAGAGAAATCTCTTCATTTCTATGGATAATTTTCTTTCTATAGCCTCTCCAAGAAGGAGGTAACATGGTAATAATGGCACTACAATGTTATGTGTAGACAATTTATTAACAATAATTTGCAGCTCATGAATTTAACGGAGAAGGGGTTTATCATCATAAAATTTAAATTCAATATATTGAGTAATAAGGAATTTCTTTGTACCTTCCTCTTTCACTTTGTACTTCTTTTCCAAGGCCTCCAAAATCTCCTTGGCGATCTAGGGGTTGGTGTACAGATCGTAAAGCCTATCCGAGAGGGAATTGAGGATGTGACCCCTACATATCAACTCATCTTCTTCACGCTTCTTCCTTTCTTTGATGATTTCTTGAGTATAATCTTCCTTGGGCTCTTCCAAGGCTTTAAAGTCTTTATCCAAGACATAGAACACTTTCAAAGCAGTGAGCAGGAACCTAATCTGGTCTTGCCAACACACAAAATTAGTCCCATAAAATCTATCTAATCTAATAAAGTATTGTGTCATGAATCTTAAAGCTGGAAGAGAGTTAGATTCTTCCATGATATGCTATCTCATATAATAGAGTATTAGAATGTTGGGGGAGAGTGAGATAACACCACCACAAAAAATAGAATCTACACAAAATTTGGATTGACAGAGACATAAAAAAGATTAAGAAAGAACATGCAAACCCAAGTAAAACAATGGTGTTCTTCAAGATTTGATGAAGCTTCAAAACCTAGGCAAATCACCACTTTGAACAATCCTTAGAGCAAATGTTTCAGCAAAACCAAACACAAACTAAGGCTTATAAATGTTGAGAAACACTGTCCTAATATCCTATTTCCCAGACACCATTGATGCTTGAGGCCTTCTCTTGAGGAAATGAGGATTGAGATTGAACAAGCCTTTAACTCTCTAAGTCAAGCACTTTCTTCGAGAGTTCTTGGAGAAAACTAGAGATTCTTGGAGCTAGAGAGAGAATGAGGGCAGAGAGTGATCAAGTCTTTCAAAGCACTATTTTTTACCCATATATACAGTAGGCACCATCATTAGGTCTAACCAATAGGATTAGACTTGTAAAACACTTTATGAAGAGCATTTATGATTTTTCACGTAATACATCAGGTGACGCGTCGCCTGCTAGGGTTTCTGGTAACCCTAGCCAATAGGTGATGTGTTGCCTCCTGGGTGGCGACGTATCGCATCCCCCTCTGACTTTGGACACTTCCAAAGGTCCAAAAAATGCTCCAAATGTCAGCAAACTTTTTGGGAACCCTTAGATAATTTTATGTATCACTTTGAACCCAAATTTTCATTTTATAAGTGCCTTCAATTTGAAACTCAAATTCACATCTACACTATGTGAATTCTACTAAGTGGTTGTACCTTGCTTGTATTTTAACACTTTATCATTTATATTTAACTAATCATAACATTATATGCTAGTGAGAGAGGGCTCATTTATAGGCAATGACTAAGGGTGCTTATGCTCCATGTGAGATATTTGTGGTCCGAGTCGCACCCATGACCTTTGCCCAGGAGATAAGTATATCAGGTAAACTTTGGTGTAATGTCCCAAAATTTCGTAATAGAATTAAGTGCTTTGATAAGCATGCCAGGAGGACATGTGCGATAATTAAGTGAATTAATAGATTTATATTATTATATGATTAAGTATGCATGATTATGTGTATTAAATACCTGTTTTTGTTAACAATGGGCATTTTCGTAATTTTTACCCGTTGAGGGTATATTTGTAATTATTATGTGCAATGTGCTTGAGACCACATTATTATGTGGATATATTTATGATTTTCGACATGAGTGGATCCGTTCGAGCGGTTTTAGCAGAAAATTCACAACGGTCGAGTGTAGAGGTATTTTGGGAATTTTAATATTTTGGGAATTATCGGTAAAATGAAATTAAGTGGTAAAATATTTTTGTTTAATGGATTATTTGGTAATTTGGTTATTCTTAGAATTAATTGAGTTTAGTAGGAATTATGGGCAAATAACCATTTTGCCCTTGAGATTTATTAAGGAGGGTATTGATGGGGAAGGGTATATGGGTCTTTTGACAGTAAAATTAGAAAAACTGGCTAAGTGCTGAAAGCCACACTCCCATTCATGTTTCCCTCACTCTCTCTCATCTTCTTATTGAGCTTACCAAAAAACCATAAGGTTGAAGGGCTAAATTCTTGGGATTTTGCATAAATTCTTTGTGAATTGAAGTGTTTTGGAAGGGATTAGTAGCTTTTGGCTTCTTCATTAATCAAGGAATCTCGAATTTCATCTCAGGGGTAAGCTTCTTTTGGTGCTCTTCCATTAGCTTTAAGTGTTCTTCATGTTCTTGGTAGAATTTAGGATTTTGGTATTTAATCTCGAAATTTGTTGTGCTTAGGTTATGTAATTGAGTTGGAATGTATTAGAATTAGGTTGTGGATTGTTTGCAACTGGAATTCATGTTAGAAATCATGAATTTGTGATTTAATTTTCGGATTTGGGGCCAAAATTTGGGTTTAGAACCCTAAGTTTGTGATTTTGGATTTTTATGTGTAATTAGGTATGTTATTGTTGTTTATATGTTGTGTTTGAAGTCTTGTACTGGTTATGGGGCATGAATTTGTGTGTGGTGCATGTTGGGGTCGATTTTTGGGGTAAATTGGGTTTGAAATCACATGAAAACGAAGAAATTTTTGGGTTTTTTCGCAATGGCGCCGCGACTCAAGTGAGTGAGCTTCAGGGCACAAATGCACCTCTTTTAGGCTCTGAAATGCTCTCTGACTTCAGTGGCGCTGCGGCCCTTTGGGAGGGTGCCATGACTCAAAATAGGTTTCATTTAGTAGCGATTTTCGAGTTTTGTATTTTGACCATAACTTTTGACTCCGATGTCAAATTTGGATGTTCTTTATATGGTTGGAAAGCTTGTGAAATGCTCTAAATTTATAGAACCTAAGACAAGTTTGGTTGTGATTATTTTGGATTCGGAAGTATAAACTAAACTTGGTATTAATCGGTTTCAATCAATTGTGTTTAGGTTTGTCGAAAGACGCTTGAACAGGATTGCACTTCGGTGCTTTTTCCACTATTATTGGAATACATGTAAGAAAAATTGGCATTGCATGTAGAGCAGGCATTGGCCCTCATATTTAGAAATGGTTATGACCGTATAAATTGAAATGAGCCAGGGTTGGGCATCCTTATAGCATACTTTTGTTGTTGTGCTTGTTAGTAATTGAATGATTGCGAATATGCACTTATAACCGTAAGCCTAGTGGCGGAAGACGCGCTCAACTAGGCATCGACTATACATATGGTGCTGGTGATGCGAATTATGCAGTTATTACAATAATCTTAGTGCCAGGAGACGTACTCTACTAGACATCGACCGTACATATGGTACTAGTGATGCAAATTTACTTGGTATAGTTGATATTGAATGCTAATATGATTATGAAATATATGTTTCTATGACTTATGAGTTATGTGAATTGTTACTTATATGAATTGTTATATGTTCATGCGGTGGTTATTATGTATGTCTTGTGGAACTCTTATTGTTGGGCCTTAGCTCACGTGTGCTCTATGGTGCCGGTAAGGGCTAGGGAAAAGTCGACCAGCCATGAGTTGGAGGGCTTTGGAGCAGTGCTAACATGTTCTACCTGCTTGGCCACCACGGTCAAGTTATTTTGAGGGACTTAGAGTATAAGTCCAGTTTGTCGCTTAGGCCAACTATTTTGTAACCTTTGTTTGTAATTAAGTTTTAATTAACTCTTTTTGGGACCCCTTTGTAATTATTTAAGTTTTAAATGAAAAGTTTATATATTCGACCAAAAAAATTTAATGTGTTAACCATCAGGTAGCTTTAATTACACTTTTGAGTCCAAGTGACTCGCTCAGCGAGTTAAGCACTACTTTAAACATATTGTAATGATCCTGGATTAGTAGGGCGTTACATTAGGAGTCTGAACAATCCTAGGGGTTTTTATGCTCCATTGTGATAAGTTATTTTTGTCTGATTCGCGATAGTGAGAATTGGCTAGTAGAAAAGTATACCAGGTAAATTTAGGAGTTTGAACGATCCTAGGGGTGCTTATGCTCCATTTGTTAGAAATTGTGCTCTTGAAAGCATATGTGTTGGACAATGTTTTATGAAATAAATAATTAAGATGAATTTTTGCATATATTAATTGTTTATTATTATTATTTGAATAATATTATATGAATATCAAAAAATTCTCAAATTCGTTGTTGTGACTACAATCTTGTATTGGTGCGAGAGGATTAAGATTGTAGGGAATGAATTTAAATAGTTCTCAGTAAAACAAAGTTATATGGAATCTTTGGATTAATTAAATAGGTCACTAGTATTATGAATTCATGTAATCTAGATTCGGATTACTGATGTAGTAGGACATCTTAGTGGAGGTACTTTGTATAATGCGACTATACATGAACTGGACCCCATATGTTATTAATACTCAACTAAATATCATTTGTTTTATAAGTTTTAATTAAACATATAAATAAGATGATCATATACAAATTGATCTTAATCCTGAAGTTATTATGAACTCATGTTTATGCCATTTAAGTTCTTTGATTTACTTGTTATGGTTTGTCAAAATGATCAAGCTCAAAACTTTTGTTTTGGGAACTCATTGATGTCAATTGCTGGGAACATAATATACAGATATGGAATCTATATCTTTTCGAGAGGAATTGAATAATGGTTCTCGTAAGGGTTAGCTTTTGGAACTAAAAGATTATTGAGCTCAAATTCATAAAACAGTTTATGAATTAACCTTCACTAGTAAAGTTAATGGTACTCAAGGAAACAAGAATTAATTGGAGAGGTAAAACAGTATCTTATCCATACATTAATCATGAACAATTAATAGAGGATTGAATGGTATGTAATGATCAAATCGATTGAGGCTTTTTATATTTAAAAAATACTCAATAAATAAATATCTATAATTCCAAGAGTGGAGTCTCACATTTTTAGTGGAACAATATTGAGATTAATAAATTAAAGTTATTCTATTAAAGAGTTTTGATTAATAATCTAAATTTATTGGAGCTTGAAATTATAGGTCCATAGGTTCCTGAGATGGCACTATCAACATTATTCAAGGTAAGAGTTGAAACCGAGAAAAATGAGGGAAATGACATATTTGGAAGAAATTTGTTTTTCGGGGTCAAATATGTAAATGAGATAGATTAATTAATTAATTTATTGATTTTCGAAATTAGTAAATTAATTAATAACATTTTCAAAAATAATTTTTTACATAAAATGGTAATTTTTGAAAATGTCATTTAAATAATTAGAATAATTAATTAATTTTATTTGTTTAAATAATGTGAAAAGATAATTTAGATAATTCAAAATTTGTTTGAATTAATTTGAAATTCATTGATTAATTAATTTGATAAGATTAGTTCTCACATTTAGATATTTTTTAATAAATCAATTATTAAATAATAAATGAATAAAATTGGTTAAGACACATGACCTGAAAAAACATGTGTTACTCGCCAATCAAAGTGCTTGCACTGTGACTGGCGTGTAACAGAGTCCAAGACTAGGTCTTTGATATTTTAATTTATTTAATTAATTATTTATTAATTGGTTTATAATTTGAATTTATTATTCATTTTTATAAAATCTATCTGATAGAAAGATGACCAAGAATTATTATTCTAGACTATTCTGCCGAAAAAACTTTCTTGATGAAGATCTTGGAGAAAAATAGTAATCTTTATGAGTTAGAGAGAGAGGGGGGGGGGGAGGGGTTAAAGAGGCAGAGAGAGAGAGAGTGGAGTGTGATCAATTCACAAAAATCTTATACAAGCCCCTTAAATAGTGTAAGAATCGTCATTAGTTGTAACCAATGAGATTAGAGCATTTTGAAATAAGTTTTGGAGCAAAAACATGTAACTGTATGGCTTCGTACGGACAACCCACGCAATGTGTCGCCTAAATGCAAGCAATGTGTCTTCTGGAAAGCGATGCATCGCCCTTATGCAGGTGATGCATCGCCTCTCAACAGGTGATGCAACACAACCACCTCTTTAATGTCAACATGTACATCGACTCAAAACATCTCTGTTAACTGTAAATTAGACATAATTAGTTGTCAATTAACTTAGTTCTAGTTACTTTATTGTATAGTTTCATTTAATTATAATTTCCTGATTGTATAGTATTTTTAGATAGATTTCAAAATGTGTATATTTTTGTGCATCACTTTTCAATAAAATATACAGTAAATTAAATTATTTTCTCTCAAATAACATGGTATCAGAGCCCTTTGAAATTAGAGTTTTGTTTCAACTTTGGTTTTCTTTTGTGTTTTTACAACCACATATTAGGGTTTTATGTCTTTTAGGGTTCCATTTCAGAAACCCTATTTGGAGTCCCAATTTTTTCCCATTGCATGTCTAACTTTGTTATTGGTTCATTGTTGTGGTTCTCCTTGTTGGTATTAATTTGGGTGATGGGATTTTAATAAATTATTAATACCGAGCCATGATCAATACATATATCTATACATTAAATCAACACCCAAAAAGATAAGAAGATTGCCTCGTGTAGCTTATCAAGATTCCTTGAGTCTTTTTGTATAATCAAATGATCCTCCTATCCAGCGAAGATTCACACCTTAGTCTTCCAAGTCGGTCCTTAAACACACAAGGACGTGTGTGGGCACGTAAGATTCACTGGTTTGATTATTTATGCTCTCTAGATGTTCTGAACACATGAAATCAAGAGAGTTAGGCTCTCAGAAAAATTTCTATCGATACTTTTGATACGTCTGAATCAACAGACTTAAAAATATTGCATCTTTTTAAACTTATAAAGATAATAAAACAATGTTATTTTCTTTTAATTTAATTAATTCTAATTGGTCTGTTATATCTTTATTTTAATTATTTATTTTAATCAAATTAAAACAATGATTAAATAATTTAATAAACGAATAATATATGAAATTCAAAATTCAAATCACACGGACACGTGGCGCTGTAAGAGGCATGAGCCACTTAGCTTTGTCCCTAATTTTTCTCATTTGTTTGGTTAATAAACATTAAGACAATATATTTATTCCAAAAATAGTATAAATATTATTTCAAAAAATAAATATCAATTAATTCAAAATTAACCTTATCTTTATTTATTAGTTTGAATAATTATCTTATACTAAGGTAATATTTAACTATCTTTAATATTAATCCAAACACTAATTATTATTTATTTCAACTAATACAAAGTTTTTCAAATAAAAATTAATTAGTTAAATAATTAAATAATTCATAATTAATTAATACACATGATTATCACTTAGCCCCAGAAAATTAATTCATTTGCAATTTAGTCATTTTCTTCAATAATCATCTTTACCCTTGACAGTGTAGGACAAATGCGACTCGGGGACTATGGACCTATATTACTAATCTCCAATAAACCACACTATTAATTAGACTCTTTAATTAAATAATCTTATTTATTAATTTCATTATTACTCCACTATAAATATGGAATTGTAGTCTTAGTAATTATAGATTTATATTTACAGAATATTCTCTTGTAGTCCATTGATATAATCAATATATGTAGGTTTGTCCTCCATTTATTGGTTCGCAAATTAGAGCTAGTAAAGAATTACTATTTTACCCTTCTAATTACCTCTTGCTTCTTAAGTACCATTAATGCACCAAAGAATAATTCATCTATAATCATATTATAGATTTGAGTTCAATAACTAGTTCGTCCCAAAATTAACCATTAAGGGAACCAATATTCGATTCATAAGGAAAACATATGGATTTCAATATTGTAAAATCATATTCATAGCCATTGAAGTTATTGAATCTCCAAAACAAAAGTCACTAGCCTCATTACATTAAGAGACCTTAATAAATGAATCAAAATATCCAATAAACATGAACATGAGTTCATGATAACTCATGATTTTGATTGATCTACAATTGATCATCTATTAATATATGAATTAAATCTTTATGGAAAACAGTAAGTTTATAAAGAAAATAATTCACATCGGTCCGGTTATATATAATCACTATTATATAAAGTACATTTACCAAGATGTTTATTCACATCAATAATCTGAATCTAGATTACTTGCATCCCATATGCTTAGTAAACCGTACAAGCAACCATTGATTAATGATTTCATACTTTAATATGTTGTTGGCTATTTTATTCCTTATATATGATCTTAATTCTCTCATACGCATACAAGATCATATTCTCATAAATGAATATTGAATTTTCGGATATTTATATATAAGTTATTCAAACAATAAATTCAATAATCAAACATAATAAAATTTACTACAACAAAATAGGAGTTTAATGGTGTTGACCCTGATTTTGGGCAACTGACACGGAGTCAAAATACGCTTGACGTGGATGAATGCGTTGAAAAGAACGTGATGACGAAAATAACAAGAACACACTATTTTATAGTGGTTCGACCCCAGGATATGGTAATAACCTACGTCCACTTAGATTGTTATTGATATAAAATCAAAGGGAGTGATCAAAGAACTAGGGTTCAATGAGTTTCACCAACCTCTGAATAACAATACAATGTGATTGATATGATAACTCTAATCTCAAACGATTTAGAAGTTAGAAAAAAAAAGATCCTCTTCCCTAAGCCCTCTTCTTCTATTTATAAGCTAAGGGAAGATTTACATTGATTTGTTACAGATGTTATATCCTAAATAATCGGATACTCAGGAAATCATGGGAGAGAATTTCGGATTCCATTATAACTGCCTAAGATTTCCTCCGCGTATTACGTGCATACGACCAGGCTGGTCGTATGAAGAGACCGATCGCACGATACCGAATATCTTCCTGGTCGATAGTCGAACACAGGTTATGCCAGGTGCCAGCCATGTGTAATTAATGCCCGCCATGTCATTCACTTCTGATTTTGGGATAACATTTTCCCCCCAAGTTTGTTTAGTGCGACCAGTAATAAAGATACTTAAGGGAACAACCGTTCACCTTCCCACGTCTGTCACAGTCCCCGTGCATTTTCGAAAATCGTGACATAATTATGTCTAATCAAGCCTTTTCGGTTTCCAAAAAGGAAATCTGACGGCTTGTCCACTTCCCCACGTTTCGAAACTGGGAAGTGATGATTACCGCCTTTTGGCTGTCCCTTCGCTCCCTATAAGTAGGTCTTTCTTCTCTTTCAAGAAATTTTTATTCACCACTTTCGCCAATATCTTCAAAAACTTGCACCAGTGTTCAGAGCCTCGAAAACCAGCTCGACGTCTTGCCACAGGTCTTTCGATTCAAGTCTTCATTTTCTTCCGAATCTCCTTCTCTCAGGTAAGGACTCCATCTTTTAAGCTCTTTATTACGCCATGCATGTCGTTTTTTATGCTCTGATATGTCTGCGTTCTTGAATAGGGCTTTTTAGGGTTTTTGGTATAAACCGCGTAATATATGGTAAAAGTGTGTCTTTATGCCTTGTATAGGTTAGGTCAATACTTTGGTAGATAGAATCTCTGATTTGGGACGTTAAGTTGACGAAAGATTCAATCTTTAAGCTAGGCGAAAAAAACCGAAATTTTTCCTGCCCTTCAGAAGTCGAAAAAGGTTCTTTTCAGAAAACGTTTTTTCTTTCCTTTTTGTTTTCATCCGTCTTTTAAACTACTCACGTTGAAGTTAGTGTAGGATTAGGATGCTGCTGGTTATTTAGGCACGTGCAACGTTATCCCAGCTTTTCCCACTACTTTGCGGATTGTGTCTTATCTCCTCCATTGTCTGTTTGCAATTCATATGCAAGACCCTTGGGGGGGAGAAAGACCTATCGAAGACGAACTCTTGGCCCAACTACTCGAGGGCGAAGAGAATCCATCCACATTGATTCCAAAAATTCCATTCTCACGTTCTAACCCAAATCCTCCACCAGCTCCTACTCAGAAAATGGCCAGAACAAAAACCAAGGCCAGAAAAAGACGCAACCCTTACTCTCCAAGTCAGCCTCCTATTGATGCTCCCTCAACCAGTGGTCGAAGTGAATTCCCTCCTGAAACCGAAGTCCAGAGGCGTGCTCGTCCTCATCATGCCGACCAGCCGGCTGTTGAGTGGCATGTGGTACCCCCAAGTACGGTGACAATTCGCATGATCAGCTACTATTTAAATAAGTATAATCTGACGGGGATAACCCTAGTCAGACCTTCCATCGACCAGCGAGCCAACCTGCCAGAGGGGGCTTATAGTGCCTGGTCGAGATACCACATCGAGGCGGGTGCTCCCTTGCCTCTTCATACATTTTTCCAAGGGGTGGTAAACTACTTCGGGGTAGCCCCTTTTCAAATTACTCCGAACGGGTATAGGATGCTAGCCGCGCTCTATATCCTTTATAAACTCAAGAAATGGCCAGCTCCTTCTCCTCACGAGGTCAATTATCTGTTTGATCTCAAGTCCAACCCCAACCAAGATGGTACGGGGTTTTTCCACTTTTGCCACCAGGAGACCGGACGCACCTTCCTGTCCGAGACCATTCACATCTCCAACGTGGGGAAGTATCATATGGAGTACTTCCTTACGCCTGACATTGCCGCGGACAACCTGGCCTTCACCCGAGGAGGTAAGGAAAATAACGAGCCTTAAACTAGTTCTTGCCCTTTAACTCTTTCTTGTAATAATACTTCACTGTTACACTGTGTTCCAGGTCCATGGTTGCGCCCGACCCCCACTCCAAGAATGAAGTCGAGGGCAGCACTCTTAGCCAGTATGTCCAATGTTGCTAAGAGTGTGAAGAACTTGATCAATGAGGCTAACCTTAGGTTGGCTGGCCTTAAGGGCTCCCCACCTGCGACCAGCGAACCCACGGCTGGTGGTGTCCATGCTGGCGTGGGATGTGAGCAGGGACCCAAGCTGCAACCTCAGGCGCCTCCTCCTAAGAGGAGGCCGACTGGGGTTACAATCAGGAAACCTGTTGTTCCCCTCCGAGCAGCAGAACCATCGGTCCCCAAGGGCAAGGGGAAACAAAAGGTTGTTGAGCCTACCGACCAGTTTGACGACTCGTCGGAAGTAAACGGTATATCATTCTCGTTTTTGAATAATCTGCCAATTCCTTCTCATCTATTTGATGGGGATGGAAACTTTAGGAACGCCCCTCTTTAAACCCAGATTTCTTACACGGGCTAGGTAGTTCTGTAGATAATGTTACGACCAGTAGGTGTAGTTTGGGTATTTTACTTGTAATCCTTTCACTTTGATTTCTGCTCCTCGTGACCTTTTAATCTAACTGTTCAAATTGTTTTCCTTTGCGTAGGTATGGACTCTGATGACTTTTTCGAGCATTACCAAACCGCTGCTGCTGCTTCTGTCCCGAAGGACAACAAAAGGGCTCGAGGGGAAAGCAGTAAGACTCCCTCAAACAAGGCCCGAATAGAGGATGCTCCTGGCGCTGGCCCTTCTAAGGAGAACACGACACCTCCGCCTCCCGCCGAATAGTTGTCGCCTGCACCTGCAAATCCACAGCCCTCTTCTAGGGCCACTGGTAGAGAGACTCTGGAGAACTCATCTGAAGGCTCCCTGTCCAGCCTCGTGGTTGGGTCGGCCAGGGAGAGAATCTACAAGCTCTCAAAGCACAGACGCAGCCAGGCCGCCATCAATGAAACTGCCTCAATGGAGGCCGACCAAATTATCAACCGAGGGTTGAACGAAATAGCCAACGTAAGTCAATTTCTGTTGTTTCATCATTTATTCTGACTTTTATTCCTTACTTTTCCATTTTTCTTTTGTTTTCAAGGACTACTGTCTCTAACTGCTGGCTGGCGCCGTACTGGGGTGTTGGTTTCTCGCGAGCATAACTTTGACTCCAGGCTTTCCCAGTCCTAGCAAGCACTCGAGGATGAGAAGAAAAAGCTGCTCGAAGAGGACAAGGAGCTATGCAAGCTGAACGGGCAGTTATGCGAGGACCAAGCCACCCTCACTCAGGAGCTTCAGGAAAGTCAAGGGCCCTGAAGAAAGCTATCGATGAGCGGCACAAATGGAAGGAGCATTCCATACTCAACACCCAAGAGTGTAAGAAACTCACACTTGATCTGACCACTAGCAGGGATAAGGCAAAGAAGCTTGAGGAGCGGGTGCGTGAGCTCGAGGAGGACAGAGTTAAAACTCTGAACAAGTACAAGGAAGCCACCTTCCTTTGCTTCTACGACTTCTGGAAGCACAATTGGGAGGCCGACATTAGCTATCTCTCTGATCGGCTGCAAAGGACACTGATGGCGCAGTGTGCTGCTCGGTTGGAGGCGGAAGAGAAAGCCAAGGCCAAAACCCCTGCTGCTGATGCCGCGGCTGGACCTCCGGCTGACCAGAATGCTCCTAACCCAGAGGACCCTCCTGCTCCCCAGCAAAATTAATATTTTTTATCTTTTTTTTCCAGCTTTTATGGCCCACGGGTCTTTTTGTAAAGACAATTTTTTTCTTTTATTGCTGCGAGGGCAGCTTTTTTACTTATGTTTGAACAATTACATCCGAGCAGTTCTGCTCGCGGTGTAAAGGTCTTTTCTATTAATTTCATATTTACATCCGAGCACTAATGCTCGCGGTGTAAACGTTTTCCTTTCTGATATTATAATGTTTCTTTTATTATAATACCTGTTCGCATGACCGAACTTAGCATAGTACTTTGGTTTGATTTTCCAAAACATAAATTTTCGAAAAATGTTCTAACTACTGTAGCATGCTTTCACTTATTTTGCTCATGTGTTTACATACCTCATGGTATGCTTTGCTATCGATGTACCTTATATGCCCCCCAAGTGATCGAGGAGCTTTAGGTCCTTGGTCACTTGCCTTGACCATGACCTGTGCGAACATTACTGCTCGTTGCAAAATTTAACACTTGTAATACAGCAAAACAACACACGTAATGAACAAATACTTGTAAAAATAAATTTACAAAGGTTGGCAAGAATGACTGGCTGCGCACAGTCCCTTATAATCTCGTATTAAAAATGGACTAATCATGTCTTTACGAGTGATCCTAAAAAGGGATCTTACACTTATAAGCGATTAGCCATACAACGTGGCTAACCCTTTTTCCAAAACTTGTAAAAAAGTAAAATTTAATACAAGCCAGTCCTTTAAAAAGGACTGTTCACTGATAATACTTGCGCAGGTGTTCTCCATTCCAATAGCGTGGAACGAGATCTCTGTTTAGGCGTGCAAGTTTGTAGGTGCCCGGGTGAAGGACTTCTTCAATCTGGTAAGGTCCTTCCCAATTAGGTTCGAGTACTCCAGCAGTAGGGTCGCGAGTATTCAAGAAAACTCATCGTAGCACCAAGTCTCCGACGTTGAATTTTCTTTCTTTTACTTTTGAGTTAAAGTACCAGGCGACCTTTTGCTGGTACGCAGCAACTCGGAGTTGGGCTTTCTCTCGTATTTCGTCAATTGAGTCTAGGGACTCCATCATCAGTTGGCTGTTCTGGCCCTGGTCGTATGTTATGCGTCGATGTGAGGGGGGATCTAACTCGACAGGTAACATAGCCTCATATCCGTAGGCTAAGGAAAATGGGGTATGACCTGTTGCTATCCGGTGAGAAGTTCTATACTACCAGAGGACCTCAGGCAGCCGCTCTGGCCATGCTCCTTTAGCGTCTTCAAGCCTCTTCTTCAGGGTGTCCTTAAGAGTTTTATTCACAGCTACGACCTGCCCGTTTGCTTGTGGATGTGCAACTGAAAAAAAGCTTTTGATAATCCCATGCCTTTCGCAGAAGTCGGTGAATAAGTCGCTGTCAAATTGGGTTTCGTTGTCTGAAACAATCTTCCGAGGCAAACCATAGCGGCAAACAATGTTCTTGATGACAAAGTCAAGAACTTTCTTGGTTGTTATGGTAGCGAGTGGTTCAGCTTCGACCCATTTGGTAAAGTAGTCAACTGCCACAACTGCGTACTTTACTCCACCTTTTCCCGTGGGCAGGGATCCAATCAAATCTATCCCCCATACTGCAAAAGGCCACAAACTTTGCATCTGTTTCAACTCGTTTGGAGCTGCTCGTGGAATTTTGGAGAACCTTTGACATTTATCGCATTTTCGTACAAATTCCATTGAATCTTCGTTCATAGTCGGCCAGAAGTAGCCTTGCCTTAGAATCTTTTTTTCCAAACTTTGCCCCCCAGCATGGTCTCCGCAGAAGCCTTCATGTACCTCTCTCATGAGCTCCTTAGCTTTTTCTGGTGTAATGCACCTGAGTAATGGCATTGAATATCCTCTTCTGTACATAACACCATCGACCAATATGTACCTAGCAGCTTGCCTTTGCAGAGTTCTAGCTGTTATCCATAAAATTAGCATTGTTGACGTGGCAAGTAATCTCTGGACACGTGGCTGACACCTGGAAACGTTCTGCTAGAGTATCGACCAGAGGACACATTAGAAGCAGTGTAAGCCTGTCTTACCCGCGACCAGTCTAGTCGATAGTTCCGTGTACAAGGCGACATTTATGGGAAGATCTTTATGAATCCCGAATTTATCTCACACAATTTCCTAAGTATCCGATTATTCAGGAAAGAATATCTGTAATAATCTTTTGTAATCCCCCTTGAGCCTATAAATGGCAAGAGATAGCTCAAGGGAGGGGACGACTTTTTGGCTTTTGATACGTGAGAGATTATAGTAATTATCCTAGGAATACCGTGTTGTTCTTGAGAAAGTGGTGAAACTCATTGAACCCTCGTTCTTTGATCACTCTTCTGGTTTTTATATCAATATCATTCTAAGTGGACGTAGGTCATTACCAGATCCTGGGGACGAACCACTATAAAATATTATGTCTTATTTACTTTTGTCATTACGTTCTTCTCATCTCTTTCATTCATATCAAGCATATTTTGACTCCGTGTCAGTTGGCTAATTCTTGGGTCAACATTCTGGTGCTTTCATTGAGAGCTTGATTTATCGTTGTTAAGAAAACTAATGGTGAAAGCTAGAAAGAAAACTGGACAGGCGGTCGCCGCTGCACCGTCAAACCCGCCACCTCCTCCTCCCCCTGCAAGCATGGCGGAGGATGAGCCATAACTGGACTTTGGGGAGGAGGAAATGGATGATGCAACGCTGAAGAGTACCCTGGGCGCGTTGCAGGAAGAGCTGGCTAGTCTGAGAGCCAGTCAGGAGACTGCCGCTGAAGTTATGGCGCGGCAGCAGCAGGAGATTGAACGGCAGCGTGCGGAATTGAGCGAAAGGCAGGCGGAGGTGGACCGCCGCCAGAACAAAGCCATGGCAGCCCTTGAGGCAGCCTTGCTATTGGCTAGAAATTAGACTGCACCTGCCTCGCAGCCTGACCAATAGGTGAATGGGCCACCCCAGAGGGGTCCTAATCCAAGCCCACCGATCCAGCCTTCGAGTCCGCAAAGGCCCGAGCAGCCTCAGATGCCCCATGACGATGTCCCACAGGATCCTGAGGCACAGCCACCATCCCAAGCTGCTCAGGGTAATCCCCCGCAACAGAGGCAGAATAGGGCTAAGCATTAGCCTCGCAACCCTAGACGCTGTAGGGATGATGGGCCGAACCTACCGAACAGAGGTCAGTACCCTCCTGGCAACAGGAGAGACTCAGAGTTAGGCTCTGCGGTCCGGGGCCCCCCACGGCACGATGATGCACGGGGACACCACGACCAGCGTAGGCCACCCTCTAACGCTCGGGATGGTTCAGCCAGGAACGGACATCGAGGGAACAGTCGATCTCACCATAGCTAGTCGAGGTTCAGAGATGGCCACAGATACAATGAGGTTGACTCAGGAGCCAGGAAATGCCGATGGGAGGAATGGAGAAAGAGGTAAAGGCAGGAGCCAGGTACCTCAAGATGACCAACCAAATAGACAGGATGCTGGGGGGCAGTCCAGACAAAATAATGTCTTCAACCGGCTTGGGGGTAGCGAGCAGCGGAGAAGAGAACAGGACATGAGAGATGTACTCAATGATCACCGTGAGAGACACGGCGAGAACGTCCCCCCGGCAACAGAGGCCACAGCAATTCCTACCGCAGTGCAGGCCCAGATAGACGCCCTCAACCAGGCTGTGCAGCAACTGGTCGGGGGAAGGACTTCATACATCGACCACGATAGGAGGAAAGACACTCCTTTCGTACAAAGGATAGCTAACGCCGAAACTCCCAGCAAATTCAAGATGCCTACACTTCCAAACTTTGATAGGTATGGAGAGCCAGTCTCGCACGTCAATAAGTTTGAAATTCAGATGGACATTCAGAAAGTGTCCGAAGACGCTCGGTGCAGGATCTTCCCTGCAACACTTTCTGAAGCTGCGCAGGAGTGGTTCTTCAAATTCCCTCCCGCGAGCATTGTTTCTTGGGAAATGTTCGTACGGGAGTTCTACGGACAACTCTATGCTGGTCGCGTGCACCCAATCGAAGCAAACCAGCTAGTCAAAATTCGCCAGTAGGACGGGGAGTCAGTGAAGGATTACATCCAGCGCTTTATGCGAGCGGCAGCTGGAGCAAAAACAGTAGGAGACGAAGGCAAGATGATGGCCATTACCGCAGGGGTTAAACGTTGCTCTCCCCTCTGGAAAAGTCTACGAAAAGAAGGAGTGAGAACTACCCAAGAATTCTTAGACCGAGCTGACCGCTACATCAAGCTCGAAGAAGCCATTGCTGATGATGGAAAACCCTCGAACAAGGGTAAGAAGGTTGCCGAACCCGCCAAAGCCGCCAACGGTTCCAAACCTAATGGCAACGGCAAAGGCAAAGGGAACGGCAACGGTAATGGCAAGAATGGTGGAAAATGGCCGTATAACGAACCTTCCACCTCCGACAACAAACGAGCTAAGGGTAATTATTATGAGCCTCGGTTCACTAACTACACTGCCCTCGTTGTGTCTCGGGGAAAGGTTTACCAGGCCACAAGCTCCAGTGTGCCTTACAAGAAACCTGGACCCATTCGGAAGGACATTTCGAAAAGAGACACTACCAAGTTCTGTCGTTACCATAACGACTACGGACATGAAACTAATGAATGCAACCAGTTATAAGACGAAATCGAGTTCCTTATTAGACAAGGACACTTGAGAAGATACGTACGGGCCTCGGGAAATTCCCAACGAGAAGCTCCAAGTGGCAACGAGCAGGCGTCCACACGCCAACGCTCGCCACCATTACAGCCTGCCCCCGTGGCTGGAACACTCTTAACCATCTGTGGAGGCCCGCACCTCGCGGGAAATAGCGGAAAGGCCAGAGAACGATATGCTTGGACTCTGCGCCACGACCAGGACATCGAGATGATGACTGTGGAGGACCGTGCACCGAAAAAGGCTCGGTCAAAGGAAGGTGAGATAACCTTCTCTGATGGCGATGCTCAACACGTCCGGTTCCCACATTCCGATCCGCTGGTCTTGGATATCCAGATGGCCAATATGATGGTGAAGAGAGTACTGGTCGATATAGGAAATTCAGTGAACATCCTATATAAGTCAACACTGGAACGCATGAGATTGTCCGTAAAGGACTTGGAGCCCTGCAATCAAACGATATACAGCTTCTCTGGAGAAGGACTCGCCCCAGCCGGAATGATCAAAATCCCAGTAACGACAGGTACAGCGCCTGCAACAAGGACATTACTCGCCACTTTTGTAGTGGTCGATTGTCCTTCGGCGTACAACGCCGTTATTGGAAGGCCCATACTGGTTGATCTACGCGCTGTCATCTCTATGTGGCACCTAGCCATGAAGTTCCCAACAGACGCGGGGGTAGGACGCGTTTTGGGAAACCAAAGAGAAGCCAGGGAATGCTACAATGCCTCGATCACAAAGGCGAAAAGCGGAACGCCGAGGAGCACTGCCCCAGATAGATTGCAGATGGCAGTTGATACGCAAGCCCAATCAGGTGATGAAGTCACCAAATAGGGTGTTGCCCAAAGTGAGGATGAAGATTTGGATCCTCGCTTTGGGGATTTTGAAGAAAATGTTGGACCCGTCGAGGACCTGGAGGAGGTCCAACTCGACAAAGAAGACCCAACCAGAGTCATAAAGGTCGGGAAAAACTTAGAGCCTACAACGAAGCACGCACTGGTGGAATTCTTGCGAGAGAACCAGGAAGTTTTCGCCTGGTCGCATAAATACATGGTTGGGATAGATCCTTCAGTTTTCAGCCATGTCCTGAATATAGACAAGACCTTTCCACCCGTGCAACAAAAGAGAAGGCTGCTCGATAAAGACAGATCACGAGCCTTAAAAGAAGAAGTCGAAAGGCTAAAGGAGAATGGATTCATAAGGGTGGCTTTTTATCCGTCGTGGGTCTCCAATCCGGTGCTGGTCCCCAAGCCTAACGGCAAGTGGCGGACCTGTGTAGATTTTACAGACCTCAATAAAGCCTGCCCAAAAGACTGCTTCCCACTCCCAAGGATCGACCAGCTGGTCGATGCTACTGCAGGGCACGAGATCCTCTCATTCATGGATGCATATTCGGGCTATAACCAGATTAGCATGCATCCCCCTGATGAGGATCACACCAGCTTTCGGACCGATACGGGCTTGTATTGCTACAGAGTAATGCCCTTCGGACTGAAAAACGCAGGTGCGACTTACCAACGGCTAGTCAACCACATGTTCAAGGAACAAATCGGTATAAACATGGAGGTATATGTGGATGACATGCTGGTAAAATCTAAGAAAGCAGAAGGGCATATGAGGGATTTACAAGAGTGCTTTAATGTGTTAAACAAGTACCAAATGAAATTAAATCCCCTCAAGTGTTCCTTTGGAGTCGGATCAGGGAAGTTTTTGGGGTTTATCGTAAATTCAAGAGGAATCGAGGCCAACCCCGACAAGATAAAGGCCCTGATCGACATGAAGTCGCCAGAAAGGATCAAAGATGTACAAAGTTTAACCGGAAGAATCGCAGCCCTAAGTAGATTCATTTCAAAATCAACAAACAAGTGCGTCCCATTCTTCAATCTACTTAGGGGAAATAAAAAGTTTGAGTGGACAGAACACTGCGAGCAAGCATTCCAAGTGCTGAAAGCTCATATGGCACAGCCTCCCATCTTATCAAAGTCGATCGAAGGAGAAACTTTGTTTATTTATCTGGCGATTACTGAAGTTGCTGCCAGCGCGGTGCTAGTGCGAGAGGAAGAAGGTGCACAAAAAGCAGTCTACTATGTCAACAAGAGACTGATCGGGGCAGAATTGAGATATCCGCCAATCGAGAGGTTAGCATATTACTTGATCCTTTCCTCTAGAAAGCTGCGCCCCTACTTCCAAGCCCATCCTATCACAGTTCTAATTGATCAGCCCCTTCGGCAAGTCCTCCAAAAACCCGAGGCGGCTGGGCGATTGTTAAAATGGCCAGTCGAGTTAGGGCAGTTCGACATAACCTATTCACCGCGAGCAGCAGTAAAAGGACAAGTCTTAGCCGATCTTATTGCAGAGTTCACCGAACTCCCAGACAGCGAGCAGTGCGAACAGCCTGAAGCGCCCGAGCCTCAAGGCAAAACTCCTTCGTGGAAGCTATTCACGGATGGTTCATCCAACGAATCCCACGCTGGAGCGGGAGTGATATTGATAATGCCGGAAGGGCATCGATTTCACTGCGCCATCAGGTTCGACTTCACTGCATCAAACAATGAAGCAGAATACGAAGCACTCCTCGTTGGATTGAGAATGGCAAAGGATATGAGCATAAAGACGCTTGATATCTACAGCGATTCACAGCTGGTGGTGAATCAGGTCCTAGGAGAATATCAAGCGCGAGGTTTGAAAATGGTAGCCTACTAAAAAAAACAAAGGACCTGCTAGCCCAGTTCACGAAGTACACCCTCCAGCAGATCCCGCGAGATCAGAATTCAAATGCGGATGCCTTAGCCAAACTTGCGAGCGCAAAGGATGCTGACACTTTGAACATTGTGCCAGTTGAAAGACTGAGTGAGCCGAGCATACAAGCAACTGAGTCCAGTATGGAGATTCGAATGAAGGATACATGGATGGCGCCTTACTTGGAGTATCTGACAAATGGTACGCTCCCAACAGATAGGAACAAAGCCAGAACTCTGCAAAGATGAGCTGCTAGGTACATACTGGTCGATGGTGTTATGTACCGAAGAGGATTCTCAATGCCACTACTCAAGTGCATTACACCAGAAAAGGCTAAGGGACTCATGAAGGAGGTGCATGAAGGCTTCTGCGGGGATCACGCTGGGGGGCAGAGTTTGGCAAAAAATATTCTAAGGCAAGGCTACTTCTGGCCAACGATGAACGAGGATTCGATGGAGTATGTACGAAGGTGTGATAAATGTCAAAGGTTCTCCAAGATTCCACGGGCAGCTCCAAACGAACTGAAACAGATGCAGAGCCCGTGGCCTTTTGCAGTTTGGGGGATAGATTTGATTGGATCCCTACCCACAGGGAAAGGCGGAGTAAAGTACACAGTTGTGGCAGTTGATTACTTCACCAAATGGGCCGAAGCTGAACCACTCGCAACCATCACGACCAAGAAAGTTCTTGACTTCGTCATCAAGAACATTGTATGCAGATATGGTTTGCCCAGGAAGATAGTTTCAGACAACGGGACCCAATTTGACAGCGACTTATTCACCGATTTCTGCGAGAGGCATGGAGGTATTAAAATCTTTTCTTCAGTTGCACACCCCCAAGCAAACGGGCAGGTCGAAGCTGTAAACAAGACTCTTAAAGACACCCTGAAGAAAAGACTTGAAGAAGCTAAAGGAGCGTGGTCAGAGCAGTTGCCTGAAGTCCTCTGGTCGTATAGAACGTCTCACCGTACAGCAACAGGACATACTCCATTTTCCCTAGCCTACGGATATGAAGCCATGTTGCCTGTCGAGTTAGATCCTCCCTCGCATCGGCGTTTGACTTACGACCAAGATCAGAACAGCCAGCTAATGATGGAGTCCCTAGACTCAATCGATGAGATACGAGAGAAATCTCAACTCCGAGTTGCTGCATACCAGCAAAAAGTCGCCTGGTACTTTAACTCCAAAGTTAAAGAAAGAAAATTCAACGTCGGTGACTTGGTATTACGACGAGTTTTCTTAAATACCCGCAACCCTACTGCTGGAGTGCTCGGACCCAATTGGGAAGGACCTTACCAAATTGAAGAAATCCTTCATCCAGGCACATACAAACTTCCACGCTTAAATGGAGATCTCGTTCCCCGCTATTGGAATGGAGAACACCTGCGCAAGTATTATCAGTAAATAGCCCTTTTTAAAGGACTGGCTTGTATTAATTTTTTTTTAATTTTTACAAGTTTTGCAAAGAGGGTTAGCCACGTTGTATGGCTAACTGCTCGTATATGTAAGGTTATATTATAGAATCGCTCGTAAAGACATGTTTAGTCCATTTTTAATACGAGATTATAAGGGACTGTGCGCAGCCAGTCATTCTTGCCAACCTTTGTGAATTTACGTTTACAAGTATTTGTTCATTACGTGTGTTGTTTTGCTGTACTACAAGTATCATTTTTCCACACGAACAAGAATGTTCGAACAGGCCATGGTCAGGGCAAGTGACCAAGGACCTAAAGCTCCTCGATCACTTGGGGGGCATATAAGGCACATCGATAGCAAAGCATACTCTCAAAGGTATGTAAACACATGAACAAAATGAGTGAAAGCATGGTACATTACTTAGAATATTTTTCAAAATTTATGTTTTGATAAATCATACCAAAGTACTATGCTAAGTTCGGTCATACAGACAAATGTTATAATAAATAAAGATATTATAGCATCAAGATTTAAGCTTTTACACCGCAAGCATCGCTGTTTGGATGTAACTAATCGAATAAAAGAAAAAAAGGTTTACTGCCCATGCAGCAAAGTTTAAAAAGAAATTATTGTCTTTACATCACGACCCGTGGGTCGTATAGCCAAAAAGAAAGAAAAAATAAAATGAGAAAGTTTAAGAGGCATTTGGGGCCGGAGGGTCCTGGGCAGCATCCTGGTTGGTCGCGTCCTCGACAACTTCTTCTTCTTCCACACCAACGATGCTTGGAGAGGCAAGGATCCTCAATCTTGCCTCCTCCTCGGCCAGTTGGGTGGTGCAGCGAGCCAACTCAGCAGCCCTGACTTCCTCCGAAAGATAGCTAAAGTCAGCACCCTGATTATGTTTCCAGAAGTTGTAGAAACATCGGAGCGTCGTCCTCTTGTACTTTTCAAGATTTTTGGAGTTGTCAAGCTCCAGCTGCTTCACCTTGCCTTCAAGAGTGACAATAGCCTCGTCCTTGGACTTGAGTGTCTCTCCCAGATGCTTGATCTCGCGAAGATGGGTTTGGTTGGAATCTCGATACTGCTGCCTCAACTTTACTGCGACATCTTTTGCAGCTTCAGCCTTTGACAATTTGGTCACCGCAGCATCCCTTTCTCGAGCCATTGCCTCCAACTCCTTGGCGTGCCTAGCCTCTGCAACCGAAAGCTCCTCAGCCGCCTTCACTTGATGCCTCTCAGTGGCCTTTGCCTTGGCCTGCTCGATGGAAGCCTGGATACGGGTACGAGCAGTGATAGCAGATAGTAAGGCCTGTGAACAAAGGAAAGAGTTAGAGCCTGCTGTAAAGAATAAAAGACTAAGGCTTAAAAAAAAGTGAAGAAGTACTCACACTGGAGATTTCATTCAGGGCCCTGTTCAGAACCTGGTCGGCCCCCATGTTTTCAGCCTCAACCATTGCATCTCTGACACGGTCACCTTTGCCAATACGGTCAAGGCGATCCCTGGCTGATCGAAGGGTACGGCTCATGAGTTTAGCCCCGAGAGCTTCATCACGAATAATTTCCTCTCTGGCGGGCACAGCCGAAGGATTTGGTGGGGCAGGAGGAGTCTGCTTCTCAGTAGGAGCTAGTGGATGAGTTTGCCCCGTTGGCCCAGGAGTTTGCCTAGTTGGCGCGTCCTTGGGAAGGTCTTCTGTTCGACCCTTCTTGGCTGGAGGGCCTCGGCTGGATTCGCCAGTTCTCCTGTTGGATCTCCGCTGGAGTTGGGGAACCTCCTCTTCCTCCTTGGCCTGGTACATGTCAAAGATATTGGGAGTGGCCATATCTGCATGCAAGTAAACACAGAAAACTGATAAGAATGAGAGGCAGATGGAAATACATTATATGCAACAGAAGAAAGGCAACAAAGTGAATACCCGAGCTACAACTACTGGTCGCTACACTATTGACTCTATTAATCATATACTCATTATCTGGCATGAAGAAGTCTGGCCCTAATTTTGGAGTATACGTAAAATTGCCTTCCCCGTCGAACAAATGACAGGGAATTGGCAAACCATTTAAAAGTAAAATAGTGTTACCATTATCATCAGAGGACTCTCCCAAATCCACAGCTGGCTCTTTGGCCTTTTGTTTCCCCTTGCCTTGGGAAGCAGAAGGCCTTTCTACGGAAGGATTGCCCGTGGGCTCCCTAATAGTAATCCCCGTTGGCCTCCGAGGAGGAGGAGCCACGGGAGGTTGCTGCTCGGGAACCCCCTCGGCAGTGGCTTCGTCCACCACGGACCCTCTAGTTTCATGGTGAGGAGCCAGGAGGCCAGACCGCCTCAAGTTTTCTTCAGTCACCAGGTTCTTGACGCTTTTTGCTGCGTCGGACATCGTGGCCAGAGTATTAGACCTCAACACCATGGCTGGTGTTGGGGTCGGACGTAACCAAGGGCCTAAAAAGCATATTACAGTTTGAGAAAAACCAAAGGAGACACCTTGAGTAAAAGTATCGACCAGTCAAAAATGGTGCTTACCTCCTCGTGCGAAGGCCAGGTTGTTGCTGGATATGTCCGGGGTAAGGAAGTACTCCTTATTATACTGCCCCACATTCGAGATATGCGTTGTGTCACTCAGGAATGTTCGATTGGTTTCCTGGTGACAAAAATGGAAGAAACTCGTTCCGTGTTGTTGCGGGTTGGACTTGAGGTCAAAGAGATAGTTGACCTCGTGGGGTGAAGGTTTTGGCCATTTCTTAAGTTTATACAGGATATAGAGTGCGGCCAGCATTCTATATCCGTTTGGAGTTATTTGGAAGGGGGCGACACCAAAATAATTGGCCACCCCCACAAAAAAGGGATGAAGAGGGAGATAAGCTCCCGCCTCAATATGATACCGAGACCAGGCACTGTTGACACCTCCGGGAAGGTTAGCCCTCTGGTCTGCGGCAGGTTGTATAATGGAAACCCCTATGAGGGGGAATCTCCTGAAGCAGTTAGCAATCATTTGAAGAGTTACTGAACTAGCTGGGGAAGTATACCACTCGACATCAGGGAAGTTCTGATGGCGAGAGCTGGCCCTAATTTGGATATTAGGGTCACGAACAAGATTTTCTCGACCACTGGTCGAGGGAGCCCTTCCCTGCGAATCAGGCCGGGCAGGAGAATTTGGGCTGTTTTCAGACTCGGGTCTTTTCTTGCCTGAAGATTTGGAACGGGCCATTGAAGGAGAAGGATGGGGTCTGGAAGAGGATCGCGAAAAAGGGATCTCGTGGACACGGTCAGCTGGTTGATCTTCTCCCTCGAGCAGTTGGGCGAGAAGGTCGTCGTCAATAGGCCTTTCACCTCCCCACAAATCTGGCATTAAAGTCTGCATACAGAAGAATGGGGAGGTGAGGATAGAAAACTTTTAAAAGCTTTTTAGAATAACGCTGGTCGAGTATAAAAATTATGTTTTTATACAACAGCATTCTAACAAAAAGCTAAATCTTTCTACACGAACAGTTTGAAAAACAGATCAAAGTGTGAAAGTAAAAAGTTTTTCCGAGAAAGCTTTTTCAACTCCCCTTAGGGCGGGAAAAATTTATTTTTTCAACTAGCCTAAAGATCGAATTTTTACTTCGATTTTACGTCCTAAAAAGCATTATCCCGGATTTTAAACTAACTCGTAACCCTATTTCGCCTACAAAATATTCTGTCTACAAGCGTCTCGAACCAGAAGCAGATAAACTCAAACAGTATGCAGTCAGAAGCATGCATCACAAAAAATTAGAAGCGTGGGAACTCGAAAACTTACCAAGAAAAGAGATCGTGGAGATGGAAGAAAGATCAAGGAGATCAAGGAGCTCTCGGACGGGGTTCTGAAAGTGCAGACGGAACGGTCTTCAGGAACGTTAAGGGCTCTGGATTTTAGGTTTTCTTGTGGAAACGATGGCGTGCGTAAAAAGAAAATAAAGGCTTCGAAGGTCTTATATAAGTTTGTTTCTGATAGTAAAAAGTGTAATCATTAGTTTCCCTTTTTGAAAGTATGGGGAAGCGGGATGGCCGTCGAAATCTTTTCTGGGGAACCGAAAGGACGTGATTAGACAGAGGTAGGTTGCTTTTTTCAAGAACACACGAAGGGTTCTGACACGTCAAGTGGGGTTACCGAAGAGTCGTTCGTCCAAAAGTTTATTTATTGCTCGTGATAAATAAACTTGGGGGGCAAATGTTATCCATAAAATTAGCATTGGTGACATGGCAAGTAATCTCTGGACACGTGGCTGACACCTGGAAACGTTCTGCTAGAGTATCGACCAGAGGACACATTAGAAGCAGTGTAAGCCTGTCTTACCCGCGACCAGTCTGGTCGATAGTTCCGTGTACAAGGCGACATTTATGGGAAGATCTTTATGAATCCTGAATTTATCCCACACAATTTCCTGAGTATTCGATTATTCAGGAAAGAATATCTGTAACAATCTTTTGTAATCCCCCTTGAGCCTATAAATAGCAAGAGATAGCTCAAGGGAGGGGACGACTTTTTGGCTTTTGATACGTGAGAGATTATAGTAATTATCCTAGGAATACCGTGTTGTTCTTGAGAAAGTGGTGAAACTCATTGAACCCTAGTTCTTTGATCACTCTTCTAGTTTTTATATCAATATCATTCTAAGTGGACGTAGGTCATTACCAGATCCTGGGGCCGAACCACTATAAAATATTGTGTCTAATTTACTTTTGTCATTATGTTCTTCTCATCTCTTTCATTCATATCAAGCATATTTTGACTCCGTGTCAGTTGGCTAATTCTTGGGTCAACACTAGTCTTGTTCCTATCTGTTGGTAGTACACCTTTTGTCAGATACTCCAAGTAAGGCGCCATCCATGTATTCTCTATTCGGATTTCCATACTGGCTTCAATTGCTTGTATGCTTGGCTCACTCAATCTTTCTACTGGCACAATGTTCAAAGTATCAGCATCTTTCGCGCTCGCGAGTTTGGCTAAAGCATCTGCATTCGAATTCTGATCCCGCGGAATTTGCTGGAGGGTATACTTCGTGAACTGGGCTAGCAGGTCTTTTGTTTTATTCAAGTAGGCCACCATTTTTAGGCCTCGCATTTGATATTCCCCTAGAACCTAATTCACTGCCAGCTATGAATCATTGTAAATATCAAGCACCTTTATGCTCATGTCTTTGGCCATTCTCAATCCGGCGAGGAGTGCTTCGTATTCGGCTTCATTATTTGACGCAGCGAAGTTGAACCTAATGGCGCAGTGAAATCGATGCCCTTATGGCGTTATCAATATCACTCCTGCTCCTGCGTGGGATTCATTGGACGATCCATCCGTGAATAATTTCCATGAAGGAACTTCCTCTTGAGGTTCAGGCGCGCTAGGTTTTCGCACTGCTCGCTATTTGGGAGTTCCGTGAACTCTACAATAAGATCGGCCAAGACTTGCCCTTTTACTGCTGCTCGTGGTGAATATTTAATGTCAAACTGTCCCAGTTCGACTGCCCATTTAGATAAACGCCCAGCCGCCTCTGGTTTTTGGAGGACTTGCCGAAGGGGCTGGTCGGTTAATACTTTGATAGGATGGGCTTGGAAGTAAGGGCATAGCTTCCTTGAGGCCAGGATTAAGCAATATGCTAACCTTTCGATGGGCAGATATCTTAGTTCTGCCCCGATCAGCCTCTTGCTTACATAGTAAACCGCTTTCTGTACGCCCTCTTCTTCTCCTACTAATACCGCACTAGCAGCAACTTCAGTGATCGCCAGGTAAATGAACAGAGTTTCTCCTTCGATTGGCTTTGATAAAATGTGAGGTTGTGCCATATGGGCTTTTAAGGCCTAGAAAGCTTGCTCGCAGTCTCCCGTCCATTCAAACTTCTTATTGCCCTTAAGTAGATTGAAGAAAGGGACGCATTTGTTTGTTGATTTTGAAATAAATCTACTTAGGGCTGCAATCCTCCCGGTTAAACTTTGTACATCTTTGATCTTTTCTGGCGATTTCATGTTGATCAGGGCTTTTATCTTGTCGGGGTTGGCCTCGATTCCTCTTGAATTTATAATGAACCCCAAAAACTTCCATGATCCAACTCCGAAGGAGCATTTGAGAGGATTTAGTTTCATCTGGTACTTGTTCAATACATCAAAACATTCTTGTAAATCCTTCACATGTCCTTCTGCCTGTTTAGACTTTACCAGCATGTCGTCCACGTACACCTCCATGTTTATCCCGATCAATTCTTTAAACATGTGGTTAACTAACCGTTGGTAAGTCGCACCTGCGTTTTTCAGTCTGAAGGGCATAACTTTATAACAGTATAAGCTCATATCGGTCTGAAAGTTGGTGTGATCCTCGTCAGGCGGATGCATGCTAATCTGATTATGGCCAGAATATGCATCCATGAAGGAGAGGATCTCGTGTCCTGCAGTAGCATCGACCAACTGGTCGATTCTTGGGAGTGGGAAGCAATCCTTTGGGCAGGCTTTATTGAGGTCTGTAAAATCCACGCAGGTTCGCCATTTGCCGTTGGGCTTGGGAACCAGCACTGGATTGGAGACCCACAATGGATAAAATGCCACCCTGATGAACCCATTCTCCTTTAACCTTTCAACTTCTTCTTTTAAGGCTCTCGATCGATCCTTATCGAGCAGCCTTCTTTTTTTTTGCACGGGTGGAAAAGTCTTGTCTATATTCAGGACATGGCTGATAATTGCAGGGTCTATCCCAGCCATGTCTTTGTGCGACCAGGCAAAGACTCCCTGGTTCTTCCGCAAAAAATCCACCAGTGCATGCTTCGTGATTGGTTCTAGGTTTTTCCCGACCTTTACGACTCTGGTCGGGTCCTTTTCGTCGAGTTGGACCTCTTCTAGGTCCTCGACGGGTCCAACGTTCTCTTCAAAATCCCCAAAGCGAGGATCTAGATCTCTATCCTCACTTTGGGCAACACCCTATTTGGTGACTTCATCACCGGATTGGGCTTGCGTATTAATTGCCATCTGCAACCTATCTAAGGGAGTGCTCTTTGATGTTCCCTTTTTCGCCTTCCTGACTGAGGCGTTGTAGCACTCTCTGGCCTCCCTCTGGTTTCCCAACATGCGTCCTACCCCTGTGTCTGTTGGGAATTTCATGGCCAAGTGCCACATAGAGGTGCGGCCTGTAGATCAACCAGTATAGGTCTCCCAATGATGGCATTATATGCCGAAGGACAATCAACTACTATAAAAGTAGTGAGTAATGTCCTGGTAGCAGGCACTGTACCCGCCGTCACTGGTAGTTTGATTGATCCTGCGGGGGCAAGTCCCTCACCAGAGAAGCCATATATTGTCTGGTTGCAGGGTTCCAGGTCCTTAACGGACAATTTCATGCGTTCCAGCGAAGACTTAACAGGATATTGACCGAACTTCCTATATCGACCAACACTCTTTTGACCATCATGTTGGCCATTTGGATATCCATGACCAGCAGATCGGAATGTGGGAACCGGACATGTTGGGCATCGCTATCAGAGAAGGTTATCCCACCCTCTTCTGATCGAACCTTTTTTGGTGCACGGTCCTCCATAGTCATCATCTCGATGTCCTGGTCGTGGCACAGAGTCTGAGCGTATCATTCCCTGGCCTTTCCACTATTTCCCGCGAGGTGCGGGCCTCTACAAATGGTTAACAATGTGCCAGTCACGGGGGCAGGCTGCAAAGGTGGCGAGCGTTGGCGTGTGGGCGCTTGCTCGTTGCCACCTGGAGCTTCTCGTTGGGAATTTCCCGAGGCCCGTGCGTATCTTCTCAAGTGTCCTTATCTAATAAGGAACCCGATTTCATCCTTCAGCTGGTTGCATTCGTTGGTGTCATGTCCGTAGTCGTTATGATAACGACAGAACTTGGTAGTGTCTCTTTTCGAAATATCCTTTCGAATGGGGGCAGGCTTCTTATAAGGCACACTGGAATTCGTGGCCTGATAGACCTCCCCCCGAGACTCAACTAGGGCAGTGTATTTAGTGAACCGAGGTTCATAATGGTTACCCTTGGCTCGTTTATTGTCGGAGGTGGAAGGCTCATTGTGTGGTCGTTTTCCACCATTCTTGCCATTGTCATTACCGTTCCCGTTACCTTTGCCGTTGCCGTTAGGTTTAGACCCATTGGCGGCTTTGGCGGGCTTGGCAATCTTCTTATCCTTGCCTTGAGGCTTTCCATCATCGGCAATGGCATCTTCGAGCTTGATGTAACAATCAGCCCGGTCCAAGAATTCCTGGGTAGTTCTAACCCCATTCTTTACGAGGCTTTTCCAGAGGGGGGTGCGACGCTTAACCCCTGCGGTTATGGCCATCATTTTTCCTTCGTCCCCCACCGTTTTTGCTCCAGCGGCTGCTCGCATAAAGCGCTGGATGTAATCCTTCAGCGATTCTCCATCCTGCTGGCGAATTTCAACCAGCTGGTTTGCCTCGGTCGGATGCACACGACCTGCGTAGAACTGTCCGTAAAACTCCCTTACGAACATCTCCCAAGAAACTATGCTTGCAGGAGGGAACTTAAAAAACCACTCCTGTGCGGCATCAGAAAGTGTTGCAGGGAAGATCCTGCACCGAGCAACTTCGGACACTTTCTGAATGTCCATTTGTATCTCAAACTTATTGACGTGAGATACTGGGTCACCGTACCCATCAAAGTTCGGAAGCGTAGGCATTTTAAACTTGCTAGGAGTCTCTGCCATAGCTATCCTCTGGAAGAAAGGAGTGCCTTTCCTCCTGTCGTGGTCGATGTAAGATGTTCTTCCCCCGACAAGCTGTTGCACCGCCTGGTTGAGGGCATCTACCTGGGCTTGCACAGCGACAAGAATTGATGTGGCCTCTGTTGTTGGGGGGATGTTCTCGCCATGTCGCTCACGACGATCATTGAGCACATCTCTCAAATCCTCGTCTCTTCTCCATTGCTCGCTACCTCCGAGCCGGTTGAAGACGTTATTTTGCCTGGATTGCCCCCCAGCGTCCCGTCTGCCGAGTTGGTCATCTTGAGCTGGTTGATTCCTGTTTCCACCTCTTCCGTCATTCCTCCGACCAGCATTTCCCCTGCCGGAATCGGCCTCATCATAACCATTGCCATCTTTGAACTGCGATTGGCTATGACGGGATCGACTGTTCCCTCGATTTCCTTCCTGGGCTGAAACAACCCAAGCATTAGAGGGTGGCCTGCGTTGGTCGTTAGGTCCCTGTGCATTATCATGTCGTGGGGGACCTCGGACCGCAGAGCCTAACTCTGAGTTCCTCCTGTTACCAGGAGAATGCTATCCTCTGTTCGGAAGGTTCGGCTCGTCGCCCCTATGGCGTCTAGGACTGCGAGGCTGATGCCCGGTCCTATTCTGCCTCTGATGCGGGGGATTTCTGCGACCAGCTTGGGATGGAGGCTGCGTCTCAGGGTCCAGTGGGACATCGTCACGGGGAACCTAAGGCTGTTCGGGCCTTTGCGGACTCGAGGGTTGGACAGGTGGGCTAGGATTAGGAACCCTGTGGGGTGGCCCATTCGTAGGTTGATCAGGCTGCGAGGCAGGTGCAGCCTGATTCCTAGCCAATTGCAAGGCTGCCTCGAGGGCTGCCATGGCTTCGCTCTGGCGATGGTCCATCTCCGCCTGCCTCTCACTTAACTCCGCGCGCTGCCGTTCAATCTCTTGCTGCTGCCGCGCCATGATTTCGGCAGCACTTTCCTGACTGGCCCTCAGATTGGCCAGCTCTTCATGCAACGCCCCCAGAGTACTCTTCAGCATCGCGTCATCCATTTCTTCCTCCTCAAAGTCCAAATGTGGCTCATCCTCAGCCACGCTTACAGGAGGAAGAGGAGGCAGGTTTGATGGTGCAGCGGCGGCCGCCTGTCCAGTTTTCCTTGCAGTCTTCGCCATTGGTTTTCTCAACGGTGATATATCAAGCTCTCAATGAAAGCACCAGAATGTTGACCCTGATTTTGGACAACTGACACAGAGTCAAAATACGCTTGATGTGGATGAATGCGTTGAAAAGAACGTGATGACGAAAATAACAAGAAGACGCTATTTTATAGTGGTTCGGCCCCAGGATCTGGTAATAACCTACGTCCACTTAGATTGTTATTGATATAAAATCAAAGGGAGTGATCAAAGAACTAGGGTTCAATGAGTTTCGCCAACCTCTGAAGAACAATACAATGTGATTGATATGATAACTCTAATCTCAAACGATTTATAAGTTAGAAAAAAAAAAGATCCTCTTCCCTAAGCCCTCTTTTTCTATTTATAAGCTCAGGGAAGATTTACATTGATTTGTTATAGATATTATTTCCTAAATAATCGGATACTCAGGAAATCATGGGAGAGAATTTCGGATGCCATTATAACTGCCTAAGATTTCCTCCGCGTATTACGTGCATACGACCAGGATGGTCGTATGAAGAGACCGATTGCACAATACCGAGTATCTTCATGGTCGATAGTCGAACACAGGTTATGCCAGGTGCCAGCCATGTGTAATTAATGTCCGCCATGTCATTCACTTCTAATTTTTGGGATTACAAATGGGTATATGGGGAAGACATTGTAGACATTTAATGTCTATGGTTTACACCCTACGATGACTCTCAGGGGGAGACGTTGAATGTCTATAAAGTCTCCCCCGGGAGTCATAGTAAGGTACCTACAACGTCTCCTTCGGAAAGTTTTTGTATACATTCAATGTTTGATATCGCGAGTCATCATTGGTTTTTGTATTTTTTTTTAAATAATAATTATTTTCAATATATTAATTAATACAATTAAATATATATTTTTTAAATGGAATTAAAAAATTTTAATTTTATGCAAATTTAAATTGTGAATTTTCATTAATAAAACCAAATGTGTATATAATATGTTTTAACTAGCTAAATATACCAAAAAAGGTAATATTAGTTGTTAAACATACAAAATTAACAGATATTACACTAGCTTAGGGATGGCAAAAAAACTCGGCGGATCGGGGCGGGTTGGAGCCCCGACCCGACAGGGTGCCCCTGATCTGAATATAAGCGGGGCAAAAACAGGGCAGGTCGAGATCTGACTTGACCCGCTAGCAATTGAAGCGGGTCGGATCATGACCCGACTTAGTTGTTGTTGTTATTTTTTGTAATAAAGAATATTTTTAAAAAACTAATTACTACCACTATTTAGGGTGATCCACGATCCAAATATATATATTTATATAAATAAGATAAAGTAAATTTAAAAGAGATAGAGGAAAAAATTGATGTTTCGCTTTGAAGTATATTAAATTTTTTTTATTTTAGTATGCAAGTCCATTTATAAAAAAATTTAGGCAGCTCATTTATGTCTAATATGGGAGATTTTTTTGCCATTTATTTTTATATTGTAACATATTTTAAAAAATTAGTCTTTCTTTTATTAAAGAAAAAAAAAACTTACCGGGTCGGGTCGGGGTAGATCTTTAGCAGGGCAGGGCCGACCCGCCCCATTTATATCCCTACGCTAGCTAGCTAGACATATAATAATAAAGAAAAAGTAAACAACAACAAAATCCTAATATTTGGGACGAAGACTTTGAAATATTGGTAGCATATGGTTCGCCCAATGTTGTCGCATTTCATTAATCTGTGCTGGTGTATATGGCGTAGTGTTTAGCTACAAAAAATACAAAGTAAAATATATTAGTTAATTATTATTATTTGATTATATATACTTTAATAATAAATAAATTGTAAACTTTTTATAAATTTATATACATACTTCTTTCTTCAAGTAACGTCTAGGTCGTGAATGTTCAATGTAATCATTCAACATCTTCATCACATAATATCCACATGCTACATTGTTTGGTTTGTGTGGCACAAATATTTAAATAAAAGGTCAAGCAATTAATATAAATAATATTAGTAAAATTCAAGTATAGAATTACTTACTTTCGGTTGCACAATTTCTATATTCTTTTGAATCTCGTGAGGTTTTGGTAGACTGGTCAGAAAAATGTTGAAAGCATTGACCATATCTTCCCCTGTGTTTATAAAAAATTGAACAAACAAAACTAAATAAGCATACGACCGAGCATACGAAAAATTGGGCAGCATTTCCCCTATATTAGTAACCTAACCATCTGTCAATCTAATCAAATTCAATCAAATAAGCGCAACACAATTCAAATATAATAATAGAATACATAATTCTAGACAAAATCGGGCAGCATTTAGTGACCTAACCATATGTGAACAAAAAGTTAAAAAATTCAAACAACACACAATAAGTTTCTTCCTTATAGCTCCGCAGCATACAAACAAATTTTCCAGAACCTATTTCACTAAAACACACAGTTCTCAACCTTCTGTTATCACCGCAACACACGGTTTTAATCTCAGAACCTACTTCACTATAGATGAATATATTTAAGATATTCAAAATCCTCAAAAAAAAAAGTTTAATAATACTAAAACAAGAATTTAAATAATGTATGTACCTCTTGCAATTAATAGTCCTGGCTAGCAATTTTACTTCAATTTGCAATGCACTTGTTTATTAAATTCACAACCTACAAAATTAAATTAATCAATAAATAAATGATTACGAAACAAATATCACTAAATAATTGGATTAACAATACCTTATTTTTTTCAATTTTAGAAACTTAAAAACCTAAAATGTGTGCTTGAAATAGAAATTTTGAGGCAAAAATCACCCTAGTTAAAACCACAACCTACAAAATTAAATTAATTTATAAATAAAAGATTACAAAACAAATAAAAAAATATAACTATATATAATCAACCTACTTAAATGCTAATAAAATATTTAAAATATGTATACAAATATATATAATTTTCAAATTAAAAAAAATCATAAAAATATATACTTGAATTACTTATATCTATACATGCTATTTGCTATGTAAAATAAAATTCAATTTTTTTTCCTTACTTTAGACAAAGTTATTAAATAAATTTTAGCAAAACATATATATACTTAATCAACCTAAAAAAACAATAAATAAATTTAGAAAAAATGTATAATTTTAGGATTAACTAGTAAAAAAAAATTAATAATAGTAAACATATTTGTATCATCTTAAAAGTATACAATGTGGTATCTCAAATCTACATTAAAATTATTTTTCATACTTTAAACATATATTTCCAATAAACCCACAAATTATATAAAAGAATACACAAATATCATTTTTACTATCATTCTAACTATGATACATTGTTTTAATCTTGAAATCTTACCTCAAATATGCTTGAAATTAACTTTATTGAGCCCAGATTTGCCCAAATCAGCTACAAATTAAAACCGTAAAAATCCAATATTAACTCACTAATAATTAAAGGAAATAAACAAAAAAACATTATCCTAACTATAATACATTTATTAAATCTTAAAGCGGTATCTGAAATGATATTTTTAGAGGGCAAAATTGCAAAAATGAACCTGAAAATCGCGGCTGAAATCGCCCTAGAAAAGTAGCTCTTCTCTGGTTCGTGCAGCTCAGGGAAGAAGAAGAGGAATGATGAGGGTATATCAGGGGAAGACTTCTAACGTCTCCCCTAGGAAGACGTGTAGGACATATGACGTCTCCCCTGGGAAGACGTTCGACGTGGCACGTCTTCCCAAGGGAGACGTCAGATGTCTTACACGTCAACCTAGGGGAGACGTTAGAAGTCTTCATAATCTGAATTTTTATAAATTAATTAATTTATTCCAAATTTTGTAATTAATGTCTCCCACAATTTTTAATGACTTACCCACTTAGTCATAATACAAGAACTTTTAATGACTTACCCCCTTAGACTTAAAATATCCCTAAATACTTATAATGTCTTACACCATAGGTGTAAGTCGTCATAGAGCATTAAATGTGAAAATTGTTGTAGTGATTGTACTTTTATTTAAATCAATAAAATATCTCTTCACATGATTTTAGGGCACTAACCCTAACAATCTCCCACTTGCCCTTAAAACAAGTGATGCATCTCTCTCAATCCCATGTTACGTACATGACCCATAAAAGACTTTGCCAAAAGTGTCTTGGTAAACAGGCCTGCCAACTTCAGTTATGATGCTATCTTCATAACTGTCACAGCACCTCGGTGCATGATCTCTCTTACTAAATGGTATTTTCTTTCAATGTGCTTTCCTCTCTTGTGGATTCTAGGTTCCATTGAGTCAGCTACTGCTCCACTATTGTCTTAGTGGCTTCTCCATATCTGGAATCACTTCCAGATCAGTGTAGAACTTCCTGAGCAAAACTGCTTCCTTAGATTCTTCTCAAGGCGCTATATACTCAGCTTCCATGGTTGAATATGCAATATTAGATTGTTTGATACTTCTCTAGACTACAACTCCTCCACCAAGAGTGAAAACTAACCCAAACATCCATTTATGACCATCTTTGTCTGACTGGTAGGGCTTAGCTCACCATCTGAATAAACAAGCATATAAATTCTCTTTCTCCAAAGATACTTGAGTATGTGCTTTACCGCAATCTAGTGTTCTAAACCAGCATTTGATTGATAACGACTTACGATTCCCACTGCATAGCATATGTCGGGCCTAGTACACAACATAGCATACATAATACTCCCAATTGCTAAAGCATAGGGATACTATCTCATGTCCTCTTTGTCCTAAGGTGTCTTTGGACATTACTTTATTGGAATTCTCCATTGATAACCTTCTAGCACTTTGTCTATATAATTTTCTTGAGAAAGCACCAAGAGCTTTTTCTTCCTATTCCTTAGGATTTGGACTCCCAAAACATAGCTCGCTTCGCCCAAATCTTTCATTTGGAACTTTTCAACTAACCACTACTTTACATTTGACAGTGTCTCTACATCTTTTCCAATGAGTATAATGTCATCCACGTAAAGAACTAAGAAAACCACTAGTTTTCCTTTGATGTATTTATATACACATGCTTCGTTCCATTCTGTTAAAAGCCATATGCTTTAATTGTCTTATCAAAGGTAATGTTCCATGATATAAATGCTTGCTTCAATCCATAAATGGATTTTAGCAACTTGCACATCTTATGATTTTCCCCTTTCTTCACAAACCCTTTTGGTTGTACGATATAGATACTCTCATCTAGATAGCCATTAAGAAAAGTTGTCTTGATGTCCATCTGCCATATCTCATAGTCATAAGAGGCATCTATTGATAAGAGAATGCGTATGGATTTTAGCATGGTAGCAGGAGAAATTGTCTCTTCATAATCAACACCCTCTCTATGTGTATTACCTTTGGATATAAGCCTTGCATTGAAAGTCTCTACTTTTCAATGAACACCTATTTTCCTCTTGAAGATTGCATCCAATAGGCCTGACATCTTCAGGTAGGTTTACAATTTCCCAAATAGAATTGGAATACATTGATTCCTTTTCTTTGTTCATGGCTTCTTGCCATTTTTACTTTTCAGGGTCTTCCATTGCCTCCATAAAGGTTGATGGGTCGTCATTGTCTGTGTTAGAAACAAGGGCGTGTGCCTCATGTTCATAGCGAACAGGTTTTCTAACAATCCTCCCACTACGACGTTGCATTGGGGCTTCCTTTTTAGGAACAGTGGTATCTCTAGTTTGTCGTTTATCATTTAATGATGATGGTGATGGAATTTGTTCAGCTGTGTGTTCCCCCAAAGCTAATTTTCTCCAAGGTTTATAGTTAGTCATATAGTCATGCTCAATGAAGGTTGCATTTGTGGAAACAAATACCTTTTGGTCCTTTTGACTGTACATATAACCACTTCGTGTCTTTAGAGCATAGTCCACAAAAATACGCACTTCAGACCTTGAGTCAAGCTTTCTTGACTTAGGTCTAAGAACATTACCATGACAACCCGAAATGCAGAAATGACGCAAACTAGGTTTGCTACCATTCCACAACTTAAGTGGTGTCTTACTTATCGTCTTATATGGGACTACATTCAAAATATAAGTCGTCATTTGAAGTGCATAACCCCAGAATGAGAAAGGAAGATATGAGTAGCTTAACATAGACCTGACCATGTCCAACAAGGTTCTGTTTGTTTTCTCTGAAACACCATTTTGTTGTGGTATTCCAGGTGATATGAGTTATGATAGAATACCATGCTCAAGCATGAAATCCTTGAATTCTAAATTCAAATATTCATCACCTCGATCTGATTGAAGTGTCTTAAGAGTTTTACCTAACTGTTTCTTAGCCTCAACTTTGAAGTCTTTAAAATTGCCAAAGGTTTCTGACTTCCTAAACATTAGATAAGTATGATCACATATAGAGTAATCATCAATGAAAGTGACAAAATACTCGTAATCACCTGTGGCCTGTACATTAATTGGAACACACACATCGCTTTGTATAGGCTCTAATGGTTCTTTGGCTTTATTTCCTTTCACTGAGAATGGGCGTTTAGTAATTCTTCCCTTCTAGATAGGATTCGCAAACCGGGAGAGTTTCAATAGTTAGTTCTCTCAATGGTCCATCTTTTATTAACTGGTTTATTTTGTCTAGACTAATATGACCTAGTATTAGATGCTATAGATATGTGTCATCCTCTTTTGAAACTTTTTGTCTTTTGTTAGGTTTTGGTTTTGCTACTTTAAATAACTCAAAGTTATTTAGCGATTGTTCATTTGGCTTGGGCATATACAGTTCATTTTTTTTCCAGCTTCACAAATTTGAAACCATTATTCGAAATGAGAAATGACAATCGTATTATTATCGATAGAAATATCAAAAGATTGTTCAAGCAACATAGATAAAGAAACTAAGTTTCTAGAAAATCTAGGTATAAAATAATCATTATTCAAAATAAGAAAATTGTTTGAAAAATATAAACGGACTATTCCCAATGCTCTTGCTGACACAAGCGCTCCACTTGCAACTCAAATAGTCACATCGCCATCATCAAGTTCCCTTGATGACTCAAGTATCTGCATAGAAGAACAAACACGGTTAGTGGCTCCTGAATCAAAAACCCATGATGACATATCGTCTTCCACTACACAAGCTTCAAGTACAAGTAAATAAAATTAACCTTTCTTTTTCATCTCAGCAAGATACTTTACAGATTCTCTTCCAGTGACATTCAACTCCACAGTGGAAACATTTTCCCTTAGGTTCCTTCTTTTTGGAGTTATTGTCATTCTTGTTCTTCTTGCCCATACTCTTGTCCCTGTCATTGTTCTTTTTTCTCTTCTTGGTTTTATCCTCACAGGATGAGGGTTTCTCTTCAATGATATTTGCCTCTGCCTCTTTAGTTATAGTTTTGTTAAGAGACTCAAATGTTTGCAGTTCATTCAACAGCTGGGTCATGTTGAACTCCAACATATTTATAATATAGTTGGTAGTGAACGCAGAGAAAGTAGGAGTAAGAAATTCAAGTATGATGCTTACTTGAGTATGCTCAATGACAGCCCCATGTAGTTGTACCCCAAAATCACGGGTTGAATTACTTAACACAAGGTATAGCTGGTAGACAAGCATATGAAGAAAACATACATATAAAGTATCTTGTTAACTCTAGGGTAAGTAGCTCTATTCAACTTGACAGCCTACGACAACCAAATAGTCTCTAGATCGTCTCTTATGCCAATAACTTATTTTGTGGTACGCATCGCCCAGATCGCTTTCATGAAACTCTATGTAAAGAACGCCCTAGACTAGTACTTATTAAAACATTCACATATCGTTGGTCCATAAAGAAAACCACTTTTTATAAAGGTCTCAGTGGGGACTTGCTTAAAACAATGCAAGTTGGGCCCATTAGTTTAAAAAGAAAATATGAGTTTTTATGCAAAGTTCAAAAGAAACAATATTAAATAATTAAGCCCCACTAATAATTTAGAAAGTCTCTTAAAATATAACATAATTAAAATGGCGCCCTAAAGTGATCGTTTATTCCGTCCATAGGATACCCCACGCCATACACCCTACGACGATAGAACTCCTCACGTCACCATGCATGCCACAGAGAAATCTTATTTGCTACCTGGAAGGGAAAGTAAGGGGGTGAGCTAAAAGCCCAGTAAGGAAGTACAAACAATAAGCAAGTAAGGATACAACAAATACGAACACTAACGTTCATCTAACACATCATGGCATATCATAACATTATCGTAACATATCATCATAGCACATCATAACGTAATCGTAACATATCATAACGTAATCGTAACATATCATCATAGGACATCATAATGTAATCGTAACATATCATCATATCACATTCATACAGCATACATGATGAGCATGGCCCGCTAGTTGTCCATGTCACCCTAATCATATTCATATAGCATACATGATGAGCATGGCTCGCTAGTTGTCCATGTCACCCTAATCATATTCATACAGCATACATGATGAGCATGGCTCGCTAGTTGTCCATGTCACCCTATGAGGTAAACAAGAGTCTCTGGTCCTTGAATAACCTCGGCGCGTCCGCCCTAGGAGTTACGTCTTTATCTATAGTAACTCGTTCGATGTATCTAACATCTAACTTGTTTGATGTATCTAACATCGTAACTTGTTTGATGTATCTAACATCCATACACATATCATATTCAACATATCATCACATTATGGCATTCATAATTCATAACAATTCATTCATACAACAGTCTTACCATTCATAGCATAAAATCATAGAATCTATTTAACTTCCTTACCTCAAGTTCGAGCTAAGAAATTTCACAACCTCTCAACGAGCCTATACCATAACAAAAACAACATTTCTTAGGTTCATAAAATTACTATTTTGCCCTTCCATACAACTCATGTGTGGATGGGCCATGCACACATAATAATATTTGCACATAACATGCAATTATTCTTAACTACACATAAAGCCATAAAAGAAAAATGCTAATTTTTACCTATTTTACATGCATGATCTTTCTATAAAAACCACATAGTTGAATAATAAACATAATTTTGGACGTAAAAGTGGATTTGCATGTAACGTGCATATGTGGGAACATTGCGTAATTGAGACGTTTTAAAAACGATAATTCTACATTTCTTACTTTTATCGTTTTAAAATTAATAGACATATAACATGCTTTATTTTTCTTAAAATTTCTAGGTTGATTAAATTTCTCAAAACATTATTTTATTTAGCTTAAAAAAAATGTGACAATTTCCTTTATTATTCTCAAATTACAAAGAAGTAACAAAAAGCTTGGAATTAATTAAAATACCTATGATTAATATGTTTCTTTAGAAAAATAAATTTTAACATTGGTTAATTGTGTTACATAAATGATGTAAGAAAAATATATCTTTAAGTGTGGGAAAAAATATATTTTATTTAAATGATTTAAGACTTAGTTTTATGTAACATAAATCCATATGTCACAATTAAACAATAAATTTTAATCATTTAAACCAAACTTTCAGCCACTATTTAATTTCTATAAAAATCACAAATAAATTGAATCTAAATATTTTTCTCAATCAAAATAAAGAAAAATCGTAACTTATCAAAATATGCATTCATACCATATTAAAATACCATTTTTAATATTACCATAACTTAGGATAATAATTTTGTTTCAAAAACTCATCAAATTCATTTTAGTGAAACAAACTTCATATTTTTTTTACCAAAATTCCAGCAACTATTTTTATCTTTAAAAATCACCATATTCAATTTAAAAACTCCTATTTTTCTAAAAATTCAATAAAAATTCTGTAGGTATTTATTTGAGTAAAATATCATTCTAAGAATATTACTAACATATTCACATGCAATCTTATAAAATCCCATTTTTTCTATTCCATTGAATCTACACATGAAATCCAACAAAACACTAACAATAACAATAACATACATTAATTCATAAACACCATATTCACATATGCCTTTATATTAACCTAACATGTTTCTATCATTATTTTCATGCATCTTAAAATTTATTCATTCACAATATCACATGCATCCTATCAAAATTTCATGGATCCAAATAGCAAGATTTCCAATTATCATTTTACCCAAATTACATAGGTCCTAAAACATCGATCTAATATATTGAAAATCATACAACATCAAACAAAATAACAAGATGATCCTTAGGTATGCCTAGGCCGAAACCCCATATTTGCATTCATAATTACCACTAATCATTATACATAGAAAATCAACATCAAAACCCTTTTATACATCAAACCATAATACCCTTCATGCAAATCAAACAACTTATTATCATCAAGACATCAAGAACACAAAGTACCCATTTTTTTTCTACCCAAAACATAAATCCCCTTTTAACCATAATCCCTCTAATAATCTATCCATAAAAACCAAAAATCACAAAATTTAGGGAGGGATTTCAATACCTCTTCTTGATAGAAAATCAAGAATCCAATCTAATCAAGAATCCAATAACCTCCTTGCTCAAACCCTAGGGGTTGTATATTTTGAATAATCAAGATGGAGAAGATGATGAACAAGGTTAGAGACAACCCAATCAAAATACTAGATTAATCATAAGGAAAACAACCAAAAACCTTACCCTAGCTTGAACCCTTTTTCTTCTTCTTCTTCCTTTCTTCTTCTTCTTCTCTCTCTAGGTCACGCACTCTCTCTCTCTCTCTCTTCTCTCTATAATTTGGCAGCCCTCCATCCCAAATGAGCCTTCAACCTCTTTCTTATTTTCTATTTAAATGCCTCAATCTTCAAAACCTAGCTAAGGAAAATGTAATTATCATTTTCCTTTATTTTCCCTAAATCAAAATATAATTCAATTAAAAATTATACTCAGCCAATCAATCCATTTTATCATTGACAGTACACTAATTCCTCTCTTGTCTTCCTTGGCTGTCCATGGCTAATAAAGGAATTAATGCTATTCTCGTATCTCTAGGGTGCTGAGACTTGTGACTGGGTTTTGACCCGTTTCTGTTACGTTTTAGGAAAAATGATATTCACAGAAAATGTAGATAATTATATTAGATTTCTAACGGTATAAGTTGTGTCTAAATTGGATATCCACAGCCCATTTTATACCCATTTTACTGAGGCTGGATCTAAGGTTACGGGAATTCAAAAAAGACAACTCTATCATTTCTCACCATTTGTTTCCCAATGTTTTTCTTGTGTGAACACAAGCCTCTTTATTTCCCTTTCTTTTTATTTTCTTTTTAAATCACTTAATTAAAAAATAAATAAATAAACCAATAAAAGGAAATTAATGTGCATAAAACTATTGCATGCACACCATGCAACCATGCACATACACATACTCAATCACTAGGGTGCATCACTACCTACCATGCACCTTAGTACATTAAACCAAATTTCACATAATCAAATTTTAAAATAAAAATAAATATATATCATTTAACAAGTAATTTCAAAAAAATATTCTACCAACAATTAAATAAAATATCAAAAAATCAAATAAAACAACAACAACTAAATAAAATTAACATTATTTAAATAAAACAATTCATCACACTTAACACTTAAATAAAATAAATCACAAAATTTTAATAAACAAAAAAAAAAAAAAATTGATGCAAGAGATAGTTTTGGGCTGCAAAAGAGACCCAAGTAGAGGCTGATTCGTTGGATAACATTAAGCAATAGCCCGGTGAATCCCTCAAGGCATATCTCAACCGATTCACGAACGCAGCAGCCCGAGCTAGAGATGCTAATGATAGCTCTAAGCTCATGGCCATAAGGATGGGAATTACCGTAGGAGGAGATTTGTGGAAGGAACTCCAGAGAAAAGGAGTGAATAGTGTAGATGAATTCTTGGCTCGCGCTCAAGAATGGATAAATTTAGAAGAGGCAAAGTTTGCTACAGTAGGAACCAGCCAGACTCTCGTTCAGCCCGCTGGAGTGGTAATCGATGCTGCAGTTGTGGCTCAGCCTGTTACCCAGAATAACCAATCGGGGGGCAATAAACGAAAAGGGAATGGTGAGGGTGACCAGAAAGGGTCTAAGAAAAATTAGTACAGAGATAAATATACCTCCATCCACACTGCCTATACTGATTAACAGATACATGAGAACGTATTTATTTAGCTAACTCTACTCGCCTTCCATGAAAGAAGCCCGAGCCCATGAAGCATCAAAGGGCGAAGAGAGACCCAGTTAAATTCTGTTGGTATCATAATGACATTGGCCACAACACTGACGTCTGTCTTCAACTGAAAGATTAGATCCAGACTCTCATCCGGGCTGGACTATTAGAACAATACTCTCGAAACAAGGTAGCTCCTAGTCAACCAGCCAGGTAGAACCCTCAGTTAGCTCAGGCAAGCTAGGCCAACCCTTAACTAGCTCAAGGAAATCAGATCGTCCCTCCTCCTGTAGAAGGGAGAGAAATAGCCACTACTGCTGAAGGGCCCTATTTGGCAAGAACGAGCAACAGAGCCCAGAAAAAGTATATCTAGGAGTTGAAGACACACGATGGCACCGAATTTGTACCAGAACAGAGGTTATCGAAACAACAGCGGTCGAGAAACAACCAATCATTTTTACAAAAGAGAACACTAGCCACGTCTAATTCTCGCATAATGACCCACTGGTAATAACCATCCATCTCACCAATTGAAGAGTACGAAGGATACTGATCAACAATGGGAGCTCCGTAAACGTGTTATTCAGGTCCACCCTTGAAAAGATGGGGCTATCTGTAGCTGATCTTAAGGCAACCTCAATGACCCTCTATGGATTTTTGGGAGAGGGAGTGGCAGCCATAGGTCCGATTGAGCCCGTGGTGACATTAGGGAATGATACATGAGATGTAGCTAAAATGCTCAAATTTGTAGTAATCAACTGCCTGGCCACCTACAACACAATTTTGGGGAGACCTGTGCTGATGGCGTTTGAAGGTGTACTTTAATTCTCCATCTACCTATGAAACTTCCATCATCCTCGAGTATATGCACTGTGAGGGTAGATCAACTAGTTGCCAGGGAATTTGATAGTGTTTGCCAAGAAGGGAAAATCACAGCTCGGGCAGCAAGCCATGTTAATAACTGAGGAAAAGGAGGAACCTTGGGCAATGGTCGTTATTGGAGAGGTGGAAGAACCTCAGGAAGTCAAAAATGAGGTTACCTAACTCGAAGGAATTGGTCTGAGATTAGGCAAAGACAGATCTTAGCTCCAGGATTTAGAGGAGCTAGAGGAAATCATCCTCGACCTATAAGTGCCTTCGAAAGTGGTAAAGGTTGGGAAAAATCTTGGAGCTGAAATAATGAAGGAGTTGGTCAAGTTTTTAAGAAGAAATCTTGTTGTCTTTGCTTGGTTGCATGAGGACATGGTAGGAATCAGTCCAAGCATGAAAATGCACACATTAAACCTGGACGAAAACATACCTGCGAAGGCGCAGAAACGAAAGTTGTTGGGAAAAGAGTGAGGAGAAGATCTGGAGGAAGAGGTAGCTCACTTATTGAAGTATGGATTCATCAAGGAGGCTAAATATTTGACATGGATAGCCAACCCCATTTTGATCCCGAAGCCTAATGGAAAGTGGAGAACCTACATCGATTTCTCCGACCTTAATAAATCATGTCCTAAGGATTGTTTCTCATTACCTAGAATTTATCAACCAGTTGACGTAACGGCTAGTCACTAGCTCATGTCCTTCATGGAAGCGTATTCTAGATATAACAAGATCACGATGAACCCTATGAACCAAGAACACACCAACTTCATGATCGAGCATCATGTATATTGTTACAAAGTTATGTCATTCGGGTTGAAGAATGCTGGTGCAACTTACCAAAGGCTGGTCAACAACCAGATTGGGAAAAATATGGAAGTGTATGTCGATGTTATGCTTATAAAGTCAAAGTCTACCCACAACCATGTTTTGACCTAGAAGAATGTTTTGGCGTACTAAGAAAATACGACATGAAGCTGAACCACCATAAATGCAACTTCATGGTCTCATATGGGAAGATTTTAGGCTTCATAGTCAATGCAAGGGGGATCGAGGCAAACCCAGAAAAGATCAATTCGTTGTTGGAAATTCCTTCACCTAGGTCGCAAAAAGAACTACAAATTCTAACTGGAAAGGTCTCAGCCCTAAACTGCTTCGTTTCAAAATCAATAAACAAGTGTCTCCCCTTCTACAATTTGTTAGGGGAAATAAGTGATTCGAGTGGACAGAAGAATGCGAGCAAGCATTTCAGGGCCTAAAGACCCACCTGGGTGAGCCCCCTATACTATCAAAACCAGTTGTTGGGGAATGTTTATTCTTATACCCAGTAGTAACAAAGAGCGCGGTCAGTGTCGTATTATTTCAGGAAGAAAATTGAGCGCAGAAATCGGTATATTACATGTGAGCAAGAGACTTCTTATAGCTAAATCTAGATACCCTTTGATCGAAAAGCTCGCGTTTTGTTTGATGCTGGCTTCGAGAAAGCTAAGGCCATATTTCTAGTCCCACACAATCCATGTCTTAACTGATCAACCTTTAAGGAAGGTCTTGGAAAAGCTTGAAACATCGGGACGTCTATTGAAGTGGACCATCGAACTTAGTCAGTTCAAGATATTATACAAACCGCAGACAGCGATCAAGGGCTATGCACTTGCTGATTTTGTGGTAGTTTTCACAGGTTACTAGGACGAACCAATGAGGACACTAGTGCAGGAATTATGGAATCTCTTCGTTGACCGATCTTCCAACGAAAACGGATCTGGAGCTGGGATAATCCTAATCTCACCTAAAGGGCATCGATTCCATACAACTCTTAGGTTCAGTTTTGATGCATCCAACAATGAAGCGGAGTATGAGGCATTATTGGCACCACTAATGTTGAGCAGATCCCCTGCAAACAAAACACTAATGTTAATGCTCTAGCTCGACTCACCACCACCAAGGAAGCAAACACATTAAATGTGGTCCCCGTAGAATTCTTGAAACAACCAAGTATCGAGAAAGAGTCAGTGGAAGTCAGAGTAATTTGCACAGAACCGACCTGGATGACTCCTATTGTCGAGTACCTTACGACCGGTAAATTACCAGAAGATCAAAAGAATGCAAGAAATTATTGTATCAGGTCTCATGGTATGTTATTGTCGAAGGAATTCTCTACAGGCGAGGCCATTCATTACTCCTCCTGTGTTGTGTTCTACTCGAGGAAGCACAATCCATCCTTCGAGAAATACACGAAGGGTTTTGTGGAGACCATGTTGGGGAAAAAACTTGGCTCTAAAGGTATTAATGCAAGGCTACTTCTGGCCTACATTCAAGAAGGACTCGGCCTCGTATGTCCTAAAGTGCGATAACTGCTAGCATTTTGCCACTATTGCTCGAGCAGCTCCCATGGAGTTGACCATGATTTCGTTTCCTTAGCCATTTGCTGTATCGGGGATTGACTTAATCAACCCATTGCCAACTGGAAAATGAGGAGTTTGCTATGCGGTTGTTGCCATCGACTACTTTACTAAGTAGGTTGAGGCTGAGCCCCTGACGACTATAACCTCAAAGAGAGTCCTAGATTTTATCGTGAAAAACATAATATGTCATTTTGGACTCCTAAAAAATATCGTGTCCGACAATGGAACTCAGTTTGATAGTGACCTTTTGACAAATTTTTCTGAGAAGTATAGTATAAACAAGAGTTTCTCTTCAGTGGCATACCCTCAAGCTAATGGAGAGATTGAGGCAGTAAACAAAGCCCAAAAGGCGAGTTAAAAAAAGGCGACTAGAAGAAGCGAAAGGGTTATGGCCCGAGCAACTCCCGCTAGTACTCTGGGCCTATCGGACCTCACATCGCACCTCCACTGAAAACACTCCCTTCTCTTTAAATTTTGAAAGTGAGGCTATTTTCCCAGTCAAGGCCTTAGTGATGTCGCATAGGCAGAAAAATTTCAATTTGGATCGGAACCACATTACCAGCAAAAAGTTACTCGCTATTTTAATTCAAATATCAAAGGACGTAGACTCAAACGGGGTGATTTATTGCTCCATAGGGTATTTTTGGCGAACAAAGATCCTAAAGATGGTGTATTAGGACCAAACTGGGAAGGACCCTACTAAATCATTGAAATCTTGCGTTAAGGAACCTTTAAACTATCTCGGTTAAGTGGAGAATTTGTCCGATAGACCTGGAATGCTCTACACCTCAAGAATTACTATCCGTAATAGGACAACTTTGTTAGATTTTAATATTTTTAGAATTTTTTTTCCTTGAAAGGCTTGTTTATAAAAGACCATTTCATTTTGTTCAAATTTGAATAATAAAGGGTTGCTACGTATTTTAAACGTAGGGCCAGTTTTTTTCATTTTATCCTTGTAATTTAGCATGAGTTGAATATGTAAAAGTGATCTAGAATATTTATAAATTTTTATCGCTCGGGGGGCATATAATCCTCAAACAGTCTTTGAAACATTTGGGAAATTTAGATAAAAATTTGCGCAACATAGAATTCAAAAAATTGATTACCCTATGGCTTTTTAAAGCTCGAGCTTTCAAAGAAATTATGAACATGAACTAAGTTAAGAAAATTCAAAGTAAAACGAAACTTAGAGTTCAACTAGGTAATCCTGGATATGAGCAGATTCAAGGCTTAATTCTTAACAGGTGTAACGTTGTTAGGCGAACGAATTCCTGGATATAACCAGGACATTGACTAGAATTAACTGGTCGAACCATTATGTATTTATCTTGAACTAAATTTAACCCCTCTGGCTATGCAAATATAAAGCATATTTTAATGTTCATAAACATGGCTAAATAATGGATAAAGGGGAACAAAAAATAGATCACAAATAAATAAACATGTACTAACACAAGTATGTGAATAACTTGAGGAAAAATAACCTCGAACTAAGCCCGAAGGCGATTGTCTCAACTTTTGAAAGCTTAATTACAAGGTGTTCAAAGAACCCATAATGAAACATAAAAATAAAAAACAAAAAAAGAAGAGGATGCCCTAAACATCACCAAGCAATAGCAACGTGCCCATGTAACATCACCTCTTCATCAGCCCCTTTAGCAACCCCAGTATCCTCTACAATCTCGGAGGACTCTTGTGGTAATTGGTTCTGGAACTTGGCAAGGTATCACCCCCAAAGTGTCGAATCCAAGAATGATAAGTCTCCTTCTTGGTTGTATTCCCAGCACAGATAAAGCATTTCTTCCAGAGAGCTCGTTGCCTCAACAACCTCCTGCTTAGTCTTCTCAGCATCTTGCTTGGCCTTCTCAACATCCTGTTTGGCTCTCTCCTTGACCATGGACAACCACTTTTTAAGCACGTCGATTTCCTCAAGTTTCTTGTTGAGGTCGTCGATCTCAACCTGCAGTTGGTCTCAAAGCTGGATCACCTAGATGACCTATCCCTTGGAAATTCACTCGTTGTTCTGGGATGCCTCCAGGGTAGGCCTAGCTCATCCCTTTGAGCTTGGATCTGGGAGATGCCGCAGATTTGTGCTAAAAAAGGCAACAACAAAAAAATAGTAGGAATAGTTTGCATAAAGGAGAGAAACAAAAAAAGGGGTGCAGGTAAAAAGGATAGCTTATAGTCAGAGTCATTCCTAAAGCCGAATCCAGGACATTCTCCAGGGAATGCTCCTCTATGGCCCTCAGATCCTTGATGTTCACCTAATTCGCATGTCCCACCAGGTGATTTTCCATCTCATGGAGGTACCAACAAAGTACCTCCGGGATCCTTTTGACCTCGGGCGACATAACTGGAAGCTACATAGATGGGGCCTCTCCTTATATAACTTGAGGAATCGAAGTAGGTTCATGACAAAGAGGTGGAGGGGCTTCGTGAGTGGTAACTATTGGAACTTGGGCTTGCGTCTATTTTGGTTGCTGATCCTTCTAGGTGGAGCTGGAACGTTTATCTTTTGTAGGGGATGCAGTGGCAGCTCTGACTCTCGAAGTGGTTTTCTTTGATGTTCTTTGCCTATTGTCGACAAGCTTAGCTCCAACCCCAGCAGGCTTGAAGGCACTCTTTAGGTCCATATTTTTGTCTACAGGAGAAAGGGCAAAAGAGTTAGATATGAGGAATGGGTCAAGATAATAGAAAGCAATAAGAAGAAAACCCTACCCTCTGAGCTAGAGGGGGAGATGACTATGACTAGCTTTGGATTCTGATTCGGGCCAAACTCGACCTCTAATTCACAAACGACCATAATAGGGGGTGATTCTAAAAATATTATCTCACGAGGCTCACTAGGAGTGGGCACCTCAACTAAGCTATGTTCATACTCGGGCTGGGAAATGCCAAAGGCATGATTACCCTAGTGAATGGACTCTCAGGTAAGAAGGTTGGTCCCATACTGGTTAAAAATGGTTTACCTAAACCTAAAGGTGTTGTCTACTATTACAGTGTATTTAAGGAGAGACAGGTTGTGACGAACTACTAGATGATCCACGCACTGTTGAAGCGTGATATCTAGGTTCGGGTTTTCATGATGGCGATTCACGACCCGCCTCGGGTCATTCCAACGCAAAATAAATTTGGCAGTAGTTTAGTTTATGTCCTTATCATTATTACCTTAGCTAGAGGTGTCAGCTGCTGCCCCCGACTCTGCTTGCCCTTGTCTTTCCTTAATTCTCAAGGCCCTCTCAGCAAACCTCTTGTGCACCAAAGATGTGACCTCCTCCTGTTCTTCTTCCTCAATCTCCTCAACAACTAAAGCTCAAGATCTCAGCCTTAAGGTATGACCTTCCTTGATCAGACCACACTTCACCATCATGACATCATTTACAACCGCCTGCAATCATTCTATTGGACAGTGCGGTTGGCCAAGGTTTCGTATTGACCTCCCAAGGTCACAGATTGCTCCGTCCTCTTATAAATAGTTGTACGAGACAATAACTTGATTAGAATTAATGGTTAACTTACCAAAAATAAAGTATTCTAATAAAAAATTCATAAGGGTGGGAAACTTATGAGGATGATTGAAGTATCTGTGCTCCCAGTTCTTGAACCCGTTGGACATAAAAAATACGTCTTAAAAGTCACTAAGGTGGCTGGGGAGGTCGATGATGGAGGTTGTGTTGGGGAATCTGGTGAGGTAGTAGAAACCATCAACTCAGCCCTTTGACTCTGGATGGGCCTTGCAGCAAAAGAAATACATAATATCTGCAGGGGTGGGGACCTCCCACTCATGCTTCAAAAATAAATACTTCAACCCTGCCAAGAGTCGATACGAGTTCGGGGGAATCTTGAAAGGTGCTAGTTCAATGTAGTTTAAAAAGTCTATGAAGTACTGGTCCAGGGGAAGGAAGGCACCTGCCTTTAGGTGCTCATCACTCCAAACCCCAAAGTCATCCTGAAGCAGGGTGCCACTTCGCTCTCCATCCATTGTAGGGTAGGCAACAAGTATTCTGGAACACAACTCGATCCTGTGACACAGGAATATTTTGTTCACCTTGTTTTGAGTCTTGTTGACAGTAAAAACTCGTCAACGTTGTTAGGTCAGAAAACTCAAAGCATAGTAAGAAAATAACTTAGAAGGAATATAGAAAGAACTTGAAGAAGAAAAATGTAGAACAACAATGGAGCAAGTACTCGTATATTGCTTAATAGCCTAAGTATACAATGAATTTTCCAACCCCTTTGTTGGAGGGGTGAAGATAAATTTATAGTGGAGCTCTAATGGCTCCTGATACATTGTGGTCCCAAGGGACAAGATTGTACATAGGTACATTGTTAGGGTAGTGACACAAGACATAGTGGTGCAATAGGCTGTGGTGTTGGCCCTGGTATATGGTTAGAGGTGTGCAGGTAGTGCCTCCACTCCTTGTACTAATTTGTACCACCACTACATGTATGACATGAATGTTAGAGTCACGCCTCTGTCCTCCATATGGTCATACATCACGTATGCATACCTCGTACCTGATGGTTGTTCTCACATGTCCAAGACACACATTTCTCCAAGTTTTGTTATATTTAGCTAAGAGTTGAATGACTTGTGGATTTTTTAGTGTGGTAACATTGGTCTCCTTGATCCAAGGAGGGGTTTCGAGGCTTGCATAGCAAGACCCTTGCGCATAATGGTGTCTTCTGCGCTCGGTGTGAGTCTTGTAGCTCCTCAATAGCATCTAGGGGCGGGTGCCTTGAGCACCTGGCCTCGCATAGAGATGCCCTTAATGAAGGGTGCCTTGCATCTCAACTCGAGACCCATCGTCACTCGGCGACATCTAGGCGCGAGTGCCTTGCACACTTGACCTCACATAGCGAGGCCCTCAATGAAGGGTACCTTGCATCTCAGCGCGAGGCCCATAGCCCCTCGATGGCATCTAGGCGCGGGTGCATTGTGCACCTAGCCTCACATAGTGAAGTCCTCAATGAAGGGCGCCTTGCATCTCAGCGCAAGGCCCATAGTCCCTCGGCGGCATCCAGGATCGGGTACCTTGCGCACCCGACCTCAAATAGGGAGACCCTTAATGAAGGTTGTCTTACACCCGTCCTCTCATAGCGAGGCCCTTAGTCAGGGCTACCTTGTGCACCCAGCCTCATATAGTGAGGCCCTTGGATGTGTGAGGTTGATCCTTGCGGCTTGGCTTGGGATGTTTTAAGGTATAATTTCTCATATTCACACTTTCCTCCGAGTCTATAAGTATACTTTTTAGCTTTCTTGTAGACTCCTTCATATGTTCCTTGTGCGATATGTATGATATTCATACTTCGCCTTACTTTAAGAGCCATAGAAGGCTCACCATTTGTGTGTTATCTTGTTGTGTATGAAGAGAAAAAAATACATTTGGGTGGTGTGTTACTTTGTAGTGTATAGAGAAACACAAACACTAGATAAATAGGGAGGTGATCCAAGTGCCCCCTTGTAATTGAATGTGGGCATTTTCTAGTGCGGATCCCAAGGCTACAATAATGAATCTGTGATTTTAATGTCCACCCTTCACCTTAGAAATGATCTAATTGCTAGGAAGTCCTGGCTCTCCCTGTAAATATTGCAAACCTTTGACCCATTTTACCACACCAAAACTTGCTTGGCTTAGTGGTATTCCTTCTAAGTCATCTCCAAGGGCTCAAAGGTTCTGTCCTCTATAGAAGCACTCTTGAGGTCATTTTCTCCCTTTAATTATTTTTTGTCCCATGTGAGTTTTGTAGTGTGAGTTTTTTTCGATTAAGAGGTCGTCTTCACACTTTGAAAGTTCCACCCTTGCATACCCAAGGATTTGTCTTTGCACATCCAAAGGTCCACCCTCGCTTGCACATCCAAAGGTTCGCCCTCGCATATCTCACCTTTGTACATCCAAAGGTCTACCCTTGCATATCCAAGGATTCATCTTTGCAAATCCAAAGGCCTGCCCTCGCATATCCAAGGACTTTCTTACTCACATCTAGGTATGCTTTTCTTTACTGGTGATCCTGTGTCCTATTCTTTGCTTTTATATGAGGGTAGACATCGTAGGTTTGTCTTTATCTTTTCCTTAAGAATTCCGTATGCCCAAGGTGTGCTAGGCGTGTATGCATAGGGTCTTATTTTACCTTAATTTCACCATTTTTTTTTTGTAAATACAGGGTTGTTTTCATGCACACACATCCGTCGAGTCTTAGTCTATCCATGGTGTTTAGATGGTCCTTGAATGTCCCTCTTGGTATTGAACCTATCGAGTTGTCATCCTTCGACTATGAACCCGATACCCACAAACCCACCGCAAATGCAGGTGTGCGAATGTGCTACCTGCAGCGCCTATCCTCCCCTTGGTTCTCAAAGGAGCCTCATGACACACCTCACATAGATGACCTCGCAAAAGATGAGGCCATGGACCCCACGAGCCTACTTGAGGTAACAGAAGATGCATGAGGCAATGGGTCTCGCGAGGGGCATCTCATGCACAGGGGTCTTGCGGCTCAAGGACCTCACTAAAGGATGTCGGGCCCTGAGGGTCTCGTGGCTTGAACACCTTTAGAGAGGAGGTCCTCATGACACTTCAGACCTTTATGGGTGCTAGGCGCCTTGGCCCTTGCCACTTTTATCAAGTATTTTGAAGAGATACATCCCATAGGTGGTGAGTGACAGTTATCACTTTGTGTCTCTCATAAGTGAGATATGATTAAATGATTTATTTTGATGTGTCTCTTTGGTGGAACCTACCTCGAAGGCCAAGGCAGAATCTGATCAATGAGACGCTTATAATAGTCATGAGATGGCCTCGTAAGTGGTATGGATGTCACAAGGCAAGAGGGCCTCGTAAGATGATGCCCAAGGACCTTGCGTGAGGTATAAGTCTCGTGGGCTAGATAATGCTTAGCCTTGTGAGATGAGGTGTGTGGGGAGCCTGGGCATGAGGCTTGGATGAGAGGTAAGTGACCTCGTGGAAAGGCATCTCGTGAAAAGGGTGCACCTCGCGATGAGGAAGCACCTCGCGAGAAGTATCTAGGGAAGGGTCCTTGTCTTGCATGCGATGCGAGGTGGTATGAGGTGTGGACCCTTGTTCCACTCGAGGTGATGCCCTTTCAAGAAAGGCCAAGGGTACTGTCCCTATGAGCTCCCCTGGACTAAGTCTTGCTATTGGCATTGGGTGTCATTGGAGACCAAATGAATGTGTCCACACCTAATTTTTGGTATTCGCATTTCCCTCATTTTTTGTATCTACATTGACCAATGCATCTATTTACTTGTTTTTCATTTAGGTGCTTACAGATGATATATGGAGAGGCTCTCGTGGGTTTTTAGAGGTCCCTTGGAGGTGTCTAGCTCCCATCCTTGATGGTCTCCATTTCTTATTTTGAGGTAGGCTTTCGAACCTCTTTCTTTTTATTTATACTATGTCTTTAGACGTGTTATAGCATAACCATAAGTCATGACGCCTAGGCTTACTATACATGTATGTGCGGAGAGAAAATTTGGGCATGCATTTTTATGCCTCATAGGGTATTGCACTTTCGTGCCTACACGCATGCAATTTGGACCTCGTTTGGTGGTCAATTAGCAATTTAGGCATATAACATGACTCCTATATAGCTTTTGCATGTAGGACCTTTCCTTAGATTTTACACATGCATATGTAGTTGAACTTAAACAAGCATGTTTGTACCTTGTAGAATATCGCACCTCCGTACACACACGTTCTTAAACTACCACCAATCGCGAGACTTTTGCCTATGGACTCCGAGGGGTTTCCTGGTGTTTCTCCAGGTGTTGTCCCTTAGGTAGAGGGTTTGGGCCGTCGAGAGCTAACTTGACTCTGTCTTGAGATGCGATGGAGCAGACATGGTTGTCGTGCCTGAGGTCTATGTGGCTCTACTTGAACCAACACTCCTAGAGTTACGGGTGAATATAGCCTTCATGGAGGGGAATATCCCTCCTAAACCTTCATTATCGCCTGAACCTCCATCACCACCTAGTGACCACAAGAGGAAAACTTCATGCCACCCTAGCTTCGATGTCCTTTTTGTGGGAGGCTTGGCTAAGGAAATTCGTAGGGACTTTCGTGTAGTTCATGAGTATTTTTCCTTTTAAGTACTTTTATGTAAGGTGATTTGTTTGTTGGTAGTTGAATCACTAGTCATATGTGAACTTTTTCAATATTGCAAGGATATATTGGCCTTCGGGCTTCTATTTATCCTTTTTATATATATATATATATGTCTGTGCTTCATGCTCATTGAAGGAGCGTTTGAACTCCTCTTATGTATGCATGTTGGTTAATTTTAAGGATTTGTTGACCCTTTGGGTATCTCCCATTCTCTTTTTTTTTTTTTTTGATATTCGTCATGCGCCCGCTTTTGACTTTTTATTTTTGATCGAGAAGTGTCCTTCTCGTTATTATGCATAGTACTATTTTTGCAAGTATCTTCTTCGAGACCTTTTTTACAAGTGTCTTCTTTGAGACCCTTTTCGCAATCATCTTCTTTGAGACCCTTTTTGGGCTAGGTGACTTTTGTCAACCTAGGAATATTATGATGACCCATTTTGGTCCTTGATGTGATCTCCCCTTAGGTTAGGGCCCTTATAGGGAGATGGCACTTGTGAAGCCTCGCAAACGCCTCTTTTCAAGGCCATTTTCTCGATTATGAGGGAGTTTTTGCAAAGACTTCCTTTAGGGCCCTTTTCCCTAGGTTAGGCGACTTGGTCAATCCAGACATAGGGATCTCTTTGGGCTCCCCTTTTGTCTTCTATGACGTAGTCCCTTTGTAGGGTGGGTGTGTTTGTAAGGAAGTCACTTTTGAGGGACCTTTTGACTTTCTTAGCCTCTATAAGGATAGCTAGTCCTTATAGATTCAAATGGTATCTTACAAGGTTCATCGCTTATATGTATATATATTATAAGTATTTTTATATTCATCTCAAAAGACTAGGCACCTGTTTTCCACATGGTCGGGTGCCTATTGAGGCTTGCGAGGCTAGTCACCTATTTTTCACAAGGCTATGTGCCTATAAATTTCTTGCACATCTTGAGGTTAGGCACCTATTTTTCACAAGGCCAGATGCCTAGTGAGGTTGGTTATAATACCTCCCAAGTGGTTGATGGGATCTGTCTCGTCAAGGACTTTGTTTTTCACGCTTTTAGATACACGGAGGTTATCCTTGATGAATTCCATTAGCTTCTCCTTGAAGTCTTCTTGTAGACCTCTTCAAATCTTCAAGCTTTCACTTTCACCTTGCTTCACGTTGGCTACGTACAACGTGGTGCTGATGGAGGAACTCATCCAAGAACCGTTGCCATGATCTGATGCTTCCGGGACTTAATCTCTTCATCCACTTGCATGTGGCTCCTTTCAAGGTGACCATGAAACAATGACATCTAGCCGTATTGTTGACCCCTCTCAGCTTCATTAAGTCATTAAAGGCATTGAGGAGACATTTAAGATTAGTAGTGCCTTCATAGGGGTCATATTGGGTTATTAGAAGTTCTTATAGAGTCTTTCAACCTGGATCTCGCGCATGAAAGGTGACTCGTAATCAAAATCATCATCCACCACTACAAGAAAAAATGCTTTTAATAACACCGAAAATGTGTTATCAAAACATACCATAACACTTTCTGATGTGTTAAGACCGACTATGTTATCGTAGGTCAGGGTACTTTACATAACACTTTATCATTGTTATACAGATGTGTTATTATACTGTCAACGATAACACATTTTCTGTGTTATTTTAATATATAGATAAGTGTTTAATTATGTTATTTATAGTCGATTATATAACACATTTCAATACATATAAATTTGTGTTCTACTACACTTTAGTATAACACATTTTTTGTGTTATACTATACTTTAGTATAACACATTTTTCTGTTATACTACACTTTAGTATAACACATTATTTGTGTTATATAATGAAGTTTGCATAACACAATTCTTTGCATAAAAAGTGTTATTGTAATAGATATTATAACACATTTTTCGTATTATTGTAATATTTAGATAAGTTTAAATTCTCATTATATATTCATTTATATAACACTAATTTATTCTATTATATTATAATTTTTTTTATATAATTAAAATTAACTTTCTAATATATACTAGCATCATCAAATGAACTTGATTTTCAAATAATAAATAGTAAAAACATTCAAAATTATATTAACATTCCACAAATTAATTTAAAACATTCAACACTATCATCAACAACAAAATTCTCTTAAAGTATTCAAGTAGTCTTAAATATTCAACATATAAGCCTTGAATAAGAAAATTCAAGGACGTGTCTAATTTGTTCTTGAGGTATCTGCTATACGAGAATCTTTTCAAGTGGAAAACAAGAATCTCGGGCAACATCCACAAGTCTAGTTTCTTGGTAACTTGTCTATGTTCCTTGCACCTGGGGCAGTACCTATTGAAAACAAAATGAACAAGACTTCGATTAATGGAAATTTATTTCAAAGGTCAAAGTATAAAATTATCTGAATTTGAATAGGTATCCCACCACATGTCATCAGGCCCCAGAGGTTCTTCCTTCAGAAATGCCTCCAAGCATGTAAACAAAGAAATAGCTTATGGTCGATTTTTCTTCACGGTAAACCCAGCCTTGTGAACCTCAGGGAGATCCTTGAGAAAGCTGATATCATACAAGTTTTGTTCTTTGTCAGTCCAGTCCAAATATACCTTTACAACTCTACTGGAATTTAATAAAGTGTCCTTCTCAATGGCCTTGCAGCTCGAACTATTTCCATCAGTAACAAAAAGTTGAAAGGATAATGCTTCGCTGGATTTTTCCTCTACTTCTGCATCATCCACTGACAAGTTCTTAGAATTGTAGCTGTTTGATGGTTCTTCAATAACCTCTTTTTCAAATCCATTTTCCTTACCATTTTGGAGCTTAACTGAAGGACACGTTCTCTTCAAAGGTGACAACAATCTAGTAACAGAGGCTTCAACATTGGCTCCACATATTGGCTCTTTTAAATAAGTAACGAAAGGGGTACCGATAAGCTTTCCCTGACAACCCTTAACACTGTTTGACGGGCACCTGAAAATCCAACTATCTATGTTAGGAAATCCAGCAGAAGTCTAACAAGCAGTCTGCGTAGATGATCCAAGACATAAAATGACTAGGATACAAAAAATTAAAACACATATTTCTCAAAAGCAGATAATATAGCCAGTATTATCCAGTCAACACTTGACTTGGAGCGCTTGAACTTTATTCATACGGACTTCAGCTTCTTAATGAACAAGTCTTACTTATGTAAGGCCAATAATTATTTTAATTGATACTATAATCCCCTTCTGAAATTACTTAGTTAAAGCTATTTTTCAATAGATGGATTGGTAACACCAGTTTGTACATCACATGTTTACCAGTGCTATTTACCAATTACATAAGGATAGGAATGCAAGCTTACTTTTCATTTGGTCGATGAATTATTTCAACTCTGGATCTTCCCACGACGTTTTTAGAAAGTCTATAAGCCACAATATGGTCATCCTCCTTAATTGGAGCCAATAGCTCTGAGGGGTTTTCCAAATATCGAAAAATCATATGTTCATAAACCTGGCAATCGAAATTACAGTTTCTCAACCACTAGAACTAAAAATAAGGGAATAAATAAAATAAATTGTAGCAGATATCAATGGAAACCAAATTTACCTCTGCAAGCAGAAGAATCTCATTAGTATTCAAGCAGCAAGCATTACTTAGTTGTTCACTAAGATCTTTACAGCAACCTTGCTTTAGCAAACTAACAGTGTATGGCATAGGAAGACCACTTCCATCGTCATAAAACACAGTCACAGTTATTTGCCGAGTTGCAGTTGAAGGTAGCGGCAACGACAAATGCATGAAGGGATCAAAAGTGATTGAAATCTTTCCACATACTGGGCAAACCAATGTCGAATTATATTGACCCTGACCATTAACATATAAACATTTTAAGAGAATAAAATACTGTTGTACCAGTACAGGAAAAAATAAATGCTTATGGTTCAAGGAAAGAATAAATATAGATTTCAAGAAAGAAGACTTTAATTCCCACTCACCTGGCAAACATCCACTATCAATGAGTCATTCCGGGCCCTGTGATTTTTCCAACACTCAACGACAACTTCCTCATCTGGGCGACCATCTGAATCCTTTGCTTCTATGTAAGGTTTTTGTTTAACACAATTTAAATCCTCATGCAGTCCATCCAACAAGAATGCAAGAAGTTCCTGAAAAGAGAAAATTTATGACATGAAGCAATATAGTGATCGTAAAAAAGAGTAAACTATAAAAATATATTTATATATATATAGGAGTTAGTTCAATCGGTATGCTTCTTTAGCCTATTGATAGGAACAAATAATTTGTATGAAAAGTAGTATTTAAATTTTTTGGGGATTGATGATATATGGATAAAGGTGATATATGGTGGACTTTAGATTAAAATCAAGAACTCAAAATTGATTTCTCGATTGATAGTGAAAAAAATCCTGTTGTGACGACCCCATATTATATATACATGTATGTGTGCTACATGTAAACTACCCTGAATGGTTTATCTCATTTGCAATATGGACAAACTAATCATAGAAAACATATCTAACAGACCCTAACGTCATAAAGTATAGATAAGCACAATACAAATTTGTTTGCTAAAGCCACACAAAGAGGTTTTAATTTTAAAATCATTAGCTCAATGAAGTGACTAAATATTAGTAAGAAAAGCATTTGCCCAATTTAAAAAGGCTGAGAAAAAATAAAAGAAAAACTTAGACTTAGTCCCAGTATCATCTGCAAGCACAAGTCCAAAACCAGAGTACTATAAACATAAATAACAGATTGATTTCTCCAACTTCATGCGCTAAAATTTCTCCCAAAAATAAACATCAGGACATAAAAATACATTAAACATTGAAGTATTCAGTAGTGAAAGCTTTGCGATTATTATTCAATATACAATACTAACTTGAGAATCATGCTGGTTATAGCCACTGAACTGGGGAGCAAATCGAGTTAATTTTCCCTTGAAAACACGTGGTGCAATTGTAGTTCACCCTGAGGACCATAATTTCCTCAACAGCTCACCAAAGGCGATTGCAAGCGCACCCTGCACAGCTAAAATATACTTTAGAAATTGTATAAGCACCAGACCTACTTAAAATTCAAGTTATCCCTATGAAAAAAATAGAAAGAAGATAAAAAAATAACTAAAACCTACATGCATTCCCAAAGGATTTTTAGTATTGATCTCATCTTTGTAATCTTGCAAGAAATACTCAACAAGAGGAGGCGTGTGAACTAAACATTGCAGGGCACTATTCATAAAGCAAGTATTTCCCAGATTCTGCAATCCTACCAAGCCTTCCCTTTCTCCTTTTGTTGACTTGTAAGCATCATATCCATCATCAATATCTGAGAATCACGAACTTACAGCATTTCCCTGATATAAATTAGAGCTATATCCAGTTGAATGGCCATTTGACAAAGTACACGTTCTTAGCTAATTTTCAAGTAGTGGGACAAAAGTGAAGCATATAATTGTAAATTTATATTTCTATTCATTAAGATTTGTCCACTAAAAAAAAATATAAGAGTGTAATCCCCCATTCTCTCTATTCTGTAGCCATTAAATAATTTATTATACTTGCCATGGAATGAGACCATACTAAACTAGCTAAGATTTTCTAGTAGACATTATCTAACTTGACATGACCTCCGCATAATTTAGATTTCTATTTTAATGTTTTGTTATCAATATGGGGCAGAATGTTCACAGAATCATGCAAACGCATCAGACTGATGAAAAGTTCAGATTTTAAATTTCCCTCTATTAGTTCATCTCAATATTCAAAATTGTCCCCTGTTTCTATATCTTATACTTTTCCCTGGTAGATTATGTATCTTTTCAAAATGAGTATAGAGCAATTAAACATTCTAGAGCAAATGACTTAGTACTTTGAGTGCCTTGGTACTAATAGAGAGTGTTACTTGAAAACAAGTATAGAGCAATTAGTTAAACATGTTCTGCTAGTTGTTCACTACCACACTAGCACTTCAATATTCTAGTGCCACACTATTCATTTCATATTTTCATTTGACATCTCTTCATATTCTAGTGCCACACTATTCATTTCATATTTCCAAATAAAGAGCCATTAAGCTCTTACCTTCATATAAAGCATAACCAAGGAGACACTGAAGTCTGATCTATGAATGAAAAATGTTGTTGCACCATAAAACTGGAAACAACAAGAAACAAAAAAGAAAAAAAACAAGCTCAGTAATTCCAGAAAAGAAAAGATTAAAACACATGTTGGGACTTGCAAAAGTTTTGAGAACTGAAAGTGGCAAGTTAAGTAATTTTGTACAACCTGTTGGGAGATAACCAGGAATATTAGCATAGGCAGGCCATTTTCTACACAGCAAGCAAGCTGCATACAGAACAAGGAAAAAAGAAAGTGTTATTAAGGGCTTTTTAATAATGTTATGTTATGAAGACATAAAAGTAACAGAGTTTTCTGGACATTACAAGTGGGAATCCCCTTGCAAAGAGCCCAAGACCAACAACAGAAACCATGTTGATTGCAACTTATAGTTTAGTAGAATTTCTAATTTCTAATTCATGTTGATTGCAACTTATAGTTTAGTCCCTTCACTTATCTTTTTTATTCTCTCTTTTCAATCTAAATATGATTCAAACCACTTGTAAGAAAATGTGACTGAAATTAATTGTATATTTATATAAATAATTTTTACACAAACATAATTCATTATATGTATAGTTTCATAATACAAAGAGTGCAATAAAAATTAAATCTGTAGACTTCAGCAATTGATGATTTCAGATTTTTATAATCTTTAAGAACAGTGGACTTTTTTCTTTCTTCTTCTTTTCTTATTTGGTCTTATTGAATAAATGTAAAGTAAGTATAGACTTGGAAATGTTTATCACATTAAATAGAAAAATAAAAGAGAGGTCTTAGTGAATCAAAGAACCTTGCAAGAACCAGTGATGATAACTTTATCACCATCTTCTAGGAATTTACGGGTTGCCCCTTTCAGTGACAGTGACTTCTATCCATTCCATGACAACTCTAACAAGCATCCCAAGACTCTGGCTCCTGTTTGGACATACAACATTCAAAATGATCAACCTAAATCAAAATAATAGAAGTGCAGAGCTAGAGCAAGATTCATATGAAATTATCTCCACCACTTATATATATATAAACTGAAACCATATAGGTCCACTAATGGTTCTGGTTCCCACGCCAGGTCTTAAGTTGCAACCATTAATAGTATGATGTGCTATCTGTTGAGTCAATGTCCAATATCTGTAACATGAGTTTACCAAAATTAATATTAATAATAGAATGACCCCATAAAGATATGACATGAGAAAGAAATGAGGGATTTTCATGCCTGCTGTTTTGGCCATCATGTAAATTTTAAACATGTACAAGCGGATTTTAAGACATTCCTAAAAGTACAGCGTGAAAAGTTGCTTGGCATAACATATAACACACTGTATGTCAAACTGAAGTACTACCTAGAGAAAATCAATATGATTCCAATTTGACCTAACTAACCAAAAGTAGGCTTGAAGAAATCCAGATTGAGGCAATAGAGAAGTGAATTGGGTAAATAATCTACTGTATGTAATGTAATTAGTGGGTGCTTACAAGTGATTGAAATTACTCTTGGTGACCACAGTTGAATCCTTTGCGCCAGCATGTTTGATTTCAACCTAGCAAGAACAAGCATTTAATCATGATCCGAATAATACAGTAGAAAAACTAGTTGCACAACTTTTTTTTGAGATTACAGCTAAATACCTCTAACTGAATGTCATAATTTTAGAGACCTTTTCAGCCAGATAAGGCAATGGACGGGGATCCTGCAATATAAAACACACATCATATTGCTTGAATTGGACTACTAGAACTAGAACTTAATTGTCAGTGATAAGTATGAGGCACGATTTAGAACCACATACCCATCATATTATATAGAGCAATATATACAATTATTTATCAGACTACCATACTCCTAGAGCAATATGAATGTTACTTATGTATGCCTAGCAATCAAGTCATTTTCAGAAAAGAGAAAGTATTATGATGGAAAAATAATTAAGAAATCATTACAACTCCCCACTTAATTTCCATAAAACTAACAAATGTCTAATTATTATTCAACTATATCATTAAACCAGAAAAACAGTTGATGCACATTTTAAACTAGAAACAAAGAGGTCTGAGATTCATAGCCCAGCAGCATAGAAAAACAAATATCTAATTATTATTCAACTATATCATTATGCCATGTAGCGCACACACATATGCATATATACATACATACTATTTAGTATCCCATAGAGAAAAAAAAAGAGGTTTGCAAATTATCATATTACTTCAGTAGCCAAAGGGCAAAAGTAAATGTTTCTGTAAAACTGAAAACTTAACTTCTCTTTATTTAGTGTAACAATAAAAATAATTAAAGAAATAAATAATACTTAACGTGACATCTAGGCAAGTAAGATGTTTGACAAACATTTCACATGCTTAGGGAGAGATATGTTTAGGATGTCAAACCAAACATTAAATCAAAATCATAAATAGATGAAAAATGACTCAGATTCTAGCATATAGGAAATTT